>NC_069793.1:19988173-20723173 GCF_027406575.1 Nycticebus coucang
GCTGTTATTATTATTATCACCTCCATGGTGCATACTAATGACTAATTACATTAAAAAACCCAGTGGTTGGCCATGTTGTCAACCTTTGATCTTTTTACCTGGGGCCATGCTGAGGGTGTGGCTGGTGGTTTAGAAAGTGGTTTTGTTATTGGGCTGGTGAAAGGACAGGGAGGGTAGTTACAGGTCAGAGGAGGCTCAGAGGCTTAATTTGGAGAGAGCTTTATTTATTTATTTATTTTTTTGAGACAGAGTTTTACTATGTGAGCCCTCGGTAGAGTGCTGTGGTGTCACAGTTCACAGCAACCTCGAACTCTTGGACTTAAGTGATTCTCTTGCCTCAGCCTCCCAAGTAGCTGGGAACACAGGTGCCTGCTGCAACATTGGCTATTTTGTTGTTGTTGTTGTTGTGGTTGTGGTTGTCATTGTTGTTTAGCAGGCCCGGGCTGGGTTCCAACCTGCCAGCCCCAGTGTATGTGGCGGCACCCTAGCCGCTGAGCTATAGGCCGCTGAACCTTGGAGGGAGCTTTAGAATTTGGTGTCCCCAAGTTCTGAATTCATCTTACTAGTCACTCAACAAACAGGCTGATTGCTCAGATCACATGATTAAGTCAGGGATCTGGGGAGATGACACTGGAGTGAGGTGGGGTTGTCCTAAATGACCTGTAAACTGACATCCCTCGGGTCCAAGAGCAGGTCCAGAGGGTAAAAGTGACAGACATTTGGGCAAAGCCAGGAGTAGGACCTGCACCTGTGATCACAGCCCAGGGAAGGAAGTGCTCGGGCCCTCATAGTCACTTTCACTTGGGAGTAACGGCATTTAAGCCCAGCACTGGCAGATGGGGGCATTTGGACACCCGTGGAGACAGGGTTCTCTAGGTAGAGAGGTGCTGTGCAGGAGAAAAAGAGGCAGACCTAGGGCACTTTGAACCCTGTTTTGGTGAAGGAGGAAGAATTTCAGAGCAGAACCTGTGGTCAATGAAACTGAACTCCTTAGGGTTAATGGGGCAGCACAGATTTCTCCTCCTGCTACCTGTCCTCTCCGTGGGCACGCTTACTGCAACCTGGCACTTCTCATGATTCATGCAACAGGAGGGTTTTTAGAAGTATAAGGCAAGGTGGGAAGACCCGTAGTGCTCTTGTAGTATCATTAGATAAGAAAATGATGCAAGTATGTGATTTCCCCTAGGAGTTCAGTATGATTTTTAGACAATTTGCCTAGAAGTCAGAGGATGGGGAGGGTCCTGCTCCTCCCTCTGTACCCCATTGCAGAGCAGAGTCAGAAAGAGCCGGAAATCACCAGTTCCCCAGGTGGGAAGTGGGACACAGTGAAAGAGGGTCTTGGAGGATTGGGGCAGGGGAGGCAAGAGATTAAAAGCCTAGAGGAGCTGAGAAGGGAGGGAAGAGAGAGCCCGAGGGAGAGAGTCCAGGGCAGTTCCTTCTTGGCTGCATGGTTTGGCCCCTTAGTGGACACGTGGAATGAGCTGACTAGGGCGTAGGCTGGGAAAATGTTGCCCTTGGATGGGCATGGATCTGGTATCTGTCCAATCAGGAAATAGGTCCCAGGATCCAGGAACCGGGGATAGAGAGGAAAGGGTGGGTATCTCTTGCCCTCAGAACCCTTGTTGTCAGGTGGGAGAATATGAGGAGACTATTAAAACATGGCAGAAGGGGGCAAGGATGACGCTGGGAGCTTTGAGGGCTAGGTGTGGTTGAGCTAGACCACCCCATTCTCTCTTCCTGAAGAGCAGCCCCCTTCCTTTTCCTGTTCCATGTGATTCCCCTCTGGTGCCTGGGAGGAGTAGTAGCTCCATGACCCAGGAAGGGGCACCCATGGCAGCAGAGGAGAAGGGAAGAACCAAGGGATGAGGAGAGGCAAGGCCCTTTGGGAGCTGAGGTTGGGGTGGGTGCTAATATTTTGCTGGAAGATCTGGTGAAGACCAGGCTGCCCATTTTTCAGAGGGGAAAGTTGAGGCCCAGACAGAGCAAGAGATTGTCCATGGAATATAACATGGGCACCAAGGGAAGAATGATTGAGGGCTTCAGGGGTTTGGAAGAGAAGTTAGACTCTCTCTTTTGCCAGGCAGCTGGCCCAGGCTCTGGCCATCGCCTTCTGAGGGGTGGGACAAATGTGGCTTTTGGATCACTCAACAAACTCACCAGGTGGATTTGCAGATTTGCTGCCGAGTTGGGGGATGCTGGCATGAATGGGGCACTTGGGGGTGGTGGTAAAGAGGCCACTAGGTTCCTGTCCACCCTCCTAAAGTCTTAGAAGAAGCCCAGAGGCAGAAGGTGACTCCATGGACACTTGGTCAAGTCAAAGTTGGGGCTGGGATGCCCCCTGCCCTGCCCCAGTGGAGCAATTTCCCATGCAATTCCCCAGATTGCATCCACACTGGTGAATTCATGAATTATTGGGAAGAGCCTTCCTGGCTGGCTCACTGTCTGCCACTGGACCATAAATTCTCTGAGGAACAAGATTCCTCCACCCTGACACCGGCCCTCATACTCCCCGGGTCCTAGTAAACAGTCACCTTTCTGACTGCAGTAAGCTATGGTGGGTGCTATCATGTGGGGATCACATTTCGTTATGGCAGCAATCCTGGGAAGCAGGTGATAATATCATCCCAGTTCTACAGATGTGGAAACTGAGACCCAGAGAGGTGAAGTGTCTTGGATAGGGGCTCACTCAAGGTCACACAGAAGTGGAGTCAGGACAGGAAACCCAGGGGGTTCAGAGGCTGTCCTGTCTGCCCCTCTCCTCCTTCTTAGGGCCTGGCCCTCCCCCTCTGCCTTTCAGGAAGCAGTTCTGGGCAGAGTAAGGCCAAGGATACATTCATGGGAGTTGCGCTGTCAAGTCACTCTTGGCAATGTGCAAAGTCTGAGGATCTTATAAATGCTTGAAACTGAGACCCAGTTCCCCCCTTCCCTTGACCTAACTCTCCTTTCTACCTCTGTCCAACGTGGATCTAAAGCCCCTTCTGGCTCCATGCTGGGTGGGGGTAGCCCCCTTTCCAGACAGCAAGAGAAGCTGACTTTGAGGAGGAGATGAGCCCAGTCCGGCCAGCAGGGGGCAGTCTGTTGATGCTGCCTGCAAAGGGTCACCGGAGTAAGTATGAGGTGAGTGGCTGGAGTTTCTGAAGCCCACATCTGGGATGACTGGGTCATAGTTCCACACTTCTGGGATTAAGGACACAGGAAGGAAGACCATTTAAGGTGAGGTCATTGTTTATGAGACTCTAAACTATGTGACTTTGGCAAGGTGCAACATAAAAATGCTAATACATGTTTGTGCACCTAAGTTGGAAATAAGGCAAAGCTCCTTGGTTAAAAAAGAAAAGTCAGGATTTACAATTCCCTAGAGTTGGAGAAACTAAGTGAGTTGTTAACTGGGAATTGTAAACCTGCCACATGGCAACATTGCTTTGCATATCAAGTAGAAACTACCTGCTTTCTGTATGCACGCTCTGTTGTGTACATGAACCTGAATTTCTGCAGGAGATCCTGGTGACTAGTGTGCTGTTTTCTCAATGTTCACAGTTATTATAACTTTAAACCTTTTATCTGTGTTCTGTAACAAAGTCGTCCAAGTGTTCTTTAAGTGGTGGTGCTGCAAAACGCACCTGAAAATCAATAACATTGCAAAGGAAGTGAGATGTGATAAAATGTTATGAAGAAGGCCAAACCACCAGCAGGAAATGCTGTGCTGTTAATTTAGCAGAGACCGTCGCTGTGAAATATTAGCGATAAAGCCAGGAAAATAAAAAGCAGAATTAGAGCAAAAATACGCCTCAATCTGGGCAGATTTATGCAACACATCTTTTCTCCTTTGCATTCATTTTTATGGTAAAATTAGTCAGGAATTATGCACGTTTTGAATTATGCAAGGTGTTTGGGAACACACGCTTTGCATGAAATGCAACTCTGCCCCCACCCCACCCCACTTCTCAGTGGGTGGGACAACGGTGAAGTTATTCTTGGGTTGTTTCATGCTGGGCAATGGTACCCTCTGAACTCAGTTGGCTATCAGTGACCCCATCTGTAAAATGGGACAGTCAGACTGGCTTACCTTGCCTCTATTAGACGTTGTGGAGGCAGCCACCTTTGGATTTCTGCCCCGAAGGTGTCATTTCAAGGACGGAGCCCACCGCTGACCCTAAACACGTCGTTATTTATTGTGAGAGTGACCAAACACTGCGTGCCAGAGAGGGTCCGTCGCTCATCTGAAATCAGGATGAACCCTGGGAAACAAGATCCCTGCACCTTCACCCCACAGTTCCATAGAGAGAAACTAGCAGGTGGGAGGCGAGCAGAAAGCCAGGTGCGATGGGGACTCGCTGCCACGAGAGGGCAGCACCGGCACGCCGCTGAGACCGCCTCTCCCAGGACCCTAGCGAACGCTAAGCCAAGGCCAGCGGGAGAGGCCATTCCGTTGCCACCCCGCGCTAGCGCCGCCAGGGTGAACCCGGCACCCCACGCCCCTGCTGTCTTGAAGTTCACGTTTTCCTGGAGGCCACAAAATGAAAGTGTAAATAAGCAATAAATGTGGCGGTGTCGAGCAGCAAGTGTTGATGCAGATAAGATAGTAATGGGGAGGACACCATTAAAAGGGGTCCCAGGCAGGCCTAACTCGAGAGGGGACAGCTGTGGTGAGGCCGGAATGCGGGGAAAGAGCTGGAAAGCTGAAGACGCTCAGCATGGACACGGGAAGAGGGCCTGGAAAAGCCTGAGCCAGGGAAAGCAGCTTCTTCACAGATGAGAAGACTGAAGAACAAGGAAGCCAAGTCGCTTACTCAGGGTCACGGAGCCAGTAAGCTAGGGACAGTGACAAGGACCCGAGGACAATTTGCTTTCCGTACCTTTAGTTCCCCGCCCCGCTCTCTCTAAACAGGATGGTGCCCATAGCAGTCTCCCCTAGCCCCCATAACTGATCCGTGAGGAAACAGGGCAGTGATCCTTGGCTATAAGCGTCAGTGAGGCCCCCTCCCCTCTCTGGGCCTCAGCTTTCCGAGTTAAAAAATGAAAGGATGGGCCTGATAACGCCTAAGCTCCGTGCAGGGTAACCGGCCGGTACCTCTGATTTCTGTCTCCCGGCTACCCTCTTGTGGACAGTTTTGGAATCACGTGTTCAGCTGGAAAGGGTCGTGGGAAAATGGTGAGCGCCAGTTTTAGAGAGGCGGTTCGTGGTTGCCTTCTAAGGTATCGCTGGGTGGGCGTGCAGGCATCTGCATCTACGTGTGTGCGTGTGCTGGTCTGTGGGCATGTCCCTCCCTGCATACCTGCGTCGTTTGTGAGCGCGTACTGCACGTGTGCTTCTGTGTGTCTGCTTGAGCTTGTTTCTGAGCATATGCACGCCCACGCCCACATTTGTGTTTGTACACATGTCTGTGCAAGTGTCTGTGTGTGCTTGTTTGTGTCTGCATGCACAAGTCCATGTGATCGTGTGTTTTGGCAACTGGGACATATGAGGATGATATAAGAAGGTCCTGGTGTTTCTTACAAAGGCCCAAGGCCAGCTGAGCCTGTGGCTCACGCCTGTAATCATAGCACTCTGGAAGGCTGAGGTAGTGAATTGCTTGAGTTCAGGAGTTCAAGACCAGCCTGAACAGGAGTGAGACACCATCTCTACTAAAAATAGAAAAATTAGCAGGATGTGGTGGCACCTGCCTGTAATTCCAGCTACTCAGAAGACCGAGGGAAGAGGGTAGCTCAAGCCCAGAAGATTGAGGTTGCTGTGAGCTGTGACGCCACAGCACTCTACATGGGGCGATCAGACTCTGTCTCAAAAAAACAAAGGTCCCAAGGCCTGACTACTGTCCCTGAAGCCAACTTCCTCCTCCCTTTGTCTGTCTGCACTTTCATATCAATGGTTCTACCCCAACTATTTCAACAACCTTCTTTGACTATTTTTTCTCTTTTGTGTCAATTAAGGTTCCTTTGAATGTCACAGATCATGTTTCAAGAAATGATTCTTCTGTATTCTACTCCCCAAATCATTGAGTTTTAGCCCTCGAGGGAAGTGATAACTCATTGTTCTGTTGTGTCATAGCACAACAGGGCAGAGATCTGGGGGACCTGTGCAAAGTCCTACCCTGGAGGGTTGAGCAGCAAGCCAGGCATGTGGTAGCTCTGAGAGTGCTGTGTTAACCAAGTGTTCCAAACTCCTGGTTCAGGAGTGTTGTCTGTTTGACTTCCAGGCTGGTCCTGGCACTAATGATCCCCATTTTACAGGTGGGGGCATTGAGGCTTGGCAGGGAATTAATGAACATAGGATGTCAGAAACCATCCAAGCAATATGCAAACTCTGTCATCCAGCTTTCGTAATAGCCCGAGCAGGTAGTTACTGTCAGTTCCTTTCTTTAAAAAAACAAGGAAACTGAGGCTTTAAAAATGTTAGACAAGCACATAACGCCATACAGAAAATCAGTAGTCAAGGTAGGATTTGAACCCTGCTCCAGAGGGTAAAGCCCAGCTACTCAAGCACAGGGGCAGGTGGGTGGGCTCTTTGGTTTGCACGCTGGCCCCTCACCATGCTTTTGGGATCCTTTCCTGAGAACATTCTCTTCCCAGCCTGAGGGGAGGGCAGCCCCCACTTTGTGTCCCCTGCTCCTTTCCAGAGGTGGAGTGGATACGTCTTGATACCTGCACCACTCTCAGAAGCTGCGGGTTGGGGCTGAGCATTAATTATGCAATAACCTCGCTGTGGTGTGCCTAATTGCCTGATAACCATAATTGAATCTTATGGATTACACCAACATTATTGCAGGAACAGTTTAAGGCAGTTCATGGGAAGCCGCATTTGCATTGTGATGTTTTCTTCCTGTTTCCCTGCTGGCCAGATTGTGAGGTGCAAACGCAGGCAGGAGGTAAGTAATAGCACAGACCTCGCACCACCTTATCCCCCTGAGGGTGCCATCTTTGAAGCTCAGGAAAGTCTGCATGGCAGGTGGAATTGTCATTTTATAGGTGAGAATATAGAGAGGTTGAGAGACTCCAGCAATTTCAGTCCTGATTATTGCTACTGGTCCTTACCAGCATCATCTGGGACCTTTTACACATGTAGAATCTTAAGCCCCACTCTGGGCCTACTGAATCAGAATTTTAATAAAATTCCCAGGTGATTTCTTTGGACGTTGCAATTTGTTGAGAGTTGGTTTAGATGGTCTATTTTAATTTATCACCCTTGTAGGATTGATTGCCCATATTTTGGTAACAGCACCTTGATTTCCCTTTGGGAGATAATTCCCCTTTTATGGAGGGACCCATAGCTGTATCCATACAGGCCACAGTGGGAAGGGTAGGGACCCCAAGGCAGGCCAGTGAGTCAGTTCAAGATCTTTGAGGTGCTATTGAGGAAGTTACACATATGTTTGATCAAGTTGTTCATTGTTGATTCCTCCTTCTCTCCCTACCCCTGCCATGACTACTGTGGGTGAGTATCTTTCCCTACCCCATCCACGGTGAGCTTGGCCACTGACTTGCTTTGGTCAATGGAATGTGAGTAGAAGTGAAAATGTGCCAGGTCCATGCTAGACCTTAAAGTGGTATCTCATGTTTCCAGGGGCTGCTCTTGAGCTCTTGACTGCCACAGTGAGGAAGGTACATGTATGTCCAGGAGGGCCATGGCACCTTCATCTGGAGTCCCAGGATTGGAGAATGTGGAGCAAACTGAACCCACACTGAAGACTGGAGTCCAGCCTAACTCAGCTGATAGTAGTCGACCCCCAACTAACGTGGACCCACAAGTATGAGAGAAATGATTGTCATTGTAAACAACTGAGATTTTCAGAGTTGCTTGTTACACAGCATCATTGCAACAGACACCTGATTAATATCAAATATGCGCTTTCTTTTCATGGGGTTTGCTTAGCTGAATTTGGGCTTTTAGAAGTTATTTTGTCACTGGAAGGCTTGTCTAAGGGTAAAACCAATGCAGAGGGAAACAGAGAATCCTGTTCATGATAATAGCCTTTGTTTCCATGGATCCAGCCTGTCTAGAGTTAGCCCGGACTCTTTCAGTCCCAGGAGGAGAGAGTTGAAACCCACTGGCTTAAACCAGAAAGGGAATTAGTGGTTTATCTTCCTCAAAAGTCCAGAGGTGATGTGATTTTCAGGTGAGGCTTGATTCAGTAGCCCACTGATGGACCAGTGTCTTTGTTCATTCCGCCTCTTATTTTGTTGGTTTCATTTGGAGGCTAATTTTCCTTTGTGATATTGTAAAAATATATATATTTGGTCTTTGCCCTTATTTCCTGACATACAGCTCCTAAGATCCATCGTATCTCCAAAGTGATAATTTTTTTTTATGGTAAAGAGTTGATTGATGGCTGGAAGCCTCTAGGTCAGTGGTTCTCAACCTTCCTAATGCCGCGAACCTTTAATACAGTCCAAAGGGGTCGCGACCCATGGGTTGAGAACCGCTGTTCTGGGTAGCCTCAGGATGGGCGCTGGTCACCGTAAGGACCAAGGCAGGATCAGAGGATTAGAACTTTCAGCCCCACTGCCCAACCTCAGGGGATGGGGGAGAGGCAGAGGTTAGTTGGTCACCAGTGGCCAATGGTTTAATCAATCAAGCCTACATAATGAAGCCTCCATAAAAATCCCTAAAAGGCAGGGTTCAGAGAGCTTCTGGACAGCTGAACACACAGAGGTAGCTTCAGGATGGTGTGTCATACCTGGCCCCGTGTACCTCTGTAATAGTCTTTATCATAAACCAGTAAATATAATGTTTCCCTGAATTCTTTGAACTGCTCTGGCAAATTAATTGCACCCCAAGAGGGGGTTATGGGAACTGCAATTTATAGTTAGTTGGTTGAAGACCCAGGTAAAACAATCTGGGACTTACAACTGTCATCTGAAGCACAGGCAGTCTTGGGGACTGAGCCCTTAACCTGTGTGGCCCAGCTTTCTTTTTGGGCAAAGAGTGTCAAAATTGAATTGAACTAGAGGACACCCAGCTGGTGTCCACAGCATAACTGATTGCTTGCATGATGTGTGGGGATGTGTGTAAGAAGCCTGCCATGAGAACACAGTGGGAGAATCTAAGTTTGCTTGTCCCCTGTTCTCAGGCCCTTGTTACAGCATGATGGCTTCCTCCTCATTCAGGTCCAATAGGAGCTGGAAGCAAGGACGTTTCTTTCCTAAGAGCTGGCAACAAATGTCTCAAGTCTCCTTGCCTCAAATTGGGTTATACACGGCTCCTGCACAATCTCAGAGCCTGGGACATGGAGCCAAGGAGGAGAGGAGCAAGTTAGCTTCACTGAACAGCACAGACCCTCAAGAAAAATTAGGGCTGGGGCTGGGAAGGAGATGGGGGGAGGCTGGCTAGGAAGATGTATTAGTTTCCTTCAGCTGCTGTAAAGCATTACCAAAACTTGGGAGCTTAAAACAACATCAATTTATTCTCTCAGTTTTTGGAGGCTAGAGTTCTGAAATGAGAGTGTTGGAAAGATGAGCCTGGGTGGGGGGATCTGTTGTCCATGTCTCTCTACTGGTCTCTGTGGTCGATGGAAGCACTGGTGCTCCTTGCCTAATAGAAGCATCACTCCAATCAAAACTTCTGTGTCACTTAGGGTTCTCCCTGTGGGTTTGTATGTGTCTTTATATGACCTTCTTACAAAGACACTTGTCATTGGCTTTAGGGTCTACTCCAGTCTAATATGACTGCATCTTAATTTAACTAATTATATCTACAAAGAACTTATTTCCAAACAAGGTCATGTGCTGAGGTTCCAGATGGACTTGGATTTTGGGAGAACACAATTCAACCCAATGCAGAAGATGACTGGCTAATGCTCACCAGATTAAAATAGGATTATAAACCCCACTCTGTTTCAAGTTTTTCTTACTTTGAAATAATTTTAGACTTATAGAAAAATTACAAAAATAGTACAGAGAGTTCCCTTAACATCCTTCACTCAGCCTTCCCTAACATTAACATTTTGCATAACCATGATATAATGATCCAAACTAAGACGTTAACAGCAGTACAATACTATTAACTAACCTGCAGACTTTTATCCATCTTCCAGTAGGCTTTCTATAAATAAACTTTTTCTGTTCCAGGATCCAATCCAGGATTCACACCGCATTTAGTTGTCAGGTCTCCTTAGTCTCCTGCAGTCTGGGACAGTTTCTCTGCCCTTCCTTGTCTGCCTTGACCTTGACACTTTGGAAGAATACTGGTCACTTATCTTTTGTAGAACGTTCCTCTATTTGGGTTTGTCTGTTGGTTTTTTCCTGATTAGATTGAAATCATGCATTTTAGGTAGGTCTGAACCAGAGGTAATATGTCTTTCTCAGAGGGTACCTGGTGCCCATTTGTCTTGTTACTGGGGATGTTAACCTCAATTACCTGGTTAAGGTGGCAACTGCTGGGATTCTAGACTGTCAACTTAGTATTTTCCCTTTGTGGTTAGTAAATAGCTGGGGGGGGAGATTCAGTCTATTAGTTGAAATTCTTCTGTCATGAAAAAGCTGTCCTTTGCCTCCCATCCAGGCTGTTTTCAGTTTCCTCCCCTCTAAGTTACTACTAATTCTCAGATACATTGATTTGCCCTTTATTCTGACGTATGGCCACATCATGATTACTACTTAATTGTTTCTCAGTTGCTAGACATTATCTATCCATTTTCCCCTGATTACAAAATCACGCTGCAGAGAATATACTTGTATTTATTGTTAGTCCCTTTTGAGAGTATCTCCGAAGGCTACGGTCCCAAAATAGAAAGTCTGAGGCTGGGCATATGAACGTTTTTAGTTTTTAATAGATATTGCCAAATTGCTCCTCGATGAGATTGTACTATGTAACACCATGCCCAGAAGTGCAGGCACATCATTCATACCCTCATCCTGCCTTTGGTGGGGCTGCATAGAGCCCTCAGCAACTCTCTAGCACCTTTATAATCTTGGCACCCTCCTCATTTTATTTTCTTTCATGCCTCATCTTTTTTAGTATGAATAACGAATACTAAATACCAGGTATACAATGCTTTAGAATGGTGTATTTTTTTTTTACATATAATTTCACTTAAGATTCACCTTTTCAAAGTGTCCAATTTTAGTGATTTTTAGTATATTTACAAGGTTGTGTAACTATCACCTTTATTAAGTTCCAGAATATTTTCATAACCCCCCCAAAAGAAGCCCCATACTCATTAGCAATCACTCCCCTTTGCCCCCTTCCTGGTCTAGCCCAGGCAATCAGTAATCAATTTTCTGCCTCTACGAATTTGCCTATCCTGGGCGTTTTATATAAGTGGAATCATACAAGACGTGGCCTTTGGTGACTAGCTTCTTTCATTTGGCATCACATCCTCAAGGTTCATCCGTATCGTAGCATAAATCAGGATTTCATTTCTGCTTATGGTTGAATAATAATCCATAGCATGGTTGTATCCCATTTTGTTTATCCATTCATCAGTTGCACATTCGGGTCGTTCACATCTTTCAGCTATTATGAATAATGCTGTTATAAACGTGCATGTCTGAGCTGTTGTGCGGAAATATGTTTTAAATTCTCATGGGATCCTCAGAGTGGAATTGTGGCGTCATGTGGTAACTCTATGTTTAACTTTTTGAGAAATTGCCAAACCGTCTTCCAGAGCAGAGTCACCATTTTACGTTCCTACCTGCAGTGCATGAGCGTTCCAACTTCTCCAAATCCTCTCACTTGTTACCGTCTGTCTTTTTGATTATTAACAGTGGTTCCTGACTTACAATGATTTGACCTATTGTTCTGATTTTACGATGGCACGAAAGTGACACACATTTACTAGAAACTGTACTTTTGGTACCCACACGACCATTCTGCTTTTCTTTTTTCTTTTTCTTTTTTTTTGTAGAGACGGAGTCTCACTTTATGGCCCTCGGTAGAGTGCTGTGGCATCACACAGCTCACAGCAACCTCCAACTCCTGGGCCTAGGCGATTCTCCTGCCTCAGCCTCCTGAGTAGCTGGGACTACAGGTGCCCGCCACAACGCCCAGCTATTTTTTTGTTGCAGTTTGGCCGGGGCCGGGTTTGAACCCGCCACCCTCGGTATATGGGGCCGGCGCCCTGCTCACTGAGCCACAGGCTCCGGAACAATGTTCTGTAAGTTACATAAGCTATTCAACACTTGATTATAAAATAGGCTTTATGGTAGATGATTTTGCCCAATTGTAGGCTTGGCTGGGCGTGGTGGCTCACGCCTATAATCCTAGCACTCTGGGAGGCTGAGGTAGTTGGATTGCCCTGAGCTCAGAGGTTTGAGACTAGCCTGAGCCAGAGTGAGACCCCTGTCTCTACCAGAAATAAAAAAGAAAGCTGGGCGTTGTGGTGGGCACCTGTAATCCCAGCTACTTGGGAGGCTGTGGCAAGAGAATCGCTTAAGCCCAGGCGTTTGAGGTTGCTGTGAGCTGTGATGCCATGGCACTTTACTGAGGGGCACAAAGTGAGACTCTGTCTCAATAAAAAAAAAATTAATGAAAGAAAAAAATTATAAAAAAAAGAAAGTGTTATGAGCATGATTAGGATAGGATAGGTTAAGCTATGAGGTTTGGTGGATGAGGTGTTTTGAATGCATTTTTGACTTATGACGTTTTCAGCTTACGATGGCTTTCTTGGGACATAACCCCACTGTAAGCTGAGGATAATCTACATAGCCACCTTGGTGCCTGTGAAGTGATGTCTCATTGTGATTTTGACTTGCATTTCCCTGGCGATTAATGATGTCAAACATCTTTTCCTATACTTGCTGGCCATTTAAATATCTTCTTTGGAGAAAGGTCTTAGTCTTTTGCCCATTCTTTTTGTTTTGAGACTGAGTTTCACTTTGTCGCCCTGCGTAGAGGGCTATGGTGTCATAGTTCACAGCAACCTCAAACTTCTGGGCTCAAGTGATACACTTGCCTCAGCCTCGCGAGCAACTAGGATTACAGGTGCCCACCACAACACCTGGCTATTTTTTAGAGAGAGGATTTGCTTTTGCTCAGGCTGGACTTGAACTTGTGAGCTCAAGCAATCCAGTCGCCTTAGCCTCCCAAAGTTGCCCATTCTTTAATTGGGTTATTTTTTAAATTTTGGAGTTGTAAGAGGGCTTTACATGTTATGAATACTGGATTTCATCAGATATATAATTTGCAAACATTTTCTCCCATTCTGTGGCTTGTATTTCCAATTTCTTTTTTTTTTTTTTCAATTTCTTAATGATGTCCTTTGAAGCATAAACGTTTTTAATTTTGACGAAATCCAATTTATTATTTTTCTTTTGTTGCTTTTGCTTTTGGTGTCACATCTAATGAAACATCACCTAATCCTAGGTTGTGAAGATTGACACCTGTGTTTAGAGCTGCACATTTTTAAATAAAATTTTTTTGACTACTTGTCAGTGGAAGAAAATATTATGTATTGCAACCCAGCATTCCCATGCATATGTAAGTTTCATGAAAAAATACTCTTCTTGCTTTCTATTGCATTCTACTTCATTAAAAATAAGACCCATTAGGGCAATGCCTGTAGCTCAAAGGAGTGGGACGCCGGCCCCATATGCTGGACATGGTGGGTTCAAACCCAGCCCCGGACAAAAACTGCAAAAAAAAAAAAAAAAAAAAAAGGGACCTATTAAATTGATCTTATGACCCATTTATTGGCTGGAAACTGCAGTTTGAAAAATCACTGCTTACAAGTTTACAAAGTGCTCTTGGGTACCAGTGTTTCTTTTCTACTCAAGGCAGACGTGTGAGGCATGTGATATTGTGTCTGCATAACAGATGGGGAAACTGAGGCTCAGAGGAAAGTGCCTCTGGTCACTTGGAAGAGCTGGCATTCGGACTTTTGCCTATACATTTTCTTTTTTGTTTTTTAGAGACAGAGTCTCACTTTGTTGCCCTTGGTAGAGTGCTGTGGCATCACAGCTCACAGCAACCTCCAGTTCTTGGACTTAGGTGAATCTCTTGCCTCAGCCTCCCGAGTAGCTGGGAATACAGGCGCCTGCCACAGGGCCCAGCTATTTTTTGTTGCAGTTTGGCTGGGGCTGGGTTTGAACCCACCACCCTTTAGTATATGGGGCCGGCGCCCTACCCACTGAGCCACAGATGCTGCCCTGCCTATACATTTTCAATTTTGTACTCAACCTTGCAATTGTACCCACACCTTAGTGTTTAATAATTCCCTGGGGAGACTTGTTAAACATGCAAATTTCCAAACTTCACCTGCAGAGATTCTGACTCTCTGGGTCTTGGGTGCAGTGCGGGAAGTTGCATTTTTTAACAAGCACCTCCTGTACCAGAAAGTGGAGGGAATAGCTTTGATTTGGTTGGAGGGTCACTGAATTAGGAGGCATGACGCCTGGCTCCATCTGCTGGCTATAGAATGGGCTTCCATGGGTATTTCCTGAGCCCGTGCACATGGGGCTCTGGCCTGGTGAGACAGGAGAATGTAGCCAGTGCTGGAGCTCAGGAGCTCATAGGCCAGTGAGCACATTTGTGAGGTGATGGGATTAGATTTTGAGAAGTTGCTGGCCAGTGGGCTGGAGCCAAGAAGTGGTGACATTTTGCTTGCCTGAATAGTGTTAGTTCATTTTTTAAAACATTGAGCCAATATACACAAATAAGGAAATTTCAAGTAATACTATGATTTCTGGAATTTCTAGAAAAATCAGATGATCTAGTGACCCTGGGATTGTTGCATGACCAAGAGAGGCTGTGGTTGAGCTGGGCCTGCCCCTGCTCAGTTCATCACAGTCCCCACCACTCCCTGTTGCCTTTCACTCTACCCACTCAATTACATCCCCTGTAGACATGAAAGAGTATGGCACCTGTGGGGTCTGGTTTCCCCAGCTGCCCCTGACCCACATTTGGACAGCCCTCAGCTCTCCCTCCATCCTTTTTCCCATGTGTCCTATTGGTTTCCTTTCCCTCTGCTGTGTGCTTTTCTCCACAGATAACTGAGGTGAAAGCAGAAACTCCATAGACTCTGGAGTTCAACAGTTTTGGGTTCCAATGCCAACCCCATCAGTTCCTCACTGAATGTCTCTGGGCAAGTCAGATACCCTCTCTGTTAAGTAATCTCAGTTTTCACTTGTGTAAAATACGACCCACTCCTGATAGCTCCTTCTTGTAAAGGAGCATCCATTAGAGTAACAGGTCTGGCCTGCCCCCATGTGCCTTCTGCAGGAAGGAGGGGTGACCTACATAATTGGTGAACTTGGGACTACGCTGTTGCCATGTACAGCTCAGCCTCTTCCTCCTGTTCTCCTTGGGGTCTACCCACCTGCAGAGCCTCATGCTCTTCTGTGCCCTGGGGATCACAGGGGCCAGTCCTGTCCCTACCAGGGGAGGCTGGATTCAGGGTGTGGTGTCCAGTAGTCTGGAAGGGAGTGGGCTTATGTAATTCTGGGTTCAGGATCAGGAAACAGCAGACCTAACATACATTCTTCCCAAGGCAGCTTCACCAGTAGTAAAGAGGCAGTCTGAAATCCGTCTGGTGAGCCTTTGTCAGCCTCTCACCTGGTTCCCAACAGGGGCTGGGAAGAGGGGTACTTTTCACTGGGTCACTGCAAACTCCCTCAAATAGTAGTTGCTATGGTGGCTGTTGCGAGGGGCAGTGCCTGGCACATAGTTGGTGCTCAACAGTAATTGTTATTTAAAAGAATCGTACTCCTTCTGTATCCTTGAACATTAGGAAATAGGAAAGCAAGAGCAGAGAGGGGGAGGGGGAGTGGGGAGATGGGGGGCCGGGGGGGGGTTGAAAGGAGCATGAAGGCATACAGAGATAAGGAGGAGGGTAGAGCAGCCTTGGTAATTTTTCCCTTGAAAATTGTCCTCCAGGGCTTTAGGGGTGCATGCAAATCATATGCAAATCCATGCATATTTATGAGCGGGCCCTTAGGAAGTCTGCCTGGATGTGGCCCTGGCGGGGGTGGGGGTGGATATGAATGGAGGTCACTGAATTCCAGGGAGCTTGCTGTCAGACCCCAGGAGGACAGTTGCCTGGGAACTAGGGGGAGGATAGCAGGAGGAAAGGGTGGTGGGGCAGACATGGCAGGGGTAGGTGGGGTGGGGTGGGGAAGGCGGCCAGTCAGGCAGACACAGGGATCCTACAGGGATCCTCCCCCAGGGAGGACAGAGACTGTGTGAAGGCAAGGGGCAGAGCCCCAGAGGCTGACACTTCTGCTGAGCCACATCCTGCAGCTCCCGCCTGGCGCTGCACCCTCCACTAGCTGGGGTTGGTACTGCTTCTCAGCTCCAGGTCCATGCCTTAGCTGTTCCTGAAGCTTAGAAAGACAGTGTGGGACCTCAGAACAAGCCCCAACTGGTGTCAGACAGACATTGGCTCACTTCCAGCTGTGTGACTGTGGGCCAGTTGTTAAGCCTCAGTTTCCCCTTCTGTGAGATGGGTTACTGATAGCCTCTCCCTCACAGAGCTCTTGTGAAGACCACATGGATGGGGCATGAGGAGGAAATGGCTAGAGAAAGTGCTCAGTGAAGGCGAATCTTGGGTCTTCAGACTTGTTCTAGCTGCTCCATATCTGTTATAGCAGCAGGGAAATCCATTGTTCACATGCTCAAAGGGCTCCCACGTGTAGATGTCATTACCACTCCCAATTTATAGATGAGCATGCTGGAGTCCAGTGAGGTTGGAGAGCCAGGACAGAGCCAGCGATGCACTCAGACCTGTGCTGTGCTGTGCCATCCCACTGCCTCCTCCTCAAACGTTAGAGCTGGTGGGTGTCGGAGTTGGATAACCTTTTCAGACGAAGCCCAGAAAGGCTGAGTGACTTGACTGATCTCACAGCCAGTTTGAGGCAGAACTGAAGCTAGGCCAAGGGTCCTGACTGAGGGTCCTGCTCTCTTTCCAGCACATCGTACCAGGTCCACCCAGGCACCCCAGCCTGACCCCCACGAGGGCTCTAATCCCCCTCTTTGAGCAGGAGAGGACCTCTGGGCTAAAGCACCCATTATGGCACTGACTGCAGGGGTAGGTGGTATGGGGCTGGAGTCTAGGGCCACAGTCCTGTCCCTCCAATGGGGCTCAGAGGTCCTGTTTGCAATGGGGGAGTCTGGAGGACTGCTGCCTGCTGGGGGCTCTTCAGGAGGCTTTGGGCCTTCTGCCTCTGTCCTCTTATCTCGCCCCTCACGTCTTTCCCCACTCTGTTCATTAGCTGTCCCCTCCCTTTCCCCAGCTCCAAGGCTGTCAGTGTTTGGGGGAGATTATGCAGTGTTGACATTGGAATATGAATTAGGCAGGAGCGGCAGCCAAATATTGGAATTAGGGAAAGCAGAAGCCCAGGCTGGGATCCAAGAGTGGCTGGAACATCTGTGTCTTGGCTGTTCCAGATGCCTGACCCTGCCGCCCACCTGAAAATGACTGGTCCCAGAGCCACAGACAAGCTCTGAGGCAGCCAAGGTTTGGTCTTTGCCTTGCCAGCCGAGGCCTCAGCTATGAGGCCCACAGAACTTGGCCCCACCGAGGCTCACTTTATTCTGAGGCCCAGCAGAAGGCAGATAGTTTCTATTGTGATCTCATGGACAGAGGAGAGACTCTGCTCAGGGGTGTTTCCTTCATTTAACTGTCTGAAATTCCACCGTTAGTCGTTAGTTTCTATTGTCAGGTCAGTATTGGCCAAAATCTGTTCCATGAAATTCAAGTTCTGCAGACTGTTAATAACTTTTCTGTAAAAAGGGATTCAATGGCCATATATTTAGAAAATGTTGTGTGAAACAGAGTTACTACAGGACTTTTTAGGGCCTTTAATAATTTGATAGGTGTGGCAATTCATCAAAGGCAGAGGGATAGAGTTTACAGTATTTTCCAAACTTGTTTGACAAATAACCCTGTTCTCATGTAGTATCTTTTTTGGGCCAGTGTTAATAGCTCTAAGTGTGGTCGAGCAGCTTTGGGTACCTCTGTCCCAGACATGACACAGGGACTCAGTAAATATGGGTTGGGTCTGAATTTCTTAGAACCTGCTTCCTGCATCTGTAAAATGGAACAGCAGCAACAGCCCTGGGCGTTTAAATTTTTGAAAGTCAGATGAGAGGATACTATGTGTGGGAGTACATAGCAAGCTGAATAGTTGCCTGTATTTCGGGAACGATTATGATCAGCCTCGTCTCTTCTTTTAACTAATCAGATAAATGTAGACACGCTGACAACTTCGTGATAACGCTCCCTCAGGGGTTTTTCCACGTTCCTCTCAGGAAGAAGGCCATGTTTAAAGTAGCATGCCTCAGTGCGAGTCCATGCTTTTGAGGGCTTTGTCTCACGGAATTGCTAAGGGCAAGCTGGAGGCCAGCTTACTGAGTGGGATGGGACAGGGCTCTTCACTGCTGAGTCTGGTACTATGCCCGTCCCTGTGCTGCAGTGTGCCTGGCCTGGGACAGGGCACCAGAGAGGCAGGTGGCAGAGGGACTTCCTGGACCAGGTCATCCCCAGAGAGCCCGCCCAGTGTCCCAGCATTGCCCCGAGCTCCCTGCTGGCCAGCCATGTCTGAGTCCGGCATTGGGAATGCTCTCCATTCACCCTCCTGGCCCCAGAGAGGCCTGGATCTCAGAGTGAGACCCTCTCTGTCCAGACACCAAAGAATATCATCCTCTCCCTCCCTCTCTTCTTCCTGTAGGGGCTGCTTGGGAAGCAGCCTTACCTTTGCCCATGCTCCTTAGCTGGAGATTGTCTGAATCAGTAGTTAAAAAAGGGCAGGTCCTGGAAGGACTGAGCCACCTCTCCCAAGAGGCCCAGAGAAAACCCAAAGTCATAAACCCACTGGCCTGGAATCCCTCAATTACTCTTCGTGGGCCTCAGTTTCCCCATCTGTAAGCCAAGGAGTCCCATCTAGCTCTAGAATAAAAGGTGTGGATTCAGAAACATCAAAAACTTTTGCCTATCCTACTTATGAAATACTTCCTGTAATTCTCTCTCTTCCTGTCTGCCCTGGGGTGGAGTCCTCACCGTATCACCCCTGTGTGATTCCAGCAGCTTCCTCAGGTGTCTCTCAGCCTTTGGCAAGTCTCCCTTCAAGTCCTCCCAGAGAGATCTGCTTTGGTTCTGCTCTCCTCACTGTCCTTCCCTACTTTCAAGATTGGGCTGGCCTTCTACTGCTCCTGGGTAAGGTCTGTGCCCCATCTCTGCACCTCTACCCCAGAGACCACTTGGAATTTTCCAGAACACTCAGACTTGCACATTTCCCAGCCTTTTTTCTTGCTGTACATTCAGTCTAACTACCTTTTCTTGTCCCGATAATGAAATTTTATGCAACCTGCAAGACCTAACTTCCTCCCACTTGCCTTTTTCCCACTCCTCTTTGTGCTCCTGTTGTAAATGCCTACCTGCTGGGGTCTCTTGAATTTTATTATAACCAGCAATATACTCACTTTTCATCTCCATATAACTCATTATAGTGCCAATCATCCCAAATATATATATATATATATTTTTTTTTTTTTCGAGAAGGAGTTGCCCTAGCTAGAGTGCCATGGCGTCACAGCTGACAGCAACCTCAAACTCTTAGGCTTACATGAATCTCTTGTCTCAGCCTCCCAAGTAGCTGGGACTATAGGTGCCCGCCACAATGCCTGGCTATTTTTTTTTTGTTGTTGTTGTTGTTGTCATTGTTGTTTAGCAGGCCCTGGTTGGGTTCGAACCCACCAGCCCTGGTGCATGTGGCTGGTGCCCTAACCACTGAGCTACGGGTACTGAGCCCATCCCAAATATTTAACATTGTCCTTACATTATAAAATAATGCACGCTCTTGTAACATCCAAATGGTTCAGAAGTAAAAGTGCACTGTCCCCTCTGTGATGCTGCTGGTCAATCCCACTGCTCCTGGGTTATCCCGACTAACAGTTTCTCTCATTCTTCCACATGTATGTGTTTGTATATTCAGTAGATGTGGTTATGCCAACACTTACTTAACTAGCTTCCATTATAGGACTTTTAGGTTGCTTCTCATTCTTTACTGCTATAAATAATGCTGCAATGATCACCTTCAGATCCAAATATTCCTGCAGGCAGAGTCTTAGACATGCAATTGCCAGACCACAGAGTACATGCATGTGCAATTGTTAGTGGATCCTGCCGAATTGTCTTAGAACAGGTTGAACTATTTTGTCTGTCTTCCTCCCTTGAAAGCCAGGTCTGGATCTTATTTATCACTGTGACCCCAGCATGTAGTAGACTCAGTGAATGCTTGCTCAGTGAATCTGTGGGTTGCGAAGCCCCAACCCTCTGTCTTTCCAGAGAAGTGGAAGTCCTTCTGTTCCTAAAAATTCTGTGAAGTCAACTGTAAGACCAGGAGACCTTGAGCTGTTCCATTTGGTGCTGTGGACCATGAAGAATCCTGAGGAGTCCTGGTACTTTCTTTGTTAAGTGGGGGGTGTGTGTGGTTTTTGTCTTCAAAGCTGGCCTCGAGGATCTAGGTTGCCATGGCAACTCTTCAGCAGGGCCGCCTTTTCCCTTCCCTCCATCTTGGGAGCCCTGGTTGCCACGACAACAAACTGGTCCACTCCCTTCCCCCAGCCCTGCTGCAGGGCCTCCAGCTTCCCTGCCTGGGTGCCACTGTTCTCAGGTCTGGGGTAACCCTGATGTCACTTAACCTGTGTACCTTGTGTGAAGATCTGAGTGGGGCCTACTCTGGAGGGTGGAAGCAGAGAGCAGAGTGGTAACCAGAAAGGGGAGAGGGCCCGAGTGATCAGACCCTTGCTCCATCTATGTTCAGAAGGGTCACTGCTGCCTGGTGACCAGAGGGTCAGCAGGTTTCCCTGAGGTTCAGGGGTGGTTTGGGGATCAATAAGATACAGGGGCTGTGTGGTCGGGCATTCTTTCTTGTCCTCCTTGTATTAGATGGCAGAGCAGAGGCAGCGGTACTGCTGACCAGCCCTCAGGGGGTCAGCTGTGGAGGAAGCAGAAGGCCTGGGCCTTGGGGCCACTCATGGGCCTTCTTCAGTGCGCACAGAATAGAGGTCTAGGGAGGTGAAACACGGTGTGTTTATTAACACAATGGAATATTCTGGGATCAAATGAAAGATATCTGAGGATTCTGTTGATACTTGGAGAGTGCTGCTGAGGGAAGAAATGCTATGTGGATGTTGACTGCAACTATATAACGCCAGTGTGGACTTCTTAGAGACTGGAATTTGGAGGAAGGTAATATAAATGCAAATATAGTTTTTCCCCCATTGGCTTTCCCCTCAGGGTCCCCCGTCTCTGTGAATAGTCTTGCAACCTATTCTGTTGCTCAAACCAGGAACTTGGGATTCAAACGTGACTCACCCTTCTGCTCTCAGGCCTTGTTCCTATTAGTCACCGGTCCCCTTGGTTCTCCCTCTGAGATGGCTTTCACGCACATCCTCACATCCCCATTGCCTGTGGTGCTTGGGTTCACCCCCAAGCATTTCTCTCAGGAAACCATTGTCATATCCCTCAGGGTCTCTCTCCTCACACCTGCCACGCAGCTGCCAGAGGGGAGGGGCAGCTTTGGTCACGTGACTCCTCTCCCTCCTGCTCCTCATTTGGTTCAGAACCAGGGACAAACTTCTTGGCTCACTAAAGGCCCTTCCAGATCCACTTCTTACCCCCTGAACCTTGCTCCTAGCCATGCGGAACTCCAGGTAGGTCTCTTCTACCTCCCTTTGCCTGCTCCCTCTGCCGGGGACATCTTCCCCTGCCTAATCTGCCTGATCTGTTGGCTCCTATCCCCACGGTGAGAGTTTGCTCAAGACTTTCTAAGACGGTAGAAGGAAGAAGTTTCTACTCCATCCTGAAACCACCAGGAGAACAGGAATAGAAGCCTGACCTCAGTGTTTGCTGGAAACTCAGGGACTTCTCTGCTCCCAAATCTCAATATATGGAGGAGGGATACATGGCTGAGCAGACAGGAAGGGGAGCAAACCTCTGTACTCAAGGGGAGGAAGGAGCTGAGGAGAAGCAAGCTGAATTCCTTTACAGAAACCCAGGAAGGGTCAGGGATCCAAGGCGCCAGGAAATAGGATAGAGATAGGACCTGAAAATGGAGGGGGGGGAGTGTAGTTTAGAAGTTTGTATAAAGGAGCAGGTAGACCTCCATGTCCCCACCTCCATCGTGTGTCCCCCTTACTCCTAGGAAAGACCAGAGGTGCCAGGTGTGGAGACCGGAGGGGTGAAGTGTGTTAGAGGCAGGGAATTGAATTTGCATCTAAACTGATGAGACCCCAGCCCCCTTCACCCCTACCCAACTCAAATGTGCCAGAGTAAGACTTATATCTGCACCCTGTCCCTAAACCCACAAAGAGATTGAAATATATTTTCTTTGGAGGATCTAAACAACCCCAAAGAAACAACCAAGAGAGGCTTATGCTCAGGGGCCTGTAGCAGATGAGCTGGTAGGGACTGCTGATTTCCTAGAGCAGCGGTTCTCAACCTGTGGGTCGCGACCCATAGGAACTGTATTAAAGGGCCGCGGCATTAGGAAGGTTGAGAACCATTGTCCTAGAGGGAAGAGCAGCCAGCTGGCATGTCAAGCTCAGGCACTTAATGCCTCCAGCTGGCCCTGCGGTGGCAAACTCTTACATGCAGATGCCCAAGGTCACTGACATGTGAGGGACATTTTTTGTCATAAGTCCCTGAGGGAAATACGAACCAAGAGGAGAGGGAGATTACACAGGGAACAGAACATAAGGTCAAAGAAACCATAACCTATATCCTTAGAACAATAACAGAACATATTGTACCCCTGGGAAAAACAGAGTGAGATCCAAAAGGAATAATTGGAGAATAAGAAAGAACTCATGAAAGTAAAAAACCTGATGGCAAAAATTTAAAAAAATCTCCAGAGTTGAAAGACAAAGTTGAGAGACTTCCTTGGACAATATAACAGAGACAAAGAGACGAGACAGAGGAGAAACAGGAGAGAAGACAAAAGGTATCAGGGGATCAATCAGTCTAGGAGGTCCAATGTTCAGCGAACAGGAGTCCCAGGAGTGGAGAGAGGAAGGGACTGAAATTGTCAAGGAAATAATGAAAGAAAATTTTCCAGAAATAAAGGACATGTGTTCCCAGATGGTAAGATCCACTGGGTATCCAGCTCAGTGAGAAAAATACCCACATCCAAGTTCATGGTCTGACAGCTCAGATGCAGGGGTGAAGATCAGTTCCAAGAGCAGTTCTGAGAGCAGTTCCAAAAGGCTTCTGGAGAGAGCAGGCTGGGATTCAGATGAGACCAGGGAAGCACTGCCTTTGTGCATAAAATTTAAGGGAACACCAAAAATCTCAATGATCAAGATGAAAAAAAAAATGCATTATTTAAAAAAATTAAAAGTATGGTAAAATCATCCAGGATGAGCAAGATAGCAAAATTGTAAATGAAGGTATGATCTGACAGGGCCGGGATTTGGGTGAGGCAAGTGCAGTTGAACTGAGAAAATGCAGGTTTGGATCCTGTCTTTATGTGAAATGGGTATTTTGACAGCTGGAGTTTCTGCCCCTGCCTTAAGTGTTTGCACTCAGGCGAGTGTTAACACTCACCTCCTTCTCTTCCCAGCCCTGCCGCTGAAGCATCAGACATAACTATGGCATCAAGTTTCTTTCTTTTTTAATTTTTTTATTAAATCATAACTGTATACAATGATATGATTATGGGGCATCATACACTCACTTCATAAACCATTTGACACATTTTTATCACAGTGGTTAACATAGCCTTTCCGGCGTTATCTCAGTTACTGTGCCAAAACATTTACATTCTACATTTACCAAGTTTCGCAAATACCCCTGTAATATGCACCACAGGTGTGATCCCACCGATTCCCCTCCCTCTACCCCCCCCCCCTTTCCCACTTCCCCCTATTGTTAAGTTGTAGCTGGGTTATAGCTTTCATGTGAGAGTCCCAAATTAGTTTCATAGTAGGGCTGTGTACATTGGGTATTTTTTCTTCCATTCTTGGGATACTTTACTAAGAAGAATATGATGCTCATCATCTTTAATCATCAGAGAAAGGCATCAAGTTTCTCAACAGTAACAAGGAAACAATGCCTTTCAAAATGCTGATAGAAAATGTCTCTTCACCTAGTATTCCCTACCAACCCAGACTGTCAATTAAACATGAGGGGAAACTGAAGATCTTTCTAGATATACCAAGTCTTCAAATAACTTGCCTCCCAGGTACCTTTTCGAAGGAAACCACCGGAGGGGGTGTTCAATTAAAACCAGGGAGTCAAGAAAGAAGTCAGACCCAGGAGAAAAGAGGGGGGACAGTCCTTGAGTAATGGCTGAGGGAATACCTGGCGGGCAGCTATGCCTTGGCCCAGAGAAATCAGACCAGGCCAGCAGGAAGCCAGAAGGCTCTCAGGGGTGAGGGAATTTGTCCCGAGAAAAATAAATCAGACTAAAAAATTATCTGACAGGTTTGGTCATGTGGAAAATGATATTGAGGGCATGGAAAGATTTAATCAATGGTTTAGGAGAAAACAGCAATAAACAAACTGAAATTGATGAAAAATGAGCTAATTATTTATAGGAAGAAACAAAAAAGAAAGTAAATGAGGTCACAGTCTACTACTCAGCCCAGGAATAAAACGTAGAATATGGATTTTGAAAATTTGAGATATTACAGTTGCCCGTAAAGTTGCCACACATCGGGAAAATGAGAAATTGTAGCTAAATGTACCTTTATTTACGAAACATTCATTACACAATTTTATAACTTATTTCCAAAATATTCTCTACATGTTGGCCATCCCTTTGTAAAATTTGGTAATGAATATTTTGAAAATGAAGGTACACTTAGTTACAATTTCTCATGTTAATGTTAGGCTGACGTCAAGGAATATTTGTCTTTTACTGGCTATCACAGGTGATAATGACACTTCAAAAAGTTTTTCATTTTCAAGGGTGAGGTGGGGTTGGTTGAGGTTGTAGGCTGGATGGGATGTAGGCAGATAAACCTTGGCTCCAACACTGTCACTACCCACTAGCTGTGGGTTCAAGGCAAGTTATTTAACCTCTCTTGACCTCAGTTTCCTTGTCTGTGCAGTGGGGATAACAGAAACAAACTGTAGGGCTGTTGTTAAGGACTAGAAAAATGTAGGTGAAGAGCCTAGCACATAGTGGGCGCTGGTTTTCTTAAGCTGCAGGACATTCAGTGACAGCAGCTGTTCCGTTGACCCCACTTCCCGAATTCCTGTCTTTCTGAAACCTTCTGGAAAGCTCTGGCCTCCGCCTCCAATACCACTGGACATTCAGCTCTGTGTGGGCAAACTGTGTATTAGCAAAGTGGTTCATAGCACCTACACATTTTCAGGGACATCTGAGTAATTCCATTTTGGGGTCTGTGCTGAGAGGGCTTGGGTGGCTTTGCCTAATAAACAAAAATTATTTAGGTGGGAACAGATTCAACTTGAAGTTTCCATGATTTTCACACGACCTTTAAATACCCCCGATTTGCAATTTCCTTCTTTTTCCTAATGAAAAACTGGATCATCTTGGAAAAAAAAAAAAAGAGACTTAATTTGATGCTTCTGTCCTGCAAATCTCCTAGCTTCTCTCTCCCGGTCTCATCCTGCCTCCCCAGTGGCTCTTCCTGCTCACTAACCTCGAAGCCTCCCTTGGCCTCCGTCCACCACTCTCTCCGTGGGAACTGCCTGCTCACTGTTCACCACGGCTCTCTCGCAGCCACGTCCAGAGACCTTGTGCAACTTCCTCTCTTAGGTTGGATTTAACCCCCTTCTCAAAATGTTCTCTTACCTTGGCTTCAGGATACAAAAGAAGCCTACTTATTTATTATTATTTTAAAAAATTCTTTGTCTTCATTGTTGATTCTGTGATCATTCCTTAAATGCAGTCCTTGCTTCCTCCCCCCCACTTCCTTGCCTTTATTCTTTAATGGTCTGTAATGACCTTCAGTGTCCTTTAATGACCACTTCTTTGTGCAGTATTCTCTTAGCTCTCTCCCCACTTTGCTCTAGGCTCTCCCTGGAGCTCTACTCTGGAGTCAACAGTGGACTCCAGAGTATTTTCCCTGAGATGTCTTGGAGTTAGCTCACCTCTAAAATAGCCTGGCTGTCTTCTAACTCTCTGTCTTGGTCAATGGCACCTGAGGCCCTGGAGTCATTCTTTGTTCTTCTCTCCTCCAACCTCTCCCCCAGCTTTATATCACGAACCAGCTCACGCCCTCTGATCTAATCAGAGTGGCCTCCACACTGTCTTCAAACATGTGGTCACTCTTCTGTTATGCTGGGAACGTCTGGGAGGGCACACTGTTGCAGTCACATTTTTCAAAAAGAGAGATTTACTGTTAAAAGATTGTGTATTCACTCTGAGTGCAAGGACCCTGGGAAGTATCCTTTGTCCCAACCAGTCTAACCATGAGTAGTCTCCTGAAGCCTGGCCACGGACAGTGTATGTGGCCTCTTGGGGTCAACTCGACTAGAGGTGTGGGCAGGGGGTGGTGGTGCTCTCAAGTTCATAGTTCAGCCCTCTCCCCAGAGTCTTGGCTGTACCCTGCAGGGGAGATGTTAGAGCCTCCACAATTTAAATTCTCCAAATTCTTAGAGCGTGTTTAAGACAAATCAACTATTCTCTTGTGTCTCCCATGCATTATTACGCTAACAAGTCACTGTCCTTTTACTTAATCTTGCCAAGGAGACTGTCTCCTCAGGGGTGGGGAGGGGATGAACATTCCCTCCCACCACCATCTCATATTCATCCCCAATCTCTGTTTATGCTGGTCACCTGATTGGAATATCTGCTTCTCTCCTGTCACTGTAGCCACAATCTCCCTTTTCTCCAAGGTGGTGGTGGTAGTTGGGGGGGATGTCTTAGCCATTTTTGGGCCATGGACACCATTTGTTGGTCTAAAAAAAAATCTGTAGATGCCTCCTTGAAAAAAATGATTTTAAATATATAAAACAAAATACACAGGATTATAAAGAAAGCTGAAAGCAGTTTTTTAAATATTAAAAAATTATGATATAGAAATACTATGTTTCTTTATTAACATGTTAAAAAACCACTATGATTTCAAAGTGTGGTAGTGATGAACATAAATGTTACTTTGCCTCACTCTCCAATACTTGCCATATTATACGTGATAGGAAAATGCCTGTTGTATCTACTTCTGTGGTCTGTGGCCTACATTTATAATGGAAGGAAATGCTAAGTTTGACCTGGAGACTAGTAAACATAAAGATGTAAAGTTTTTCTTATCCAAGTTCATAGGCCCCATGAATTCCATCCATGAATTCTACAAGTTAACTGTGGGTCCCAGTTGAGAAACTTAACTCCCGCTTCCTTAATCCAACTCTCTACTTCTACGTTGACTTTTCTCTCATGTTCAACTCTTACAACATTTGTTCAGTTATTCATTTAACAAACATTGAACAATATTGCTCTTATCTGTGAGGGTTGTTGGGTCAGATGCGAGAGGGCCACCAGCTTTATGAGGAGTGGAAGAGGCAGAATTAGTTCCACCCAAACACAACCTCAGACACAGCACCAGAAATTTGTGGAAGAGCTTTTTAAACAAAGGCCTGATGTATCCCAGAGGAGGGAGGAATTAACATTTCAACTTAGTGAGGAGACGGAGGAGGGAAAGGTTTGAAGAAGGTGGTATTTGAGCTTGGCTTTACAGAGGGAGTAGGACATCCATGATTTCCACATAGTTTGATTAGACCTTGCCAGTATTTTTCCTTTGTCTGTCTTGTATCAGTGAGTTATTGCTGTGTAACAAGACACCCCCAAAGCCAGTGGCTTTGCAATTATCTGTTATTTCCCACAGGTCTAGGGGGGTAGTTCTGTGGACTTGGGACAGCAGAACTGGGCTGTTCTCAATTGGGCTCTGTGGTCACTGGCAGATTGGTCACCTGATTGAAATATCAGAGACTGGTTGGTCTAGAATGGCCTTGGCTGGGATGACTTGACTCTCCTCTTCTTGCTTTTTAAAGTTGTGTTTGTATCAAGTTTGCTGCTATTCCACTGGCCAAAGCATCACAGGGCCAAACTCAGAGTCAGTGTGGGAGCATACTACCCAAGGTGAAGGATTAAAACAAATTTGGTCATTAATGTAATCGATCTACTATAGCCTTCACAATTAAATGATCAACTTCAAATCCTTTATGGATTGAGACAGATCTAAAATCAACAGGTAAATGTGTAAGTAACAGTAACGTGTAGGGTAGTAATTTATAAATTCAGGTACTGACAGGTCTCCTCTGGTGGCTATATCCTAAGCGTTTGAAGAATGTTATCCATAGAAGTTGGCTGGACCATCCTTTTATGATTATTTTTTTAAACCAAGATGCAAACCCATTGAATTGTCTTTTCATGTTTGATGTTCCATCAGTTAAACATCCCACACAATTTTTCATAGAGCTGTTTTCTTTCCCCCTGAGGACATCTGCAACAATCCAGAACACACTTTCCCCGGTACTTGACTCTAAGTTGCTATAAATATCAGACATTCTGTCAGCAGCTCAGGGTCACAGCTCAGGTTTCCTGAGCCAACATTGCTTAGCCCTCTGCCTTGAGTTGTGTCATTTAGAGGCAGAGGCTGGGCAGGCAAAGTGAAGTGCAAAACACAGGTTACAGAGGTGTTTTCTGAATAACTGGGCAAAGCATCTACATGGGGGGCATGTTTATCCAGAATGACTCTGTACTCTTTGGGGTGTGGGGTTGTGCAGACTTGCATATGCAACCTTGCACCATGTACCCTCTGGCAGGTGGCTTAAATCTCTGAGCTCTAATTTTCCTCTATCTGTAAAATGGGAAGAATCAGTCATACACTTACCTCTCACTTTTTCTCAAGGATGCAATGAGCTGGTACGAGTGCAAGGTAAGTGTTCAGTACATGCTCGGTGTAATTTCTTACAGACTTCAAAAAAAAAATACGAATGCAGTTACCAATAGTTGGAATATGGTTCTCTGTTAGTTCAGAAAAGAGGACCCAGGAGGCTTGTCTTTTAACCTTTCCAGTGCTACTAACTAGAGGACCATATGAGCTTCAGTTTCCTCACAATGAAATGATCAAAATAGAGTGATTAATATTGCCTTGCAGTGAATCCACAGCCTCGTTGTGACAATCAAGTGGCACATTGCACAGGGAGTTCCTTTGCAAAAGTAATTTAAAATCTCCTTGACCAAATACTGCACAATCTCACTTATATGTGGAGTCCTAAAAAGTCAAACTAGTAGAAGCAGAGAGTGAAGTGGTGGTTGCCAGGGGCTGGAGGGTGGGGAAAATGAGGAGATGATGGTCCAAGTGCACAAAGTTTCAGATACGCAGGATGAATAAGTTCTGGAGATCCAATGTACAGCATAGTGACTACAGTTACAAATACTGTATCATGTACTTAAAATTTGCTAGGAAAGTAGATCTTAATTGTTTTTGCAAAAAAAAGGCAATCGGGGCGGTGTCTGTAGCTCACTGGGAAGGGCATGGGCCACATATACCGAGGGTGGTGAGTTCAAACCCAGCCCCGGCTAAACTGCAACAAAAAAATAGCCGGGCATTGTGGCATGTAGTCCCAGCTACTCAGGAGGCTGAGGCAAGAGAATTACCTAAGCCCAGGAGTTGGAGGTTACTGTGAGCTGTGACACCACAGCGCTCTACTGAGGGTGATAAAGTGAGACTCTGTCTCAAAAAAAAAAAAAAAAAGGCCATCAGCTTGATTTTGGTAAACATTGCACAATGTGTATATATAGTAAATTGTACACTTTAAATATATACAATTTTTTTTTTTTTGCAGTTTTTGGCAGGGGCTGGGTTTGAACCCGCAACCTCCAGCATATGGGACCGGTGCCCCACTCTGTTGAGCCACAGGAGCCGCCCTAAATATATACAATTTTTATTTGTCAATTACATCTCAATAAAGCTGAGAAAAATAAGACACAGTACTGGGCAATGGCAGCTCAGGTCTGCATATCAGCCCTCAGTGCTTCTGGACACTGTTCTTTCATTTCTGGTCTGACTCTCCCTTGATGCTAGTTGACCAAATCCAGCCTCTGCACACAGTGGGTCAAGTTCAGGACAAGGCCTTTCATCTTCAGCCCACTCCAAGTTTCTGAACTCTCCAGAAGTCCATCATTTAGGCTTGCGATTCTTATTTGGAAAATGTTCTGCGCTAACACGGTTGTCAAGTGATTTCCTTCTTGAGTGCACTTCTGTTTTTTCCTCAAAAACCGAGTTGTTATAGGACATAGTACCTATTTTTTTGGTTGAAGTATGTTATGGTGGTCATATTTTTGGTTACATTGTACTATAAAAATATTTTAAACCTGGTAAAAATAAAACTTAAAAAATAAAATCCCCTTGAAAACATCAGGGGTCATGCTGTGGTTACTGGTTCCTTCCTCCGGAGACTTTATGGAAAACCTACTTTGTACACCTGGTGCTGCTCCTGTTGTGAGTGGGGGCACTAAGAAGAAATTAAAATTACAAGAGTGTTTCCTTCCAGATGTTGTTGCTACAGGCTCAAGGTGCTCTTTTAACTGGGACCTCAGGCTTTCTTGAAATAGACAAGAATGCTAGAAACATGACATTGTGCCTGATTCATCGCGTAAACTTGCTGCTTACTCATTCTCCCCTTGAGAGGTTCTTCAGCAGCCACTTTAATTACATCATTTACTTATTGTTTTTTCCCCTTGATTTATTATCTTTTAACAGTTCTTGTTTGTCATCTCTGTGATTGGACCCTCTCAACTTTGGACGTTAGAAATAGGAGCCAAGTTTTTCAGGGATCTCAATGTGTACACACACCCTCAGGCTGTGTATTTGCAACACATCAGCAGAAAGAAGAATCCTTATTACTTTACCAGTGTTTCACAGCTTATCATATTTAGTGATCTCAGCCACTCTACAAAGTAGACATCACCCTGTTTAAAAAAAAAAAAAAATGCAGCAGCAGAGATTCTAAGAGGGAGCTGGAATTTGCCCAAGATCATGAGGTATACTCTGGTTTCTCTTCAGATCGCACAAATCTTTCGCCTTTTACCAAGATCATGAGGTAGATTGCAAAAATGCTCCCCAAACTTTTTCCTTCCCTGTGCCCCTTTCATCATCCATCCTTCTCTGACTCTGGGCTCAGCAGTATAATTTGCTCTGCTCAGTGGGCTAAGGGCAAACATGATGTAAGCAAAAGTTTGAAAAATAGTTGTGTAACCAGTCGGGTTTGCCTTCTCCCCCGGACCTCAGCTGTTGCCATAGAGCACGGTTGGGCTAGCCCAATGAGGATGAGAGAGGAGAGAAGCCAAGCTGAGTCACCTGGCTGTCCTAGCTAGGGCCAGCCTAGATCAGACTCCAACTGGCCACGCCCTAAGCTTGGTATAGTGAGCCCAGCCATGACCAGCAGAACCACCTAGACAACCATCCTAGACCTGTGAGCAGTAAATGCTTACTACCGTATCCCACTGAGATTTTGTGATTATTTGTCTCACAACATTATTGTTCACTACTGTATATGTAACTGATAGAATCAGAATACAGGAAAGGGCAGGTATTTGGAATTATGCAGACCTAAGTTTGAATCCCTGGTCTGCTGTGTGGAATGTGTGTTCCTTTTTGAAACTTAAAATCCTTAAAATGAGGTAATGATTCTTTCCTCCTAGGGTTGCTGGGAAGATTAAACACAAGGTCAATAAATAAAGTCTTGGAGACATAACCAAAAAATAGTGGCTTCTTACAGCAGTGCCCTCCAAAAAACAACTAAGGCAATGATTCCCAACCTTTTGGACACCAGAGACTAGTTTCATGGAAGACAATTTTCCATGGACAGGGGTGGAGTGGAGTGGGGTAGGAGGAGCACCACTGTGCTTACCACCACTAGATGGGGTGGGGTAGGAGGAGCTCATCCAAGCTCACAATGGATGTGTGAGCTCATTACAGGTGGTGATGCCTGTGATGGGGAGCATCTAGTGGTGGTGAACACAGATGAAGCTGCTTTGGTAGGTTGCACACTGTTCACTTTCTGCAGTGTGGCTCAGTTCCTAAGTGTCATGGAAGACAATTTTTGTATGGAGGACAATTTTCTCACAAAGTGGAGAAGGGAAGGACAGTGGGTGGGTGGGTAGGTGGAGCTCTGTACCCTGCTCACAACAGAGTACAACTGGTACTGGTCCCTGGCCTGGGGGGTTGGGACCACACCACTAGGAGATATGGGGCTCAGAATGAGGACTGTCCAAATGTGAAGCCAATACCTTTTCACAGCAACTCAAGACTAAGAATTAAGGCCAGAATGGCTTCCTTCTAACCTTATGATAAAATGCAGCTTTCTGGAATCCTCCATTGTAGTATAGTGAGCAGGATGGGCCTTTAAAAAATTAACGTTGCTTAAATTTAGGGGGATGGAAAAAAGAGCCAAATTTAACATTTTCCTTTGGACTTGTGGTTTAGCCAAGCAGATGGCAGGGAACAGGGGAAGGAGTGTTGCTTTTGCCATGGGTAGGAGTTTGTTTCAGATCAAAGTACTTCAAGGGCTGTGGGTTGCAGAGGCTGGCCTGGCTGCATGTGCCCTGACACTCTGTTGCTTGCCCTCCTTCTTGCACATGCATTTTTGATGACAGATGATCCAGGAAATGTGAATATTTCCCTAGGAGGGTTTGCTTGGGCCTCCCATAGGGCTGCCCTTTCCCTTCCTTTGAAGTCATTGTCTTCTTGACATACAAATGTACTCAGGTAAGCTTATGGCTAATTATCTCAAGACGGAAGAAAAATAAAACCAATTCAAGGCTGAAATACAGAACAATTAACTCTGTAAACTCTAAGATGTCATAAGATGGTCTTTGAAAATTAAAAGAATGTGTATACATTTAAGAGATATTTTTCTCCCTAAAGAGAATTAACCTGTGATATTTCCTACAAAATTCAGCTCCCTTAACCTTTCCCCTCTGCTCCTGCCCAGATAGCTCCTTTCTCTCTGTTTTCTCTGATGGTAGCAATTGGTGACAACAGATGCACTGGACTCTGCCTCTAACTCAGTGTGTGAGCTTGGGTAAGCCACATGGCATTTCTGAGCTTTGCTTCTTACTGGTAAAATGATATTTCCTTATAAGTTTTTTTTAGTACTCTAAAACAATAAGCTATCTCTTACCATTCCACGGGTTGACTGGGCTCAGATGGAGGTTCTTCATAGTATCTTTCATGTAGCTGTGAAAGTGGAGTCATTTGGGAGTGGAGTCATTTGAAGGCTCGACTGGGCTGGATGTCCAAGATAGGCCACTCTTGGCAGAGGTGGCTGGCAGTTGATTTTGTCAGCTAGGAACTTAGCTGAGATTGTCAACTGGGGATTTCTAGACATGGCTTCTCCATGTTCCTCCTGCTTCTCACATGGCATGTAGGTTCTGAGAGGGAGCATCCCAAGAGACCCAGGTAGAAGCTGCAAGGGTTATAGGGACTTAGAGGTGCCGAGACAGCATTTTTGTTTTGCTACATTATAAGGTTTCTTTTGATGTTCAGATTTTACAATTTTACAGCCTGGATTCTCTGTCTTCTCCTACTGAGTCAGATAGAAGTTTATGAAGCTGAGCAGAAACCCAGCTGGGCCTGGGCACAGGGAGGCTGTGTCTCATGCTAAAGACATGAACGTGGGATGTGTATACCATCCTAATTATCTGGGAAGGGAGTGAAAGCCTGGCTGTGCCCACCCCTGAGCTCTGAACCTCTGCCCCTCACTCCAACCCCTAGCACAGCTATGACTTTAGACATGTGTTAAGTGTGTTAAGAGGGGAAAGGGAAGAGACGGCTCCCCCCTTTCAGCTACATGAGAAGATAAGCTGTGGGGAGAGAGGAAGAGCGTTGTGCACGAGAGTGAGTGTCTAGTGCCAAATGAGTGTTAGTCAGAAAGTGCCGGAGTCAATCAGGGGAAGAAGGGCTGGGCACAGGAAGCCTTCCATGGAGGCAATCTGATTCTTGAAGCTAGGATATTTTAGGAGGAGTGAAACATGAAGAGTGGCTTGGCAGGGGATAGCACCCCACCTGGTTGACCACAACCTGAAGGGAGAGGTGGGAAACAGAGGGAGGTGGGGCACGAGATGGAGGCAGAGCATGTAACAATAGCCCATTTTCCTGGGCTACCACACAGAAGCTCAGGAAGAGAGATGGACTTGACTGGCACATAGCTGTTAAGCGACCAGTCGGGCTTTGAACCGGTTATAGAGCCACAGGTGCTGGACAGGTCTTTTGGGGACCAACTTCACATTCAGGACTCTGACTCCTCCAGCAATCATCTAACTGCAGTTGCTGCTACTGGGTTTTCTGGCTTTCTCCCTGTTTCTCTGAGGCTCCTCGCAGGCCAGGGGTGCTGCTTTTCTGCACCATTTATTGTAATGACTTCAATTAAACCATCTTGTCTTGGGTCAGTGAGCAGCTCCAGGGAACTGATGGGCAGGGCTAGCTACCAGGGAAGTAGAATCTCCTCCCTATGTTCCCACCAATCCTGGACCAGGATTCCTGTCCCCATGTCTGGGGAGGACTCAAGAGAGGAAATGGGGGCCAGAGGCAGGCAGCAAATTGTAAAGAAATAAGGAAGCAAGTGTCTATTTCCCTTCAGACGCCCACTTGTTCTCCCTGGCCCTGCCTGCTGTTGCCCTGGCTCGGCCACCTTCCTCTGGCTAATTGGAATCTGCAGCTCCAGGCAAGGGGTCCCTCCCCACTGGCTGCCCTCTGTGCAGGACCAGCACTCAGTGAACCTCCACCCTGAGGAAGAAGGGCTAACAGACCTGTCCTAATTTGCCGATTTGGCCTGAGGCAGGTTGCCTCCATTCTTTGAGGCTGCTTCTGGGGAAAGCAACAGGTTGGAAGTCAAGGTACATAGGCTGCCGTTCTTCATTTGTCCTCTCCAATTTAGGGTCTCCTCTTCTTTGCAAGGCTCTGTGCCTCAGAAGGCTGACGCTGTGGAGCAAAATCAATGGGCTCCCTTGTCTGGCGGCTCCAGTCTGGTGTGGCCAGTGAGAGACACCAGCAGGACACTGGATGGTGGAAGGGACCTCTCTGAGGCAGAGTTCTGGCAGTGCCCTCAGCCTGGCCACTGCTCCAGCCAGGCAGCCAAGTTAGGGAGCTTTTCAGATGATCTGGGAAGGTTTATAGGAGAATTTGAACAACTTTTTGTTTTTTTATTTTTTATTTTTTATTGACAGAGCCTCAAGCTGTCACCCTGGGTAGAGTGCTGTGGCATCACAGCTCACAGGAACCTTCAACTCCTGGGTTCAAGTGATTCTCCTGCCTCTGCCTCCCAAGTAGCTGGGACTACAGGTGCCCGCCACAACGCCTGGCTATTTTTTTGGTTGCAACCGTCATTGTTGTTTGGCAGCCTGGGCTGGATTCGAACTTGCCAGCTCAGGTATATGTGGCTGGCGCTTTAGCCACTTGAGCCACAGGCACTGAGCCCTTTTTGTTTTTTTAGATTAGGTCTTGCTCACATTTTTGCTCACTAGACAAGAGAAATAGGATTTGGGTGACTGGATAGGTCTTTGGGGACAAACTTCACATTCTAAATCTAAATCTCCCGCCTGGAAATTTGACAGTCCCACAGAAGGATCTGGGATGGAATTATTGACAAGGCCAGGGAGGGTTCCATCCACCTTTGGAGTCACATGTTAGTGTGCTGTTTAGGGGGCATGAAAACTATCCAAGTGAAACAAGTCAACTTTTCCAAATTAGCAGAGAGAGTTCAGGGAAAGGAAGAAACCTCAAAAGTATTTAGGAAAAGAATCACTGAAGCCATTTAAAAAATTTACTAACAATGACCTCAACGTGACAGAGATGGTAATGGTGATAATACCCACTTTATTAATAATTCTTACTTTGATATTTACATAATTCTCTAGAAGCTGACCCTAGGTCCCCAGACAAGCACAGTCTAGCTGCTATTGGTGGCCTCCACTGTCTACAACAACCAGGATTTGGAGGTAACTCAGAAAGAATGCCAAAAGGCCAAATTATTACGAGTGGCTATTGCCACTATGGCTCTCCTGGCCACTCCAAGAGGATCTAGGGATGGTTCTAGAACCTGCTACCAGTGTGGAAACCCAGATACTTTAAGAAAGACTGTCAGGCCAACATTGGATGAGCCCTGGGCAAAGCAGGAAGGACAGTGAGACCCAAGAGGTCCTGTCCTAGTTGTAGAAAACCACTCCATGGGGCATGGGACTGTCCCTTGACCATAGTGGGCCAAAGGGGAGCCCAAACCCTGGTGGCCACAGTCTTGGAGGGGCCTGGGTTCGACACAAGCTTTTGCTTGTATCATCCAGATTATGCATGAAGAACCTGGGGTCACCTTGAATGTGGCTGGTAACATAATTCTTTTTCTGATTGATACAGGAGCCAATTATTTGGTTGTAAAAATCTTCGGTGGACTCCGGTTGTCCTCCTGTGTGGTTGAGGGCATCGATGGATGCCCCACTAGAAGGTAGTATACCCTGCTTTATTATGTAGCTGGGAAGGAATATTAGTAACTCACCGTTTCTGCTTTTCCTGAGCCTTCAAGAGTGATAATGGTCTAGCTTTTACACCTAAAATAACGTAGGGACTATTGCCTGAGGAGTAGACTATAATCTGCATACTTCTTGGCAACTGCAGGTATCTGGCAAGGTTGAGAAAGCCAACCAAACCCTATAAAGGACCTTGGTCAAACTATGCCAGGAGACCAAGACAGACTGTGTTCAAAATCTCCCCATTTCCTGAATGGGCATCTGTGTCCCTGCTAAAAGGACTTCAAAGCTCATCTCTTTTGAGATCCTATATGGGCAGCCATACCAAGTACAGGTAATTAGAGAACATGTTGAAGGTAGCTATCTCTTCAAACACATTATGGATCTTGGTGGAGTCCAAAAGCTTTATTGGACTATGGACAGAAGGTCCTTCTCAGTCTTCAAGAGAAAGAGATCCTCCTTTCTTTCCTCTCTAACCTGGGAGACTGGGTTTTCTTAAACAACTGGAAAGAAAGAAGTCCATTAACTCAGAGCCCCTTTGGACAGCCCCCTACCAGGTCCTTTTCTCCACCCCCACAGGAGTCAAGCTGAAGAGATTTAAAGCTGGGCGCACGTTTAGTATAAACCTGGTGGATAATGTTCATCATCCAGAGGACAACAGAGAAGCTGCTTATGAGCATGAGCCCATGGAAGGATTGAGACTTCTCTTCTAGAAGGTGAAGTAATCATCTCATGGTTACTATGCCACTAAATAACCCATGCATATATTTCTTGTTTTCCTTATACTAGACTGTGCTGGAATTATCACCATTTTAGATATATTATGTCATGCAGGTATAGGCCCATGCTTGCTTTTTGTAAACACCCATGTCTCCCAAATGATCATTCTGCTCTTTGTCAGGATTGTAACCCTGTCTCTTTCTACCCCATTCCCATGGGGTACTAATGTTTTGCTTGAACTCTCTCAGGAAGTCACTCAGACAGGAATCTCCCCATGCTGGGTGTATTTTCAGGAGCAATTTTCAGTACTGCCCCACAATTTGTTGCTAAAACCCTGAGAGGTTAACTTCATGGAGGGCTTACGCACACTATAAACTTTACCTACGATGAGAGTAAAATACCTACAGTTCTCTTATGCGAACTTTCTGATGGGTCCTTTGAAGGAGAGTTCAATCCTGGTCGTCTCTGGATACAACGCCATGTTTGTTCTGAATGCTGCCTCATGTTTGTTACTACTCTTGGACAATAGAATATCTATTTGACACATGCCCTTTTTGCAAGTTGATTTATTTCTCTACAATGAAATCCTACCTCCCTACCAACCCACTTTCTATTCAGTCTCATTATATGGTGCATAAATTTGGAACACTGGGGAGTGGTTTCTCCAACCCATTACCAAGACCTGGACTTGCATGCAGTAAAGGAAACATTTTATCAGGACATACATGGGTAAATGAGAGGGAATTAGTACAGCCATCCTGTGTCCTCCCAATCGAAACTTAACCTTCACATACAAAAACAGAGAGGCTAACTAGAGTGAATCAACTTAGAAGTACCCCCTTTCAAAAACTGCAGGGACAGCACTACACAACTTCCCTGGAAGCTCACAATCTACTCTTATGAGAACATGTCAGCAAAGGGAATGGGACCATGTCTGATTCCTACATGCAGGTAATAAATGGCATGACATCTGCCACTGACCACCACTGGCATAAACAGGTGAGAGTAACTGTAATAGCAACAGGGAGCATCTACTTTGGCCTCCTCTACTAATATCTTTGTTACCCAGGCACAACTCATTGACTTGTCTAAAACAGTCCAGAGTGTAGCTATACAAACTCATCAATCCATTAGAGTAGTACAATAGTCCTTAGATTCTCTAGCAAATATTGTTCTTGATCACTTCCTAGCTTTGGACTCATCATACTAGAAAAAGATGTCTGTGCAACTAAGGTTACCATCTATTGCATGGACATAAATTCTTCAGGGGAAATTGAGATAAGAACTCAGGAAATCTTAGATCAAACTACCTGGCTAAATAAAAATCTATCCCCAACTCCAGTAGCAATTTGGGACCAGACAAAGAGCTACCTTCTTTCCCTTTTGTGAGACCCCTAACTATAATAATTCTTCTTCTAAAGTCTGGACCATGCCTTTTTGACCTCCTTGTTAAGTTTGTGTCTTCTAGACTCCAAAAGTTCCATATGAAGCTTATGTTACATTGAGGATTCCATCCATTCCACAGACAAGAACCCATTGGACCCTTTCCTCTGATACATCTTGAGCCACTGAGCCTTCCATCTGTAGCCTTCCCATAAGGACCATGGAGCTCAATGAATGTTGTGCCCCTGGTTAGCTTGAAGCAGCTACAGAAGACGTACCTTCACCACTAATCCTCAAAGATTTTCAGGCTCTATGTTTTTCAGGGGGAATGTTAGGTAGGGAGGAAGGCAAACAGGCGGTGAGGCAGGCAAGGGAAGTGGCTAAGGATGGAGTGTTGGAAGCAATTAGAGTGCAGAAAAAAAAAACATAGTAGATATTTGTTGCTAGAAACTCTTCCCTCATCACAGCATGCACAGTGAGAAGGTCCTAGTGACCTTAACTGACCTGGGGCTCATTACCATCTAATTAGCATTATGGTTTTGACCTCTAGTGGGTTTTTTGTGAAAGGTTCTGGGAAGATGCACGTGTAGAAAGGAAACTGTTATATAACCACAACCTGTTAGACTTTCAATCACCCAAAGACAGGAAATGGCAACCAATCTTACCCAGGAGAGAGGTGAGACAAACTAAATGCTGTGTGTGTGAGATTGCTTTGTATTTGTGATTACTCCCACATCAGCTCAATTTGGTACCAGGACTTCTTCCTACATTTGGAATTGAGGATCAGTGAACATTGAGACATCCCCAACAAGAGGAAATGGATGGATGGGTCCAGAGAATGCTACTGAGGTAACCTCAGCTGTTAATAACTTTTCCTCAGAGTTCTGGGGAAGAGGGTGATGGAAGACTCTGGACAAAGCCAAAGGATCCTTCTACACGTGAGAGTCTCAGAGATCTCACAGGTATGAGCTTTGGGAAACTCCAGGACCCCAGATGCAATTCTGAACTAGAACTGAATTCTGATTGGATGTCTCTGGCCCGCCTCAGTTTATTTCTCTTATTGATTGGTCAAGTTCTTCTACCCATTGGAGAGCCCCCACTCCTGCACCTGGGTCCTCCTACCTGCCACAGTGTCACCTAGGATTAGCTGGGTTCTGAAAGGCCAGGCTAGCTTGCCTCTTGCCATCATCAGATTCTTCCTCATTAAACAAATGAATCACAATCCTAATTAATTTGAGCAACAGAATTTATGTAACTACTCCCAGCAGGATATCTGCTCTCAGTCGGCAGAGAGATTAATTCCTCTCTATGGGAAATTCCAGTCATGCTGGTCAATAAACCTTAATGATGGCTGAAATCTCCAATCTGTCTCTGCTCAGGGCTGGTAGCCCCTGCTGTTCAGACACCCAGTTGGTTTGATGTAGTTCTCCAGACACCGGCAGGACAAGGACATCCCAGCCTAGATATGTCCTGAGCCATAGAGAGCACATAGTAGGTGTTCACTTAGGGACAGGGACTACCCATTCTAGGGATGGACTTAACGCCCACAGAAGGTGTTCCATTTCTACTTACAGAATGAATAAGAGACTGTGTTGCTCAGATGCTTATAAGATGGTCTTGAGATCCTGAATTGCAACCAGGCCCCTCTGACTCCTTTCATCTTTTGCTCCCCTATTTGCACTGACCATACCCAATTCAGTCTTTGTACAATTTGAACTTTACAGATTCAGAATTTTGGTACTAAGTGTTCTCTGCCCTTGAACTGTCCCAGCTGTCTCTCTAAAGCAAGCCTCATGCTGGCTGCCTGGGAGGGTAGGATAGCGAAGTGGAAAGTGTTCCGGAATTAGAGCTAATTCTGGCTCTGCCACTTACTCAGTATACTTCACCTCTCTGTTCTTAGCCTTTCTCTCCTATGTAAACCACACAAGGTTCTTAGGAATATTAAATAAGAAAACACAGTGAAAATGTATTGTATGGTGCTTGCCTCATTTAATTAATGACAGGCATTATTTTAGCCAATGGGGATACAGGAAGATGAGATTCTTACTCCCAAAGAATTTAACTTCTAAGAGACAAGAAGCAAGAAAACAAATATATAAGATCATCTTAGGTAGCTTAGTTAGGGATCAGTGTTGAGCAAAAATGAAACAGAAAAATGTTATGGGAAGGGAATGATGGGAATGAGGAATTCTTTGATGAGGGGTCATTTGAGTTGAGACCCAAACGACAAGAAGGAACTAACCACATGAAGATCTGGGGGAATAGAATTCTAGAAAGAGGGGAAAAAATCACAAAGATCCTGACGTGTGAGTGGGCATTGCAAGATCAATTTGGAGATTCTTCTCTGCATCTTACAGGTGAACAGGTTAAGCTTTAGAAGGATTGAATAATTTTCCTAGCCCCCTACCTAGGGATACTGGTATCAGTCTTGAAGCCATATCTTCTGCCCTTAAGAGTACTTGTCATGACAGTACAAAGAAGGTACACGAGAAAGGAAAAGTAAGTGGGAGGAGGTGAGGGAGGAAGAGACTGTCTTGTCCTCTTCTGGGTCTGAATCTGTCCTTTTCTGACAACTGGCAGCATTAAAGAATCTGGCTCCCAGGAGAGCCTTCCAACTCTACTGGCCTAATAACTCCACTAGCCCTGACAGCTCCCTTAATGAGTCAGTTACAATTTCTTCTTCAAGAGGGATAACCCAACTACTTCTACAATTTGGGATTTTTTTTTCCTGATTATAATACATGTTCAGTGGAGAAAATAAAGAAAAGTAAAAATCTACTATTTTCAATTTCTAATGCATATAGATACTTTATAAGATGATGAACATATTGCATACACATAAAAACTCTTCAAATGCATTTTTAATAGCAATCAGAGCTGTTATCATATGTACAAAAACTTGCAACAATAATGAACACTCAGCAAGACAGCACCAAGGTCACACAAATACAGCTGTGAGATAATGATATACCAAGGTTATGAAACCTTACTGAGTTGTCTATACAGTGCTGCCAGTATAGTGCATGGTGGCAAGTTCACAAAATTGTCAGATCTTGTATGATGATAGCTTTGATGGTCATTATGGAAAAAGAGGTCTAAAATTGCTTTGAAAGGTGGACTAGACACTGGCTTTGGTGCATAGCTTCCCAAGAGGAGAACTTTGAAAGTGACCATAGTGATATTCAGCAATGAGGTATGTAGCACTTTTTCTAGTATAAGTTCATGAACTTAATTGTTAGACTTCATAATGCCACTGAAGCAACTTATAAAATAGTTTATATACTTGAAAGAAAAAGGGAAGCCATTCAGTGATGTAGAAATTGTGAAATAATGCATTGTCCAAGTTGTAGGATGCTTAGACCCTGATAACATTTCAAAGTACAAACAACTGCCTTTTTCAAGGAAAACTGTAACTGACTGGCAGCATGAATTAGCCTTCAACTTAACAGAACAACTTTAATCCTTCAAAAGGAAAATATATATTATCCAATAACTTTGAATGAATCAATGGTTACTATTGACTTGCCACAGGTTTTATACTTCATTCAGGTTATAACAGAAGATTTTCTTTGCTACAAAGAGTTACTTGCTACGGGCACTCTTACAAACAGAATACAGGGAATAGATAGATACCTTCAAGAACTTTGAAGATAAATGTACAGCTGGATTGAATTTGGTAATAATTAGTGAGCATATGTATGGATGGTGCACCTTCCATGATAGGAAAACACGAAAGGTTTATTGCACAGATAAAATATGAACAGATCTTCATGTTCTTATTTCTTTTCATTGTATCTTGCATCAGCAAAATCCTGTGCTAAAGCTACTACCTTATGTGAACCTTTGCAAATGTTATAAGGATTGTTAACTATATTTATGCAAAGACAACATGGCATTGTCAGTTTTGTAATATGCTAAAAGTTGCCCTATCACTCTAAAGTATGTTGGCTAATGCAGGGACAGGTATTGGCTGAAATTTTATCTTTGTAAATAAAAGATATTTATCTTTGTTAAATTTAATGAAGAACAGAATCAACAATGTGAATTATTGAAAGATTTCTATAGGAATATAGTATTTTTGTGTGATATGTCAAATCAAAACAATTTGAATAGTTGTTTTGCAAGGTAAAATAAGTCTATATGTGATATGTGGCAAAAAAAAAATCCAAGCATTTAAAAAAAAGCTATCTTTTTTCAAAACATTTCTTCAAAAGAAATTTCAGATGAACATTTTCCCCAGTTAGTAAAGGTCAGTGACGAGCAGGATGATACGATATATACAAATCATTTGAAGAATATGCAGCTGTTACAGACCTAGTAATTGGAGAACACAATCAAAGGTTCACTGACTTTGAGAATCACGACATTACACTCTAATTAGTATTTCAGCCTTACTTAGTTGTTATCACCAAGGCACCTAAAGAGCTACAGATGGAATTGAGCTTTAAATAGAGGACATTTTAAAGTCATTGTTTGATGCGAAGACCCAATTGAAATATGTAAAAATGCAGTAGAATACCCACACCTTTGGTAACCTGCCTGAAAATGCTTTCTTACTTTTCAGCCACTTATTGCTGCAAATCTACACCCTCCTACCTAATCCAAATCAAGACACCTTAGAATCACAAGTGACCGATACCATCTAGAGGATCAACCGAAACTGTGGACCTTGCCGCTGCAACCGAATATTCAAAGCTTTCCAATAAAAAGCAGACACTCAAAATTAACAAATTGTTTTCATTTTTTGAAATTATTAAGTACATAGTAGTTCGATTCTCATAAAATAATGTGCACTCTTAAGTATAATCCAATTGAAGTTTCTTGAATGTGGCCTTATTTGATTACAGCTAAATTAATGTGGCCTTCCAACATGAAAAGTTTCCCCACGCCTGATATAGGGTGACTATGTTTGGCTTCTGTATGGGCCTGCCATGGGGGAAGGCACGGGAGGCAAAGGTCAGTGGTTCTAATCACAGCGGGAGTCGTGTTGGTGGAGGCACCTGCAGAGGGCCTAAAGAACACAGCTAGTACCCAGGGGGTGCCCAGAAAGCATTGAGGACCTGGGGGTGGTGTGGATTCACTCTCACTAGAGCGGAGAGGGTGGTCTGCCTCCTGCGGCTGGGGCTCCTCCTTTGGCCTTCTACCATCTCATCTTCCCCAGGTTCTTGTTTGGTCTGAGGAAACAAAACAACAGTTAAACCAGAGAGAAAGACACAGGAAAAAAAGTGACAAGAACAGAGTGAAAGTGAGGAAAAGGAGGCAGAAGGGGAAAAATGTTGGGGGGGAGCAGTGGATGATTTCAGAAGAAGAATCTTTCAGTAGACGCTAAAGTAGTAAGAGGTCTGGACAAACTTACTGTACTTCCACAGCTCCAACTTTTTTTTTTCTTTTTCTTTTTTTTTATTGTTGGGGATCCATTGAGGGTACAATAAGCCAGGTTACACTGATTGCAATTGTTAGGTAAAGTCCCTCTTGCAATCATGTCTTGCCCCCATAAAGTGTGACACACACCAAGGCCCCACCCCCCTCCCTCCGTCCCTCTTTCTGCTCCCCCCCATAACCTTAATTGTCATTAATTGTCCTCATATCAAAATTGAGTACATAGGATTCATGCTTCTCCATTCTTGTGATGCTTTACTAAGAATAATGTCTTCCACTTCCATCCAGGTTAATACGAAGGATGTAAAGTCTCCATTTTTTTTTAATGGCTGAATAGTATTCCATGGTGTACATATACCACAGCTTGTTAATCCATTCCTGGGTTGGTGGGCATTTAGGCTGTTTCCACATTTTGGCGACTGTAAATTGAGCTGCAATAAACAATCTAGTACAAGTGTCCTTATGATAAAAGGATTTTTTTCCTTCTGGGTAGATGCCCAGTAATGGGATTGCAGGATCAAATGGGAGGTCTAGCTTGCACAGCTCCAACTTTTAAGTGCCAAGTCAAATATTCAGGTTTGTCCCACGGGTCAGAGAAATGGTGTTTGCCAACTGTCCTCACTACAACTACACCTCTAAACTGATTTGGTGCCCTCTTGTTGAAAAGAAATTTCTCGAACTTTCTGGGAGCTGGTTACTTCTCAGTGAAGCAGACAGTGAAGGGCTGGTGCTCGGGAATAGTCCTTTCTGAGGAATCTTTCAGCCCCTGTGTCCCCAATTTGGGGAGGGAGTAGAAAGTGGAAATTGGAGTGGCTTGGGTTTGAGTAAAGGAAGTAGGAGGAGGGATGGGCTGAGGAGAAGAATATGGGGAACAGGAGAGAGAAGGAGGGCTGGGGTGGGAGAAAGAGTCCCACCCTTCTCACTCCAGCTCACCTCTAGCTGTGGGTTATTCTGTCCAGGGCTGCAGGACACAGCTGCTCTGGTATCCATTGGAAAGGCAGTCCTGGTCTGCTTGTGAGACATTTGAACAGGATTGGAGAGTTAGTTAAGGAAACAGCAAATGCAGGGGGCTCTTACTGTGGGGACAGCTTTGTTCAATTTGGTTCATTCAATAGAATGAGCATTTCAAAAGGAACTGAACTGAAACTGGAGGGAAAGTAACAAAACAACCCATAAGTGGGTTTAGAGGGATTCTTCAATCTCTATAGCTTTTTTGGAGGGGAGGGGGGAGCTGAACCCTGTTTTAGTAGTCATTGGACCAAAATGCTTCCTCTAAGGAGTCCAAACTTAGGGGGACTTCTGGTAAGCAATCCCCCCAGTCCCACCCTCCTGGCCCTCGAAAGTTCTCCCTCAGGCTGGAGAGCAACTCTCCATCTTTCCTTTCGAACATTCTTTTGGCTCTGGACCCTGGAAGTTCTTCTCTACTCTGACCTGTTCCCTTCTCTTAGGTTTGCAATGAACTGGCCTAGGGTTAAGCTGGATTCTCCCCTTCTTGAGGCACAATGTCTTCCAAAGCATCAAAAAGGAAGGAGGAAGTTTGAGAGATCACGGAGAATCCCCCAGTTTTTATGAAAAACTGAGCCCCAAGATGAGGAAGAGACTTGCCTAGAGTCACACACTGAGGTAACTGTAAGCATGGGGGAAGAATCCAGTCAGTACAGACTTACTATTGCTATTGCTATTACTGTTACTATTACTAAAACTTAACTTTAGTTGGTGCTAAACCTCTGTGCCTTCCCTCTCCAAAGGCCCTGACCTGCAAGCGGGTCTAGACTGACGCTACCGTCCCCTCTTGGCTCCCACCTGCCCATGACGCACCATCACTAGCAGTGACAGCAGGAAGTGTGAGGAGCAGGGCCTTTTCCATCAGCTCAAATAGCCCTGGAACCCTTGGCCTGTTCTCCAACCTCTGTTCTTTTCAGGTGGATGTTGCTCATTGGCTTAGTAGAAGTGATTGACAGGTGAATAGCCCAATGAATGATGAGTCTTGGATAAGCAGAGGCAGTTACTACCCAGTTCTCTTATGGTGAGATTCTTGGGTAACATTAAAAAAAAAAAAAAAAATTCCCTGCAGCCTCAGCACCTGTAGCTGAGCGGCTAGGGCGCCAGCTACAAGGTGGGCTCGAATCCAGCCCGGGTCTGCCAAACAACAATGACAACTACAACCAAAAAATAGTCAGGTGTTGTGGCAGGCGCCTGGAATCCCAGCTACTTGGGAGGTGGAGGCAGGAGAATCGCTTAAGCTCAAGAGTTGGAGGTTGCTGTGAGCTGTGATGTGACGGCACTCTACCCAGGGCGACATAGTGAAATTCTGTCTCAAAAATAAATAAATAAATAAATAAAATTCCCTCCAGTTTCAGTTTAGCCATTTTTCATACTCAAATTTTAGCATCTTTAAAAGGCAATTTTCTCCTTCAAAGAAGGAAACACGTTTTGGGGTCTAAAAGTACAAGCGAACACTTCAAGAGAATATGGACTTGTAGTGTTGAATAAAGGGGGTTTTGCTTTGCTAAGAAGTTGGTGGAAAGTGAGTGAGTGGTGGGGAGGAAAGTGGCCATGTGGGGTCGGGCACAGAGGACCGGGGTTGCCCTGAAAAGACAGTCAAAGATGGTTACTACAGATTTTGAAGACTATCTGGAATGCTGAGGGCATTCCTGGGATCTGGATAGGTTCTGGGACCTGGGTGAAATGATAGAGTCGCTGCTGGGAACTCAAAGGACCTAGAGTTAAGGGGCCAAGCTGGCAGTGGGGCAGTGTTCTTGGCCACGGAAATGGCTTATCTGCAAGTTATGTCTAAGAGCCAGCTTGCCTGGTAAAAAGGGAGGTGTGGACCCAGAGATGATTGTTAGAATAGGTGGGGCCGGTGGCTGGAGTTCAGAGATGAGGTGACTCATATTTAAAGTGTCTAGCCTCAGAAGATGTGGCTTCTGGAGGAAGGGCAGTGAATCACCCCAAAACTGTTTAGAATAGTGGTTCTCAACCTTCCTAATGCTGCAACCCTTTCATACAGTTCCTGTGGGACATGACCCACAGGTTGAGAACCACTGGTTAGAAGATGGAGTCAGAGATAAAGAGAGATGAGACAAGGATTTAAGAGACAGAAAGTGTGACAGAGGAAAGAGAGTTACAGGGACTTAGAGCTAGAATCACAGAAAAGCTGAGCAAAAACATGCTTGGTAGGTAGTTGTCACTCAGCAAGTGCTAGCTGTTGTTATCATCATGGCTCCTCTTGGAAGGGTGGGGCAGGGGCTGCTGGAGCCTAGTAGTTCAAGTGGAATAGAAAGTGAGTGGAGATGTAAAATACAGAGCCTGGCAAACAGGCCATTCCAGTTGCTTCCTTGTCTCCTGCTATGATTATAAGAATTGCAGAAGCCCCTTCTCCTTTGCAGAATGAGAAGGAAAGACCGAACTAAAGAGTGAGGGTGTTGGTGTGTGCTGGAGCTGTGAACCCAAAGGATGGGAAGTAGGAATGGGGAGAGGCTGTCTTTCCAAAACCTGCCTTACATGGGGCCTGTGTGAAGTGAAGAGAAGGGTACAGGTGGGAGCAAGAATGGTAGGCACTTGGACTTGGACCAGGCACTGTGTGCCTTATACCTAATAGCAGTTGTGGTTGCTGAGATGGGGTCATGGGGAAGCCCCCCATCTATTTGTCTATCCTAGGAAAAGCAAGTGGTGGTAAGACTCCACTAGGAATTCCCTTCAGTCATTGTCACAAGTGTCAACTTACTCAGAGACCATTGGTCTTTGAGGGCTGAGAGAGGAAGAGTCCCTCCAGAGGCCCTGAGACAATGAAACCATTTTATATTTGATAGGGAGGGTGTGTGAGGGTGTGAATACTCTGGAGAGTGTCTGGTATAGTTTGTGAAGGTTCCGAACAGAAAAAAATGAAATGCCTCCTGCCATACTCCATTTCTCCTGACCTTTCCGACCCTCACTAGTTTGTGTTCCCTTTTCAAGTCATTGAATGGGAGACATTTTTTCTGGAGAGAGTGCAGAGTGGGCAGCTCTGGGGTAGCTAAGAGAAAATGACATTGAGGAAGAGCAAAGAATACTTTTGAGTCCCCAAAATTACACTTCATATGAATCTACCAGGGGTGGGGGAACCAAAGAGTTCCCTTTCAGCAACAACTGAAGCGCAAAGCCACCTGGACTAGCCTGTCTGAGCTAAGGAACCCAGGTCTGTAATGTTTTTTTTTGGGGGGAAACAAAAAGAGAAAGAGGGAGATAGACTAGCAAGGGACAGGAGGAGATACAAAGGAGAAGACAGGGTCAAGGCTGAGGGGACTGAGAAAAGATGAGCACCAGTAGCAACAGAAGCAGAGCTGGACTAACAGCATCAAGAGAGACAGCCCTGAAATGAGCGAGCTGGCTTAGTTGCCAAGTCTTCAAAGTCTTCCCTGTTTCCATTTCCATTAAATAGGATTCGAATTTACAAAGAAAATGTATGGAGTTTGCAGAATCTCCCAAGATACTAACTTATGCCCATTGTCTGGAAACCCTTCAGAATCTTTCTGAGGCTCACAAGCAACTCCTGATGGTCTTTTTCATGGGGTGCAGATCCGGGTGGGGCAAATGAGAGAAGGCAGTGGAGCACTGTGGAAGCTGAGGCTAAGAAGTCAGCTTCAGGAAGCTGCTGTCATTTTTCATCTCTATGGATCACGGGCTAAACAAGCAATTAGATAGGAGTGAATGAGTCTCCCTGTTTAGCATGCTGAGATGTGGCAAGACAGTGGCAGTGCAGCTGGGGCACTAAGGTGGTGACAATCGCATCATGATAGAGGCTGTTGGCCTTGGAGTGGATAGACTGATGGAGCGCTGTGGTGGGGTGAGCAGCAGACTATCCCTCGGTGAGGACTAGTTTCTGATGATCTTGGATGGTTTGCTCACAGTCTAACTAAAAATGATTCTGATAAACCAAGGAAGCACTCAGGTAAGAGGCTGGGAGGGAAGGAAGGCCAGGTAAGAAGAACACAGCTACTGAGCAGAGCCCTGAAGCCAACTCTTGCTAGTATGGAAGAGTATCCAAGAAGGAACTCAAATGGGTCAGAGAAGGTCATGAGACGTTCTCAGAGAAGGAGAAGAGGAAATAAGCCATGGTGACAGAGGCAAGCGAGTATGATAGTGAATACTGAGAGAGATGGACTGTCGTAGCTGAGTCTTCAGGTCATCTGAGGTGGTCTCTTTCGGTTCCTACTTCCCCCTGAGATGGTTCTAGCAAAACATCAAGATGTTTATAAAGGGCCTAGGGTTTTCTGGGTCTTCAGAAAATGCTCTTCACCTTTTCCAGTACTCATTTCAGCTGAACCTTCTTGGTATTTGGAAAGTATGTCCACAGTAAAGAGCAGCTTTTCAGCATGGGAGGGTGAATAACTTTTCTGCGTGGTGGCTTCACTTTGGTGACTCTTGATGTGGGAAATGTCCACGAGGAAGGGGTGACTGGCAGGCCAGGAGCAATTATCCCCTGAAATCATGGACCTTTCCCGAGTTCTTCTCCCCTGCAGTGGGAAGTGGTGATGGGATCTGAGGGTCATCAGGGGGTTTTGGGGGGCTTGGGTAAAGGCAAGTAGGCAGAAAGGATTTACTCCAAAGGGAGAAACAGCTTGTGGTGGAAGAGTGGGTGGGCACACGAGTCCTCTACCTTCCTTTGTCCCTCCCCAGCTGGGTTCTGCTGCTGCCCCATCTGCGAGACTGACTTCCCCTTTTCAGCCATCTAGGCTTGTCATTTGCCAGGAGGGGGAAAGAAGAGGAGAGACAGGGAAGAGGAGAGATGGAGCCCAGGCCATCTATGTAGAGATGGAAGGACGGAGTTGCTGGAACAGCCACACTGGCAGGCAACTTGGCAACACAGAGTTCTACGTATGTGTCTCAACAGAGTGGGTTGCTGAGGCTGGAAGGGCAGCTGTAGCCAGGAAAGGGCCACAGCAACAACCATCTGACAAGTGGGAGTGTTTCCCCTTGCCTCTACATCTCTTCTTCACTTTTTGTCATAATGATCACACTCGTTTTCAAGGGGTCTTCACCACCTCCAGCAAGGATTTAGATCCTGTGGTCCAACCATTATACTTCCTGAGCCGAACATGCTAAACTTGCTTTGGGTGTGCCTACTTGCTAAATATAGGTGCCTCAGCTCATAAGGAGCTAAAGTGATTCAGAGACAGGGGTTTCCACTAGTTTCTGGACAAAGACAGGCACTCCTGGGGGACAGACTCCGCGGCCTGCTCCTCTGCCTTCCACGTGGGCAAGAACAGGGAGAAGGGAAGAGGGGAAAGGACGAGGAGGAGGCAGGGAGAACTTTCAAGTCCTTCTCTCGCAGATCTGGTTGAGAGAGGGGAGAGGAGGATTCAGGAGGAGGGCAGGCCTGGTTGAAGAGGTCATGGAAATAAAATGGGAAGGTCGTGGGGCTAACGTTGACGAGCTGCCTCTGTTTCACTCCTCTCCTCGGGCCGCTGTCCCATGAAATCATGAAGTCTGCCTATAGGCCCCCAGAAACAGAGATGACATTCCTGCTCCCCACCTGAGAACCTCTAATTCTTTCTTCTACTCTTGGCATAAGTGGAACTCAACGCTTCTAAGACTCAGGTCTTGTGTTTTAGGTGAATTGAGAGGAATGCCATCTCTAAAGTGCTGTTAGATTCAAAGGGAAACACTCCCATTCCTCAGAGGCACGTTGTTGCTGTGGCCCTTTCCTGACTACAGCTGCCCTTCCCTCCTCAGCAACCCACTCTGTTGAGACACATATGTAGAACTTTATGTTGCCAAGTTATCTGCCAGCATTATCACTGCCATGGAGGGGGTGTACCCCTTGCCAGCACAGCGGCCTCTGACAAGACTGGAAGTTTTCTTTTTGTTTTTAAATTTTGTACTTAAATGTAAAAACCAAGCATAATGCTAAACCAAGGAACAAAAAACCAAAGTGTAAATCACTTCTTAATCTCACCCTTTGAAAAACAGAATTATAAGTATATCCGTAGATACCTTAAAGTAGAAAAGAGTCATTTCCTGTGGAATCATACGACATAGTACTAATTTTGCAATCATCCTGATCAGGTTAAATGTATCAGATTTGCGTGCTAGATGGAGAAAATTCATATAGACTAGAGTATATTGACTTTTGTTATGGTGCCCTTACATGTGCTTGAAATGCTTGGTTGTAGCCCCTTAATTCTAATTATATTTTTGGCAGCATCTATCACAAATTTCTGGTATTACATAGTCACCATTGTTGTTTGCTCATTGGCACTAGCTGTGGGGCAGCAGAAGATACAGCAGTCAGATGCCCGAAGATGGTGACAAATTTGGCTGTATGTTGCCAATTGGTGGTTTTCTTTGAGTTGATCTAGAATGGATGAAAGAAACATCAAGTTGAAGTTTTTTCATTTGATTCTCTATTTGTGAGAACTTTATCTCACACATTTTAGCAAGGTTGTCCATTGAACCTCGAAGAGCTTCTAATCCTTGTAGTAACTCATCTCATAAACAGCTGACTTCACGACTCAGCTCACTTAGATCTGATAGTTGCTCACATCTTGGGTCTTTTCCTTGCGCCTGAATCATCATTGCCAGTTCAATGCTTGAAATGGTTTCTGTTTTAGTTTCCTGATCTGAAACAGTTAAGGAGGCTGGCTTGCCATTATTTCTTTTGAGAGACGTGGCAGCGCCAGTGGTTGTATTTGGTATCTTGCATTCTTGATTGATGCCAGTGCTTCTGTGATAGTTAATTTTGGTATACGTTGATCAAGGTTATCATCTGAAAAGCTTGATTGGTGCTCTTGTGATTTTTATGACCTCTAACAGAACAGGGTTCATTTTTTTTTGTAGAGACAGAGTCTCACTTTATGGCCCTTGGTAGAGTGCTGTGGCCTCACACAGCTCACAGCAACCTCCAACTCCTGGGCTTAAGCGATTCTCTTGCCTCAGCCTCCCGAGGAGCTGGGACTACAGGCGCCCGCCACAACGCCCGGCTATTTTTTGGTTGCAGTTTGGCCGGGGGCCGGGTTTGAACCCGCCACCCTCGGTATATGGGGCCGGCGCCTTGCCGACTGAGCCACAGGCGCTGCCCAGAACAGGGTTCATTTTAAAAATCTGAATCTTTCTTAGAGGTTGAGTGTGTTTGCTGTCTGTACTTTCTTGATAGAGCTGTTGTGACAGCTTCACGAGATAGTCCACCAGATTGCAGAATTGACCATTATTCTGCAGTAAATGATGCTTCTCCCGTACACTGCAGCTCCTTTTGAAAAGCTCCATGCAGTTTTGACTCAGTAATGCATGCTGGAATGGGTATTCCTTGCAGTAGTTTCTGATGCATGGTATAAGGCTATGGACGCTAACTGTGGAAAGATGGATGGAGCCACCTTTATGGTGTCAGGATGCCTCGTCACTTTCGTGTAAGGAAACCAAAGTGGTCTGACATCTTGCTCAAGTGCCTTCCATGCTTCTCAAAATTTTGGTATTTTGTCAATCACCCTGAGTATTAATATTAAGGAATTTATTGATAGCAATGAGTATTATCATCTGAGATTGTCATGTTAGCATGTATACCTGGGTAATCAAGGCCTGGGCATTACTGCCAACTCTGATGCATAGGCTTATGAGCATTATCATGCCATCAGTTAAACCTGGCAGTTAACTATACGTACTCTGGAATGGGAAGTGGGGCATGTGGAGCATGCAGAATGGTGTGATTAGCAGCTGCTTGGAATGTGTTGTATCTATTTTCTGCTGCTCTTGCATGAGAACCATCTCTTGCATCTCAATATAATGCCACCATCATGTGCAAAGCAGCATGATAAAGTCCAAGGCTATGGGGAGCATCATCAGGAATTGCTTGAATTAAGCATGGTGAGGTTTCATATTCAGTCAGTATCCAAGGTACAGCTGTCCCATCTTCACACAGGGAATAATCACCTACAGGAAAGAAGTTTCCAAATAATGGAACAATACTGCACAGAATTGTAGTGCAAATACTTAAAGATGTGTGTCAACATCTTGACTTGTCAGAGTACAACACAATCAACGTGGGTATGTGGGCTTCAGCAACAGGAGGCACGACATATTCTTTGTCCACATGTTGAATCTCTCTCTAAACTGGCAATTCAACATGTCCTCATATTGAATCTCTAAGCTGGCAATCTCTAAACTGTGAGGACAGAATCCCAGCAGTTAGAGCTTGGTCCATGGTGTTGTCAGGTAGCTTCCAAGACTGGATTTTTCAAAAGAAACTTTTACAGGAAAAGAAAAGGTTAAAAAAATCCAAAATAGACAACATGAAAGCTAGAGGCCAAGAGAGCTTTTGACTGGTTGGGTACCTGCTGTGGTCCTAAGCTTTGCTAGTAGCTGTTTGGCTCTATTAGATCACAAACCTGGTCTCATCTTAGTCTCACAGAAATGGATTTTTCTCAAACTCTGGGTTTGTCTCTTCTAGTTTAGTGTTGCCTGTGCCCTCCTTGGGTGGGTGGGGCAGGCCTTTCCCCATTTGCCCATGAAGCCCATCTTTGTAGGGTTCTCCCGTCTCCTCTGGATGGCCCTTTCTGTTCTGAGATTCTGCACTCCATTCCAGATCTCTTCTTTTGGTTGATTAGTTGGGTTGTCAAGTCCTGTTATCCTTTAGCTTTAACCTGTGGAGGGATCATTTTGGGGGTGAGGTGAGGAGCTAGGCTGTGACTAGGAAGGCAGAGCAGAGACATCAGGTCGTTAGCAGGGAAGACGAGCAAAAGTTTAAGCCTCATGTTTCATCTTTATTCCCTTCTTAAAGACCCCTAAAATTCCTCTTCCCCCTGACACTCCTGTCCTCCCAATAGTTACAGAGTTTAGTTTTCATGGTTTCACAAAATTAACACTGAAAACCCAAGTACCGTGAAAGGAATTTTTCTCAAAGGAAGAGAAGGATCATTTCTTCACAGAGGAGATGAATTTGGAGCTTAATAATACAAACTAAACCTCAAAGAAAATATGAAATTACTCAATATTTAATCTGAGAGTATAGGTTATTTATGTTGAAATGATATGCAAATAAAAGAATAAATTTACACAAAACCTAAAGTGGTACACAGCAGGCAGGATGATAAAGGTGGGCACTGGGGGCTGACTTAGCAAGTTTATAGCCTAGTGGTCCATTCAATTGAGTCTCCTTAGACATTGGCAAGCTTATGGGTATGTGGCCTAGTTCTTGGGGTATCCTTCCAGGGCAGTAGGTGAGGAATGCGGGTGGCAGAACCCAAGTTCTGAGTGACTCCAGGGTAGTTAAAGAGACTGTGATGAGTTGACTGACAAAGTCAGTCACCCTGAGGAAGGCTTCAGTGATGGTGAGGAACCAGGTCTTGGTATGAGAAAGTGTACTTCAAAGGAAGCTTCCTGGGAGCATAACGGAGAAGCCTGGGGAATGAGGTAGCTCTCAAAGTGGCCTGTATGAGTCCCTGCTCGTGGCAAGACTGCAGGGGGCTCTCTGGCTCCCCTGGAGGTGCCACTGTCACAGCACTGATTGGCAGACCTCTAGGGCAAGGAAGTTTCTTGCCAAGTCATGAGCCTTGATGGAAAGAGAGTCATGATAGTGGTTTGGGGTAATTTACATCCCATTCCTAGATATGGATATCTCCACTGGGAGGATGAGAGAGAAAGACTTGTGTCTTTGCCTGGTCCTGTTGGATGCTTGAGCGAGAGGACGTTTTCTGCATCGCATCCTCTCACTTTCTCTAGTTCTCCAGACTTCTCGACTCTTCCCTCCCATCCCCTGCTTCCTCTCTGATTATTGGGTTAGACAGGTTAAGTGACAAATGAGGGGAAGTTGTGGAGAAAGAGACAGCTTCACTGAGGAACAATGAAGAAATATAGTCTGGAATTGTAAATGAACTCGTTGAGGAAATAAAGCAACTTGGGCAGAGTAGATAATAGTAAAGCAGGTGGCAGCGTGGGCAGGAGGACAGGGGTGTGGAGGCCTCAGAAGGCTGGAACCCAAGGTTCCTAGGTTTGGCTGCTATAACAAACTCTTGAGTTTGTCAGGAAAGTAAGTACTGGAAGGATCCGTGCACTAGGACCCTCATCTGGTGGTGGGGGGTGTCTCTGAATCTCTCATATCATTTCTGCTTCCTGGGCTCTCCAAGCTCTTCGTAGAGGGAAACATGTCTGAAGGAAGTAAGCAATGGGGGTGGGGGCATGAAAAGGGGTTAAATAGATAAGGATGATGGAAAATCTAGGGCAAGCTAACACCTAAGCCCTGTAAGTTGCTCTAGAATTCCATCAAAAATAGTTCAGCTAATTCACAGAGCATGGTTACAGAAATATTTTTCTTCTTTTTTTTGAGATAGAGTCTCCCAGTCTGTCTCTCTGGGTAGAGTACTGTGCTGTCATAGCTCACAGCAACCTCAAACTCTTGGGATCAAGTGATCCTCTTATCTTAATCCCCTGAGTAGGTGGGACAGAAGGTGCCTGCCACAATATCTGGCTTTTTTTTCTTCTTTTTTTAGTAGATATGGGGTCTTGCTCTTGCTCAGGCTGGTCTTGAACTCCCGAGCTCAAGCAATCCACCTTCCTCGGCCCCTCAGAGTGCTAGGAGTACAGGCATGAGCCACCATACCTGGCCTCTGGTTGTAGCATTTTGAGAGCCCTTTCAGGCCTCAGGAAAAGCTGTTTCTATATGATGTGCATTTTGGATGAGTACTCTTAGCTTGGAGAAGTTGTTCACTTTCATAGGAACAGGCTGGAACTTGGTCAGTGTTCATTCCTTTGGTTCCCAGTCTACTGGGGGAAGGTGGAAGGGCCAGGGGTCAGCAGGAGGGTAACCCTGCCAGATGCCTTCTATTTCTCTCTTCTTGGGGTATAACAAAGAAAAGATAATGCCTGACCTTTTGGGGGGTGATCCAGAAAAGAGGGTTGTGAAAGGCAGAGGGTTGGCGTGTGGGAAGGGCTGGGGTTAGGAGTGGAAAGAAGGGAAGGGAGAGAGGGAAGAGTTGGCCCTGCTGAGTGGGCCTGTCACTCTAGCTGTGGAGGAGGAAGACAAGGAATGGGAGACAGAGCAGGAGAGAGGGGGTTGGTTGGGTCCCCCCACCTCCACTTAAAACCGTTCTTTTTACGATGTTTCTCCACTGTGCCTTGATCCTGATAGAAATGCTTGGATGGAGAGTCTGGGGAAGTGGTGATGTGAGTACAGGTGAGTTGCCCCAAGCAAGACAAAGGTATAGTGTAGCTCCTTTCCTCAGCTCTGAGAGAAGGGAGGCCCAGCCATCCTGCTTTTCCTCATTCCTTCCTGAACTTTCTGCCATCCTAACTCTGCTGTTCTCTCTTTAGCCCTCTCTTGAGACGACTGGTGCTAGGAGAATTGTGGAGTTCAGCAAAACAAATGCAAGGTGGGAGCAAAAGGTTAAGGTGGCTTTTTGTTGAGAGAAAAGAGCTTTGGCTTGTAACTCTTCTTCTGACTCTACGTGGGTTTGCAGCCAACAATTATACCAGTGAAAAATAATGAATATGCCACAGGGTGGCTGGGAAGCAAAAGGGTTAATGCTTTTCTTTGGTAATCTAAGGTGAGCTTACCAGGACGTGGTAGGCCCTTGGAAGTGAGTTAAGTGAGGTCACAGATGAGGACATTATGGCAGATTTCTTGGCATGGATGGGTCTGGTCCTTCCTCTAGAGATGGTAAATGCAGAGTCCCTGATGAACAGAGAAAGCGGAAGCATGGCCTCCAGATGAAAGTATCACTTGGTTGGGGTGGTCCCCATATTGCCTCTGAAGCAGGCTCATGTGGCTGGGCGGTGGAAGGTGCCCTCTCTCCTTGCCCACATCTTTCATAGCTTCCCAAGGTTCGTTTCCCATCCTGAAGGGAATAAAGAATCAGAACAGCTGAAGGAGAGATACAAAAAGAGCGAAAACCTGACAATTATTGAAAGGCAAAGACCCAGAAAAAGACTATGCTAGTCTAGGTGCCAAGATCTTGGAGTCATCCCTCTCGTTCTAGCTGCCCCTCAGAAAGATTATGCTGATTCACAGTTATATTTACCATGTCTTCAGAACCTTTCAAAGGTGCAAAGGACAGAGGAAAAGGAATCATAGAAAGCCACTTTTGCTAAAGTTTCCAAACTTGCAAGAGGTACCTTCTTGGTGAGGATTTATTACTCATCTTGTTAATTACCCATGGGACTCAGGTTTGTGTAGAAAAAGAGGGGTGGAAAATGGAATTTTGGAGTCAGACAGGTGGAAGATAACTTCTTCCCTGGTTTCCTTGCACTCCTTGAGGGCAGGGAATAGGCTCTTTTCATCGCTATGTCCCATGTGTACAACATATTGTAAAAGCCCAATAAATCAGTACTTACTGAATTGAACTAAGTTACTTGTTGAATTGCCATGCTGGTAAATATACAAAATTAGCTCCTATAGTGGGACAAGGGACCATGGTAGGGGTTAAAGTGTGAAAGGTCTGATTTTGGATTTCCCCAAAGGGGAAAAACAGAATATCTCCCACATCACACCATGATTAAGACTAGGGATAAATGAGTGTGAGAAAAGAAAGAGGGTGAAAGGAGGTGGGAGGGAGAGGGCAAGTGAAGGGCACAGAAACAAGGGAACCTGGTGCAAGGGCTGTGTCACCCTTGAGCCTGCGCATACATCTAACTGAGAAAGTTCTGAAATCTTAAGTCCTTTGGGTTATAGTTTGGCAAGTAGGATCTCTGGACCCTCTCTAGAACACAGCAGAGTCAGAGGCTACCATTCCCTAGGACTTAGGAGGTAGAAGGGAAGACTAACTCCCCAAGTAGTATGAGAGTTGGGAGCCAAAGTTCTAAGGCCATGGGAGGTGTAATTAATGGTGGACCCTAAAATAAGGGTGCAACAGAACATGTTATTGCCTAAATGCAAGATAACTAGCACTTAGGGCAACAGGTGAGGCTCACAATCTGTAGGACCTCTTCAGATGGATTACTTTGCTCAGTGATGATTTGTTACATGTTGTAGATGTCATTAAGAGACCTCCCAAACTCCTCAGGAACCCAACAATCTCAGTGGTACCCCACAGTAATCTGTTATCTGGCAAATGCAGCACGTTGCTGGGAGACAGTGTAGTCACAACTGCCGGAAAGCAAAGCACAATCGGCCAATAGAATCCTGATCTGACCATGGGGAGGTGGGGCTAGGAGTCTAGAATGAGAGTCCCAGTTCTTAGAATTTGGGTGTTGGAAGGCACCTCCAAGCTCTCTCCTAGTGATTCCCAGGTTTGGATTCAGAAGTAGCAAAATTTTCCTTCCCAAGTTTGGGGGACTAACTTTTTAGATCAGAAAATGAAAAATCTAACTATGATCAAGGATCCTTATTATTTTACAAAAAAAGAGCCTTTTAACTCCACCAAAGTAGGAAGGATATAATCTCATAATAAACATTGTTTTTTTGGGGGGGGACAGACTGTGAAAACTAGCTTCACTGAACCCTGGCTGGAACTCAACTTTCAAGGATATGGTCTCAGAATAAACATCCTTCTTAGAAATCATCCTGGGGGACAGACTGGCCAATAATGGAAAGGAAGAAACTTGATCCAATCTACTTCTCTGCTGCATTGCCTTAGCTTTGCTAGCAGGATAGGCTAACTAGAATGGCTTATACTTGGAGACAAAACAGGCTCATGGAGGTGGGGCAGGTGGTAGAGATGCCAGCAGCAGCCACTGTTGCTCTAACCACACTGGACTAGTTAGTGCTGATTTCATGAGCGTGCCAGAGAGTTTCATGCCATGGGGTTGTTTTTTCTGGTCTTCCATCAGCAGGGAATTCCTTCCTCTCCTTTACATTTTCCAAGTAGCAAAATTCTGCTCATCCTTAGAAACCTAGCTTAAGTGTCACGTCCCCTGCAGTCTGTCCTGATAACCCGCCCCATTGCCACACCTGGAAGGAAGTTTTGATTATATTTACTCTTCTGTATTTCGGTGGCACTTTGTATTCTAATCTTTCACTCCTATGTTCTATTAATGATATGATCAGTTTGTTAATATGATGACCTCTCTGCTAGATTGGGAGCTTTTGGGGGGCGAGGACTCTATTTTTGCATCCTCAGTGCCTGGTATGTAGGAGGTGACTTCAAGTCACCAGGAGCTGATGGCAGGGAGTTTTGTCAGTTGCTCTAAACTTGATGGACAGGCCTGGTGTCAGTCTCTTGACAGCAGAGTATAGGCGATGTCTGGGCTTGCAGCTATTTGATGCCTTGAGAGGGTGACAGCTTTACCTTCAAGGGTAGTTCTAGAAACCTCCCTGTGAGATTGGAGTTCAGAGGTAAGACTCCAGTTTAAGAAATAGTGGACAGAATGAAAAGCAAGATATCTGCTTTCTCTTGAGGACCAAGCAGAAAATGATGGCCTCACCCACTGAAACCAGCGTTTGAAGAAATGATTTTTCCATCAGGAACAATGCCAAGATCTCAGATGCTACAACCCAGGTTTTGGGTTAGAGCAGAACTCGCAGCAAGGGTGACTTGATCCAACTGCACTAGATGGTTCTTCAAGTTCTGCTGGGAAGCTGGCTGCCTGGTCTCTGGGCTGTGGATGGGGACTGGAGCTTACTGGCAGGAAGTAGGCTCCATATGTGATGCTCTTGTTTATTTCATAGGATTGTTTATTTTACTTTAGAGTAGTTGTGATTATTTTAAAAGTTATTTTTATTCAACTGAAAAATCTGTCTTATAACTAATACCCCGTTAATTTTCAAAATTCCTCCTTCACATAAATATGTGAAGAAAGCAGAGGAAATATCCCTCTAATTATTGTAAACTTTCTTGGTTCCTTCAATCATGCCTCTCACCCCCGCTCTCAACCATTCTTCCAAGAATATGTTTTTAAGTCCTTTCATCATTTTTTGCATCATTCTCTGGACTTGCTCTGGGTAGGTCAAATGTCTCTCTTAAATATAGTACCACAATGGCACTCAGCTGGGCATTGAAGGTATAGTTAAATCAATACCTGGGTATTGTAGTCCAATTAATGCAACCCAAGGTTGTAGCCAAGAAAAACCTAGATCTATTATTTTTTCCATTTTTCTTGAAATTCACACCGTTGATAAAAAGTTCTTCATTTTATACTCAGGGAAGTTGATTTCTTTTAAGTGCAGAATTTACTGACTGAATTTCATCTTATTAGATTAATGTCCTAACTGTTGAGATAGTAGTTCTGTATCTTAATTCAGTCAATATTTTGGTATAGCAATATTAACTGTACCAAAATATTAGCTATTTTGTGGTATTAAAATGTATTCAGGGGATGCTACTTTTATATCTTTGTTTATATCATTTAAAAAAATGTTGAACAGGATGGAGGCAAGGAGAATATGAATGTGGTGAGTCATGCAGCAATGGTTCTACCTGGTCATTCTATTGTTCTATACTCATTTTCTGTCTGGTTGATGTGGGTATTATTAGACACTCTGTCAAATACTTTCATGTTCAAAGTATATAATATGTCTACTGTTTGTTCCTGTTCTTAATCTTGTCATATTATCAAAATAGAAAATTTAACTAGTGTAGCATAACTTGTTATCAGAGATCCTATGATGATATAGTTTTGTTATTATACCAGAGAAGGATAACACCAAAATATCTATCTATCTATCTATCTATCTTCTACTTATCTTAACACCAAGGTGCGTATAAACATATACACAGATATATAAAATCTATTTGATACTAATATCCTTTGGGCAAGGCAATTGTTTTCTTTTCAGATTCTGTGTTTAACAAATAATATTCTATTGTGGTTTCTTCATTGTACTGTGTGGCCAAGAAGGGCATGTCCAATGTACATAACTTGGGATGGCAAATTGCTTTTTGCAAAGGCATTAAGTAGCAGTTGAGCTTTAAAATCTGTTTCTTGGGAACTTGGTGTGTGCCTATTCCCTGGAGTTTGACTGAGGAAATGATAAAATCAAATTTGCAACACATGTCCTGCAACTCATGGGATATAATGACTCTATCAAAGGGTGACCGTCTAGAGAAGTTCAGTCTAAATCAGACAACCAGAGAATAGAAGAGACAGCACTGATGGGTTGTAAGGTGGGGTCAGGGCAAGCTACCTGGAGGGGTGAGAAAAGCGAAGTCTATTATACACAGGTGGCTTTATTATTTATTCTTTTCCCTCCTAGATTCCCAGGAAGGAATATGAAGGGGAAGTCTCCTCCACTCCCCACCAATCTCCTAGAACAGTTGATTTGCAGCTTGCACTACCACAGGCAGATGACCCATAAAAGCCATGAGGCTTTTAATAAAGGCCATGGATGGTTCTAAAGTCTGGTAGAGTTTTTCTATTCCTGATGCCTTTAACTCATTGCTTAGGTCATCCTGTAATAGGCTACCCAGGTGAGTTTACTTTTGAACTTCAACTTCATTCATTCTTGCATTTCTCTACTACTTCTTGGTTCCAAGGTCTTGGCAGGCCATGGCCTTGAGAAGGTTTCTCTAGCTCTTCGGTCACAAGTCTTCCCAGATTAGCAGCAGTGGCTTTTCTTCCAATTCTCACCTGGGATGGAAAGGAAATGAGATCTCTTGTTCTTTCCTTAGCTTTTGCCCCTTTTTCTAGTGTCTTGCTAGGGAGCAAGGCCTGACCCCTATGTGTTTGAGGGGATGTTAGGCCTTTTCCCCTTCTAGACTTGGGAAATCAATTTTCTTGTGGCCTCGCACCTCTCACCGTCAGGTCCCTCTCCTTCCCTGCCTGTCTGACAGACTGAGTGCACATGTGCTTTCCTGCAAATCGGAGTTTGTTTTAGGTTGCTTCTGCTTTCTTCCATGACCCTGTCTCTGAAGTAAGGATTTAAAATCCTAAGGTTACCAGGTTGAAAATGGAGGGAGAAGAAGAAATATAAAAAATAACAATACCAAATTAGTATCTGAAAAAATATTTTCTTGGTACCAGTAGGTTCCTAATGCCACAATATGCCCCACACCCTTTCACTTTCCTTCTCCGCAGAAGCTGCTTAGGAGGTACTTCCTCAGCCCTTTGACTCTTCCCCAATTCCTGACGATTACCTCTTTGTCTTTCTGGCTGACACATCCAACGTAGGGAATGTGTCAGCCACGAAAGTAGGGAAAATGCCACTCACCAGCATCCCACCTCCCTGGCTTGTCGTTCCAATGATCGCCCCACATCAACCTTGGTGAGATGCTGCTTTTGGATTGTTTACATAATCTACTATAAGCTTTTAAGTTGTTAGTGTGCAAAGTCATTTCTTTAGAACTTTAGTCTTCCTCCTGTTGTGATGACTGGTGTAGCTTCCTCACTTGAGCTTAGCTAAAGGCAGAGAAAGGATGTAGTGTGACTTGTGAAAAAGCTCAGGGAGAGGTAGGGTAAGGGTAATGGTCTTTAAACTTGTATCGGAAATATTTCCACAACTCATTGCCCCGCCCCTGTCATGACTATTATTGAGAAAATTCATTAATGGTTGTCTCAATCCAGTCCTAGTGAACCTCAAGGTAGTGTTCCTTTGAGACCATCTGTTGTCATCAGATGTTAATATTATAACTGGAATGTCTCTCTCTGCTGGGTCCCTGGTCTTGGACTTTTTTTTTTTTTTGAGACAGAGTCTCACTGTGTTTTCCTCAGTAGAGTGCTGTGGCATCACAGCTCCCAGCAATCTTGAACTCTTGGGCTTAAGCAGTTCTCTTGCCTCAGCCTCCCAAGTAGCTGGGACTACAGGCGCCCGCCACAACACCTGGCTATTTTTTGTTGCATTTGTCATTGTTGTTTAGCTGACTTGGGCTCAAACCCACCAGCCTTGGTGTATGTGGCTGGTGCCGTAACCACTGTGCTACAGGTGCCAAGCAGTCTTGGATATTTGAAGAATAAATCTATAGACCACCATGAGTCAACAAAAGTATAGATTTTATTGATGATGAGAGAAAAAGAAAGATAAAGCCTCCAGTGCAGTGGAGGGGGATTCCGAGCAGGTAGCCCATTTGGGCTTTCTGTCTAGGGGTTTGTAAGCAGCTTTTCCTACCCCATGGGCAGGGAGGTTTATGTATAATATGTCATAACCATTTGGTGCCAGGGACCTGTGGGCAGAAGTTAATTTTAAAATTGCCATTGTGTAGAAATGCAGTCTTGTTTAGGGTATGTTGTCTGCTGGAAGTGGTGGCTTAGGTGAAACTGCTCAGAGTGGTCTTGTTTAGGGTGTGTGATCAAGCTGACTATTGAGCTTGCTTAGGCCCAGAAAATGGGGTCTGTGTCCAGCCCTGAGTGGGGGGAACCTGTATCAATATCATTATTCTAACAAGCTTTAGCTTGTGCATTTGTATTGAGGGATCACAGGGTAAGATGAAGGGTGACTCGCCATATGATCCTTCTCTCTCTCCTCTCAACTTTCAGACTGGTTTGCTGGGGACATTAAGTGACACTAGGCAGCTGACAGTCCTTCTCTTGCAAGGCTCATTTATAAGATCTGAAGTCTTTTTGAAATTGAATAGAATGTAAGTTCAAGAACCAGGAGGTTGTGCCACAGACTACATTTAATATAATCTGCTGATCTATACATTAAGTAAAAGGATTCCAAGTATTATCTTGTAGCTTTGAGTTTCTTGTTCAATTGGTCTGTGTTCTGCTTTCTTCTGGTGTTGCTATAGTTGAATCAGAATCTGTACTGCTGAGAAACTAAAATTAAATTTCCCATTCTGAGTGTCACCCTTACTTCACTAGACTGTAAATTTCCCAAGGATAAGGGCTGTGTCTTATTCATTCCTGCCATACCAGTGCCTCTCTCAGTGCCGTCAGCATGTGGAGAGCTGCAAGTTCATCAGACACGTGCTGATGCCCCCTTCTTCTTGCTTGGTCGATACTACCATTTTCTGGTTTTCTTTCTACCTCGTGAGTCACTTGTCAGTGGCCTCTTCTGGGTTAGTTTAGATCTTGGGATCTTTTATACTCCCCTAATCTCATCCAGACTCATGATTTTAGATCATATGCTAATGACTCCACTTTGTATCTCCAACCTCAGACCCTCCCAGGAGGTCCAGAATGATCTTTTTAACTTCATGGGTGTCTAATCATGTCTACAACAGGATTCTTGATTTCCTTTCCCAATTCTACTCCCAAATTGTTCCTGCTACGGTCTCCCCCTCTAATAGGACCTACATTTGTTCAAACCCCTAACTGGTGTCACCCTTGATTTGTCTGCTTTCTTTACACTTCCACATCCAATTCATCATCAAGCCCTGTTAGTGTAACTTCCCAAATACATTGTAGACTCACCTACTTCTTCCTTAGCTCTACTATTATACCCTTAGCCAAGGCCACCTCCAGGCCCAGCCTGGATCTTAGACGCCTCCTAGCTGCTTTTGTTCTTGTTCTACACAACAGCTGAGGGATCTTTCAAAGATGTACATCTAATTCTGTTGAATTCCTTGATTAAAAGCCTTCTTTGGATGTCCTTTGCACTTGGAATGAAATCCACATTCCTTGCCATGGTTTAGAAAGATAGGCTGTTAACTCATCCCAACCTATCTCTTGGACTTCACTCTCTGCTCCATCCACTCCAGCCTTCAAATACTCCAAAAGCATTGTCTTTGCAGGACATTTGCCTAGCTGTTTCTTCTGACTGGAATGTTCTTTCCTCTGATCTTCAAATTGGATCTTTCTCAATATTAAGGCCTTTGTTAAAATGTTGCCTCTTCAGAGAGGGTCTCCCTGAGTCTTCCACCTAACCCAATCTCTGCTGCGGTGCTCTCTGGGTGGGCTTCCCAGCACACACCACTCTCTGAAATTATCTTACTTATTTCCTTGATTACTGCCCATATTCCCTTCTGACATGTAGGCCCCAGGAAAGCAGGTGCATTGTCTTTTGTATATTTCACTGTATTCCCCAGCATCTGCCCATAGTAAATGCTCAATCAATAATTTGATGAATGCATTGAATTTGTTACATGTTGGATGTATTGGCAGCCCAGAGACTAACAATGGCTTTTGTAGAGGTCCCATTGTCTTCCCCTTTCACAATCTTGGTTTCTAAACATCTGTATTTTCTCAGTAACAAAGTCTTCATTAATGTGACCACCATCTCCGCTTCTCAGCTGGAGTTAACTAACAGCCATTGAATGAAAAGGCTAGCTACCGATGAACCATCACTTTTGAGTTGAAAATGCTGGTTGTTAGTAACTTCCCTGGACGTTTGCTTCTTGCTATGTTGCCTTAACGATTTTTACATGCTAACCATATAACAGCCTAGAGACTTAGAAAAGCTGGAAATTAAGCATCCTTTAGAGTCTGTTTTTGGGTCTGGTTTGATAGGAAGTGAACAATGCAGAGAAAAATGTTCAGATCAATGTCATTGCCATTGCTGTAAAAAGCATGGGACTTAAAATGTCCTGTGCGGTACAATGAATGATACTGACAAGGGCTGCATATTTATCGGGCAATTTATGCCACTTGGGGGTAGTTCTCTGCTTTATTCTTCTAGAAGAGATTATTTCTTTCTCACTTCAGATCAAACTCTTTAGAGATCACCTTTGAGAACCCAGATTTGCTCATTAGTTGTGGTGACTTGTTGCACACATCACTTTGCCCACGTGTCCTTAAGTATATCCTACACTCACAAGCACCTCTCTGCACCAGGACTTGTCCGCCCTTGCACTGATTGGGAAGGACTTATATCTCTACTAAAGACTTAGTTTAAATTTGTTCATATGTTCTATGTGAGGAAGGAAGGAGAGCAAGCATTTATCAAGTGTGCTTTAGGTGTTAAGCAATGTTTTTGTACAACATCACATAAGGGATACAGAACCTTTAATAAAACAATTCTAAAGAAATCTATCTCATATGGCTGATGGCACTGCTGGTAGCAACAGGCTGTTGCAGAAGTAGACAAGGTGTTGCACGCAAATAATGTTGCCTTTAGTTCTAACTAAAGAAGTTCAATAGCAAGTTCGATATCAAGTGAAAAGGAGCTGGCTGGTCAGTGAAAAGGCCTTCTTGGTGGCACCCATAGCTTAGGGGGTAGGGCTCTGGCCACATACACCCAGGCTGGCGGTTCGAACCCAGCCCAGGCCAGCTAAACAACAATGACAATTGTAACAACAACAACAAAATAGCCAGGCATTGTGCCAGGCACCTATATTCCCAGCTACTTGGGAGGCTGAGGCAAGAGAATCACTTAAACCCAAGAGTTGGAGGTTGCTGTGAGCTGTGATGCCACGGTACTCTACCCAGGGCAACAGCTTGAGGCTCTGTCTCAAAAAAAAGAAAAAGAAAGAAAGAAAAAAGAAAAGGCCTTCTGATCAGAAATCTGATCCTTATCAAGGGGGATTTAAGGGAGAGGTGAAATTCTAGGTTATAGACCAATGGTTCTCAACCTGTGGGTAGCAACCCCTTTTGGGGTCGAACGACCCTTTCACAGGGGTGGCCTAAGACCATCCTGCATATCAGGTATTTACATTACGATTCATAACAGCAGCAAGATTACAGTTAAGAAGTAGCAACAAAAGTAATTTTACGGTTGGGGTTTACCACAACATGGGGAACTGTATTAAAGGGTCGTGGCATTAGGAAGGTTGAGAACCACTGTTATAGACACTAATGCAAAGGAGATCTGGAGCCAGGAAATCCCTGCCTAGACACATTATTTGTTAAACATGTAGTTACTGCCCACTCTGAGGCCACTGGGAATACCCGTCAACAAGACACAAAGGTCCTGTCCTCACGGGCCTTGCTTCTGGAGAAAGGTCCTACTTAGCGGGATGCTCAGCTTTGGATATGGGAAATCTATGACGATATAACGCTGGTCCTTTTATAACTAATCCTGGAGAGAGAAGCCTAAGTTCCCTCTGATTAGTTTTAGGTCCTGTCCTCAAGGAGCTTACAGTCTGGAAGAAGAAAAGTCAAGTAACAACTGTGTCTGCTGCCAGGGGAGAGTGCTGACAGGTGCTGGGAATGGCAGAGTAATTTAAGGGAAGAAGAGATTCTTTAGATTTGGGGTAGAAAATGTTTTGGACAAGGTGGTATCTAGTGAAGCTCAGTTTTGTACCAGGGCTAATATTTGGGTATAGGTAGATTGATTTGGGGTGCAGAGGCCCTGGCTGGCATAGCTTCATTATGCAGGCAAAGACTGAGCCAGGAGAGGGACTGTCTCTAGACCGTAGCTGTACCTTCACGGTCGGAGGGGTTGTGTGTAGACTGCTCTGCACCCTCTGTTGCTCTGTTCTGCTGTGCGAGAAGAAAGAATGCAGGGGCTTTGGAAATGTAGAGGTTCAGGGCAAATTAAGGCTTTTCCTTTGACTGAACAGTATCACCTTAGCAGGGGGAACTGAATAGTTGGAGAGAGAGAGAGAGATTATAGCTGCCACTAGGAGGAAGGAGCTAGTGAGTGACTTGATCAAGTTCAAGGTCAAGGTCAAAACCATGGCCTAAGGGCTCTGACTCCAAACTAAAATTCAGGGTGAGCTGATGAGAAGTGTAGAATTCTGAGAAAGGCAGTGAATTTTGTAATAGGCATTTACTCTTCTAAAAACACTAGCTTCTGCAGTTTTAAAAATAAGGGTTATGCAATGTCTGCTTTTGCATTTCAGTATTTTAATAAGAATATGTCTTTTTTTTTCTTTTTTTACAAACGAGAAATGGAAAATTCATGGCTAACTGTGAAGGGCTGAAGTAGCAGAAGCCCGTAATTGGAAGAGCAGGGGAAACCTGCCATACTGGATCACATAACCATGGATTTTTTCTTCACCAGGTATCAGGATATCTATATAGCAAAATTTTTGTTATTGTTGTTTTGTTTAAAAGCTAGTGACAAATAAACAACAATAAAAAAGCCAAAGGAACAAATTATGCAATGGCTCAAAATCTCACTACCCTCATCTGTGAATGGCGAGATGATGATAATAATTCACTGCCCTAACCAAGATGCTGGGAGGATTAGATGGGATAATATACGCAAAGATCTTAGAACAGTGCTCAGCTTAAAGCCTGTACTGAAGAACCGTTACTTCCCTTCTTTTCCTGTTTGCCTTTCACAACTGGGAACGCACCTGGAATGCACTGCGTTTTCAAAATAACTCAATTTGATGCTTTTTTTTTTTCCTTTTGCCATCCCTATTTCCTTGAGCCTGTCCTATCTCCTAAAACTGTTCAATCTATCCCAGTCTTGTCCCTCCCTCTTCCCTTCCTTCTTTTCAGCCTTTCATTGTAAAGTTTCACCTTGAGGCCCCCTGCAGAGTGCTCTAAAGCCAGTTGTCTGCTGATGCTGTTGCATCCTGGCTGTCTCACTGGGGTCACCACCCAGATCATCACGACCATCTCCTAGGGACTACTGGAGTCAACTCTTCTCACCCTTCCAAACCTAGAAACCCATGATCATGATGCTTCCAGTTTTGCGAACGACCAAGCCTGAATTTGTTGGATGTTTAATCCTGAGCTGGAAAGGAGGATTCAGTGGGTTCACAGAACTTGTCTCTAGGGATACTGAGAGGTAGAAACTGTTGGCTTCTGGGGACTTGTACATCAGCTTCCTTGCTGCCCCCCCACCTGCTTTTCTAACCTGCCAGCCCCACCACCATCATGGGAGCTCTGCAGATATCCTTTCTTTCCTCATTAGAGGCTAATTAGCATTCAAGTAGACTCATAAATATTCTTGCTCAATTTCAAGCTTAGTGAGCTAGTTGAGGGCCCACCGGCTGCCTCTTGTAAGGTGGATTTCCCATTAACAGCCCTTCAGTGCTGCCTCCTCACCTTTAGGAATGAAGCGGAAGCAAAAGGGGCATAATTATTATCATCACTATTAATAGAAGCAGCTACCATTTATGCCAGGCACTTTATGTAAGTTATTAACACAATCCTTACAAATTTGCAAAAACCCTATAAATCAGGTATCTTGTCCCCATTTTACACACAATAAAACAGAGGCTCAGGGAAGCGAGTGGCATAGCTAGGATTCTAATCAAAGTCTTTCTGTCTTAAGCACTCACATTCTTTCAAGTCTTACTACTTATTCTTTCTTCTAGGAGCATTGAGGGGTGGGTTAGCCCTGTTTGCATGTAGCCCCCATAATATGTAAGTGTGCAATTTGGACCCCCGCTGCCTCATACTGGCACCCCTGCCTAAGGCACAGCAGTGCCCTGTACATTTTCAGAATAAATGTTACCTGGCACAACATGCCTTGCTTGAGACCCAATATGCCCCCCATTGATTTATGTATAAGTTCTTTTCCTCCTTTCCTGATATTCAAAGCTCTTTTGCAGCCAAGATCTCACTGTGTTTTTAAAATAACTCTATAAGGAAGGCAGTTGCTGAGATTATTATTTTGAATGTATAGATGAGGAATTTGAGGCTCAGACGACTTAAATGAGTGGCCTCAATTTACACAGTAACCTTTTGGGGGTAGGGCCTCTTTTTGGTTGCAAAGCCACCTCCTTCATTCTCCGAGGGGGCTGACTTGCTTGGGGTTTTCAGGTGGGAGCTTACTCTCTACAGGAAATCTTGCATTTTAATCAGCTGGCTCAGCTGGTCCTGGTGGCAGGAGTCCTCATAACAGGGACCTAAGTGAACTTATAGATCAGTTTCCCCTCTTACCTTCCCTCTTTTGGTCACTCTTTCCTGTAGATTTCTTTTGGGTTTAAATGTGATGATGTACGTTTCTGATTTTTGACACTGGGTGATAGTCTTTCTCCCCATTGCCTGGGTCATAGAGTTAAGTTGTCAGAGAGAATTGTAGACAGGAGAACAAATCAGGATCTCTTGCAGGAATGTCAGTGAAAGATGATATCAGTGTCCTGCTGGGGGTTGTGTGTAGCTCAGCTTGGGGGTGGAGCGAAGCTCTGAGGGATTGGATGGACTTACTATTTTCTTTGTAGCTGGAGGTACAGTCAAGAGTGGCAAGTAGGGGCTGGGGAGGTGGTTCTCAGGACAGATCTGAGAAAACAGACTTTCATGAGTCTTGTCAGGGTTGGAGGCAAGAAAGGGGAGGAGAGACCTGGGTCCAGATTGGGCTGAACTCCAAGGCTGGACAGAGGCAACTAGAATGGAGAGATCTCAAATGAAACAAAGCATATTAAAAGACTAGGGTAATGTTTTGGGACATGAAAGCCACCCCAAAAAGCTAATTTTCTTTTTGGTGGGGCAAAATAATAGCTAATTCAAAATGGATCCTGCACTTTTCATCCAGAATAATGTTTGGGCCATAGCTGTCACTTCCACCTGAACTAAGGTAGGCAGGGCCAGTCAAAGGCGTTTGACATCTGACCTCAGAAACAGATCTGGGTGTGAACCCCGAATGCCACTGTGTGACACTGGGCAAAGTCATTCCACTTCTTTTTTTTTTTTTTTTGTAGAGACAGAGTCTCACTTTATGGCCCTTGGTAGAGCGCCGTGGCCTCACACAGCTCACAGCAACCTCCAACTCCTGGGCTTAAGCGATTCTCTTGCCTCAGCCTCCCGAGTAGCTGGGACTACAGGCACCCGCCACAATGCCCGGCTATTTTTTTGGTTGCAGTTTGGCCGGGGCCGTGTTTGAACCCGCCACCCTCGGTATATGGGGCCGGTGCCTTACCAACTGAGCCACAGGCGCCGCCCATCATTCCACTTCTTTGAGCCTGATTCTTCATTTGAAGAATGGAGATAATACTTTTCTTATAGGATGAGAGCTAGCTACAGTGTCTGTGAAATAAAGTTTTGTAAAAGCTCAGTGATAGAGCTGTAGGACATTTAAGCTCTACTGTACTGGTCTAAGTCACTGTTGAGATGGAGGAAGGCTGGTTTATGAGCGACCTCAGACCTAACCCCAGAGGCCAGTGCTGAAGGCTGCATCCCCAGCTAGATATCCTGGGCTGGGAATTCCATGGGGTCTTAATGTCAAGGATCCTTCCAATCAGGTCTTGTGTATCCAGTCTTAAAGGGATGACAGCAGCAGTGAGAAAGTCTTTAGGGTCCTTAATCATAATGTCTGTAGGGATATTGTCATGGCCCTATGGGCTGGGAGCCAAGGAACAGGTCAGGTAGAGCTGACATGACCTAGCCTGGCTTCCAAAGCATCAGAATCCCCACAGCAGCTACTGGGGACACCTCCTGGATGCTATGTGTACAGACTTCAGAGCCACCTGCCTCTCCACCCCTAGGCCTGTTGCTGTCTTGTAAGTTTCTCACCTACTTCCTTGTTCCCAAGATGCAATGCCTCTTCATCTGAGTCCGGCTGCCTGTGGCTGGCCTGCTGGGTTACACTCATTCTGGAACTTCCTTAATCTTTGGTGGTTAGGATTACAGAATTCATCACTGTGTTCAGAAGGTGGCTGTGGTGGCCTCAGGGGGATCCACTCTCCTGTTTATACTTTCCAGAGACAAAGCAGCAGGGGTAAAGCCTCTGGACACTTTGGGACACTTTTTGATTAATTATTTGAGGCTTCTCTGATGGTCCTTTCTTCAGATTGTCTCAAATCCTTTCCTCTTCAGGAGTGATCCAGGCATCTTCCCTTTAAGCAGGGATCACTTCTTGGGTCTTTGCACCTTCCCTGGGCTGGCTGCCAGGGGGAGCATTGCAATAGCTCCTTAGGGATCCCTCTTCCTTGTTTCCACCTTGTTGCCAGAATTTGTGGATTCAGGCTGTCACCTAATCATCACTCCGCTCTCCTGGAGTTTACAGTGTAATTCACTACCACTGTCCATTCTGCTTTTGTTCTTGTTTTCAATCTAAATATCCCCAACCTTGCTCTCATGGTCAGAAGACTGGAGGGTGCCCCCAAGCCCCCAGGGCCTGGAGGGCAGCAGGGGAAACCAGTGCTAGACCCTCTGCCGCCTCTGGCTGGCCTGGGTCTGTCTACATAGCAGGCAGTGCCCTTGACTCCAGCCTTGTCTTGAGTCTCACTTTGTTGCCCTCAGTAGAGTGCTGAGGCGTCCCAGCTCACAGCAACCTCCAGCTCTTGGGCTTAGGTGGTTCTCTTGCCTCAGCCTCCTGAGTAGCTGGGACTACAGGTGCTCGCCACAATGTCTGGCTACCAGCCTTGTCTTCATCTCCCTTGATCCCACAGGCTGGCTACTGGGACTCGCCTCCCAGCCTGGCCCCGACCTCACACTTTTGGGTCAGGGGCTTCCTTCAGCTTCTATCTTGGCTTCCTACACCCTGTGGGCTGATAGCTTACAGCTCCTGTTTGGCCCCCCTGCCCCCGTGCCCGGCCTTCTCACTCCTCCTCCCACTTTTTGTACCATTGCTCTTTGGTCATTTTCTCCGGCAGCTCAGGGCTTCTGTCTGGAATGCCCTTGTCCCTGGTTGCCACCTGGAAAACTGCTGCCCATCCCTCTGGGCCCAGCCCCAATGCTACCTCCTCTAGAAGCCTTCCTGGACGCTCTTGGGCAGAATTAGGCCTCCTCCTGAGCTGCATCTCTGTTTATTCTAGTCCGTGCACGAGTGGTCTGAGCTCGGCCTGTTTTCCACGAGGGTCACATGCTCCCTGAGAGCAGGTACTGCTGTGATCTTGCTCTTTTTAATGCCTGATCCAGTGCCTGGCACCTAGGTGCTTAGGACACATGTATGTACAAGTTTTAGCTGAGTTCTTGCTTGCCTCCAGCCTAGACCTGGGAGTGGGAAACTGGGCTGCCCGAGGGCAAGTGGCGATGTGGGAGGTGGGGCCAGGGGGAGCGGAGCATAAAATGAAAATAAATAGCTAATTTCTCCTAATAATGCCTGATTTCCTGATTTGATATTCCACATTAATTATAATTACTTGCTAGGAGATAGGGCATTAATCACCGTGTGTCGTACTTCTACAGAGCTGCTGCACCGTGTGGCTGCCTGGCAGCTGGGATGTTCAGACACTCCGACTGAGATGGAGCAAGGCTCAGTCAGAATTCCAGGGAAGTTACCTTAGGCCTCTCAGGGGTGCGAAGTGTCAGTGGATTAGTCTCTGGATCAAGGGACCCTGAGCATGTGCTCTGAGGGGTGTTGCACAGAATGCCTGGGTGTGGTTAAAGGAAAGTGAGGGTGCCTGTGGCTCCACAGCAGACATGTGAGTTCAAGTCCAAACAAGAATTGGTCATGACCTCTTATTCTGTGTTTACTGTTTTGTAGGCTCCAGGAGAGCCTCCCTGGGGAGCTGCCCTGCACATATTCTGAATAATAAGGACATGTCTGGTTATAAAGCTTTTGACTGGGCTTCAAGAGGACAGGATCGTGTTTGACTTCACTCCTAACTAGGGGTGTGACTGTACCAAGCCCTTCTTTGGGTGGGCATGAGCTAGGTTCCAAAAATGTGAAAGGTGAAGCCCCCTGTCTACAATTCTTTTTCTTCCCCATCTGAGCCTGTTAAAACACTCCCCATTCTTGAAGATCAGTCTCAATGCCTTGGTCTCTTCCGTTGTTGCTTCTTCTGAGCCAAACCTATTACTTGTTGGTGTCTGCTTCCCTCACTGGGACATGCTACAGCCAGGGCACTTTGTATTCCCTGTGGCCCATGGAATGCTTTCCCCAGATAACCACACAGCTGGCTGCTCAGTTCTGCAGATGTCTGCAAACGTCACCTCTCCAGAGATGCCTTCCCCGACCAATCTATGTGAAACAGTTCTTCTCTCTCTCCACGCCCTGCTTTATTTTTTTATAGCACTCATCATTGCTTGGCATTTTTGTATTCACCCATTTTTTGTTCCTCCTCTGCAGGTTAGGGTGAGAGCGGGTACCTCATCTGGTCTACTGCTACATTCTTATTTTATGACTCGTAGAGGACACTCCGTGAATAATTGCTGAATGAATGAATGAAGGGAAGAGTGATTGAGTGGACTTCCTATGTCTCCCTTTGTGTTAAAGGGGAGCAAGTGGTTCAATAGCTCAGGCCTGAGAAGACCTAGTATTTTGTGGGACGTACAAGGGAGCTCGTACCTTTTTACTGGACATCTGCTACAGGACAAAAGTTTTACATTTTATCTCATTTGCTCTCACAAAACACTGAGCTATCAGTATCTCCCATTTATAGGTGGGAAAACTGAGGCTCTGAGAATTTAAGTGATTTGCTGAAGCAAAGGATTTGGAATTGGAGCCTGGGTCTGCCTGGCTCCTCCATTTTCCACCCTGCTACCTCCTGAGCCAGGACATAAACTCTCTGCCCCCAGGTCTGGCTGCCCTGCCCAGGGAGCTGCCTGCTCCTATCTTCCCTCTTGCTCATCTTCCTCCTCCTCTTTAATTTTCCTTGTCTCTCAGCCTGGAGCTCCTTCAAACTCCTGTTTTTCTAGGACAGGCATTTCCGACTCCAGCCAATCCACTGGTGTCCCCTGGGTCTGCTCTTAGTCATTAATCTTGAGCTCAAGGGTTGCCAGGGGAGATGTCAGGGCCTGGGTTAAAACTTTGGTGACAGCTTGTCTCAGTGATGCCAGTACAGTATCTTCTTGCAGCCACATGGAGTCTGGAGAGGTTGGGAAGCAGGAAATGTCCTCATTATCCTGTTGTTCCAGATGAACTGAGGACCCATCAATGCTGATACTCTTCTGGGCCTGTTGGAAAGACAGTGCAGAGATGGTTAGAGGAGCCGCACGCCTCACGGGCTAGAGTGATGGCAGAGGTGGTGGTGGGAACGCACCATGAGACCCCTCCTCTCTAGGATGCCTCCCTCTCTCGGGACTGCACCTGGTCTGGGACTCCAGGTGGTCAGCGGATGAGGGGATCCAAGGGGCAGGCAGTAATCTCCTTGCCCTGAAGTAGTTGCCCTGGTTGTTTTGAGTTTGAGGGTTTTCCGGACCCCCAGTGAAGCATGTGTAGTCCAGTGGACTGCACAGCTGGCAAAGAGCATTGGGTATGAGTCTGGGTTGAACTCTCTTATTCCTTTGGGAGGGGTGACAGGCTTCAGAGGTGGGGAATGGGAGAGGACAAGAGCCTCTGGTTGGCCCTGGGGCCTCAGGCATGGGGAGAGATTCTGGGGGTAGCGGTGGCATGCCTTCTGTGCCAAGCTGGCTGTCCTGGTCTCACCTTGGGTTCTCAGGTATTTTTGAACCTTCTGTGACATGTGCAGAGTTCATGGTCTCCCCTGTCTTCCAAGGGCATTTCTGGACCTTGGATCTTGTGGAGTGAGCAGGCTGGATCCCTGGGGAGCTGAAGGGCCTGGAGCCACTTGGTAGGAGGTGTGGGGTTGCTGCATTTGCCCCAGGGTCCTGGGGAAATGAAGAAGAACTGGGGGCAGGCAAAGGGGGCTGGGGTCTCTTCCAGTTTTAATGGTTTGTGGTTTTTATAAAAAGAGGCTGGCAATAAGGCAAGCTCTGCACTGTCTGAGTCTCCAATTCTTACCTTCCAAAGACAGGGCTGCACAGACTCAGCGTGATAAGGAGCCCAGGGGACCCAAGGAAGGGACCGGGGATGATGGTGGAGGCTGGAACGGGCAGCAGGTGGTGCTGAGAGATTACAGATCACTGAAAGCCAGGGATGGCCTCCAGGGAGCTGGGCGGGAGCTGGGGGGGAGGGGCACCTGAGAGCCACACCTCCTCCTTCCTAGAGCTGGGCCGCAGGTAGGACAAAAAGCCAGACCGGAGGACCTGGGGGTAGAGAGCTGAGGGGCGGAGAGGGATGGAGAGGTGAGGATGGGAGCTTTCTGGGCTGGAGCCTGGTTGTTTGCCAGCCATTCTCCCGTTTTGCAGCTTGAGGGAGAGGAACTAGAGACGGAGGTGACTGGGCTATGAGGTGGGTGCGTGTGTGTGCATCACGCATGTGCCCAGTTGTGCGCATGAAGAGCTGGGGCTGCTCCTCAGGGACGTGCCCAGCTCCGCTGTCCCAGCAAGTGACCAAGATGGAATAGATGCGGCACAAAGGGAGTGGAAGTGAGGCTAAAGTCTCCTCCTTCGTCTTCTCTCTTCATCTCCACTCCAGGCGTGGGGATGGAGCCCAGGAAACCCTTTCCTTGTCCTGCTGTGATTTGCTGGGCTCCTACCCCCAGAGTCTCTGAGGTGACACTAGTCTACTCCCTCCCTGGCTCAGCTGGGACAATGAGGAATCTCTCTTCCTTCCTCTCACAGGTCCCCTGCCAGCCTGTCTCTCTTCTCTTTCTTTTCCTTCTCACAACCACTCCTCTCTGGGCCTCTTCTTTGCTCCTGTTCTAGATGATCTTATGTTATGAAAGGAAAATATGTTCATTACAGAAACCTTGGAAACATGTACACAGAAAAATACATCAGGGAATAATAAGCTCAGAGCTTCGCCGGGCAGTGGTAACACCACACTTGATCTGTTTCCTGATCTGATGCGTTACACAGTGAAGCCTACATATGCTGTACTTACAGCATCACGACAAGCCTTTTCTCTTCACAGCAAATGCATTTCTATTTGCCATGCAAATTCTTCAAATATAAATCCTAATCTATCCCAGGGAGTTGCCATTATTTATTTGACCATTCAACTTTTACCAGACATTTAGTTACACGTCTTCACCATTATAAACTGTACTCGATGAGCTCTTGGTGTAGAGCTCTTTACCTGTGTTTTGGATCATTGTGTCTTCCAGTTGTTTCTACCCGGGCGGTGTTTCTACCTGAGAGTGGACCGCCCCCTTCCTTCTTTTCTGAGCTATCTGGGCTTTCCCGTGGCCTGTCCATCCTTCAGCAAGTAGCCAAGGAGACACTTTTGAGAAAGGGTCTTTAGACATAGCAACAGCTATATCCCCAGCCGCTCCCTAAAACCCCAAATCAACAATGCAACAAAACCAAAGGCCACTGCAACAGGAGGACTTTAGGTCAGGGCCGCTTCTCTTGGCCACATCATGTTCAATGTGGTTTGGTTCACGTGCTCTGTGATCCATCTGCCTCAGGCCCTGGCCAGTGCCAGAGCGCCAAGGGGACGGCCCGCAGGCTTCCTCCCATACTGCCACGGGAGCCTCTTGTCCAGTTCTCCCAAGAAGCAGCTGCCAACAAAACAAAGCCCCACGTTTGCCTCAAAGACTCTGGTTAAAAACCAACCGGGGCTAGTTGTCTACTGGGCAGGGAGATCCACATTTCTAGAAAGAGGCTTGGGGCTGGGCTTAGTGGCTCAATGTCTGTAATCCTCACACTCTGGGAGGCTGAGGCAGGTGGTTTGCTTGAGCTTAGGAGTTTGAGACTAGCCTGAGCAAGAGTGAGACCCTGTCTCTACTAAAAATAGAAAAATTAGCTGGGCATGGTGGTGCATACCTGCGGTTCCAGTGACTCAGGAGGCTGAGGCAGAAGGATTGCTTGAACCCAGGAGTTTGAGGTTACTGTGAGTTAGGCTGAGGCCATGACACTCTAGTCTGGGTGATAGATGAGAGTCTGTTTCAAAAAAGAAAGAAAGAAGGAAAGAAAGAAAGAAAGCGGGAGGTTTGGGGTCCAGATCTAAAGGGGAAGGATGGACACAGCATTGCTCAGGGGAGTCTGAAAGGTCCAGGAGTCTATGGTGTAGAGGAACACCCAGACCAGGTTCCCCAGGGAAATCATCCTTTGCTGTTTGCTAACTTGTGTGTCAGACCAGAGCATGCCAGGGTGTTTATTCTCTTGTTTCTTCTCAATTATTTATCAAGCTTATGTTGAGTGACTACTATGTGTCCTGGCTCCGGGCTGGATTACGAGCAAGTTTAGGGAAAGAGCATGACATGGTTTCTGTACAGGAAGCAGATTGTTTGACAAGGAGGCTGGTGGGCACACGAATTCCTAGGATGGAAGGTGAGAGCCAGAGATAGCGGGCTCATTTCAGTGTGGGAGATTCTTCACCTGGAGGCAGGGCAGAGCATTGAGTGGGTTGATGAGATATGAGACTAGGCCTCCTAGGCAGCGTGGGCAAAGGTGGAGATGTGGGGCAGGTGGAGGGGAGGCCCCTGGCTCTCTGGCAGAGGTCCTGGGTGTGGTTTGCGCCCTTGCTGGTGCAGCACTCTCCCATCTACAGGCATATACTGGTGAGTCAGAACCAGAGGACCGGGCAGGAAGATGGGAGAGGGATGTGGAAAATGGATCTAAGCTGTAGTGAGAAATTCCCCAGGCAGGTAGCAGCTGGTGGGCCGGGTGCCCTGTGTGCTTATGAAGTACTTTCATATTTTCCTTGGGCTTTTGGCTCTGAGTCCCCGCCCCAGGAGAGGTCGTTCCCTCCATGGTGTGAGGGAGGGAATGAAGTTATGAAATGAGGTTATGCTCATGACAGTGCATGGTAGACTACAGAGCGTGAGCGCCAGGCACCTGCTCTGGGGCTTGGTTCTCTGTCAGGAGTCTCCCGTATGTTTCCCTGACTTGTCCTGACAGACCGACCAAGTCTCCCCCCCACCCCCCCACCCCTGCCAATGCAGGGAAGCTGGAGCCTGAGGGTCTGACGCAGTTGCAGCTGGGCCCAGGTGGCTTTCTTAGACCCAGGCTCCAGTCAGTCATTAGACCGTATTGCTTCTTCATCCAGATGTGAAGGAAGGGGACGTAAGGTCCCCGAGTGGGGCTCAAGCTGAAGTCCGGTCCCCTGTACACCATCTCAGGTGGTGGTGGTGGTGAGTGTTGTAGTGAGGAGGTGAACAGGGTTCTAGGAAGAAAGAAGGACTGAAGAAAGGAGAGGTCTGGAAGATCTTTGCCAACGTGACAGTGTTGACCAGGGCTCGGCCTTGTGGCATCCGTTCTTCAACTATATACAGGTCTACATGTGGCCTCTTGCCAGTTGGAGACCATTCAATTCTAGATCTCAAAGACTTCACATTCTCAGTGATACCTGACCTGAAAATGGTGTTACAGGTCTCAATAACCTGGGCGGTAGGCAGGATGGGGTGGAAGACATGGTTAGAGAGGGTGTGTGAAGTCCTGATACCTGCCACCAAGGTGACATCTCTGGGGCCCTGCCCTGGTGGCCGGAGCTTTTTCTCTCTGTTCCCCTCACCCTGCAGTCCCCAGTCCCAGGCTAGTATCTTAGAGTTCTGAGTCTCTCTAATTCTAGAGTAGATCCAAAGGGTTCCCCGAGATCATCTGGTTCAAATACTTTTTTCTTCAGAGACTGAGAATTTGATTTCCCCAAAGCTGCCCAGTCTGCCCGGAGGGCTTGTCCCTGGGCTCTGTAGTCCCGGTTATGGTGCCCACCACACCACAGGCTGTTGGCCTTCGAGGTCCGAAGGCCTCAGGGGATGGTGCCCAGGTGGCCAGCAGAGGTTTAATTAAGTGTGACATACAATGTGAGACTGAACATGCCCCTCGCATTGGTGTTCTAACCACACTGGTAGGCAGGAGAAAGAGGAGGAAGAGAGTGACTTCTCTCTTTACCTTGGAGAAGAAGCTGTTTAAATCCAGTGGAAGAAGAGCTATGCGGCCTGGGCAGAAGGAAGGGCAAGGACAAATTCCAGCCATGTTGGGCTGGTGGGGAGGAGGAGGAAGGCAAGAACAGGGAAATGCCAGCTGTGGTGGGGGCCAGACAGGCAGGAAGGCGGCTCCTCTGCCATCTTGACTGGTTCAGAGAAAGGCTAGTGCCAGGGACTTGCAATGATGATTAGTAGGTGCATAGTCTGAATCCTGTCCACTTCCCCATCAACACTCTGGGATGGTTATGGGACATTGGCAATACCCTTCCTGAGTTCTGGGCCAGGGCTGGGGAGCCCCTTGGAGCCAGCACTCTCCAGAGAGTCTTATTCCATAGGTCTGAAATCCGTATCTTGAACAAGGCCATGGGTATTTCTGTGGCCCATGGACCACATTTGAGAATCCTTATCCTGGGATCTATAGAGACAAATAGACTGCTTTAGGGAGGGCAGCAGGAGCTGCTGGGAGGAGTGAGGGGTTCTCACTGATGGTCTAAGGTCGGTTGAACCCGGCTGTGTTTCATGCCCTGTGTGAGCTGTTTAGCAGGTGCAGAGGAGCTCTGCCCCCAGGGAGTTTAGACATAAGCTGGGAAACAGAACTGTACTAGATCTTTTGAATGTGACTCAGAATGTAAGATGTCTCTTACAGCAGAGACAAGGGGACAACAGGCTGAAGAGGGTGAAGGCCCTGGTTTGGGGAAGGCCTGGACTTCTAGGTTTATGCTTTCTTCTATAGAGACTCAGATAGGTAAAACTCAGCTCCATGAAGCCAAGGACTTGTCCAAGGTCACACAGTTAGCAGCAGCGACAACATATTTTAGACCTGTTCAAGGGAAATTGCTCACGGGGTATGATGTGATCAAATATGATTGGGGACCTCATCTTGTGTGTAAGGTGGATCGATGTGAGGGGGGCTTTTGTGCTTTATTATTGGGGAGGATGGGCCATGCTGGAGGGAGGAAGACAACTCTGGGAAAATGCTCATGTTCTGGGTAAACAGATATGGCTGGGACAGGAGGGGGGAAGGTTCAGGAGGTGTCAGACTTCTCCCAATCTCCCGTAGCACCCGCCAGTGGATGAATGCCTGCCAGACTTCTGCTGAATGTCTTTACTCAAAGACTCGCAGATGAGATCTCAGTCCCCTGTTTATGGTGGTGGAGAGAATAGACAACCTGGGACAGGTGAGGCCCAGTGGCTGCCTGGACCTCATAGGCAGAAAGCAGCTTTAGAGTCTGCCGCTGACCCTCTTCCCCAAAGCCACAACTCATCCTCAGTGGCTCATTGGGAGCTCTAGAAAAGTCTCTGAGTGGAATGTGCGTGAGGGATCAGGGTAAGAGGCAGTGGTGACAATCTGAGTCGATGACTTCCTCCCTCTTCTCTGATGTCGCAGACAGATGTGCAGGAACTCTGGGATGCTCCCTGCTCTTGCCAACCTTCCAGGTGAGCCTCTGCCAGCCAGTCAGTGTCTTATCAGTATGGCAGGGAATAAAAGGTAACAAATGCTCTGCTCTTACATCCGTGGAGGCAGCCAGACTTGGTAAGGACCACTGTGGCAACCCAGGATCTGGCCCCCCACCCCAATGTCCCCCAGCAAACAGAGAAATAAGCTCCTCCTCTAATCTGAGTTGAGGGCAGAGAAGAGCCCTAACAGCCAGAAAATTTAGGGTTGAAGTCTTGTCTTATCTTGGGCAAGTCACTTGACCTCTATGGGGCTTAGTGTCTTCAACTGAAAACATTTGAACACAGCATAGTAGTGAGAAGGAGGAAGCTTGGGCTCCTTTTATTCTTCCCAAAGAGGATGGGCCCCCATGTGAGTTTGGAGACGTGCTTTGGGAACGTCTTTGGTAGGGAGGTGCTCTGGTTGGTGGCTTGGGTAAGGGTGGAAAGGGGAAGGTGAAGTTTCATCTGGGAATCTTACCTTCTTTGTTTATAAAAGTTTTATTTTATTTGTAATTGGCTCGGTACCATAGCTCAGTGAGTAGGGCACCAACCTCATACACTGAGGCTGGGGGGTTTGAGCCCAGCTCAGGTTAGCTAACCAACAATGACAACTGCAACCAAAAAATAGCTGGGCATTGTGGCAGACACCTGTAGTTCCAGCTACTTGGGAGGCTGGGGCAAGAGAATCTCTCGGGCCCAAGAGTTTGAGGTTGCTGTGAGCTGTGACACCATGGCACTCTACTCAGGGCTACATAGTGAGACTTTGTCTCAAAAAAGGAAAACATAGTTTTATTTTATTTGTAATTGATGCATAGTAACTCTACACATCTGTGGGGGCACAGTGCGAGGTTCCAATGCTTGTGTAACTTGTGTGATTAGATCAGGGTAATGTCATAACATCACTTTAAATAAGTATCTTTTTTGGTGGTGACAACATTCAAAATCCTCTTTTCTATTTATCTTGAACTATACAACATATTAGTATTAGCCTATTGTGTAATAGAACACCAGAACTTGTTTTAACTGTAACGTGGTATCCATTAACCAACTCTTCCTCATCCCCCTGCACTCCAACCCTTCTCCCAGCCTCTGGTAACCACTGTTCTCCTCTTTGCTTCCATGACATCAACATTTTTTTTTTTTTTTAAAGATTTTACATATAACTGAGATCATGTGGTTATTTGTCTTTCTGTGCATGGTTTATTTCACATAACATAATCTCCTCTGGGTTCATCCACATTGCCACAGATGACAGGATTTAATTCTGTTTTATGGCTGAATAATAAGGAATCTCACCTTCTCATGAGGGGTCTAAGGAGGAAAAACAAAAGGGAACAAAGAACTTGCAGATTTTACTTCTGACACATGGCCTTGGGCAAGAACTTGTCAGCTCCAGCCTTGAGCCTGCCCTCCCTGCCTGCCTGGGTCCAGCTTGGAGTCTGGATGGAGAAAGCAAAACAGGGAGATGGTGGCGAGATAGGAGGGTAGGCACAGTGTGGGGTGGAGTCGGGGCGCAGTGTCTGCAATATCCACATAAGCATAAAAAATAATTTTTTCTTCCCTGGGACACGGATTAGTGCAATAACTAACCTCCCAGCTGCTTTCTGGATTTCTTCTTCGAGTCCATCATGCACACCACTTCTAGATTAATCTTAAAATTATGGTTGAAGATAAACCTCCTCCACTCTCTTTAAATTTCTTGCAAAAACAAAACAAAAATAACCTGCTGTGGTCGGTAATGTCTGGCTCTGAACTAAAACACTGTCTATCTCCTTGGTTTGGCACTTTTCTATCCTGTAATCTATAAATGTCTTTTCTCGTGTATGATTCTCCCCTAGGAGACTGGAAGCCTATTGATTTATTTTCATATTCATCATTTTAACAAAAATGTATTAAATCTACATTGGGGCCACGGCAGTGTGCTATGTGAAACATACCTCTTTGTCCTCAAGGAGTCTGTCTTGTCCTGAGAGGATGACAGACACAGAGGCAGAGGACGACAGAGCAGTGTGATCATTGAAGCCTCTGCTAGAGGCGGGTGCAGGAGGCTGGGATGTAGTAGTCCTTCTGGAAGTCTCAGAGGAGTGGCAGTGTTAGAGCTGAGCCCACCTTGAAGAATGCATGGGGATTAACCAGGTGGAAAAGGAAGCTAGGGGGTTCTTCTTGACTGAATGGAACATTCAAAGGCCTGGAGGGAAATGGTGGAGAGAGAGAAGGAGAAGGGAAAATAGACCTACAAATGCCTGAGGCCTGGTGTCTCTGCACACCCAAGGAGACGGGCGGAAGTCACATCCTCCAGGGAGTGTCTCTGCACACCCAGTGAGACGGGCGGAAGTCACATCCTCCAGGGAGTGGCTCTGCACACCCAAGGAGACGGGCGGAAGTCACATCCTCCAGGGAGTGGCTTCGTTTTTGAGAAGCTCAGCTTCTGAAGGCAGTGGGAGCTCCTGGAGCCGCTTCCGATGAGGTGGCAGGGTGAGGTGGAGGTGGAGAGGTTCTTATGGTTTAGGCTTCCTAGAGGACCACTGCAGCCTTCTAAGAAAGACGCAATGAGGGTCTGAACTGCCTGCGGCTGCAGGAAGGGTAGGAATGGATCTGCGTGGCAAAAGTCAATCTGATGAAAAGCATGACTGGCTGAGCTTCTTTTCTCTCATGTCACCTCTCTTCACCCAAGTCATAGTATCACAGGGCCGGAAGAGAACCTAGACATCATGTGGTCCAGCCCATTACACAGACGGAGAAAACCAAGGCCCAGTCAAGAGGCATGCACCAGCCGTCAGTAGGCTGAAGAGAATCTGTTAAATTCACTTGCGTGTGACTTTGGGTCTGAGGGCTACCTCCTCACCACTCCAGAAAAAGAGTGACTGTCCCATCCTACTAGGTGGGAATGAGTCTGAGTTAGGCTTGGGCATGAGAAGGGCAGAGGGCATGAGAAGCCACGCGTCTGGCAATGCTGTGCAGAAGCTACCTTGATGCTACTGCTAAGAATAAGGCCCAAACTTCATTTTAAAAGATGACTTGACTAGAAAGACCCTATTGCCCTTTAGCTCTATGTGATATTAGGAACAGCAATAAAAGATAGGACTGTGAGACTATGAGCTTTTCACACTATCATCTAGAAAGTGCGTTGGTGGTATAGTGGTGAGCATGGCTGCTTTCCGAACTACCACCTAGAAATGCAAACTGAAGTCTGTTGGAAACTTCTTGAATTAAAACATGATGGCTTTCCAACTATCCCAAACTAGAAGAGCCAAGAATTTCAAAGGGATACTTTAGCAACTGCCATGGTCAAACTTGGCTCAGTGTCAATTCCAGAAGCTAGGGAGTCAATAGCTATCGAAGGTACCTGAAACAGCACTTGGGATGGAAAAAAAAAGCCAGTGGGTAGCTTGTGAGAATTTCAGACACCTGTGAGGCGTGAATGACCACAACTCTTAGACTCCCTGGAGAAGGGCACAGGCCTACCCAATGGTTTAGTTTCTTGATGACTGTAATTATGCACCCATAATGCATGTTCTAGGAGAGGAAAAAAGGCAGCCAGGCCCTGGACTACATAATACGCTTGGTCTGTGTGCAGCATCTGACATGTTTCTTAATAGCAAAGGCCTTGGACACGCTGTAGACTGCTTACTTTGGCTTTAACTAGTTTTATCCAGGGTGTTCCTACCATGCTAGAACATGTCAAGCAGAAGGGAAGCGTATTTCAGTCCAGGCCTTGCGGGTTTTAGAAGCTGTGGTTGAGCTGATGTTGATGGAAAAAACAAGTAAACAATGGATCTGGAGTTAAAGAACCTGCACTGGATACTCTAGTTGTCATCAACTGTCACATTGCTAAGCCTGCTTCTTCTTTGGAAAATAAGACGTTTGTACACATTTTTTTAGCACCCACTTATGAGCAAGAAGATGTGTCTTTAACTTTCTATGTCTGGCTTGTTTTACGTAAGATAAAACAATGTGTACCCATGGATGTAGAGAGTGGAATGACGGACAAGGGAGACTTGGAAGGGTGAGTGGGGGCAGGGGTGGGTGATAAGAAATTCCTTCATGGGTTCAATGTACATTTGGGGGTGATGAATACCCTAAAAAGCCCTGACTTGATCACAATGTAATCTGTGCATGTAACATAATTGTGCTTTTACCCTGTGAATTTATACAAAAAAAGAAAAGAGAAAGAAAAATAAGACATTTATGAAATGAGCTCCTTCTGCTCCCTGGTCATTTTCTAGTGAAATGTAAAAACCCTTCCGTCTTGGGCTGGCATTTGGTGTTTGGCAGAGCGGGGATGAAGACCCGGAAGAAACCTCAGTGAGGGACAGTTCGGTAAATGAGCCTATTAGGTGAAGTCCCCATTATCTGCATGTGGTAGCTGAGTCGTGCTTTTTGTCTCTTTGTCCAGAGGAGAGAGCTTTCTCTCGACGATTTTGATTTGCCCTTGACCCTGTGGACGGCACTGAACCCCCAAATGTATCAAACATTTTTTCACCTTAGTAGCAGTTTTTACTTTCTTTTTAAATTGGGCACCTGCCTGCATTTGGTTGCAGCTTTGTTAATTGCTCTGTGGAGGGGAGGCAGGTTGCTCCTGGGGTGGGGATGCTCCCCCTGGCAGGTTGGCTACCATCTTATTTGCAAGATGTGCCGGCTGCCAGGTACCAGCAGGAGACCAGTCAGACCAGTGAGAGGGCAGCCGGCAGTCTTGGCAAGGTGCAAGCCACCCTGGGCTCCCAGGCCAAACGCATCCAAACCTTGCCCAGGGGATCCCCAGCATTGCCCAAGGCACTATCACTCTGTGGTCAGTCAACCAACAACATGGGACAATGTCTCAATGTCTTCCTCTTGCTCATCTCTGGGTCCTTGATTATCTTGGTGATCAAGATAACTGTTTTCCTGGCTTTCTGCAATGTGTACTTCTAGAAAAGAAAGTGACAGAGAACAACCTTCTCCTGCTGCAGACATGAATGGTCACATACAGCGATGCTCATAAGATGCTTTCTTTTAACGTTCAGTACTTAACCTAACAATTCCTCTCTATATTGACAGAATTTCCCACTTGAACAGAGCTGTGTCTCAGAGCACACACCAGCTTCTGCCCCGTGTCGAGTTGCTTCTGTATGTGCTTTTGCCATTCAGCTAAGGGCTGTTAGGAAGACACCTCTGGCGGAACCGAGTTGGCTCATGGGTTCCTTGTAACAGAGGAGTAAATGCACCTCATGGGGAACAGAGGGCGACTTGGCCAGAGAGTGTTAGAAAGGACTTATTACAGGATTCGGGCTCAGTTAAGTAATTTTGGGACTCGAGGACCTCAAGGAAGCAGGCTTCCCGCTGGATTGGATGCTTTTAGGGAGAGGCATTCATTCCATGATTGGGGTTTTAATACATTTATCCAGAAGGTAGGAGGAAGGAAGTGGGGCTAAAGCCGTAACTGACAAAGAAGCAGCAGTCACTCATATGAGTCAGAATATGAGGTTATCTGATCATTTTTGTGGCTCAAAGGACACAAAGGGCTAACTGAGGGGGCCAAATCAGTATCTGGCAGGGGGGGCTTTTCTTTTTTTTTGTAGAGACAAAGTCTCACTGTACCGCCCTCAGGTAGAGTGCCGTGGCGTCACACGGCTCACAGCAACCTCTTTACTCTTGGGCTTACGCGATTCTCTTGCCTCAGCCTCCCCAGCAGCTGGGACTACAGGCGCCCGCCACAACGCCCGGCTATTTTTTAGTTGCAGTTTGGCCGGGGCTGGGTTTGAACCCGGCACCCGCGGCATATGGGGCTGGCGCCCTACTCACTACTGAGCCACAGGCGCCGCCCCAGGGGGGGCTTTTCTTCTGCAGTACTCCCTTTAGGCCAAGGGCAAAATCAGGCTACAAAATGTGAATCTGTGACATTCAAGTCTTCACCGTTGCCAGCATTTTGCGGATTGGGAAGTTGTTCAGAGAATACTGTCTGTGCTTGGACAGGAGTTAGTATCTCCTGTTCCTTTTGTGGCAAAGCAAGTTTTTAGTCTCCTGAGATGACAAGGGCCACAGAATAACATTAAAGGCTTTGAACAGCACACACTAGCCCATTACAACACAAGCAGTGACCAGAAACAAAAATTGTTGTGGGTTCTTCTAGCAGACCCTGAACACAAGGGCCTGAGTTAGCGTCTCCAGGCAATGAAAATGTGTTCCAAATCCAACCGGTTTTTTTCTAGAGATCCAGGTGGCCTTTTCTTTCCTTATTTTTTTTTTTCTTGTAGCCTACTTAGACTGCTCTACTTGAGCCTGCAGTGTTTATATAGGTTCAGCAAGAAGGCTTGGCTATACCGTAAATTCCCCTTCAGCTGAGACGAAATTAAAATCCATGTGATCTTCTCTGACAACTCTGGATTACACCTTTAAATTTAAACTGGTTGGTTTGACTTTCGGAGCCTGAAGTTGTGTAATCAAAGACGTCTAGCAGGGTCAGGGAAAAGTTTTGGACCAACTCTTTTGGCTGAACGATCCCTACGGTGGGAATTGCAGTTGGTGTGGTACACATGGAAAGTGAGTCACTTGTCCTTACTGGCAGTCTTCAAGTGGCCTGCGCTTGCCTCTTTTGGGAATTTTGTGGACATTCTTCTTTTCAGGGAAACACTGTCCACGAATGGGGTGATAATTTTAAACATCTGAAAGTCACTAGAAATTGTCCTGAAAACAGAAGAAAAGTTAGTGTGTAGTGCTCGCTTCGGCAGCACATATACTAAAATTGGAACGATACAGAGAAGATTAGCATGGCCCCTGCGCAAGGATGACACGCAAATTCGTGAAGCGTTCCATATTTTTACTGCTTTCAAAAAAAAAAAAAAAAGAAAAGTTAGTGTGTAGCAGGTAGGTATAAGCCTATGTTCACATAAGAAGTATAATAATAGTATCCCAGCGGGGGACAGACTATATTGAGAATATCATTTGTTGCAACAGGATTGAGCCAGTTTCTCTGCATAACCCCTGAGTGGAGTTAACTGCATCCAGGGTCCTGGTGCCACACAGCCAGGGCTTTAGCTGAATCCTATTAATGCCCTCCCCAGCACGCTTCTAGTTGAACAAAATTGGGTTTATTGACTCATTGCTATGAAAGAGAATAAACATTGTGGGGAAGTGTGGGGCATTTGACATGCCTTTTCTTTTTCACATGTCTTCCTTGACTGGCCTGAAAGTTTTATGAGGACAGAGCCTGGGCCCGCTGTCCCTCTTTGCAGAGGAGTGTCTCTGAAGGGCACAAACCGACTATAATGGCAAGACTATCCCCAATCTTAGTTTCCATTTCTGATGCGCTGAGTTTTGCTGCTAGGGTTATGGTGACCCAAGCAGGAGAATAATTTTGACACAGGGTCAAAGTTCAATGTATTTTAGAATTTAAGCTTGGGATTAATTGTACGAGAGAAACTCGTATCAGAGGACTTTCAGGAGGAAAGCCACTTTCTGAAACACTGAAAGGGACAGTCACGAGATGTTTGTCGTCAGTCAACTTTAGACTGATGAATAAACACACTAGTGAGTTATTTTTTCTTCAGGGGCAGAAGACCTCAGGGGGGCGAAAAATAACAGGCTTAAGAGGAGGGAGGTCAGGTTGAGAAATCTTTTAGTTAGTTAATGGAGGGTGTCAAAGGATAATCATAGATGAGATTTGTGGTAAAGAGGAGGAAAACGAGGGCCGAAGAATCAAAACTGATCTTGCTCTGCCGTCTGGGGTGGAAACGGTCCACTTCTACAGTCAGCAGACTGCCTGTTGTCTTAGGCAGAGGCTGTCCTTTCCTGCAGTCAGCTTTTTCTCGAGAATTTGTAAGCATCTTCAGCTTGAGGTTTTCAGCAGAACGAACTGTCTGGTAGTTAGATAGGTAGTCATCTTTTCAGTGGGAAACACAACCCAGCCTCAACACCTTGGCGTCTTGCTGCTGTGTTAGTTGTTAACAGTTCTTGATAAGGGCTTTCCAGGCTCAGGGCTGTTTTTGTCCAGGTTTTCAGAGGCTTTTGAGTGGAACCTCGCAGAGGCTTGATGCAAGAATTCCAGATGTGTGAATGTCACTGCATCCAGGGTCTTGGTCCCAGGCAGCAATGCCCTCCCCAGCACACCTGTAGTTAAACAAAATTGGGTTTATTGACTCTTTGCTATGAAAGAGAATATACATTGTGGGAAAGTGTGGGGCATTTCCATACAACCTCATGTGTTCTTCTTGAATGGCCTGAAAGTTTTGTGAGGACAGAGCCTGGGCCTGGTGTCCCCCCTCGCGTCAGAAGTGGCATCTGGCACAGAGTGAGTGGCTCCGCAGGTGCCCTTAAAATTATCATCTGGAGAAGACATTAACCTTTTAAACAGAGGCCTCTTACCTGCAAGGGCTGACAAATGTCATCCCTTTCCCCAGAGACCAAAGAGGCCAAAAGGAAGCCATGGACATGGACTCATCTGCAGAGAAGATGAAGATGGAACGCTCCAGAGAAAGCAAACCCCAAGCTAGAACCCTCCTTCCTGTGGTTTTCCAAGAACGGATGGTTGAGCTCCTACTTTGGACTAAGTTGTGAGCATGGTGCCTGCGTGGGGCTGGGCTCATCAGAGGAAGGGCAAGCCCTGAGGGAGAAGGGAACCCGCAGAGCTGCCTCGGCCTGAGGAACCAAAGTTATAAGAACAGCAGGAACAATCACAATCCCCCCTCCTGTTTATCTTGGTTTAGCTTGCTCCTCCTTCCCTGCGGTCCTTTCCCTCTATCCAGAAGGGATTGGCTGAGACAGGACTGGGGCTAGGAGGAGAGTGGTTAGGCGGCATTTGGGGTGGAGTCAGGGAGGGCAAAGGTCAGACTAGGGCTGTGGAATGAGACTGGGGCAGGGCTCTGGCCAGTGACCCCACAGGGCCCACGCCTGTCCTGATCCTCCTCACCCCTGTGATCTGGGGAAGCAAAGGCTAAGGGAGGCAGTCCCTGAGGCTGAGATGACAATGCGCCCCACTCCCTGGGGGGCTCCACTCTCTCCCAGGGCAGTAGTCTCCCTCCTCTCTGACTTCTCTCCCTCCAAATCCATCTTCATTAGGAACTATAAACGTCAGAACCAGAGCCCTTGAAAGGCTGTTCCTAGATAAATAATACTTTTCATATTTAATTTACGAGTAGTTCTGCAGCTCTTTGGGGTGTGCTGGGTTAATTAAGAGGTGAATTAGATGGAGCTGCATCTCCCGAAGGAAACTCAATTAAACTCTTTTTGACAAAAAAAAAAAAAAAAAAGGTGGTTGAAGAAAGAGGTCCATTGGGGGAAATTGTAAACTGTCCCTTCATCATGACCCTGAACTAGGGCTGGCTGGAGGGGAGCTCTGGACCCTTTTGTCCAGTCTTTCCCTCCTTTTTTATTTGGAGCCTCTTCTGGTCCCTGAGTCAGGTGGTCCAGGCCTGTGGGAGGTGCAGGGGACTGACCATGGTGAGCCAGGTCAGCTTTTCTGGCTGGTAAGGTGTTAATATCCCTTGCCTCCCACCCCTGGAGCCAGGAAACTAGCCTGGAATGCGGCCAGCAGTCCCTAAGAGCCTGCCAGGAGGTAGGTGCCAGGACTGTAGCTCTGAAACTCCAACCCCTATTTCCAGAGCTTCTACCCCCACACCCATCCCCCTTTGCTAGGGCGGGCCAGAGAGGGCTTCCTGGTGTGTGCATTCTGAACATTTCAAGTGCAGTCCATGAAGTCCCCCTTCCCATGGGAGAGCTTTCTCTCTCCCTCTGCCTTCCACCGGGAAGGCTGGAGCCAGACTGCCGGTGAGGCTGCTGTGGTCAGGGGTAGAGGTGAAGGAGGAGAAGGCTTCTTACGGTGGCTCAGGACATCTAACTAATGAGCTCCAACAATTTGGTTTAACCCTCCTGCTAATAGCTGAGGAGACCAAGATCCCAAAGAGGGGAAGAAATTGGCCAAGGTCCTAGTTTAGTTGGTACAGAGATGGGGCCAGGATTCTAGGCTGTCACGACCAACACATTCAAATGCCCATGTTTGTGTACACGCGCGCACACACACACATGCACACATGTGCACATACCCCTTTTACAGGCTCTGGGATTCCCAGAGGTTCTTATAAACTCCATTTATCTAGACTCACCCATCTCTAATCCAACAGCCCACATGTCCTCTCATGGGCAGAGATGGACCCACTGGGCCATGAGCTGATTCTCCGGTATACATAAGAGCCTCCCACACATCTGGTGACTGTTCCATACTTGTCACAAAGTCTGCACACTCACAGAGTAACAGATACTGTCAGCACCCTCTATGTCCCCAGACAGAATCACTAAGAACTAAGTGATCTCAGACTATCTCCTGACCTTACTGCCACACACTCCTTGCATAAGCCTCAGGCGGGGGAGACAGACTCTCTACTGAATGTGCATGTGCACACATGTGCACAGACCCCCCCCTACGGACATACAGAGCACAGGGCTCAAGTGCAGACTGCTCCCTAGTTGTGCAAAAAGAATAGAGTACTCCTTATGACTGTCCCTTAGCCTCCTAAGCAGTAACTATAGATTTTCAGCAAGTGGAAAGTGAACCTTCTTGTGAAAAATAGGGACAGCAACGTGTGGGACAGAAGGGCAGTCCTCAGAGGAAGCAGGTGCAGGACATCACTCTAACCCATGGAACTCTCTAGAGGAGGCCACTTGTCCCCTCATCTGTCAGACTGGCCTTTATGACATCTTACACATTGAGGACCTATTTCCCTCAAAGGGCTCCTACAGCCGACCAGGCTGAAATTGGCCTCTCGTCTTTGCCTTTGGTCAGATCTCTGTCCTGTGGTGTGAGATGCTGGGAGCTAAACAGAGGGGGCAGGGGCTCTTGGAGGGGAGGGAGCTCTTCTGATCTTTCTGCATTTACCTGGCTTCTGATATGAGGTTCACTTCCAGTGCCATAGCTGAGTTCAAACTTGAGGCAGATCTGGTTTCTCTGTCTAGGTCCCTGGGCTTCTCCTTCTCCCCCTTTGATACCTTTCAAGAATTCATCTGGACAGATTCTCTGGAGGGATGGGCTTCCCAAACCACTGTTGGGGCCTTCACCTTTGACGTTAGCACTAGGAGGGCCTCAGAGATTATTTCCCACAATCCAATCTTGTTGGAAGAAAAGAGGAGACTTGGCTGGCAGCATGCAGCAGGTTGAGGACAGATAGGACCCAGACTGGGGCTCCAGGCTTTGTCAGTCTCTTTTTTCCTGACTCTTTGCTCCACACATTGATAGGGCAGCCTTGCTAATAAACTAACAAAGAAAAACTAACAGAAAAAGGAGAAAACTCACAATACATGACTGCCACTTTGAAGGGAAAGATCACAGTTCAACAGCCCCTATTTGATTAACTGCCTGGGGCTTAACTTGCTATGACTAAGAGTTTTATTTTAACGTCCTTGAAGAGCTCTGAGCAGACCGAAGGGGTGCAAGCTGCCTCTCACCAGACCCCATTCCAAGGACCCCCATAAGCCACCCTCACAGGGAAGAGAACAAAAAGGAAAAACAGATGCAGCCATTTCATAGCTGTGTCCTGCCTGCTACCTGCTGGCAGCAATCATTCTTTTTTTAATTTCTTTGTCTTTATTTTTGTAAAAATCCCCCAAACACTTAACTCTTTCTGCTGGCACTTCTCCTCTCTTTCTTTGTGCCAAGCCCTTTCCCCATTTTGGGAAGTAAAATAAATTTTCATTCTTTAAAACAACTCTAATCTTTGTGTCGAGAATCCTTTCTCATCCACACGGTGAGTTGCCCCCGACACGTCATTTTAGTGCTTTCTCATCTGTGCTTTTCTTCCACTGCTTTCTCTTTACCTTGCCTAGGTGTATCTTGCTTTATATGACAGATAAGTTCTTTTAGACAGTATTTGTAAAGAGAGGTTTTATGCATCATATTGTATTGAAAAGTGTGTCCTCTCTTTCCCAGAGAAGTTGCTTTTCAGGCTCTTATGTTTGCAGGGTCTGTATATATTCCCTTTGATCCTCACAAGATCCCTGAAAGAGGAGAGGGTGTGCAGCGTGGGCTCTATGGTTCAGATGAGGACACCAAGGTCCTGAGCGGTGAAGCGACTCCCAAGAGATGGTGAAGGAGCTAGACTTCCTGCTCTTTGTCTTTTGGTGGGTAGTGCTTGTCAGACCTACCCAGCGACTGAATCCCATGTTAGATTAAATATCCAGTCTGGACACACTGGATTGCTTTGGTCTAGTTCTGTGTTTTCCAAAGTGTGTTCTGTAGAAAACTGGTTCTGAGAAGTTCACTGTGATGAAAGGATTCCTTGGTCATGTAGGTGGTAGGTGAGGAAGTGTTGTACACTGCTCCTCCCTCTTGGAGATTGGCCCTGGATGTTAGCACGTTAGTATATTAAAGGCTCTGGGGGGCCCTGCTGTGAAAACTTGCTTAGCTCTGCTTTCCCCTAACTTCTCAGACCATACAACCCTTTATTCCTGGTGATACTTGCTCTATGCATCACACAATGGGAAACCCTGGTCTAGTTTGTTTTCTGTGTTAATCTGATTATCCCCCTCTCAGGTTGAAGGGAGGCCCATTGCCATCTCCACCCAATGGGGCTTTGCTTGCTTACTCCCTTGGATATCATAGTCCCCCTGTACCCTTCAGGGTACAAGAATCTGTAGCTATTTTCTCTGGCTCCTTAAGTAAAAGGGATAAGAGCAGGGAGGTTCTTGGTGGGGCAGGAAAGAGTCTGGGAAAGCTCAGTAGACTTAGTGGGGACAGGAGGCCTGTGGAGGTTAGACCAGGTGATCCTGGAGCACAGAAGAAGCAGGGCCTGGAGGGACCCCGGTCAAGCCTGCTGGCCCTGCCATCTGCCTGGGGCCCTGGTCTCACCCACTGTCCCCCACCCCCATGGCCTCCCTGCTCCCACCCCATTCCCCTAGTCTTTTCCATCATTCTCCCTCAGGGGTATCACCCCCCCCCACCACACCCCTTCTCTTCATTCTGACCACAGCTTGAGTTTCTGCCTTTTGCCTCCTGCTTGGAGCCTGGACTGAGGTCCCATGGAAGCATCACCTCCTCCCTTTTGAGTGTATTGTCAGCTCCTTCCACCTGCCTATCTATTGTGCCCCATTCTTTGAGACTTTCTTTGGAGTTGGAATTATAATGCCTTCCCCAGAGCAGGGCCTCCAGGCACCTGCTAGATGAGGGTCAGCGTTCCCCTGGTCTGTGTCCACTCATACTGTGTGCTGCCACCCTCAGAAGTGCTCCAGTCCTGGTCATGCCATTTGCCCTCAGAAAGAAGGCCAGGAGGGCCCTCCCATCTGTCTCAACACTGCTCATTCCACGCTGCATGAAGGCCAAACAGGCTTCTTCTGTAGACTCTTAGTGACTCATCAGCACTTTGAGTCAACTGAGGCAATAAAGGTTTCTTTAAGGCAGTATCTGTCTGCCTGGGCCCCTCCTGGATTGCCTGCAATTGGCTTTTTGGGTGCAATGGCAAGAGCTCCCTTTCCCCTGATGACTTACGATGGTCTTTCAGCTGTTTCCTTCCAACCCCATGTGTGGCCTGTCTTCTAGGCCTCCAGCCTGGCCATTCATTCAACGTGTGAGAGGGTGGCAAAGACCTCTGAATATAAGGTCACTTTGGCCCTGGAGAGGCCATATTTTGTCTCACTCCCCCAAATAAAGGAGGCTAGTGCCTACCTCATAAGTTTAGTGGGGGTGAAATGCAGTGAAAAGAAAATACTTTGGAAGTTCTGATAAAATACATGCGGTATGTCAATTTCCCCACCTGAGAATGAAGTAATTAACCTCCAGGGCTTCAATGCAGGTGAAATGATGGCATGTAGCCCATGATAGGTGTTTGGTAAAAGAGAACTTCTTTCCATCATTCTTACAAAATCTTCCTCCCACTGGGTGTCAATTACTAGCAAGCCTGGGTCTCAGTCACCTTCTCAGACTCCTCAAGCTCTGCATTCTTTACCTAAAAGCATAAGAAGATTCAGGCCCCAGCTTCTGCTCCCCACCAAGTCCTGGAATGGTCACTCTAATGCAGTATCTGCCACACCTCTAGTCAATGATTTAGGTTTTTACTTGCCCCTTGGATGATGGTGTCCAGGAGCGTAGGACTGTGACCCCCTTGTTGAGCACTTCTATTGTGTTGAATGAATGAAGAATCCATCTGGAAAAACAACTGTCTGCTATCTGCCTGGACACAGGATCCTTCTTAACTTTGTCACCCCTGGGACTCTGAGAGCCACAGTGGAGGCTCTTTTCAGGGAAGTAGTCTGGGAACCTGCAGGGCACACCTGTGTTTTCACTTGGTCTTCACTCTAGCCACCTCGCCAAATCGCACCTCCTGGACCTTCCCACAGGATCCCTGTCCTCCCTCCCTCCTCCTGCAGGATTCTGTTTCTGTCAAAGGTGGTCCAAGGTCGGCTCAGGGCAGTTAGCCCCTCTCTGTGGGCAGGCTGGGGCCTGGCCCAGCCCAGCCCTCAGGGGCAAGGGTGAGGCAGCGTGGGGCAGTGAAGCTGGAGCCTCGGTACGGCAGTGGCATTTGGATCTGCATCTTTTCTTTCTCCCTGAAGGGTGGGTGTGTGGGCAGCAGGGTGAATAGCTAGACAGGGTTATGTGCAGCTCTGTGGGCAGGGTTTTATTCCTGGGACTGGGAGCGTCTCTCCCTCTCCAAGGCTCAGGCTGTGCTTCTCTACACGAAGGATGGAGGCTGAGGTCTGCTGTCCCATCATGAATGGGGTTGATTGGTTCAGGCTTGAGCCCAAATCTGGTATCTTGCTTTGGGGTAGGTAGGAAAAGTTTACTTGCTAGGTTACTTTGACCTTGCACTGTGTGGTCACTTCTGCCATTCATTTGGCACCTACCTAGTGACTACCTATTATGAGCCAGGTCCTGAACTAGGCCCTCAGCTAGCAGAGGTGGGTGAGCCAGGGCCCAGACCTCAAGGACCTTCCAGTCTAATGGAAGGAAGGTGCATAAACACATAAAGGCACAAAATAGTAGTGGGAGAGGTGCATAAAAGCCCAATGGATTCCATTTTCACAGGAGGGGGTTGGGGAAAAGCATGACAGGAGGTGACATCAGGCTGAGCAGCTGCTACCCAACAATGAGGGTGAGGTGCGGAGGATGGGCAGGAGTTGGCTCCTCTGCAAAATGGAAGGGCAGCAGGCCAGAGTGTTTTTCCTGGGGTGGTACAGGGCAGAGGTGGCCCAGGGCACATGGGAAAAGGGGCAGGCCAGCATCTGACAGCCTGACCAGGGGCAGTCTCATGGCAGTATAGGGTTAGCTCAGGGTCAACCAGAACCAATGCCAGGGCCACCTCTGAAAAATAGCCAGAGGCATCAAGCCAATTTTATATAAGGCAAGTGGAGGGTGGGGACTTGCAAATGGTTTGTTCAGACTCCTGGTCTACCTAGCACATTTGGAGTTGGCTTTCTGAGAAATTACTGGCCCATCAACAGTCACTGTCCCGTCCCAGGGTATGGGAACACAAATGGACCAGAGAGAAAGTAGCCTTGCCCTCCTTGGAGGAGTGTGTCCTGGGTACTCATCCCTGCCCCTGCAGACTGGGGCTGGTCCTGCTGTCTAGTCCCATGCAGCTGTCCTGACAATTTATTTTTTGCAGGCCCTGAACGTGTTCCCACTTGTCAAGATTCGTTTATTTTCTTTTTCTCTCCCCATAAGACAGATTTGAAACAAAGGCTCTACTTGTGGGGCTATAGAGTGCCTCAGTGTCCCTCCTGCTTTGATTGGCACTCAAATTGCTAGGCACTCTCCTTGTTCAGTCCTGATGAAGCTGACTCCAGCCCTCCTCCTTGGAGGGCTAGGTCCCCTCTCTGCCTCTTATCCTCCACTTTCCCCACCGGCTCCAAAGATGGAGCTTTGCATATCCCCAAGCAAGGTCCAGTGTCCCCTTCCAGGAGCCCATATTCTTTTTGTTTTTGTTTTTGCAAGGTTCAGAAGATATTCCATTGGTGAGGGGAGTCGATGATTAGTGGGTAGGGGACAGGAACTAGCAGAGGGACCCTTTTCAGGCAGTCTTGAAGCCATGACAATATTAGCTGACATTTATTGAGCACCTACTATGTGCTTGTTGCTTTGTTCAATACTTAATTTAATGCATTTATCTTCCTTCTTCCTCTCAACTGCTCCATTTAAAATGGAGGCCCAGAGAGTAGGTGAGAAGAGTCAGATGCCAAAGTCCCAAAGCTGCAGATGCTGGCCTGGATGTGGAGAGAAGGGAACACTTTTATACTCCTGGTGGGATTGCAAACTAATACAGCTTCTACAGAAAAGAGTATGGAGAATCCTCAAAGAGCTAAAAGTAGACCTTCCATTGACCCCACGATCCCATTACTAGATGTTTATCCAGAAGGAAAAAAAATCACTTTACCATAATTATGTTTGTACTAGAATGTTTATCACAGCTCTTGCCAAGACATGGAGTCAACCCAAGTGACCATCAACCCATGAATGGATGAATAAATGGTGGTATATGTATATCATGGAATACTATTCAGTCATAAAAAGATGGAGCTTTACATTTTTTGTATTAAACTGGATGGAGTTGAAACATATTCTTCTTAGTAAAGTATCACAAGAATGGAAAAACAAGTATCCAATGTATGCAATACAATATGAAACCAATAGATGAGCAACTACGTGCTCACATGAGAGAGAAAAACACAATTAAATGCAAGGGGGGAGGAGGGATGTGGGAGGAGGGAAGGTTGCTTCTTCAGCAGGCCCTTGGCATCTTTTTCTAGGGTTGTTCTTGTCTAAATGGGCGGCCCTCCTCACTTCCCACCATGTTCCTGGATTGACAGAGTGTCAGCCCTGCCTGCTTTCTTGGAGATGGGCAGTGGAGAGTAGGGGCAGAGGGTCGCATTTACTATGATACTGGGTCGTGGATGTAGGAGCTCTCTTGCTTGGTGGGGTGAAGCAGGTGCTTGCACTACAAACCCCTCTCTCAGGGACCCTATTTTAGTGTCCTTCCTTTGGGGCCCAGGCCCTGACATCATCCCTCTTCCTGGGCTCTCTGCCCCTCTGTGTGCTTTCGCCTTCTGGCCAGCAGCTCTCCCCTGCTCTGACTGTCCTTCCCACTATGGCCCAAGGAGTGGGGCAGGGAGCCAGTGGGGTACCTGGCTGCCCTGGACTGTGTCTCTTTGCTCTTTCCCCAGCTTGGCTCAGGTCCCTGCAGGCAGTGGTTAGAAGGTTTTACCCTTTGAAAAGATGTCTTTCTTTTGGGGAGTGAGGAGATAATCATTAATTTGAAGAGACCCTTTCATAGACAATAGTAGTTGAAGCACTTCAGAGACGGGCAGGGATAACTTGCCCCCATGGGAGGCTGTCTGGAATGCTCAGGGGATGGGCTGGCTGCAGTAGCTTTGGGCACCCCCCATCTGCCAGAGTCCCCATTCTCCTCTTAGCCTCTGTGGGATGCTGAGGTGCTCAGTAACCCTTGCTGAATGGATGAGTCATAACAGAGGCCTTTCAGAGACAGTATTTCTGGTTTGGGTTTGAGTTGGGGGGTGGGTGGGTATGGGTGAGAAAGGAGGCTGTTTTAGGGTCTGGGAGACTATATCACCCCAGAGACGGGAATGTCTACAGTTTGCAACTGCCAAGGAAGGACCCTGTATGGTGAGAAGTTTCTCACCTATACAAAAGGAGGCTGGGCCTGGCCAGGTAGTCACCTGGGGAGGTGACCTGTGGGGTGGGGATGAATTGAGTGGCCCTAGAGGGCTAAAGTGCAGCCTTCCCTGAACACTGGGGCCCTGGCCCCATCTCAGCTCTGAGCTGACTGCCTTCTCAGAGCCTTGGTGTGCTCACCTGTAAAAACGAAGGCATTACCATTACACTTATCCCACCCTCCTGCCAGGAGCAGTTGCTGTGATGTCCAGAGACTTGTTCCAGGGGATTTGGGCTCTGCTCTTTCTGGGCAGAACCAATTCTGTCCTAGGGTATTCGGGTCCCCCTTAGTTCTAGCATTTGTGGTCATCGGGCTGGTCCCTCACTTTTTGGCCTGTCTCTGCCTTGCCCTTGCCTACACCTGCCACACCGGCAGGTGCATTCTCAGGGCAGTTACCTCTTCTGCACCCACCATGAGACCTAGGCACAGAGATGATGGCCCTTAATGTTGGCTGAGTGAGGGCTCAGAGGGCATCAGACTCTGTCTCAGGGAGAGGGGAGGGAGGGCACTCCTGCCACTGCCCAAAGGGCCAGCATTCTGCACAGAGCCCAGGCTTGGACATTGACATGGGTCTCCACAGATGTGGAAAATGGGCTAAGAGGTTCAATGACTTGTCTAAAGTAAGTCTAGCCAGACTGGCCCAGGTCTGCCAGCCCCAGGGCTCTAATACCCTGGGCAGGGCCCACCTGCCAGGAAGTGAAGCCTGGGGGATCTGGAGTGATAGGAAAGCCAGGTAGGTGAGGGTGAAATGCTGGACATGCAAGGCCCAGTGCTGCTCCTCCCACTCCCCACCATCCCTCTTTTTGGATTTCTTCCTCCTGGTATCTCTTGGATGCTTAGAGATGGTCCCCTGGCTCCACGAGCCTGAGAGGTGGAAACCAGATTTCCAAGCCCTTCAACATCCTGGGCCCTTTTGATCTGTCAACACTGTCCTTTATTGACAAGCCTCCTGCAGAGTGGAGCCTGCGAGAGGCCTGATGCCCAAATGGGCAGGTCCTTCCTCTTCATCACCTCCTTTCGGAAGGCTGTGCCCATGCGGCACTTTGTAAACTGTTAGAAAGCTCTGCTTATATCATATCCTTAGAGGTGGTAAGTTTCTTTTCAAGACATGCCTGCTCTGCTCCAGGCCCAGGGCTTAGGGCAGTGATTTTCAACCAGTGTGCCATGAGAGGATCTTAGATTGGCATGAAAAATTTTAAAGATCATTAATTAAATTAATTTTGAAAAAAGTTTAAAGTCCAGTAAGTATATCTTTTTTTAAACTCCTTTTAAAAAATCAACACCATTTAAGTGTACCACAGAAGTTTAACTGTAAGTTCAAGTGTGCTGTGAGATTAAAAAGGTTGAAAAATACTGGCTTAGGGTTATCAGAATCTCATTTTTCCTCACAGTAATCCCAACAGGTAGGTGTCATTGTTCCCATTTTGCAGATGAAGAAATTGAGTTGCAAAGCGATGAAGCTATTTGCCTGAGGTCCAGTGGCCAGGAAATGGCAGAGCTGGGCTTTGAACCCAGGACATGCTCAGCTGTGTCAGCTAAAGCCTCTCACCCTCTAAGGAAGGTTACTCTCATGCCCTCTTCTGCCGGAGTAGGTAGGTGGCTTTTTGTATGCCTCCCTGTGCCCGGGCTCTTCCTCAGAACCAGGTCTGGGCTGGGTTTGCCTGAAGATACCGGGGAGAGGGCCTGGGAGGCAGGGCCATTGAGTAATGACCACTGGCCTGGGTAGGGACAGGGAAGTCACTCTCTGCTGGAAGGCCCTGGTGAGTCATCAGCAACCCTGTAGCACCCACCCCATTCAGGGGCTGGTGGGGTGCTCAGCTCTGTGAGGTCAGCAGCTTCTTGGGGTGGCTGCAGTCCCTGCCCAGCACCTTGTCTCTCAGGCCACAGTGAGGGTGCATGGTGGAGCTGGGCAATGAATTCTCCCCAGCTGGGCAGCCACAGCCAGGTGCAGTCTGGCTGAGTTTGCAGAAGGGAGATGGGCAGGAGATGGTGGGAGGAGTGGCGAGGCCATTTGCTTTAGAATTAAATGCACTGAAGCAATTGATATAATGGCTTAGGAATCAGAGGCTCGGCCACTTTTTTATTGCTTATTTTAATTTCTCTTAACTTTTGAATAAGGAATACACTCCATGGGTTAAGAAAAGGGAAGAGTCTTCCTCCTACCTCTGTCTGAGCCACGTGGCTGCTCTCCCAGAGGTGGATGGTTTCTATGGGTCCACCTGGAGATAATCTACTCACACAAGCAGGTATATGTAGAGCTGGTATTTTAACATAACGTATTTGCATACTACTGCAAAATAATCTTTTGCACGTTGCTCTTTTTCACTGAACAGTGTATCTTACAGATCCATATCAGTATACAAAGAGCTTCTTCATGCTTTAATTAGTGTTGGGTAATATTCCATTCTATTGATGAGTTTCATTTTTAACTGAAATATAATTTATAGACAGCAAAATGCACAGCTCTTCAGTGGACAGCACAATGAACATTTGCACATGTATACACCCATGTGATCACCACCCAAGTAAAAACAGAGAACTTCTCCACTGCCCCACAAAGTTCCCTGTGCCCTTCCCTAGTCAATACCCCATCAAGAAGTTACCATTATTCTGACTTCTATAACTCTTAGTTTCTTATCTTTAAAATGGGAGCTATATTGGAATAGATAGACTCAGGGCGCTGCTGTGAGGATGATGCATGTACCCAGTGCAGTGCCTGGTACACTGTAATTGCTTAATGAAGGGTAGATGTTGGTATTATTGCCAATACATCCCTTGTTGGTATTCCTTCTGCCTCTGCTGGGCTCTCCAGTTACCTTTAGTCAGTCTCTCTCTCTCTCTCACACACACACATATTCTCTCTCTCTTCCACTCACACATCATCTAGCCACGGAGATAGACCAAGAGGGTCATTGTGTGAGGCCCAGGCTGAGTGAATGGCCCCATTGTTCCTGGGCTGGGTTCCCAGAGCTGCCCATGTGGCCTTGACCAGGGCTGGGCTGTCCAGAGGGAGGTACCCATGGGCCCCTGACCAAGGTCTGGCCACACCTGGCAAGGACATCCACTCCCTCTTCTTCCTCAGAGGGAGGAAGGAAAGAGCCCCACTTCAGCCTGGTCTGGGCAAGGGGGGCTTGAGGACACCCCATTCTTCATGCTGCTCTCTGGCTCCTGAATGCCAGCGGCTAGGGTGTCTGCAGATGGGGCACTTGGAGCTGGCACCTTGGAGCTGAGAGGCTGGGGACGGTCCAGGAATGCAGACCAGGTGCGAGAGGGAAGTGCACCCTGGAGGCCTGCTTACCCCCTCACTTCCCTCCTCGGGTGGTGTGTGGGCAGCCCGAGGGGCCCCTGGAACCAGCCCATAGGGAACTCCTGGAAGCAGGCCTCCCTGCCCAGGCAGCTCAGGCTCTGGAACTGACCTAGGAGGCAGGCCTTGTGGTTGCCTCTCTGGACCAGACTTCTCAGACCTGGGACTCTGGGTACTGGCATTCCAGGTCATCTGCGTGCCAACTGGGCTGCTGCAGGGCTCCTCAGAGGAGGGGCCTCAGGGACAGTCCCAGCATCTCTTTCCTGATCTTACCACCTCTGACGCCTGCTGTGGAGATGTCGTGCCCATTCCTGCCCTACTCATCACCACCTGCTAGCAGGGAATGTGCCAGAAGGGTCTCCAGTCTTCTAGGCACCAGCCAGGGCTGCAGAAAGGGCTGCTGACGGGGCCTGCATGCCCAAGACATCATGGGGCCCGGGATGAAGGTGGGTGAGAGGTGAGAAGGCAGGTAGCAGGGCAGTGGGAGCCTGACCTGGGGGCCAGTGAGGTGACAGAGGGCACAGATATAGGGGTGTTTATTACGTACGAATTATGCTTCCTGTGGCTTAATATTTTTTCCTGCTTCAGTTAAGAGACCAGACTGGAGTCCTGGCCATTTCAGGTAGCCTGTGGCCTGAGAGACGACCCAGGACATGTCACTGAGTTGGTCTCTGGCCTCAGACACTGCCTGTCCCTGACATTTTGGGGGCAGGGCCTATCTCTTGGGCCCCTACCTGCACCTTGCCAGCTTCTGAGCTGTACCATACATCCCCCCCTGAACTGTCTGCTCCAGGGCTGAGGCTCCTGTGGGCAGTAGCAGAGGCGAAGCCCAGCCCTACCAGGAGCCTGTCCTTTCTGGGCCAGCCTCTTGTGCCATGGAAACAGTCCTGCGGAGGCCTGGGAATTACCCAGGATGGGAATTTTAATTGCAGCCCACGATCTTGTTCTGCTGTCCGCCCCCAACTCCCATCACCTCCCCAGCCCCAGGGACTGTGAGATATTCACTGTGGCATATTTTTAGATCAAACACAGGGTCTGGGGTCCATCTTAGGCCTTGTTTGCCTTTGGTCAGCTGTCTGTCTCCCTGTGGCTCTGTGGCTGGGTGTCTCAGGATTTGCCCTGGTGCCAGGCATGTGGGGGTGGGGCATGGGAGGCAGAAGCCTCCTTAAGATGAACATGGCCTATGGCCATGACCCTGCTTCCATTGCAGGGAGGTTCTGGGGGAGTGCTGGGGGGTTCTGGGGTTTTGAGAACACTCACTGATGCTCCTCAGGACATTGAGGTGAGTGTGGCAAGGGTTAGCAGAGGGTGAGGGACAGTCAACTTCTTTGTTGGCCCTCAGTACTTTCCTCAGAAGGAAGTGGACTTCTGGCCTCCTTTGACCTCTGCTTCCTCTCAAGAACTTTGGAGACTTGGAAGAGACTCACCTTGGCAAGATCTGAGCTGGACCACGTGAGGCCAGAGGAAGGAAGATGGAGCCTCCTTCAATCACCCGGTGACCAAATCTTCCCCAACATAGTACTCCTGCCTTCCCATCCTCCAGACCTAGAAAGGCCCTGAGCCCTCAGAGTGGCTGGGCCTGTGTGAGCAGCAGGTGCATCATGCGGGGGAGGGGTGTCACAAGATGGGGGTTCAAATCCTTCCTTGGCTACTTACCAGAAGCAAATCTCTTAGTTTCTCTGTTTTCTCCCGTCTGCCAGGATTTGTCAGAATCCTTCAATTTATCTGTGGGATTTTGTTCTGTAACTGGAGAAGGAGGGGGACTTTCTGTTGGGAGTGGCTTCAAGGATAGAGAGTTGAGAAGGAAAGGTGCCCTTCTCCCTGGCTCCTTGGCCTAGGTTCGAGGCACCAGCAATACAAGCTGTTTGCAGAGAGGGTGTGGGAGAGTTGTGGCACTGCAGTCATGCTTCGGGGTCCTGGAGCCCAAGGGCCTCTGTGTCTGGGGAGATACTGCTCTCTTGCCTCTCACAGCTCAAGCCTGGGCTATGGGAGAATCAGGAGTTGCCTGGACATTACCCTCTCCACCAGGCCAGCAGGTGGAGGCACAGCAGGGTAGGGCACTCCCTCAAGTGGCCTCTTAACCTTTGGCAGTTTCTAGGGCAGGAGCAGAGAACTTGCCAATGGTGGCTGCAGATGATAGGCTGGTCTGGGAGCAATGTGATGTCCCTTTGAGGGATTCTCAGAAACTACTGTAGGTAGAGTAATGAGGTGGCTTTTCAAAGGGCTTTAGCTGGAGGAGCTGATGGGGGCAGGAAGGGAGTTTCTGTAGCAATAAGGTCTCCTGAACTCATGAGCTGGTGGGCCTCGTGACCCACAGGGAAGGATCTTATGAGGAAGAAATGGGATCATATGTATCTGAGGGCCCAGCACAGTGTCTGGCCAGAGGCAAGTCTCTCAAATATTTGTTATATTTCAACCACAAAGAGGTTCTGGTCCTTTGATTCATCTAGAAGAGGAATTTATCCAGAACAGGGCAGAAGTAGGGGTTAGAGGTATGTAAGAGAACTTTGCCTCAGAAAGCTGGAGGCTCAGCTGACTTCCTGCGTGGCCTCAGGTAAGTCACATCTTGCTGGGCCTGCCTTGATTTGCTTCTCTATGACATGAGGGGGCTGGCTCTGCAGGCTCCTCAGGCTCTGTCATTGAATGGGCTTCCCTATCACCTGTGGGGAAAGGTTCTCTGTGCTGGGCTGCCTTTGTCCAGACTTTTTCCGTTTCTCTACAGATGCTATAGCCTCTTGGGTCTAAAGTCCGGGAACAGTCAAGAGCTGTCCTCCATCCACTTGCTGCCTTGTCAATGTCCCCTGAGACATGGGAAATTGAGGATCGCAGTGGCAGATCTTAAATCAAAGCCTGGGCCATTAATCTCTTAGAACAGACTGAAATAACAAGGTGGGTGGCACAGACTGCCACCGCATGGACAGTCAAGAGATATTAAAAAGCCAGAACCTCAAGCCCCCAGATCCCTTAACAAATTTCCAAATCCCCCAAGGAAGTGCCTGCTGAGGGGAAAAGAGGAAATATTTTTATTGTAGAGTTCCCCAGGAGGGCCTGGGGGCTCTATTTCAGGAAACTCCTCTGTCTAGGGGCTTCTGAAGTCCTTCTACCTGCCATTGCCCATCCTGGCCTGCCTGCCTGCCAGCTCCTTCCTGGCAGGCACCCCCACCAGAGTGTGGCCAGAGTGGCAGAGTGGAATGATTAGGACACCATTGCTCACTGCTCACCAGCTCTGCAAACCTGGGCTAGTTGCTTAACCCCTTTGGCTTTCACTTTCCTTCTCTGTCAAATGGGAATGACAATACCATCAGGTGTTTTGATATTCAATGAAATAATCCACGCAAAGCAAACAGCACAGTGCCTGGCACACAGCAAGACCTCAGACATTAGCCCTGAATATTAATCTCCCTATTATCCCACAAATAAGCCCCAATCAGCTACTCTTTCCTCTTGCGGGCTGTCCTGCTCTTTTGCCTGTTTACATTCTATCCACCTCTCAAGCCTCAGTTGAACTGTCACTTCCTCCAGGAAGCTCTCCCTAAATGACCCTCCAAGGCTCCATCTTTCTCTGACTTCTGAGGCTACATTATTTTGTATTCAATTACATTTTCAGCAACTTTTCTTTGGGGCTTCATTGTGTGGGACCCAACTGCCTTGATAACAAGGGCTTTGCTTCTGTTTTCTCCCCCTCTCTTTTCCCTACAGCACCTGCCACAGGGCAGCGCACACCGTAGGTGCTCAAGAAACTCCCATGCTTGCCACATGGGAGATGTGGGAAACTGAAAACAGAATCCTGGTGTTCCTAAGACCGGGTCTTTTGTCTATTTTTAGAGTTTAAATGTTCTTCAAAAAAAAAAAAATTCCAAATTCCACTCTGTCTTTACTTTACAACCACACCAATCTTTTCATGTCAGCCAGATGTACTTTTCCCTCCTCTCTACCCGAAATACACCAGAATTTGAAAAATGAGGCGCTGGATCTGAGAGTGCGAGAAAGAGAAAGTGCTTTCTAAACCCTGACTATTCTTGTCAGGCAGAAAACTTGGGGAGGGATTAGTTCTGGGTGAAAGAGAAGGTTCCGATGGCTCAGCCCAGGGCTATTGGAGCTCCGTTTCTATGGAGGGACAATTGAGATTTTGAAACACAAAGCCCTTGCTTCTGGAAGGTCAGCACTCTTATTAGGCATCCCAGAACACTGCCACTCCTGGGGTGGAGATGGGGGTGAGGCAGGTGGGGACACAGATCAGGTCACCTTGAAGTCAGGACTGGGGGCTGGCCATGTCATCCTGACTGCTGCGGGCAGTTCTGAGGGTAGGTTGCTGTGGCTGCAGAAGGCACTGGAAGGTGATGTTGGCCACCCCAGCTTGATGGGATGGGGTGGGGAGAAGAGTTAAGAATTATGAATTTACAATTGTGACCAAGATAAATGATCATTTGGTCTAGTGGGACCTTTGAGGGCAGGGGCCTTTGCAACATCTAGTCCTGGGTTAAGAGAGATACTTTGTCAATGATCCAAGTCCTGAGTCCTCCAGAGAAGGAGAGCTGTCATAATCTCCTCTCAGTGAGTGTGTAAATGTTTGTTCTTGGCTACCAACCAGTCAATAGCAATAATAATACTGCACAACTATTAAGCACTGCCTTGATGCCACAGTGCCAGACACTGTGCTGAGTGCTTTACATTCATTTGACTACCTGGTGTTTGCAGCAGCCCCATGATGAGGTGAGGACCAGTAACTCTATCTTCTGAATGAGAAGACTGAACCAAAAGGGCTGCCGTCACTCACACAAAGTCACACGGCAAACACCTGGCAGGCTCCTCTGACCCTGTGCTAACCACTCTGCTGCTGTGTGGAATGGAGGCAGCTGCTGCCTTTCTATACCAAGGAGAGGGTGCTTCCCAGAATGCCTGGAGTTTTCAAGCCATCCCCTGCTCTCCACCCCTGCTCAGGCATGATGGAGAGGCAATAGTTGGGACTCAGAAGTTGTGGGAGATTTCAGAGATGTGTGGAGATGGAAGCTGACTGTCCTGCACTTCAGAAGGCAATCATTTGGTCAGAACTGAGGACCCCGAGGTTCAGCCAGCCAAAGCACCTACCCATTCTCCAGATAAGAAAACAGGCCCCAGGTGGCCAGCCTTGGTAGTGGTTAGACATGTTGGCAGAGCTGGGATTCCCTGCTATCCTCTCCACCCCAGGGCCACTGATTCCAGGGTATCGCCTGTTTACCCTGCTCCTCTCCACCCCACTCTGAGAGGTCAGGGGTCCGTTTGTCTTGCTACAAACTGTCCCTGGTGGCCATACAGGCCTGGCCTGCAGGAGATGCTGGGTCAATATTTGTGCAGAGAATGAGGACCAAGGTGCTCTGTGTGCCAGCTATGGGGCTAGTCCTTCATACGGAGGAGCAGCAGTGGCTCCCGAGATCCACCCAGGAGCCCAGAGACAGTCCGGTGGGAAGAGGGTGGGCGGGTTGGAGGGTAGCCTGGAAGACAGTCGGCCAGCAAATCCACTCCAGTGCCCCACTAAGCCCGGCCCTCTCTCAGGAGGGACAACTGGAACAGGGGCAAATGATTCATTTCCACATTGTGAAGTACACAGGCTGGGGAGGAGGATGGGCTGGGGTATGAGTTGGGGTATTGGCACTGAAAGGTGGTTGGCTCCGGTTCTGGGTTCTGGAGTCCCTCGTCGCGCTCTGGCTGGGGAAGAGGTAGAGGACAGCTGGGCCAAGGGCCAGGCTGGGGCTCCGGCCGGACTTGGGGGAGGGGGACGCTCAGGAGAAAGGCTTAAGCGGCTCAGTTAAGCAGCGTCCTCGGAGGATGGAGGCGGGGGGGAGGAGGAAGGCTAAGGGAAATGAAAAGAGGTACTAGTGGCAGCCCTTGCCCTTGCCCGGTGGCCTCCCCGAGCCTGGAGTGGGCGTGGCCTTTCCGGCCGGTGGGTGGGGCTGGCACTGGAGCCGGCCTGCGGAGGGGGCGTCCGGAGCGCTGGCGGCCAGGGCGGCGCGGGGGGCGGAGGGCGTGCGCTGGAGGGGTGGGGAAGAGAAGGGGCGGGCGGCTCGGGGGTGGAGCCGGGACCGCAGCGCCCGCCGCTCGCTCCGCGCTGAAACCGCTGCTGCCACCGCTCCTGCGATCGGCTTGGGAACGCCGGCAGGCGCTCTGTGAGGCTCCGGCGCCTGCGGCTGCTGCTCTCCTCCGGCGCCCGGGGCTGCGGCGCTCTGGGTCCCGGCCCCTGGCCCGGCGTCCCTCGGGTCCCCGCGCCCCAGCCCCGGGTCCCGCGCTCTGCCTGGGAGAACACACTCTGTTGATCGAGCCGGCTCGGGCTCGCGCCCCCGGGCCATGAAAAGGGGCCCGTGAGGGGCGCGCGGAGGCGGAGGAAGAGGAGGGAGGAGGGAGGCCGAGGAGGAGGGCGCGGGAGGCGGAGGATGCCGCCGCCTCTGCCGCCGCTGCCACCCGCGGGCCCCCGGCGAGCCTGACTCCAGACCCGAGGATGGAGCCGGCGCTGGGCGCTGCAGCGGCTCCCGGCGCGCCCCCGACCAGGTATTGGCCGGGCCGGGCGGGCCCGGGGCGGGCGGGAACAGACACTCCGCCGCAGCAGCTGGGAGGGGCGCGGGCGCGGTGGGAGACGCCCCTTCGCCCGGGGACAGACCCTGCTGGCGGTGCGCAGAGAGGTGGTGGTGGCGGGGACAGCAGCATGTTGGGCGCAAGACGGGGCTGCCGGGGCTATTGGCCGGTAAGTGCCGTGATCACCCCAGTCCACCCCGCCCCCACTGGAGGAGGGACGCAAACTTGAGAAGCTCGGCGGCCCCCGAGGCGCCCGGCTCCCCTCCGCTGAGGAGCGCACTTGGGGGTTGCCCAGACTCACCGTCCCACAGCCTGCCCGTCTCGGGGCTGGTGAGGTGCCTTAAGACCCAGAAGTCCCCGCGCTCGCACCAACTTTCCAAACCCAGGCTGCAGCTAGAGGTGGGGGGCCTTCCCCTGTTTCCTTGCTCCCAGCCCTGGCCCAGCACGCGCACCCACCACGCTGCGTGCAATGAGCTCGGTCCCTGTGGGGCCGGAGCGGCTGGATGGTGCAGAGCCCCCCATGGGAAGGCAGAACAGCCCACTAGCTCCTCTCTGGGTGGGAACGGGGAGGAGCCCCTCCCAGGCTCCAGGGACCCAATGCTTGCCTTCATAGCAACGGCCCAGAGTAGCTCTAGCTGAGATTCTAGGAGTTAAAAAGCCAAGCTACCTGAGGAAGGTAAGACCAGAGGGTCCTCCTAGGGTGGCACCTTGGCCTGATTTCAGATGTGCCCCCTCCCTCCATCTGGGGCCTGCCATTTCCCAGGATTAGGCTCTTTGGTTCTGTGCTGGTTTCTTCCTGATGGACTTAAAAACTGCCCCTAAGGTGGTGGGTTCAAACCCGGCCTCGGCCAAAAAAACTGCCCCTAAGTAGGGCTCTCCTAAGAAGGGTCACTCCTAAGGTCCAGGTGCCAGAGGATGGGCTTAGGCCATTGTCAGAGAGGTGGAGGCTGGGACAGGGGAGATAGATGTCCAGTCAAGGACAGAAATTCAGCCCAACATCTTCTGGATGTCTGGCTGGTAGGAGCTGGGGACAGGATTGGGGGCAGGAGGCCGGCACCCTGGCAGGGAAGGTAGCCATGGCTCTAAGCCAGAGCCATGTGAGAGGTGAGCCAGTGGGGGCCAAGGTGCCAGGCACCTACCTTCAGAGGTTCCCCAGCCCCTCCAGGTGAGGCTAGGGTGTTTCAGTACAGATCTTACCTAGGCAGGCGTTTCCAGGCTCCTGCCCTCAGCAGGCAGAGACACTTAACAGGCTTCATGATGACCCTATTTCTTTTTCAAAGTGCTTTCTCCATCATGACTCACACATTGGATTCACCAGGGAGGTATCAAGCTTCCAACCTATTCCATTCTCCTCCCTCCTGGGTCTTTAGGGAGCTGCTGGGTAAAGGAGGGGGTGGATTTGCCCTTGGGCCTCAGACCCCTGGGGGAGCCCAGGAGCCTGGCCCTGTAAGACTTTCATTTTCCTGCTTCTGCCTGTGATCCTGACCAGGAGCAGCCTCAGGCCACTGGTGGTGAGATGTGGAGAGGAGGGGTGCAGGTGAGAGGAAGTATATGCTAATTATCCCCCCCAACTCTGCTGGGTCTTTGAGAGCATGTCCAGCTACCTCCCTCCCCTTTCACTTAACACCCCGCTGGATCCCTCATCTCCAAACAGAAGCATAATCCACCCCTAAAATCCAAATTTCCCTCTTTGCTGAATAGTTGCAATGCTTATGGCCGGAGGTTTCCTCCTTGGCATCTGAAGTCAAGCTCCTCTCACAGACAGCTTCCCCCTCTCTCTGCTATTCGCAGGCCACTGTTTGGAGGAGGAGTGTGACTCCACTTATCCAACCTTCCTGGGCCCCCTGTCTACAGGGCCCTACCTCCCCAGGAAGGGAAATGCTGATACAGGGATGTATGTCAGGCTGCATCACAGGAGGAAGGAGGTGTATGACTTGCTTCACTGGGGGGGTGTCAGGCCTTCACCTGGGGTCAAGTTCATGCCCTCCTGGATTTCCCCTTGCCCCTCTCCCCCCGTCTCCCTCCTTTGCCCACTGTGGATCTCTCTTTACTTTCCCAACTCCACTCTGCATCTGTGTGGGGAGGGAGCATTTGATATTCATAATCTGGTTCAGAGAAGGTCCCGAAGCCCTGAGTCACTGTATGGTTTCCATGGAAACAGACTTGTTCAGAGGACTCGATGTAGCAAGGCTTCGGTGGGGGAGAAAGGAAACATATAGTAAAATCAGGCTCCACAAGTGTGGCGGAGTTGGATCAACTCCCTTTGGTGGGGAAGATGAGGGTGGGCAAAGCTCTGGCCTCCCTTATAGGAGGGGCTGCCTCTCCTACCCACCGAGGTCCCCTCATTGGGAGCTGCTCAGCTGCTCCTGTGGTGACAGGTTGCTGCTTCTCACATGGACCTTCTGGCTAGGCACTAAGGCTTATGGCTACCTGTCAATGACTCAGTTTCCTCCTCCCTAACATGGGGAAAATATGAACCCCTACCTGACAGGGGCATTGTGAAGGTCAAATGTGTTACCATATGGAACACACTTCAAAGAGCGGTGAATATTTAGTGTCACTATTATTAAGTCAGGGTATTGGAAGAAAGTCCCCCAGCATGTTCATTTGGTGCCTTCCCCTATGTCTCAGTAGGTGGTCCTGACATCTAGCTGGGCTGGCCTGTCTCCTGCTTTTCAAAGAGCGTCCCCCTAGCAGCCCTGGTGCACCTCGCCCCTGGGAACCAGCCATCCATTTCTTCCTGCAGAATGTGTGTTTCAGGATGCCACTCCAGGCGTGACGTTAGAGGGCCTTGCTCTTCTTTAGACCCTACCTGCCTAGCAGCCTGGTGGAAACAAATATTCTAAGTCCACATGGACAGGCAGCTTCCTGTCTCAGTCCCCTTGGAATTGATCCCCTTGGAATTGGGACAGAAGGAGAGAGAAGAGGTCCAGGCAAAGAGAAGGGGTTGGGCCGGGCGGGCCATCTTCCCTGAGCCTATAGAGGCTGGTTCATCTGGTTAGAAAAGCGTCTCTCTTGATGATTAGCCAGAAAGGAATTGGGAACAATCCAGAAAACTAAAGACTCTGCCCTGCTCCTCCCCCTAAACTTGAGCCTCTATTGCCCTAGTGTTTCTGACATGCACTTCAAATCTGGATGAACTTGGGGCTCTAGCCTGAGCACCAGCTGATCTGTTGTCCCACGTGCAGGGGCAGGGTGAGGGGCCTACCCCAGTAGTGCCAGCCCCAGCCGCACTGGGGAGTGCAGCCTAGGCAGATTATGGTTGCCAGTGGTGGCTCAGCCTGAGTCCCCCTCACTAGCCTTTCTCTCTCATTGCATCCTCCTCCTCATGTCATACTCCCCTCCTGTACGGTGGGCTTCAGCTCCAAGTTACCTGAAGTCCCTCCTGTTGCAGCCAGCTGTCAGTGCTGCAAAGCATTCCTGTTATCTGTTGGCCCTTCCTTCTATTTTACAGATGGAAAAACCGAGATTCCTGGGGTTTGCTTGTGTGACCAGAACCCAAGCTAGCTGTGGCCTCTCCCTGCTCCACACCAATCCTGGGGATGCTCTTCCTTCTTCCCCAGCTCTCCAGGCAGCCCCAGCTGCTGCCCAGCACATCCCGCCTCCTCTAGCTCTCAGGTTTCTACCAAGGTTCTTCCCCCTAGGTCTCTCTGGACCCCTTTGCTGTTCTCATTGGTGTTCACAACACCTTCCAATTTAATATCCTCTGCAAATTTCATTAACGGACTGTTTACTCCTTCTCTCAGGATCATTAATGAAGATGTTAGATAAGATCTGACCCAGCTCAGGGGTCCTGGCAGCCCCGCCTCCACTACTAGACTTGCTGCCCTTTGGGCCCCTTCCCCTGGGCTTGTCTCCTCCACCAGGGACCCTTGGGACCTGCCCCCTCCTGCTATTAGGCCTCATGACAAGTGCTTAGGGCCAAGTCTGTTTGAATTAATTTTCTAAGATTACTTGAGGCGCTGTATCAAATGCTTTGCTAAAAATCAAGATATATTACCCTGCCTGTGTTGCCTTCATCTACCAGTCTTGTAATTCTATCAAGAAAGCTATCAAGTTTGTCAGGCATGATTTGTTCTTTATAAATCCCCACAGTGCCACGTGGGGCACAGGGTTCCCGCGTTTTCTAAATGTTTAGAGATTCCTTCTTTCTGTTTGTGTCTTGATCAGAGCGGGAAGGCTATGGGCTGGGAATTATTGGGAATGCTGGCAGTGATGAATTCTCAAGGATGGAGAAGGCATGGCTCCTTCTCTTTCCCAGAGTCTCTGCTGGTATCAATGCGTTGTTTAGGACCCACTGAGTCCCTGCAATATGCTGGGGGCCACACGCTGGGTACTGGGGATAGGAGAGAGCTGGAGGGAGGGCCTGAGACTTCAGGGATTCTGCAGGACAGATGAAAACCACAGATAGGTGAGCTGACATTCTCAGTTACCATTAATTGAGAAATTACTACGTACTAGTCACTATGCTAAGAGATTTATGTGCACCATCTCATTTAAGCCCCTCCCTTGCCCTGAGATGGGTGTGACCTCCCCTTACCTGAGTACTTGGGGCTGCCTGGGACCTAGGGTCTGGGTTTCATCCCTTGTTATGCTGATCCTAACCTTTTAAGGTGTGCAGAAAGGGTCTAGAGAACTCAATGGGGTGGTTCAGACATTTTGGGAGGTCAGAGTGGGAAGGGAAGGTAAGCCTTCAGGGGGAGCTTTGGAGAAGTGAGGCCCTCACTTGCTTGTGCACCTCTTAGGTGACCCCCACAGCTTGCATTCAGTTCTCTACTCTGTCAGTTTCGAGCTGTGTGATCAAGTCTTTTAACCTCTCTAAGCCTTGGTCCCTCACCTGTGAAAATGGATACAGATGTAGTCCTTACCCCGCAGGATTGTGGGAGGATCAAATGAAGTGACGTGTGAAAGGTTCATGCCACGGTGCTGGGCTCCCAGTGAGCAGCTGCTGTTACTTTTCACCGTGGAGGTCAATGCTGGGTAGAGACACTTCACTGATTGGCTCCATGCCCCGTGGGTGGAGTGTGGCTCTTCCTTGGGCTTCTCTTCCAGGAGACAGAGGGGTGGCAGGGGGAGCTGTGCTGGCATCCCGGCACAGGGGCATCCTTGGCTCAAGCTGTGGGCTGGCAATAAGCTCTGGGCATAGGGAGCAGGGAGGCCTTATTTGGGCCTTGAGCCCAAGCCCTCTGCCCTGTTCCAGACTATTTCAGGCTAGGTGGTAATGAAGACATTCTCTGGTGTCGTCTTGGCTACATAGGATTTGGGCATTCCTAGGAGCCGTGGTTGTAAAACCACTCAAAACATCCACCTACTTGCCCACCCCAGACCAGAGCTCTGCATGGGGAGCAGAGTGTATTTTGGCTATTGCCTATCAGGTACTGCCGTCCCCGTCTACACTCATTTATGACAATCTTTCTTACTGTCGTTCAGTGGACAGGGAGAACCCTGTGGAAATTGGTGAGATGGCACAGACCCATTGATATGCCAGGGGAACCAGCAGGAAGGGCCATAGGCAGTCCCTGTCTCCACCAGTGACACCCCAGGGGCTGGTCCTCAGAGGTGGTCAATGGTAATGGATGAGTCATTGTTGGTGTTGGAGGGTGAGGTCAAGGCTGGCATCGGTGTGCCCTGGCTCCTGGTGGCCACCTAGTCATGGCACTCCCTGCTCCTCTCCTCTAATCCTGGCCGCACCCTGGACTAGCTGCACATGCTAGACAGGTACCCCCACTTGCCCGAGTCACACTGCTCCTCATTTGTGAGAGGTGGCAATGGCACCTGCCCACGGCAAGTGTCCCCGATGGGAGCCTGCTCTGTCATCTCCTGCAGCCCCCCTCTGTCTTCTGTTGTAGCTTCAAGGCTCAGGTGAGTTCCAGGCTCCCATCCATTTCCCACTCCAGCTCTCAGCCCCATGGGGCCAGCTGGGCCTCATGTGCAGGTGGCCAAGACCAGAGGCTCTGGGATCCAGGGACAGACAGCCTCCTCCCCCAGCCCAGCGGGCAGCAGTTGCCTGTGCTCTAGGCCTGTTGATGTTTTCCCATCCTTGAAGCAGGGAGGATGGGCCGCAGTCCGGGTATCCAGGAGGTGGGGCCTCTGTACTCTTCCCACTGTAGCTGTGGTTGCTGGGTGGGTAGTGGGGGGACAGGAAACCTGGGCTTTTCTGCCCAGTGTCGGGGCAGAAGAGTCCCGTCTTCCTGCAGGCCAGGCTGTGGTAGGACCAGCCTGAGACAGGGAACCAGGGCCTTCTGACTCATCCCTCCCCTGAGAGGAGCCCGGCACACTGGGGCCTTGTGCTGTGGCCAGGAGGTCAGTCACTCTCCCCACAGCTGGGGAAAACTTTCCTCCTGGGTCAGCCTGGGATGCTCCCCCACCCCCACCTGGCTGGGCCCAGGGCAGGACTGGGAGCTGCTCCTGTAACCCTGTGCCAGGTCTCTGCAGCTGGAACAGTGAGGGTCCCAGCCAGGGAAAGAGGCTGTTGCATCTGTTTCAACTTTTAAACCAGGCCAGTGTGCTTTTTTAACTTTTTTAGTATAGCCCCTAAAAGTCATGCTCATGGTTCTTATTTAATGAGCGCCTGCTCTGTGCTCAGTTCTGCGTTAAACCATGGGAGTCCCTTGGCTTTGTAAAGTCCCAAGGGCTTTCACAGATCCTTGAAAGATTCTGTGATCTCCCTTCTCATTTCATATATAAGGACAAATTGAGGCCAGCAGAGGTTAAATGCCTTCTTTAAGGTCTCATAGCTACAAAGCAAAAGCAGCAGCATTCAAATGCCCTATACAGGTGGGGGTCCAGACTGCCTTTCTGAATGTCGGTGGGTAACTTCCCAAGGAGGCTCGAAGTACCCGTATGTGTTACATGTGGACATGGGAGTGATCTGCTATGGAGATTCGGGACCTCATAAGAGGCAGACAGGCAGCTCTGGTGATGGTGAAAAGTCAGTGGACCAGTCACTCTCTGGGTGCTTGCCTTGGAACCCATGACTGTGAGAATGTGTCCCCACTAGGGTGCCAAAGTATGTAGTGGCTTTGCCTACATACTGGGGGCCCATAGATGGGTTGCAGAGCCCAGGAACACTAGGGATTGTACACAAACACCATGTTTATGTTGGTGCATGGTTTGGGAAGAAGGTCCAAAGACCTTACAGTGTTTCATGTTGAGGTGGGTACAACCCCAGAGAGAAGCACTGGTCCTGCCAATCTCCCCTGACCTGACCCAGACCACAGAGGCTGAGTCCAGACCCCATCAGATCACCCCCCTGGATGACAGGCTGGCTGAATTGTATGTTACCATACCGCCCACATTGAAGGATGCTCTAGGATCAAGCCCTGTGAAACTTGTCTTTGGGGACATGGCTCACGGTGGTACACATGCAGTCTCTGTAGGAGACCTCTCAGGAAAAATCTTGCACTAGATTCAGTGTCAGGAATAACCATACCACTCTTGAGCAAATGCTTTAATCTTTATCTCAGGGGTCCTGTGAAATGTGTAAATGAAATACTTTTTTCCCACTGGCTGCCAGGGAGTTCTGACCCATATGAGTAGTCTACAAATGGCCTGACCCTTGTACACTGACTTAGCCTCTGGTTCTTTCAGATTTTATACTCCTGTTTTCCCCTTGCCTCATTTTCATCACCTCATTTTCCTGAGGGGGAAAAAAACAACACCTTGTCGTTTAATGTGTTTTAGCCTTAACGAAACAAACGTCTATGGTGGCTGAGTACCGGCTACACCGGAGCCAGGGACTAAGCATTTCCTCTCTGCAGTCTCCATCCTAGAGGTCTATTTGCCAGCTCCTCTCTGCCTTCCCAGTTCACTTGCCCCTTGCTCTAGTTCTTGGGACCACAGAGCCTTAGGGCTTCTCCATCCTGGTTCACTCTGGGCAGAAATATGATACTCAGGGTTTGTTTTTATTATTATTTTTTTCTCTCTGATTTTCTTCCTCCTCCTCCATGATTTCACAAAACTTTTTAGGGAGAAAAGGCTGGGAGAGGAGTCATTTCTCTAGCTCAGGCCTTAGCTGCTTGTACAGCCTCAGGTCCCCTTTGAAGCCTGGCTCTTCTCTGCTCCTGCTCTGTCTCAGTAGTCCCCTGCTGACTTTTGTCCTTACTGGCCCACCTGAGCAGAGAGCCATTCTGGTAGAAAAGCAATGACTTCAACCCTGGAGCCTTGGAAATGCAGGAGGCGGGGGTTGGCTGGCAGTGCCCTGGGGAGGGATGGGATGGGAGGCACTGTGCAGTGTGAGGGCTGATGTTCAGAGCCCCACCCTGTCATCAGTCACCTCTCTAGTGGTGGCTTCACTCTGTCCCAAAAGTTAATAAACTCAAACTGAGTAAAAAAATTCAGTGTAAGCTGTGTCTTCCTCCTACCTGGTCTCCTAAGCTCCCCTTCCTTCTGGGGCAGCTACGGTTACCAGTTCAGTGCAGATTCTTGCAGTGGTTGGTTATGCATATATACAAATATGTACGTATATCCTCTTTAAAAATCAGAAATGGTGACATACTATTGCACACGTGTTTCCTGGCTCTGGTTTTTGGTTTTTTGGAGACAGGGTCTCTCTCTGTTGCTCAGATGAGAGTACAGTGGCATCATCATAGCTCATAGCAGCCTCAAATGATCCTCTTGTCTCAGCCTCCCGTGTAGGTGGGGCTACATAGGTGCCCCACCATGCCTACCTAATATTTTATTTTTTGTGAAGATCGGGTCTTATGTTGCCCAGACCGATCTTGAATGCTTAGCCTTCATCAATCCTCCTCTCTCAGCCTCCCAAAGTGCTAGGATTACAGGTATGAGTCACTGTGCCTGGCCCTTAGGTTTTTGTTTGTTTGTTGTTTTACTTAATAATATATATTGGGTAGTTGTTCCATGTCAGCATATGTGTATCAGTGGAGCCTTCTCTGATAGAGTCAGTTGAAAAGAAAATCCCAGGGTAGTGGGGGAATGCTAATGATGAAGGGGTTAAGCATCCAGGGAAGGGAAGGGGTGCCCATGTGTGGGCTACTGGAAGTCCAGGAAACTTCTCAATTGCATGTGTCAAATCGTGGACACGAATGGAATTTTCTGGGAAGAGGATTGCAGTTCCTAAGGGGTCTATGGTCCAGAAAAGATAAAGAGCTGCCATTCTGGGTTTCATGGGATTTCTTCAAAGCAGGAGGTGGGGGCCTAACTTAGCAGAGGGCAGAGCCCGTGGGTTTGGGGCCCTCTGGGACAGCCATAGCTCAGGCTAAGTTGAGGTCAGTGATGCCCAGCCCTAGTATCTTCTTAGAGGATGCTTGGGCTTTTTCTACTCCCAGTGGAGGGTCCCCCTGTCTGCCATGAAGCGAGGGTGGCCCCAGCTGACCCTGAGTGGAATACAGGGCCTTTCTGGATTTGGAAAACCCCAGCCGTCAGACCTTCGAGGCCCTCCAGTCACTTAATCTATGGGATAACTGAGGCACAGAGAGGCTGAGGGTGAGTCCAAGGGCCACCCAGCTAGGGAAAGGCAGGAGCTGTGGGCTGTTCATCTGTGACATTCAGTTCTGTATTCCTTCCCTGCTAGAGTGGAATTGGAGAGGGAGAAGGGGCCGCTGCCCTGGGGAGGGGTGGTGGTGCGGCAGCCTGTTGCTGCTTGCCTCTTCGTGTGCAGCTGAGGAAGTGGGGGGTGCGCAGAACAGAGGCCGCAGCCAGGGTGGGCGTGCCATCATCACTTCTCACTGCATCCTGCAACATTACCTCCCGCTGGCTGCATCCTCTTGAGTCTGCAGCCAACAGCCCAAGAATTCTCAACACAGCCGGCACCGGACTAGGTGGCTGCACTACAGGATATGGCCACTAGAGGGCAGCAGGAAAGCCATAGGGGTGGCTGGGCTTGCAAAAGGGGTGTGTGTGTGTGTGTTGTGGGGGGTGTAAAAAGGGAGTCAGACCCTGTGGACTCTGGGATCATTGTTTTGAGGCACTTCCCCAAGACAAAAACCAAACCAGACATTTTATGATGATGATATTAACGAACATGTGTATTGAGTGCTTACCCTATGCCAGGCACTCTGTTAGCTAATTAGCTCTCATAACAGCTTTGTTATAATTATCCCATTTTGCAGGTGCAAAAACAGAGACCAGGAAAGATTAAGTAATCTAGCCAAGGTCTCACTGCTAGTAAGTGGTTGATCTGGGAGCACTGGGGCTGGTGCCAGAGCTGTGTCATGTCTACACTCCTGGCATCGACTGTTTTAAGTCCTTTGGTTCTTACCACCATGTCTAAGGTTATACACACTTTGGAGAAACTGAGGCTTAGAGATAGCTTGTAAATCACACAGGTCCATACAGCTGCTGAGTGACACATCCGTCAGCGTGGTTCAGGGCTCGAGCTCTCAGCTGTGAATCACAGTTCTAGAGTGTAGAGTTGTTCTCTGCTTCCACTCTGTGCCTAAAACTGAGGTTGAATGATAGTGAATGCTGAGCTTTCTGCTTTGAGTGAGTGTTCATTAGCTCCCTTGCCTTCTACCAGAAATGATCAATTCTGGGCTCCTGTGTCCAAGGTTTGCTTGGGTTTTGACTAACCAGAGGTGGGAGGAGGCCATGCCAGGGGCTTCTAGGAGGCTTGGAGGATCAGAACTTTGAGAAGTCTTTTTGTAGTGGCCAAGGCTACCTTGGGAACAACAGGATCTGGCCCCAAGGCCTCTGGTTTCCAGGGCAGATGCCTCTAGCATACCAAGCAAGCTTGGCCAGTCCTGGGCCTGGCTCTGCCAGGCTGGCAGGAGAGAAGGGAGTATTTCTAGAAGGTCCTCACTTCCCCTATCTTCCTGTTCCCATGCCCTGGCTTTGCCCTCTCAGGGACTGGCAGGGATGGTCTGTGGCTGGGCCTTCAAACATGTTCTCCTTCTTGATATTGAGGCTGTACCCAGTGAAGCTGAGTCTCACTGTCTTAGGGATATGTAACATTGAGCTGCCCCAGTTACTTCTGATTTATTGGCAAAGCAGCAGCTTCTCTTCTTGGCCTAAACTTTCTCTGGGGGGAGGGGCAGAGACTTCCCCGCCAAGATGGCAAGATGCTCCTCTTTAAAGAAAACTCTGGGGTGAATTCTGGTTTTGGAATGGAATCCTTGAATTAAGTGAGACTCTTTAAGGGTTCTATTTCCAGGCTTGGTGGGGATCAAAGAGGGTAGAACATAAGTGGAAACAGGGAATGAATCAGGAAAGAGTATTTGAACATGGACTTCATAGCACATTGCCTGGGCTGGAACCTACCTCTACACCTCATTAGGGGTGTGAGCTTGGAGACATTATTGAACCTTGAGGAGCCTCAGCATCCTCATCTGTAAAATGGGGTTGTGAGAGTGTCAGCCTCAAAGAGTTGGCAGGGGAGTGAGATGAGCTAATGCCTACACCTGGGAGGAACACTCTGAATGTCCAGCAAGTGCTTGCTTGCTCTCATGTTACTTTACTCAGAGTGCCTAGAACAGTGCCTGGAAACTGGACATCTCATGGATGTCTGTGAATAACCACAAAGGAAGTGCCTCCAAGTGGAAAGGCACTGCTGCTAGAGAATGGACTCCTAAATAACACAGACAATGCCCGGCACTACTATTGATGGCAATTTCCTCTTTGTTTAAGGGCATTCCCATTTGTCTTATGGCACTTGGGCAAAGCCAGTCTGCAATTTTTAGGGGACTAAGGTTTAGAGCAGAGAAGCCTTCTCCCTGGGTTCCTGGGCCAGCCCCCGGGATGGAGGCCAGGTGTTAGGTTAGGGTTGTGGTTTTTCTCTGATCACATTTAGAAGTTCCTAAGAATCTAGACTGTGCCCCTTTCCCTATTTACTGACATTTGATGATCTGGTACCCATTCCTACAGATAAAAAGGGGAATTTCCTATTAAAACAGGTCTGAATTTCTCTGTCTGAAAAATGGGAGTGAGGACGCTGACCTCTTAGAGGGGGTTATTGGGAAGAACATGGTGCTAGAAGTTGGGTGAGGAGCCAGGCAGCGTTGCAAGTTTGGGAAAGGATGATCCACTCACCCTGTCTCCAGTGGAGTCACACCAAACAGAAGGTGTGAGAAGGACATTCAGAAAGCACGAGTTCACTCTATCAGCCAGGAACCAACAGGTCAACAAGAGCAGACAGTAAAGGGAGAGAACATGCTTAAGTCTCAGAGTTGTCTGCCTGCCCCCTTCTAGTGCTTGGTTTCCATCTTGCTCATGCACAGGTGGGCTGGGGACAGGAATCAGGTGCAAGTTGAAGGCCAAATATGTTTAAGCTAGAGGAACAGAAAGTCAAATCTCCTTAGAGGGAAAGAACCTGGGCTTTGGGGGAGCTGCCAGATTGGGGTTAAGCCAGGCCCATTATTCCACCTCTGTGCCTCGGCCTTCTCACCTATGAAATGAGCTGACACCGCTTCCACCTGATGTTCTTGTGAGGAGGAAAGGAGCTGGCACAGGTAGAGGGAAGTGCTCAGTAGATTCTCACTGAGTTAATGCTGCCATTGTGGTGTTTTAACTCCAACATGCCTGCAGCACCAAGGTCAGGAATGCTCCCTGGTCCACTTTTGCTTTGAGTTTCAGGTAGCTGGTCTCCTGCCTTCCTTGTGGTTGGAAGAAGGATCCCTCTGCCCAGCTGTCCCCTTGGAGCTGACTTTTCAACCGGAGGCCTGGGGTGAGCTCTTCTGCCCTTGCTGACTTCTGCTATCCCTCCCTCCCACCCAAGAATCTCTGAACCTTTCCATTTTAAAGGGTCAGGGTAGTTTCACCAATTTAAACTGCAGAACAGTCTGGGCCATGCTCTGGGCCAGGTTGCCTACCTGGGGCACTAGCTCTTGTTGAGGTAGGAATGCAGGCATGCCAGCCTCCTTGTCCACTGGTCCAGTGAGAGCAGAGGGACTGTGACTTATTAGGAGGACGTGGGTAAGGAAGGTGAAGGGAGTGGGATGTATGCAGTGCAGGACTCAGAGGGTGAGACCTCGGGGATCAGAGATGGAACTGGATTGGTTGGGACTCTGAGTCAGTGAGAGATCTGGAAAAGCAGGTGGGGCCCTCATGGCCTGGCCCGGGGGGTGGGGGGGCAGACTGGGTCACAGGATACAGGGATAAGAAGGGTGGGGATAGGGGCACTGGGAGCCTACCCCGCCCCACCTGTGTACCCCTCTTCTCCCTGACTCCTTGTAGTCTGCTGGTCACAGGACTGCAGCTCGACCTGGAGACACTGGCAGCTGTGGACTCCCCAGCTTGGAGAAGCCCCTCTTTGGTAAGTGGTCGAGCCCTCCTTCATTGCCTCTGGGAGCAGCCTCAGCCCTCTCTCAGGACCTCGGAGCTGAGCTGGGTTCTCCTGGGGACACTTGCAAGACGCTCAGGTTGGCTCCTTGCCCTGGACCCATGGCATGCCCTTCCCTTTCCCTGGCTTCCCATGGTCCCTCCACAGACCCCGTTCTGTGGCCAGAGGGGCTAAGGGTGAAGGCCTTTGAGGACTGGCTTGGAGGAACCAGGTCCCCTTTTCCCTATCTGCAGGCCAGTGCACTCTGTGTATGTGGGAGTCTTCTGGGCCCGAGGCCTGGACCCTTGCTCCCAGCGGCCAGGAATAAACTCCGGTCCTGGAAGGGAGGCTTCTGCACCCCTGTCTCTGCTTCAGAGACTCTTAGAGACTCCAGGAGCCCCAGAAGTCCACATCTGGACCAAGTTGGAGAGGACTTGGCACGGTTGTCTACCTTTCCGGCCCTGCTGGTAGCTCACCGACTGACCATGTGCAGGGGCCAGAAGGAGGCACCTAACATGAGCTCTTCTTCTCCCTAGGGGTGGGCAGAGGACAGAGGAAAGGTGACCACCTGGGGAACTGGGCACTAGCTCACGGGGCTGCAAGCTGCTGGCAGGGGTAGTGGGCAGTGGGGGACATAGCTTGACGCCAGAGCATCCCCTTAGTGTGGGAATTGGAGGAGTGTGGCTTTTGTCCAGTGGGGCTCTGGACTCATCTACAGGTTAAATCCTGGGTGCCAGGAGTGTTTTGTTAGCTCCCTGAAGCTCCCAGGAGTCCGCTGAGAGTGGTGAAGTCTGGTGTAGAAGCTGCTTAGGTCTTCTGGGTGCATGTGTGAGCACTGGGCAGGGAGCAGGGAAGAGATAGCTCTTCCAGGGGAGCAAGGCAGAGCTAGGCACCTGACCTTGGCCTTTGCCCACAGACCTGGAGCCGTGGAGCAGCAGCCCCATGACGGTGCCCAGCCATGCAATGTTCCTGGAAGGCTGTCCTCCTCCTTGCCCTGGCCTCCATCGCCATCCAGTACACGGCCATTCGCACCTTCACTGCCAAGTCCTTCCATACCTGCCCGGGACTGGCCGAGGTTGGGCTGGCCGAGCGGCTGTGCGAGGAGGGCCCCACCTTTGCCTACAACCTGTCCCGCAAAACCCACATCCTCATCCTGGCCACCACACGCAGCGGCTCCTCCTTCGTGGGCCAGCTGTTCAACCAACACCTGGACGTCTTCTACCTGTTTGAGCCCCTTTACCACGTCCAGAACACGCTCATCCCCCGCTTCACCCAGGGCAAGAGCCCGGCCGACCGGCGGGTCATGCTGGGTGCCAGCCGCGACCTCCTGCGGAGCCTGTATGACTGTGACCTCTACTTCCTGGAGAACTATATCAAGCCTCCGCCGGTCAACCACACCACGGACAGGGTCTTCCGCCGAGGGGCCAGCAGGGTCCTCTGCTCCCGGCCTGTGTGTGACCCTCCAGGGTCCGCTGACCTGGTCTTGGAAGAGGGAGACTGCGTGCGCAAGTGCGGCCTACTGAACCTGACCGTGGCTGCCGAGGCCTGCCGTGAGCGCAGCCACGTAGCCATCAAGACAGTGAGGGTGCCCGAGGTTAATGACTTGCGGGCTCTGGTGGAAGATCCTCGGTTAAACCTCAAAGTCATCCAGCTGGTCCGAGACCCTCGGGGCATTCTGGCTTCACGCAGTGAGACCTTCCGCGACACCTACCGGCTCTGGAGGCTCTGGTATGGCACCGGGAGAAAACCCTACAACTTGGATGTGACGCAGCTGACCACAGTGTGTGAGGACTTCTCAAACTCCGTGTCCACCGGCCTCACGCGGCCCCCGTGGCTCAAGGGCAAGTACATGTTAGTGCGCTATGAGGACCTGGCCCGGAACCCCATGAAGAAGACCGAGGAGATCTACGGGTTCCTGGGCATCCCCCTGGACAGCCACGTGGCTCGCTGGATCCAGAACAACACGAGGGGCGACCCCACCCTGGGCAAGCACAAATACGGCACGGTGAGAAACTCGGCCGCCACTGCCGAGAAGTGGCGCTTCCGCCTCTCCTACGACATTGTGGCCTTTGCCCAGAATGCCTGTCAGCAGGTGCTGGCCCAGCTGGGCTACAAGATGGCCAGCTCGGAGGAGGAGCTGAAGAACCCCTCGGTCAGCCTGGTGGAGGAGCGGGACTTCCGCCCGTTCTCATGACGCGGGCGCCGTGGGCAGTGTGGGAGGCACTTGGTGTCGGTTTTGATAAAATGGACCATTTTTAATTGTTGCCTTATCCCCCCCGCCGTGTCCACCCGTCTCTGTGTCCTCCTGCCCCCTGCCCACCCCACTTCCTTCTGCCTCTTTTTGTCTCTGAAATTTGCACTACGTCTTGGACGGGAATCACTGGGGCAGAGGGTGTGGGAAGTGGGGTATGGGCCCCACCCCACCCCTTTCAGACACATGGACGTTGGGTCTCCACGTGGACGGTGACAATGTTTACAAGCACCACACTCACACATTCACACACACGCACATGGCCCACGAGGAGAGGCCACACAGCTTCTCCAGAGCTTTGAATGGATGAGTGGTCGGGTATTGTAGTTTCTGCACTGTCTTATTCCTTACACAAGGTAAGAAGATCTGAACAAAAGGACCACTTCTCTCTAATTTATGAATGGTGTCCATCCCTTCTGCATTCTTGCTTCCTGCCCTGACCACCGTGACCCCCCTTAGAGCAGAGAAACTGCCCCCTCCTGCCCGCCCTTGCCTGTCGGTGAGCAGGTTTTTACTGTGAGGTGAACGTGGACCTTGTTTATTTTTTCCAATCTGTGGTGATGCTGTCTGTCTGTCTGAGTCTTGTGGCTGCCCCCGGACCAGTGATGACTGATGAATCTTACGAATTTCTGATTGATCTTGGGGTCCATCTGTGATATTTCTTTGTGCCAAAAAGAAAAAACAAAAGAGTGGATCAGTTTGCTAAATGAACATTGAAATGCTTTATCTGTGTTTTCTGTAAATAAAAGAGTGCAATAATCTCTAGTGTGGTTGTGGGACATTCCAGACAGGCAAGAGCAGGGCCTGGTGGGGTCTGGGTGCTCTGGGGAGGACAGTGAGGAGGTGGGAATGAAGTGCAAGCCTGCTTTCCAGAACTCTCATTACCCTCAATACCAAGTTCAGGGTTTGATTTTCCTTCAGGCAGTTGAGAGTAAGTACCTCACAGCCAGGGGTGATGTTCAGAGTCTTCTTCCATAAGTGGTATGGCTTGCTGAGTCAGAATGGCCAGAGCTAAGGATGAGATCCCGGGACCCCTTGTGTGCCAGATGTTGCACTTTTAGTTGGTGGGTCTGATACCAGGATAGCTGGGGAAGGCGAACATTCAAGAGGGGTGGTGGTGGCTCTAGGCAGTGGCTGTTTATCAAGTGCCTGGAAGTATTTTACTGTTTTAACAACTGGTACAGGTTTATTGGTGTCGTCACTGGCAGAATATCTCCTGTGTTTACTTACCTTCCCCACCTTGGCAATCTACGGGGCTCTTCCAGGAAGCTTCCCCAGCTCTTATTCCAAGAAAATAGCTGGTCACAGCTTTGTTGTCCTGGGACACTGGGTTACCTGGTGATTAGGCAGCCCTGGCAGTCCTGGGCAATCAGAACTCAGTCCTGGGCTATGTTTATATATGGCAGGAGATGTAGAATCAGCAGTAACACTAACATATCACTGCAGCTTAATCAAAGCAGGCTATTTCCTTTTTTTAGAAAAAAATTTGTTTATTGTGGTAAAATACACATAAAATTTACCATCTTAACCATTTTAATTGTATATTTCATTAAATACATTCAGAATATGGTACCATGCCATTCATCTCCAGAACTCTTTTCTTTTTGTAAAACTGGGACTTTGTACCCATTAAACAGTGATTCCCGATTTCCCTCTCTCCCTCAGCCCCTGTAACCCCTATTCTACTGTCCGTCTCTGTGAATTTGACTTTTCTAGGGGCCTTGTCTAGGTAGAACCCTACAGTACGCTTATTTGTACTTTTATGACTGACTTATTTTACTTAGCATTGTGTCCTCGAGGTTCATCCACGCTGTAGCAGTGTGAAAATTCCCTTCATTTTAAAGGCTGGATAGTGTTCCATTATATGGGTAGACCACATTTTGCTTATCCATTCCTTCCTCAGTTCCCATTTTAGCTATTGTGAATAATGTAGCTGTGAACATAGGTGGACAAATATCTCTTGAGATCCTACTTTCAATTCTTTGAGTATACACCCAGAAGTGGAATTGCTGAAACATATGGAAATTCTATTTTTAATTATTTTAGGAACTGCCATATTTCCCACAGTGGCTATACAATTTTACTTACCTACCAACAGTGCACGAAAGTTTTAATTTCTCCACGTCCTCGCCAACCCTTGTTATTTTCTTCCTTTCTTCTTCTTCTTTTTTTGAAATTAGCCATCCTAATGGCTATGAGGTGGTAAGATAGGCTATTTCTTTCATTCTCACAGGCATAAGGTGTTCAGGTCTGGTATGGTGGCTCCCAGCTTGTATCTAGACATCAGGGACTCTGGGTCTTTCTACGTTGTTGTTGCTCCATCTTTCTGAGGTGTTGTCCTTGGCTATATGGAACAAGATGGCTTGCCAAGTAGTGGGAAACAGGAAAGGAGACCATATATCCACCACCTGTGAGTCCAACCGAAAGTTATAGACATCACTCTCACTTGTGTCTCATTGGCTAGAGCCTGGTCACATGACCATATTTAAATACAAAGGAGGCTGGGAAATGTAGTCTGTTATCTGACTGGCCATGACCATTAAGATGGCTGATGAGTCCAAACCTAGGCTACTGAGTTTTAGGTTTCTTTTCTGCAAAAAGCAAACAGCATGATTTACACCATCATTTTGCAAGACCAGGAGGTGGATTGGAAAAGTCTCTGTCAGGACTGCTAGGCCGGGTCTGGAACTCTTCTTGCCACTGGTTCAGAGGAACTGCTTCTACCCTGTGGGGAGGAAGTCAACCCATCAGTTGGCTTCATGGCATTAGTGCCCAGGTGGGTCTTACTTAGCGCCCCTGGCTGGCTGTTCTAGCACTCAAAAAGGCCTGCTCCAACTGTGGGAGGTGACAGCTAGCTGGTCCTTTCCCTGTTATAGTAAATGGCAATATGACACTGTCCCCAAGGAACTCCTTTGTCTTCACTCTCTGACTGCCCTGCCTTGGACTGTCTCCCTGAGCCAGAGACTTCTCTCCTCTGGGTGGGTGGCTTCATATTGGAACTGGGAGACACCAGAGATCCTGCCTAGTTGAAAAGAACCCCTCATCACAACTGTAGTGACAGAAGACTTTAATAAAGGCTGGCTGGGACTTTCAAAGGGAAGCCCTGTTTAGTGATGGAATTGTCCACTCATTCATTTATTCATTCAAGTATGTGCAGACACTGGGGTTATGGGCATTCCTTCAACAGTCTAGTGGGAGGAAAACAGGCAAAAAGATAGGTATGGCATGGGTGATGTGCTGTGTCAACACATAGGTTTTGTGCCACATGGGCAGGGCTTGGTCCCATACCAACTTGGTCCTGGAAAGCCAAGGTTACTATAATGAAGCCATAGGCATATGTCCCTCATGGTTGCATTCTGTCCCTGGTCTTGGGTCTTAGAGAAGTCTGGGAGGGCTTCCCTAAGGTGTTAGTGCCGCCACTGAGCAATGGGGAGGTAGGAACTGGCCCTTTGGAGAAGGGTTAGAAGATTGTTCCCAGCCTGTTCCTAGATTGTTCCCAGCAGCCTGGGGCATTTACAGCTATATAGGCTATGGGCGGGGGTTGTGGGGTGGACCATGCACCAGAGCCTGTGCTCAGATCCTCAAGGCCAGAAAGCTTGCCAGCTCCCCAAGGTCAGTTGAGCCTTCAAAGGATCTATGTATGATGACCAGGCCCACAAGTCAGAATCAGAAATCAGAGAGCTTGCCTGTTCTTAGGATAAAGACCAAACTCTCCTAAGGCTCTTTGAAGCCCTGCATGTCCCAGCTCCTGCCACCAGCTTCATCCTGTGCCATGCTGCCCTCATCTTCACTCCCTGGTCTTCCAGTTTTCTGGCAGTTCCATGACTGTATGGTGGCAGATGGCTGCAGTTATAGCCCTCAATTTGTTCACACTTTCCTATAACCACGATGTTGAGTAGCGTCCTCCTACACTGGCTCTAGGTTTAGCCATGTGCCTTGCTTTTTGGTCTGTGGGACAGTAGCAGGTGCAGAGATACGGAAGTGCTTGACCTTTGGAGCTGGTTCTTTCTTGCTGCCTCCTGGAATCCTTCAATTGCCATGTGAAGGAATCCCAAGGTAGCTGGCTGGAGAGTAAAAGACCACTAAGGTAAAGAACCAAGGAGTCTCAGCCAGTGGCCGGTCAGTTCTTCCCTCACTTGGCTATTGATGAAGATAGGTGAATGAGTCCCAGCCAGGATCAGCCACAATCTGGCCCAGGCTGTTGGAATCACTTGGCTGAACTCAGCCAAATTTCTGACTCACAACATTATGGATTAGAAAAAATTGATATTGTTTTAAACCATTAAATTTTGGAGTGACTTGTTACCCAGCAAAAGCTAACTAATACATATGCCATTCTCTAGTCCATTGCAAAGTCTTTGCACAGACTGTTTGTTATCCCTAGTTTTCCTAACCCCCTCTATCTAGTTAATGTCTACTCATTTTTGGATCTCAACTTAATTATCAACACTTCCTTGGTTTTACAAGATTTGTTCAGTTATCCTGATTATAGACCCTTATATAGCTGATTATATATCTTATATATCGTGATTATAGGCCCCCATAGCACTGTGTATATCTCTTTTATAGTGTTTACCACAGTTGTAATCACACTTTTTATCACAGGACCTGGCATATAATAGATATCTAATAAACACTGGTTGAATGAATAAAAGAATGAATAAAACAGGTGTTTCCCATCTGATAAAAGAGCTTGCTTGTCCAGGGCCTTCACTTGGGAGTATGTGAGGACCCTCAGGACTCTGAATGAGACCCGAGGCAGCTACTATGCCCACAGGCTGTTTCTGACACATCATAGGAGGTTGAGCTGAGTTTTATTCTATATCCTTTCCCCACAGTCCACAATTCTAATTCAACAGACCCACATTGGTGTTCCTATTTCTTTTCATGATGCCGTCACCGGCCTTGCCACTTGTTACAATTTCCAAAGCTAATGCTTTGACAGAGAATGACAGTGAACAAACACGTGTACAGAATTTTACAGTTTACTAAGCATACTTCCCCTCTGTTAGTCACACCTCTCTGCAGCAGCTGTTTCCTGCTGACACAGAGGCACCTCTTTCTAGCCATGGTGGTCAGAATGCCACATAGGCAGGATGGCCCCCACCTGTCTCACCTATAAGTTGTGTCTTGATGGCTGAGGTCCTAAGGACTAACTACCTGGTCTTATCCCCAGACTCGGGTCCCTCCCATGCTGTGGGTCTAGGGCCATGTCCCATCACTTCTTTTCATCACAGACTTCCTCTGTTTGTGCGTTCCCACCTGCTTGCCTTTGTTCCTGTTGTGGCCAACAAAAAACATTCTGGCCTCCCAGCCTCACTTCTCTGGGATCCTGGGAGTATGCTGGGCCCTACTTCCTATCATCTCAGAGGGTATTGTCCAGGAGCAAAGCTGCCTTTCCTGGACCATCCCCTCTCCAGGAAAACCACTTGCTGGAAAAGGATTTCTCCCCACCAGAATACCCTTTCTATTTGGGAAGGAAAAGACGCAGGGGAAGCACCTTCATGCACCTGATGAGAAAACAAACATGTTTCTGTTTCCTGATGGCTGGAAAACAGGTTGGAATCAAGTCCTCATAGGCAAATAAGCCAATGTTTGGGGGCACCAGGAAGTCTAGCTGCAGCTGTTAGCGGCGGGGTTGCCGGCCTGAGCTTTGTGTCTTTGTGTAGGTGTTGCTGGGAGACTGATGCCCAACTTGGGGATCTGGAGTCCTGTGGCTTTCCTGCTAAGGCCACACATGTGACACCACCATGTTCAAAGAGCCCTGAAATGCTCCATCAAAACCCTGAGTTTGCCTGCCCTCCTCCACTTGCACTTTCTGCTTCTTGAAGTTGTCCCTGCTGTTGACTTGTGATGGAATTGGGTCTTACTCATCCTGGGAACCACTGTAATGAAAAGCATGGTTCCAGATTCCAGTTTCAGTGTGACCTTTCTGTGTGACATTTAACCTTCCTGAGCCTCCGTGTCCTCATCTGTAGCATTGATTATTAGAACACCTACCTCACGGGGCTGCTATGAAGACTGAGTAAGGTAGCAAATTTAGGTGCCTAGAGTGGTGGTTGGCACATAGTGAGTGCTCAGTAAATGCTAGCCATCACCGTCCTCCTCTTTATTATCCTCATCACCATTCTAGCCACAGGGCCTAGCACGGTGCCTGCAATATGATAGCTGCTCAGTGAATGTGTGTTGAAGGAGGGCATTTTTTGTGAACTCTTAATTTGAACTGCTACCAGTACACAAGTTATAGCTGAATGAAATGGCAGCCAGTGTTGTCCCATATTAGCCAAGGCCTCAAGCTGAGGGGTAGCTAGGGGTAGAGCAGGGGGAGGTGGCCAGATATGCCCACAGAATGATCACTAAGCAGAGGAGCAGAGGACAAGTGGGCCCACTCACAGATGATTCTTTTGGGTTCCAGGCACCCTTGCAGGAGTAACCCTCAGGGGAGAAGTTGGCTGAGTTAACCAGGCGTTCTCTGGCCCCACTACCAAGATCATCTAACCTCCTAGAAAAAAAGGCTTCCTGGTGTGACCCAGAACAGCTTCCAGCCACTGAGCTTAGTTTGAATGAACTTGGCCTTTCTGCCCCTTTGAGGCACCCATTTCTGTAGTGCTCTCTTTCCATGCATAAAAGAAACATTTTTGAATGAAGACCCAGAACATTTTCTTTCTCTCTAATGCCCAGGGAAGCCCACTGTCTAAGGTATTCGTGATGAAGGATGTAGAGTTTACTTAATCTAGGATCTTGTAGCTTCCTGGACTGGGTCTGGGACCAGCCAGCCGACCACACCCAGCAGCTGGGGCTTCCTTCTCTGGCAAACCCTAGCAGTCAGCTGTAGGCAACAATGCCTTCATCCTAAATTGCTTCCTGCTTTCTTCCTTCTTTAGTAAGACCTCAGCCTTCAGCAATGTCCCCTGGGCTTTGGGCTCGCTTTGGGAAGCTGGGTATAGCTTTGGGAACAGAGTCATTGCACCAAAAGTTGTAGGAAACATTAGAGCCATCCAGAACAAGTGGAAAATCAGTGATTCAGGTGAGGGGAGACTCAAACTGAGACCTTATTCCACTGCATCTTGCTGGACAAGCCAGTCACCTCCCCAGAGCCTCAGTGCTCCAGCTATAGCTGGGGGACAATGATGGAAAAGAATGTGTCTTTTGAAGCAACAGGGTATAGTGGGCTTTATACATGTATCCATTTGGTTAAGTTAAATGTATTAGCCAAATGTCTCTCCCGTCTTTAAAAAAATCTGTCTATTCTGTTCATTACTGAGAAAATGTGTTAAAGATTTTGCACTGGGACTGTGGATTTATCTGTTCCCCATTGTAGTTCCATCATATTTTTGATGTACAATTTTTTTTTTTTTTTGTAGAGACAGAGTCTTACTGTACTGCCCTCGGGTAGAGTGCCGTGGCGTTACACGGCTCACAGCAACCTCTAACTCTTGGGCTTACGCGATTCTCTTGCCTCAGCCTCCCGAGTAGCTGGGACTACAGGCGCCCGCCACAATGCTCAGCTATTTTTTTGTTGCAGTTTGGCCGGGGCTGGGTTTGAACCCGCCACCCTCAGCATATGGGGCCGGCGCCCTACTCACTGAGCCACAGGTGCCGCCCTGATGTACAATTTTAAGACTGTAATTTTAGGTACATACAACTCTAAAGTTGTTATATATTTCTTGGGAATTGAACCTTGTACAGCATTATGAAGTGTTCCTGCTTACCATCGTATGCTTTTGCCTTAATGTCAATGTCAAATGTCAGTAGAGCAATACCAGCCTCCTTTGGTCGAGTCCATGTGATTTCTTGTTCCATCTTTCAGTCTATGCCTTACAATGACCTATGTATTTGAATTTGTAGCTCTATCTTATTTTGTCCTTCCTATTTGTGTCACCCTTTTTGTGATTTTTTTTTTTTTACTGATAATACAAACTTTACTAATAACAGTGGCATAAATACAATTAAAGTTTTTTTTTTTCTTGCTTGTAGAAGTTTGGAGGTGGACAGCTTATGGCTGAAACAGTCGCTCTATCTCACCAGGTCTTTGATGACTCATATTTCATTCAAAGTCACTGTTGACCCTTCTCATCTTCATGAATCAAGTTGGCATCTAAAGCTCCAGCCATCACATCTGTATTCCAAGCAGCTGGGTAGTAGAAAGACGGAGGAAAGAACCAAAATCAGCTTGACTTCCCCTTTTTGTGATTTTTTAAAACCTCTCCTTCTGATTTAATATTTCTTTTCTATTGTATTCTACTGTCTTTCCTTGGTCAATTAGAAAATTATATATCTGGTTCTCTTCCTCCACTGATAATCTTAGGAATTCCAAATCCTTTGTGGGTTTATTCAAGTCTAAAGTTAATCAATACCTTTACCCTCCTCTTGAAAAACATACTTAATACCTTAAAACATTTTAATTATATCCCCCTTCTTTTAAGCTTTTGTGTTGTTGTGTGATGCTCCATTCCCAAGATGATCTAACTTCCTAGATAAAAGGATTCCTGGTGTAACCCAAGGCAGCTTTCCAGCCTTTAAAACTAATGCATTATTTGTGGTCTTTTATTTTTTTCTAAGTAATCAACTTTATTGAGCATTATTTAAATACAATAAAAGGCATTCATTTTGGCAGCTGTGGTGGCTCACGCCTGTAATCCTAGCAGTCTGGGAAGCTCAGGCAGGTGGATTGCTTGAGTTCAAGAGTTGGAGACCAGCCTGAGCAAGAGTGAGACCCTCGTCTCTAAAAATAGCCAGGCGTTGTAGTCCTAGCTACTTGGGAAGCTGAAGCAAGGGGATCACTTGAGCCCAAGAGTTGGAGGTTGCTATGAGCTATTATGGCATTGTACTCTACCAACAGTGACAAAGTGAGACTCCGTCTCACAAATTAAAAAAAGGCATTCATTTTAAGTATACTGTTTGGTAAGTTTTGACAAATGTATAGTTATGTGATCACTGCCTCTATCAAAATATAGACTATCTCTATCAATACCCCAAATTCCCTAATGCCCCCTTGTAGTCAATCTCTTCCCCACCCCAAGTCCTTGGCAGCCATTGAACTGCTTTCTGTTGCTTTAGTTTCACCTGTTTAGAATTTTGCATAAATGGGATCATACAATATGTAGCCGATGTATTTGGATTCTTTCTTTCTTTCTTTTTTTTGAGGCAAAGTCTCACTATATCACCCTTGGTAGAGTGCCATGGCGTCACAGCTCAGAATAGCCTCCAATTCTTGGGCTTAAGCGATTCTCTTGCCTCAGCCTCCCAAGTAGCTGGGACTACAGTCACCCACTATAACACCTGGCTACTTTTTTTAGTTGCAGTTATCATCGTTGCTTTAGCTGGTCAGGCCAGTTCGAACCCTCCAGCCCTGGTGTATTTGGCCAGAGCCCTACCCATTGAATACAGGCACTGCCTGGACTCTTTCACTTAGATGATTCTTGAGATTCATCATGTTGAATGTGTCGGGAATCTGTTTCTTTTTATTGCTGAGTGCTCTTCATTCCGTTGTGTAGATCCAAATTTCCACTTGGTATCACTTTCCGTCTACTTGAAGAACTTTAATGTTTCTTGGAGTTCAAGTCAGTCGACTGATAAATTCTCTGAGATTTTGTTTGTCAGGAAGCCTTCATTTTTAGAAAGATATTTTAATTAGATTTAGAATTCCAAGTGGATATTTTTTCTTTCAGCACTTGAAAGACTTTTACTTCAATTGTCTTCTGACTTGTATTATTTTTGATGAGAAGTCTGTCATAATTCTTACCATTCTTTTTCCTCTTTACATAATGTCTTTTCACTGGCTGCCCTTAAAATTTTCTCTTTGTTACTAGTTTTTAGCAATTTTGATTGGGGTATGCTTTGGTGTGTTTTTCTTTATTTTTATCCTGTTTGGGGTCCATTGAGTTTTTTTTGAGACAGAGTTTCACTATGTCACCCTCCATAGAGTGCTGTGGCATCACAGCTCACAGCAACCTACACCTCTTGGGCTTAAGCAATTATCTTGTCTCAGCCTTCCAAGTAGCTGGGACTATTGCCACCCACCACAATGCCTGGATATTTTTTTTTTGTTGTAGTTGTCTTTGTTGTTTAGCAGGCCCTGGCTGGGTTTGAACCCGCCAGCCACAGTGTATGTGGCTAGTGCCCTAACAACTGAGCTACGGGCACTGAGCCCCATTGAGCTTTTTGTAATTGTGGGTTTACATTTTTCATCAAATGTGAAAAAATTTCAGCTATTTTTTTTCAAATATTTTTTTCTGTTCCTTCCCTTACCTCTTTCCAGAGACCCTACTTACTCATGTTAGTTACTATGATATTGTTCCACAGGTGACTGATATTCTGTTCATTTATTTTCCCCCAAACTTTTCTCTCTCTATGCTAAATTTGGATAGTTTCTCATGCTTTGTTTTTAAATTGACTGATCTTTCCTTCTGTAATATCTAGCCTGTTAATCCTGCCCAATATATTTTTCATTTCAGTTTGTATTTCTCATCTCTATGTGGTCCTTGGGTCTTTTAATTTTATATCTTCTATTTTATCCTCATTGTGTTCATGTTCTCTTCTACATCTTCATTCATTTGTAACATTTTAGATGATTAATTCTATCATCTCTGTCATTTCTGGTTTTTATGCATTAACTTTTTCCCTCCTAGTTCTGAGTCATGTTTCCCTGATTTTTTTTTTTTTTTTTGCATGGCCAGTTGTTTTTGATTGGCTGCTAGATGCATCAGTCTGGGGCCAGGCAAAGAAAGAGGCAACATTAGCAATTTGAACAGGGGGAATTTAATATAAATAATTATTAATTAGAAAATGGGTCAGTTACTAAAAGGGGGTAAGGGGTTGCTCTGAGGAACACAGGAATAACAAATTCAGGAAGCTCTTCTTTCCCTAGGGCTGGGGAGGGAGTGCACCAGAAAGGAATTAAGAACTTGCAAGAGGCTGGGCATGGTGCCTCACTTCTATAATCTTGACACTCTATGTGGCTGAGACGGAGCATCCCATCAGGCCAGGTGCTCCAGACCAGCCTGGGCAATATAGCAAGATGCCATCTCCACAAAAAGGAAAATTAAAATAAAAAAAAGAAGCATTCTGCCCCACAGTCCCTACTCCAAGGCTTAGAGAACACTTAGCCTACCATTGGAGAAAAAACTTGCCAGAGGGCATGGGACAGAGCTTCCCATAGCAGCAACTCATTCGATGGCTGGCCAAGAAATTCACTAGTGGGTGCAGGCCATAGCTGGTCTATAGAATTTTTTTGTTAAGTAGCCAATAAACTAGGATGCCAGGGAGCCAGTACTGGTCTACAGGAAGTGATCTGTTGAGTTTGGAGAATTCAGTGGAGAGCGGAGAGTGGTGTTTAGCCCTCCTAAACACCATCGATAGTGACATAACAAGCAGTCTTGCAGTGACACTACCCCCATCCCCGTACCCTCTAAAGACAAGATCTAACATAGTGCCAGTTGGCAAAGGAGGTATATTTACAGAGTCCATCACAAAGCTTGCATTTAGAGCTAAGAGGTAAGAAACTGACATGTGGATATTATGCATGTTCTGTTGTTGAATTCTGAGTTTGTTGGATTCCTTTATAGAGTGTTCAACTTTATTCTGGCACGGAGTTAAGTTACTTGGGATTCTTTTGATGCATTCAAGGCTTAATTTTAAGCTTTGTTATGACGGGTCTGAAGCAGAGCTAATTTAGTGCCACTACTAAATTGTGACCCTTCTAAAGACTTTATCCAAAGTTCCATGTATTATGAGGGGTTGCCATTCTGGATGGAGAGCATGATCTATTTCTCTGTCTGTGTGGGATCCTAAAATTTTTTGCCTGCTGTTTTCCAGTAGTTCTTTCCTGACCTTGTGGAAGTTTACCCTGTGTGTGTATAGATTGGCATTCAACCAAAGACTCAAAGGGACCCCGCTGAAGCTCTCTGGATCTCTCTCTGTGCCTTTCCTCTTTCTCTGGGAAACGTAATTTGGCAACTTGAGCCCATTTGCAGGTGAGATACCCTTTTAGTAGCAACCATGTGAGTTGCAGGAAGAGGGTTCTAACAATACATGCAGATTCTGCAAATTAGAACTTCACATTATTTTGAAATGCTTGATATTAAATGTTTGATTGTATTCACAATCTATTCACATTATCATAAAAACTTTCAACACTACATTTGTCAAAGAAAGAAAAGGAAGAGCTGTTAGAATCTTTTAACAAAATTTTGTGTTGTACATTTTTGAATAGTTATAAAATGGTCTTACATTTTTTTATCATATACTTGAGTGAACAAGTTTCCTGTTGATAGTGATATTTGAGAATTTGAAGAGATCATCATTAAAAAGCCCTGGTCAAGAATTGCATGTGGCCATTTCATTCATAAAGACTTATATTAAAAAGAGTGTACTTGGAAGAAAGCTCAAGTTCCTCATTAAATTTTCTGAAAAGATTTTATTGGGAAGTTCTATTATATTCAATATTTAATATTCTCCCTGTTACTTTATGCTCATTTTTTCTTATCAAAATTACATAATATAAAGAAAATGTAATACTTTTTTTCATCCAGCTCCCTATATAAATGCTCCCAAATTACCTGCAATGTGTTTACCCCAATGTGCTGTGCAAATTTTGTCATTTCCCCTGTGTGCTAAGACCTCAGAACTTTCTGAGTTCCCCACTTCTCTGAACCAGTTGGGATCCCTCTACCCACTGGGAGAAAAGAGCAAGGTGAATCACCACACCCTCCAAGGATCCTCCTCCTCATGCCCATCTCCCTCTCTCTGCCGGATCCCTTCCTTAGCAAAATCTCAGCAGCCTCTAACGGTTGCTATGGCAACTCTAGTATCAGGAAGAGTAGGAGATGGGCTGACTTAAGGATGGACTTCAAGGGAGAGCTGCTCTTCCTTTTGGGGGCAAGATTATGATGGAAGATGGGTGGTGTGGAGCAATTAGGGGCTGCCTTGAACTTCCTTGAGACACCTGCACTCAGGCTTGCTGGAGACACACCCTGGCCTGGGGCCAGTCGCTGATGGTATCTCTCAGCCAGCCTGTGCCCCTTCTTCAGGTCTTGGCTCAGATATCTCTGCCTCCAGCAAGACTTGTTGACTCTGTAAGTCACTCTGATGCTCCTGTATTTACCCTCCAAACTCAGACTTACCCTCCATCATGACACAGTGCTACCTGGAGGCCTGGTCACTTTCCACTAGGCTGGAAAGACAAGGATAATAAACCATGTGCTTCCATGTGCTGGGCAGGTGCTGAGTACTCATTGGTGGATGTTCGCTGAATTGCAGTCAATGTTTATTGAGCACTTATTTTGTGGCAGCGATGGTTGCTGGGAATTTATATATATTTACTCATTAAACCTTCCCAAGAAAACTGGAAGGTGAGTACTACATTTAGGAATGAATGAATGAACAGACCTAGTTGAAGTCCTTGACAGTTTGACCCTTGGAGTCTGGATCCCAACTGTTAGCTACACAGGGAGAGAAAGTTAGGGCTTTTCCTTTCTTAGGCCTTTGATCCCTCTTTCTTGTTCCCTATGTGACAGACCTCGTGGGCTTTTTCAGGTTCAATCTCAGGAAACTCAGAATTGAGTTTCAAAGTATTTATGCCCCTGCTCAGTTCCTGACCTTCACGTCATTGGTCCATGCAAGGATATGTGGATGAATTTCTCTGTTACTGCCTTGGACTCATTTTTGGTCAACTCCGCTGCATTCAATACCCTGATACACTTCCTTTTATTTTTACGATTTTATGCAAGCTTTATTATTTTATGTGCATGCATTTACATTTGCATAAATATTAGGTTAGTAAGTGTGAAATGTTCAATTTCCTCAAGTATTGAGCTTGGCAGTTGATATCTCTAACATTTCACCATTTCACGCGGACGCTTTTTTTTATTGTAAAGGTATACTTCACTCTTTAAAATGCATGTTTTGGCTTCTGATTGTCTTTCAGCTTTTTTTTAGAGCAATTTTAGTGAAATCATGGATAAGTTAGTTTTGGATATGAATTCTACCATGGAATCAATGCAGTGCAGACAGATTGAAATATCAACAAAGTGTTCGGGAAGGATGTGGCTAACGAATGCGCAGTACGTGGATAGTTTGAAAGCTCTGTTCTGGTGATTTTAATATTGAAGAGGAGCCATGTGGGCTAGCTGAGACCAAGGTGGATTATGATGAGCTGAAAGCTATAGTGGAAGTGAATCCATCCTAACCTATGAGTGAATTAGCAGTACAGTTTGATGTTACTATTCCAACAATATTGGACTATTTGAAACAAATCAGCAAGGTAAAGAAGCTGGATAAATGGGTTCTGCATGAATCAAACAAGTGTAAGAAGAGAAATTATCTGGAAGCTTGCCTTTCTTTGCTGTCATGACATAAAGGTGAACCAGTTCTATGCTGTATTGTTATACGTGATGAAAAGTGAATTCTTTTGACAGTCGCAAGTGTTTGGCACAACGGTTGGATAACAATGAAGTGCAGAAACGTAGTTCAAAACCAAATATTCATCAAAAACAAGCAATGGTGTCTGTCTGGTGGTCTAGCGTTGGTATTATCCACTCCAGCTTCATGAAACCTGGTCAATCAATTACAGCAGATTGCCTACTGCAGCTAATTGGATGAAATAATGAGGATGCTTGAGATTAATCAGCTGAGATTGTTCAATAGAGATAGCACCATCCTTTTGCAAGACAACACTGTTGCACAAACAACACTGCTCAAACTACAGAAGTTGGACTTGGAAACTCTCTGTCATCCACCATATTCACCAGACCTTGCACCAACTGACTACCATTTCTTTCAGGGGAAAATATTCAATTCTCAAGGAGCTATGGAAAATGCCTTTCATGATTTCACCACCACTTGCTCAGGCTTCTTGGCTGATGGCACGCACAAGCTACCATTAAGATGGCAAAACTGTGTCTATAGTTTAGGAGCATTCTTGGATTAATCGTACTGCTTCTTGTTTGAGATATGATAAACTAAATTTTTGATTCAAAATCAGACATTTCAGATTTAATGATACAATGGTATTGTGCTAAAGCCCTAATCCTATTGTTTTCTCTCTCAGTGCTATATTTCTAAAGATCTATCCAGGCTGCTATTGCTATATGGGCCTCTCGGCTGCTGCCTCTAACTGCTGTATCCACCACATTTATTCACCCCTGGTAATGAAGGCCTAGATTGCTTCTGATCTCCTCTCTCCCTATCCTCTCTCAAAGAGTCCCCACATGGAGATCCTCGCATTCTCCTTACAGATCTGCATGAAAATTTCTCTAGGATCTGGGTCCAGGAGGGAATTTCTGGTAATGGCATACACACATACTTAATGTGACTACGTAGACTTACGCTTTCCATTCTCAAAGGGTCCTGTCCTCTTGGGGCCCTGTGGCTCATTACACTATGGAACCACTTTGCTAGCTGAACAAAACGCAGGGGAGAAGTCAGACCCTGGTCTCCAGTTCACAGGCTCCGAGCTGGAGGCCCAGACCTGAACTGGCCCCAAACGTGGCCTTTGTGTACAGAAATCACACATTCCTGATACCTCGTTTGTGTCTCTCCAGGGCAGGGGCAGGATTTACGGGCCCTGTGCAAACAGTCCCTTGTCAGAGTCCAGCCCCAGGCTGGTTAGAGAGTTCTGTGTTGTGAGGAAGGACAGCAGTGGCCTAGCTGAGCTTACCTCTCTCATGTCCCCCAGGCTTCTAGGCTCACGACTGTCAGAGCAGTGAAGTTTGCCTGACAGGATTCACTCCCTATTGGGGTTCTTCAGGCAGCTCCAGCTTCCTGCTGGTGGCTGAGGGAGGGATGGGAGAAGCCTGGGTGGGGGATTATCTTGGTCATTTTGGGCTGCTCTAAAAAACTTCTGTGGTGTGGGGGTGACTTACAAACAGACATTTGCTCCTCACAGATCGGGAGGCTGGAAGTTGGAGGCCAGGGTGCCAGAATGGTTGGGTTCTGGTTGCAGGCTGCCATCTAATTATATCTCCACATGGCATAAAGGGGACAAGAGAGCCCTCTGGGGCCCCTGTTAAAAGGGCACTAATCCCATTCATGAGGCCTTCACCTTCACAACCTAATTATATCTACAAAAGGCACTACCTCCTACTATCATTGCATTGGGTATTAGGGTTTCAACATATGAATTTGGGGGGAACCCAAACATTCAGGCTATATCGGGGGCCCTTGGTCCTGTTCCAGCTCCTGCAGGAAAACTGAAGATTTTTGCTTATACCCTTGGAGTTTGGGATAATCCTTAGCAGTGGAGAATGTCCAAAGCATTGTGTAGCCTGAGACAATAGTCACAGGTGGCCATAAAGTCCTCAACATTTGTTTTTTTTTAATGAAAAGTATAATAGATTTAAGTCTTCCTGTTATGAATAAGAGCCATTAATCCCCAAACCTCTAGAGGGATTTACTGGGGAGGGGTTGTTGGCTACATTGCCCCCCCCCACGAGACTTCCTAAGGCCAGAAGTCAGCCTCCCTTTGTGCAGGAGAGAAAAGGGGTGAGGATGTTCAGCTCCTGGAACCAAGCAGTCCTAAGTACAAACATGACCCTGCTACTTCCTGTCTGTGACTGTGGACAAGCTGCCTCATATCTCCAGGCCTCAGTTTCTTCACCTGCAAGACAGTGATGTTATTTCCTATTTTACAAGATGCTCTGAAGATTAGATGAGCTAATAGCTGCAAAGCCCTTTGGCCAGTGCCTGGGACATGAGAAGAATTTAATAGATGGGGATTGCAAAGAGCAGCCCAGGGGATTCTGAAATGAAAGAGAGTTAAGAAAGATACAATAATCAATAAACATTTACTTAGGTACCATGTGCCCGCTTGGAGCCAGGTACCACAGTGCCTTGGGCTGTGTCCTGCTTTTATTGACAAAGGATGCCTGAGGGACTCCGAGATCTAGTGAGGTGGTGGAGAGAGAAGAAGGGCTTAGACATGATGTTTTCTGGGGCTTCCTCTCCAGACTCCAGTGTGAGAGGTGATTTTTAAACGTTTATTTGCCAAATATTTACTGAGTTGCAAATATCAGAATCCACTCTGGCTAGTTTAAGCAGAAAAGGGATTTATTAAACTCTGTGAGATAACGCAGAGTGACTGGAAGGGCAGGAGAAACAGACTGAGGCCAGCTTTCCAGGATAAATTCGGAGAACCACGCCATAGAATTGGCTCAGTGGGAAAATTACTGCTTGTATAGCAGCTGCCATTGAGCTGAATGCCAGGAGCTGACTTTGCTGCAACCATGATCTCTTCTGTCATTTGAAGTTGACCTTGTAACTATGGCCATCCTGAAAGCTGGGCCAAGAACTGATGTCTTGTGCCTGTTTCCTCATGAGGTTCAATTCTGGGTGAGGGGCTACTATCAGGGCAGTGTTTGATTACCAAAGACCAGGTCACATGCCCGTGTCTTAGTTGCAAGGGAGCATGGGAATTGAGTTCTGGAATATTTTCAGGGAGGCAGAACTTAAAAGAGGAAATTTCCCCAAATTAAAAGCTCCTCAAAGGAAGACGGGAAGCTACAAATAAGACAAATGTCCCTAAACTAGTATTCAAATCACCATGGGCGGGGGGGGGGGATGTGGTAGTACATGGGGAGGGGGTCATACCCAGCTCTTAAAGGGGCTCCTCTCTAGTGGGGTAAACAAACATCCACACAAGTGAATGCCAGGTGAACAGAGGGCCGTAGAGGGCCACGGACCATCCACCGTACTTGCATATCCAGTACCCACGCCCTAGCTGGTAAGAGAGAATGATTTTGTGACCTTCTTTCCGGTTGTGGTGCGGAATATTGGAAAGGGTAGGGTCAACTCTGCCACTGCGTTTGGATTTCTTGACTTCTGTGACCTTAGTGTCTTCGTATGTTAAATGAGGACAATAGCACCTGGCACAAGGCGGGCTGCGTTCACATTAAAGATGATACTGGCGAACAGCCTGGTGTACTGGATGTCCAATACAAGGCAGTTATTTTGTAGCTATTGGAGTGAACATGATGACAGAGGGTTCTTTCAGTGGGAACCCGGGTGCCATGCTTTGGGGAAGTGGGGAAGGGGTTGGGATCAGCCTGGGGGGTGCTGGGAAGCGTTTTTGCTGACAATGGCATTCTTGGTACTAATAAACTCTCCTTTGTCAAGCTCTGACTTCAATTGTCATTAAACAAAATATACTGTGATGCTCTCTCCCTTCAACAAGGTAACGATTCTCTCCCCACAATAGGTGTTTCACATAGGGTGCTTTTCTTAGAGTCCCTATTTAAACAGAGAACAAGGACAAGCTGTACTTTAGGTTTTAGGATACTGGCCAGAAGGTGGACTCTCTCCTGCAGCCAGGAACGGGAGCCCTGCCTAGGGCTGTGGCTCCCTAGGTGGGAAAAGGAGGTAGGGAGTGACATCTATCAAGAGTAGGCAACTTCTCACTTGGTTGGGTCCCACGAAGCCTTGTTGTGCATGGGGACATGCAGGGGCAGGCTTAGAGTAGGCAGAGGACACGTATGACGCCTCTCCCTTGTTCTCCTTCATGTTTCCGTATGGGGCCAGCAGGAGGCTGGATGGCACAGCTTGTCCAGTGCTGACGGTGTCAGGAGGACACCACAGAGGCAGAATAGGACAACCTGAGTCCCTCTGGACCCTAAACTCCTTGCTTCTTCCCTGGGAAAACGGAGTCAACCCCTCTCCCCCAGTCACATCGGCTGCCTCTCATTGCTTGGTCCAGAGGGGTGCCCTGTGTCTGCCACAAGGAAACAATAGCCCAGAGGGGGCAGTTTGGTGAAGTAGAAAGAACGGAAAGGCTTTTGAATCAGGCAGACCTGCTTTTGACCTCTGGCTCTTTCTCCTCCCTTTGGAATGATTTTGGGTAAGTGACTTAGCATTCTCATCTGTAAGAGGGGCATGGGTGACACCTGTGGCTCAAAGGAGTAGGGTGCTGGCCCCATATGCCAGAGGTGGCGGGTTCAAACCCAGCCCCGGCCAAAATCTGCAAAAAAAAAAAATGTTAAGAGGGGCATTTTAATTTTTTTTTTTTTTTTGTAGAGACAGAGTCTCACTTTATGGCCCTCGGTAGAGTGCCGTGGCCTCAACAGCTCACAGCAACCTCCAACTCCTGGGCTTAAGTGATTCTCTTGCCTCAGCCTTCCGAGTAGCTGGGACTACAGGTGCTCGCCACAACGCCCGGCTATTTTTTGGTTGCAGTTTGGCCGGAGCCGGGTTTGAACCCAATACCCTCGGTATATGGGGCAGGCGCCTTACCGACTGAGCCACAGGCGCCACCCGGCATTTTAATTTTTATCACCTGGGATCCCTGAAGAGAAAATGTAAACGATAATATACCTGGCAGATTTGTCCTTGGAAAGTCACAGAGCAGGAAGTGTTCTGGAAGATAGGTGATGGTATACACCATTCCACTTCTCAAAAGGGAGAGAAAGGTGGATTCTGAAACTACAAACCAGCAGGCTTCTTACCATGTGAGACGTGACAATGGAGTGTCATACGTGGTTTGTACCCAGAAAAGGAAGCAGACACGATTGGGACCCAGCATGGGTTCACTAAGAACAAGTCTTGTCAAATAATACTATTTCTCCCTTTGACAATTCTATGGTATTTCAGCAAGTTAAAAAAATCCTTTCATTAAAAAAATATATAAAATAAGAAGACTAGCACAGTGAAACCCTTGTACCTCTCTCAGTCTGTTTTGTGCTCCTAGAATACCTGAGACTGGATAATTTATACAAAACAGAAATGTATTGGCTTATAGTTATACAGACCAGGAAGTTCAAGATTGAGGTGCCAGCATTTTGCTGAGTCATCACATAATGGAAGGTGAGAGGGTAGGGATTAAACTAGATTTTTTGTAACACATCCACTTCCATGGTAGTGGCATTAACCCGTTCACAAGGCTGGAGTGCTCATGGCCTAGATACCTCTCATGGGCCCCAACTTCCAACACTGCTGGCCCTAAAGATTAAGTTCTCAGCACATGCTTTTGGCGGGGACAATTCAAATCGCATCAGTACTCATCCCCCAGATTTAACAGCTTTCAAATCATGGCTCTTCTTGTTTCACTTGCAACCACATTTGCCCTCCCTATGATGTTGAAGCAAATCATAGACATTATGTGACTATGTCACTGTGCATCATGAAGACCATGACTCTAGCACTGTTATCGCACCTATAGTTGTCTACTGATGCATAACAAGTCACTACAAAACTTAGTGGGCTTACATTGATGGGCAGATCTAGAAATTTGGTCAAATTTAGATTCGATTAATTTTGTCTTTAAGTTTTGGGAAAAATTCTGCATTATTTAGGCAGGAGTTCAGTTGGGAAAATAGCACGCTGGGCACTTCCACAGAGGTTATAACTACAGGATGCGGTTGCTGTCTCTGGGAATGAAGAGCAGGGGAAGGGGTTGGGAGGACAGGAATCTAGAGCTGCAGAGCTGGGGCTTAGCCTTCCCAGGGCACCACCCTGCCCCTGAGGGACATGAGGAAGGGTTAGTGTGGGAAGGACAATGGCCACAAAGTCTGGCAAGCCAGCAAGAAGGAGTAAGTACCTTCTCCGGCCTTCCAGTCTCCCCCTGGTGTCCTTACAGGCAGGGTCAACCATGGACTCAACCAGCAAAGGGTAAACGTGTTTTGCAGAGTGTCAGGGTTTAGGAAGGGTAAGGAGAAGGGGGACTATAGCTAAATGACCAGCATCTCTATTCATAGGTAGTGTTAAGTGTTCAGTGGGGGCACCTAGTGAATCATTCTCTTTTTGTGTTGTTATCAGTCATTGACGATGATGACCTTAATCCATCAATTCACACAGGACTACAAAATCAGCAAAGTCATTGGCAAGATACATCATGATATCCATGTGGACAGGACGGAGAAATACAGAACTGGGGAAAGGTATTGGGTGGAGCAGCATTTAGATGATCATACACACACAGCCTTGTTGAATGGCTCTTGTCCAACCAGAGGGAGGTTTCTTGGAGGTTGGGCTTTTGTCCTTGACCCTGTACCATTTACCACTTTTGTCAGTGACTTGGATGAAGGTAAAGAGTACGAGGGTTGTCTGGAAATTATCCAGTCATGCACTATGAAAAATAGAGGTATACATGGGTGGATAGTTTCCAGACAGACCTTGTATGTAGGAGTTACTCAAAGATTATTTGTTGAGTGACTATGTCACTGTGCATCACAAAGACCATGACTCCAGCACTATTATTGCACCTATTGTTGTCTACTGATACATAACAAGTCATAGGAGTTGTTTGTATGTAGGAGTTACTCAAAGATTATTTGTTGAGTGCATCTTGTTGACTTTTTTCTCTCACATCTTGGTACTAACAGAAATTGTTAATATAAATATTATTTTTATATTTATATTACATTTATATATAAATATTAATGATAAATAAATAATAAATATATAATACATTCACATTGTATTTATGTTTATAATATATAAACATATATATTATATTATGTTATATATTATAATGTTATAAATATATTTCTAATATATTATAAATATAAATATTAACATTTCCATAAATCCCAAGAGACTGTACCCAGCTTGGGATCTGGCACCCCTGGGCTTTCCCTAGCTGCTCCCAGGGCTGAGAGGATCAATACCTTAAGGCCAGAGTGAGAGGCAGAGATTGATATCTGGGGCACACCTCGAGCTTAATCATAGATCACTGGCTGGGGAGCTCTAGGGTAAAGAGGAGGGTGAGGCCTCACATCACATCCGAGTCTCCTATGAGGCTCCCAAGGAGAGGAGCAAGTGGAAAGAGGAACCATCACTTTATTATTTGCTGGGTTGATGGCTATACTCTCAGCAAAGAGCTCTCTGATAACCCTGTTGGGGCCACAGGCATTTAGCTTGAGATCTGAGAGGTAGAGAGGGATTTCATTCCCTCTAATCTCATACTCGAGCAGTTTCTTGAAACTAGAGATGAAATGTGCCCGAGTTCTAAGATATCTCTAGAGACTAAGCCTCCTCTAGGAAGGAAAAGGTTATAACCTCTTATTTTTGTAGCACGGGTAAAATGAGAAAGGGTCTGGCCTTCTCCCAGAGGGGAGTTGGGAGGGGGCAGGCAGGAAGAGAAAGGATTGAAAAGGAAGAGAATATTTAGAGAGGAACATTTGTAAATGCACCATGACTCTGCCCACAGCACTGGGATTCTCTCAGGATCTGCAAGCTGACTCCCAACTCTTCCTCTCTGGATGTGTGTGTGGGTGTGTTGGTTATCTATTGCTGCATAACAAATTATCCCAATTTAGGAGCTTAAAACAACAAGCATCATTATGTTTGTTTTTGAAGGCTTCTGAGGTTGGGGACCTGGGTTGGGGGGGCTTGGTTGGGTAGTTTTGGCTCAAGGTCCCTCACAAGGCTGTGATTAAGATGTCGTTTGGGGCTGTACTCATTAGAGGCTTGGCTGAAGGATCCATGTCCAAAGTCACACATGTGACTGTGCATAGAAGGCTTCGGTCCCTTCCTACATAAGCATCTCCCTGGGGCTGCTTAGGATGTGGTTCCTTCCCCCATAGTGACAGGAGGGGACTGGTCTGGGTGGGCTGAGGCTGGAAGGTTGGGCACAGGCTTCACAGCACACATGGGAAACCAGGTAGGATGACCTCCATGCTTCCCATCTGACCTTTACCTTCCATATCTCAAGGTTCCTTTTGGAGCCAGAGAAATTGAGAGAAGACCCAGCCTCACAGCCTGTGGGGAGGCATTCTGGCTTGGGAGGGGTATGCCAGTTGGGGAGTGGATGGAAAATGATGTAAGCCAGGAGGAGTGTGGACTAGGGAGCTGGGGAGAGACGACCACCCTTGGGCTCCCCAGCCTCCCACAGGACCTGGTCCTCAACCCAAACTACCCCATAGATACCAATGAAAACTGCCCCCCACACCCAACATGGAGCAACAAAACAGCCCTTTATGGCTGTCCCTGATCTTTGTGGCCCCCAAAAGCTGTTCTGAGGCCTGAGATTAACCTGAGAATGTCCCCCACTGTCTGGGTCATAAGGAGAGGGCAGCAGGCCGGGTGAGGGTGTGAAACGCACGGTATAGAGATAGGCTTTGTCATCAGCAGAGGCCAGTCCTGTCACTCCAGGGGCAAGGGTGACTGGCCTGAGGGGCTACTATGCTTGGCCTGCCATGGAAATAGGAAGACTTCCCCGGCCTTGACATACTCAAGCCTGGCCTTCCCCTTGGCAGTGCAGGGACTCTTGCCGTCCACAGCAGGCCCCAGGTATCCATGTTGCTGCTCACTGCTCACTCACTGTCTCTCACCACTCTCATGCTTGCCACGGGCCTGTGGTCATGTCTGTCTTAATGAGTTATAGGCCTTTGCTGTAGATCCAGGTAACAGTCCCCAGGGTCCCCTGCATGTTATGTGGTGATGCTGGAGATTTCTGCTGTCATGCTCTGGATCATTTCACTGCTAAGATTGCTGTTTGGGCTCCCTCCTTGAATCTGCTCAAGGGAAAAGGAAGAAGCAGATGAGTAACTGGGTCCTTCAAATGACATGAAATGTTGGGAAAGCATCATCTACTCATGCGTCCATTGCCAATCATCCACCCCACCATTCATCACCCACCAATTCATGTATCTATGAATCTGCCAGCTGTCATCCCTGCATCTGTGCCTCTACCCATCCATTTATCACCCATCTATCATCCAGATACCCACTTACTCAACTATCTATCCATCCGTCATCCAAGGTATCCACTCATCCGACCATCCATTCATATGTCATTTATGAATTCACCTTCTCTCCATCCAGGTATCCATCTGGCCAATCATGCATTTACCCATTATCCATCAAGCATCATCTCCATCTGGGGTGGACATTGGGATATGCTGCTCTGATCCCCTTGTGATGAAAAACTTCTTGCCCCAACTGCTAGGCGTCCTGTTGTCCAAGAGCTTTTAGTAGTCAGTTCCTTTAGGAATTAGTTGCAGAGAGCTTCCTTGCTTAAGGTCACGCCCTAGCCAGGGCAGCTTATGTCCAAAGTCTGATGGTTGTGGGAGTAAAAGGCCTCATTATCTTGGTCCATCAGGACAGCTCTGAAGGGCTGTTCTTACTCCAGCACTTCACATGGTGTTGGTCATGGTTAAGGGTGTTTTGGGCCAGCTTGACCTTTGCTCTGCTTATTTCTGCCTCTGCCCTTTCCTTTCCACAGGTGTTTATCCCAGACACACTTACTAAACTCTGGGTCAGGGTTTGCTTCCTGGGAATCAGCCTTTCCCTCTGACATCATCCTTTCATCCATAAATGCATTTCTCTACCCACATGTCCTTTCATCCAGTAAGTAAACATTTACCTGAAGCTTCCTCTATGTGGAAGAGTTGGGCATTGTGGGAGACAGAGACCTCAACTAAATATGAGTCTTGCCTTTAAGGAGCTAACAGTCTAATACATATGCTTAGACCTGTTCACAAACAGCTCTAAACAAGGGAATAGGAATGGAGTATTGTCCCTTCAGGCAGAGGGGATCAGGGAAGGCCTCATGAAGGAGGCAGCACCTAAGACGGGCCACGAAAGTTGGGGGATGGAAAATAGAACTTGATCATGTCGGAGTGGGATGAAGGTGGCTTTTTAATGTAGTATGAACAGGCTATGCAGACCATCCAGAGTGCAAAACGAGATTCATCCACCCACAGGGAAGAGGCAGGTGTGATGGCTGGAGCACAGCTGGACTTTGGATGACCTTATGGCACCCACCTCCTCTGCCCTGTACCAGGTCCCTCCCTTACAAAGTTCTCCCTCACTCCCAGCTCTTCCTCCCAACTGCCTCCCCTCTGTCTCTACAGGAATTGTGGTTTGGTTACCAGCCAAAGACTGTGGTCTGGCCATAGCAGAGAGGGACCAAGGGCCATAGCAGAGAGGAGGGCAGGATGCTTTCCTGACTGCAGGGAAGAGGAGGTGATGGCATGCTGGGCAAGCTCTTATATCCAAGGCTGCTCACTCCTCAGAAGGCTACTCCCCTACAACTCATTTTTGTATTAATAAGAAACCAGATGGGCCCAGCTGGTTGGTGCGAGTTGTGTGCTAATGAGGCCAAGGTTGCAGCATGACCCCAGGAAGGGCCTTGGAAGCCTTAAATGCAGAAAATCTGTTCATAGATCTTTGACCCAGGCAAATGGCAACCTTGAGCTTGGCCAGGTACATGGCCCCTGCCCGCTGCCTGTCAACTAAACCCTGACCCTGATCACAGACTCAGCCAGGGTCTGGCTGCAGAATTAGCTTCATACACCAATCAATCAAGTAATCGACCATCTGACAGCTCTGTGGGAGAGAGCTTCTAGACAGGCTGAGTGCTTCTTCAGGTAGGGAATAAAGGCATATCCCTGCAGATATGGGCACTAGGTCCTGCAAAGCCCTAGGTGGTATACATCTGGGTCTAGGGGAGGCATGCTCAGGGATGCTGGCTTCTGCTCAGTGTTAGAAAGGCCTTTCTGTCTCTCTGGTCCTCCACAATGCAAAGGGCTTCTCTTTTAGGTAGTGAGCTCCCTGTCAGAGGAATAGTCCAGCAGCTAGCTGGGGGATGATCATCCAACAGTGCCTTCTGAAGAGCATGCTTGCACTGAGCGGGGACTTCATCGGACACACCATTTGCTGACTGGGTGATGTGCTCCAAGGATTTGCTTCCGGAAGCCTCAGTTTCCATATTTACACAATGGGCATATGGAAGTGTGTGCTTCCTGGTGATGGAATGTGTGCTGGATGGGACTGCGTGTAAGAAGCTCTGGGCATTGTGCTCAGTGAGTGCTCAGTACCTCTAGGCGTTTTTATTATTGCTCTGGGACTGTCCACAGCAGGTGAGCCATTGAGAGTTTTGGGTTTCAGGAACCTGACAAAGGTCACAGGGAATCTTGCCCCCTCGGCAGATGGCCATGGGTCGGCTCAGAGAAGGAGCAAGGACACGTGCTCACTAAGCTCGCTCCTCCCACCCTCACCCCTCTCCTAACAGGCCTGTGGCCCCTTGGCTTTTCATCCTGGGAAGTGAGAGGGGCTAGGAGCTCTCCCTCCACGGGAATACCGGGAAACACCCTGCTTCTACGGCAGCTCAGGCAGGATTAATGCTATTCTGCTGCCTCAGCAAGAAACTCCAATGGTTACCGTGGCAACCAGTGCAGGGAGGAGGAGGGTGGGCCTGACTTGGGAATGGGAGGCCTGAGTTTCCAAGGCAGCGCTGCCCTCGGGTTTCCCCCCAGTTAGCATCTGGGAGGGGCGGGGCGGGCAAGGACAGGTGCTCAGGAATCAACGGCCTGCTCGAAACCCAGGACTTCTGCCCTCAGAGCTGCTGGGGACCATGGCCTGGCCCAGCGTCCTCCAGCTGCCTGGCTCTTGCCCTTCACAGGAGCCTGGCTGTGACCTGTCCTTCTTCCACTTGGGCTGCTGCTCTCCTCTCAACCCCACAATGATTTCTCTATGTCTCCCCAACTCTGCCTCAGGGTGTACCTGACACTCTCCTGAACTGCCCCTGTGCCCAAGATGCTGCCAGGGAAAGAATTTGAGAGAGAAGAATGAGTTTGTTAAAATCCATATCTGACCAGGTTCCCCTGCTATGTAGAAACCTTCAATGGCTCCCTAGTGCCCTCGGGAGAATGGCCCAATCTTTTATCATGGCTGACAGGCTCCTGGTGCCTGCTCCTTTCTGCCCCCAATCTCCTTTTCTGCTGTTTCCCACCAGGCCCCCGGACATGGTGCAGTCTGGGAGTCTTCAGGGCTTCTGAAGTGTTGCCCTTTCACCCCAGGGCCTCGGCCACTGTTTTTCTCTCTTCTTGGGTGCCTCTGTCTCCTCACTGGCTGTCTTCTGTCCTTCTCCCTTTTCTTAGCCTAGACTATGTGTCCCTTGGGAAGCTCATGTCAGCATTAGGATCCCCCTGTATTCCCAGAGCACTGTCCTTCTCTGATCGGAGAACAGGTCCTCTTTGGGTAGAACTGCCCATTCAGTCGCCATTTTCCTCCTTGGGGTGCCGCATGCCAGTGTGTGTGGCCCTGCTGGTAACAGCTGAGGAAAAACTAATGAAAAATGAAGGAGGCCACTCCTATTCTGGGCCAGCTCTCCTGAAGGAGGTGGGCAAATAGGTGGAGTCTGACACCCTTAGGGGATGAGAGGGGGAGGCAGGGAAGTTGCTGCTCTAAGAATGTCAGGGCATCAGAAGTTCCAGAAAGTAAAATGCCCTAGGTAGCTGGGTCTCCTACACATGAAAGAACTGGAAACCATTTACACCTCAGGCCTTTGGGAACTGGTTCAACAAATTGGGTCTGTCTACTCCATGGGGAATTGTGCAATGATTAAAAAGGACAGTTGAAAAAGCAAAAAGAAGCCCAGAAAATCACAGCAAAGACTATGCAGAAAGATAGCAAAATGGTTGGGATAATTGGTTATGAGTAGTGTAATCCTGGGGCTCATGTAAGTTTGCCTTCTGCTTTTTATATATAATTTATTACATTATAAATATACACACAGTATTTATATATAGTTTATTATACCTAAAGAAAACCAGAATGCAAAGTTACTTGTGCCCCAGGATTATGTGCATGTGACAGTGTGTGCCTGGATGGGTGTGGCTTGGGAGGGCACAGACTGTGTGGTCAGGGGATGACAGAGACAGGGGTCAGATTTGTGGCAAGAGGCCAAGGACGAGAGGAGAGAGGAAGGTGGCTTCCCAGCTCTCACCCTGAGGGGCCTCTGGAGAAGGACAGCCTTGGTTTCCCATTACTCCTGCCCTCTGCCCTTTGACTGCCTTGGGATCCTGCAGAGAAGGGCTCCCCATCTTCCCCGGCTAGCCACCCTGGGGAAGGCACCAGGGGCAGGCCTGGGAGTTCTGGGGAGGGACACGCAGCTGTGTGGGCCAGGGGCCTTCTTCCTGAGTCCCAGCTGGAGTCCCCTGCCCCCCGAGGAAGCAGAGCCGCACCTGCCACCTCCAGCAGGCTCTGTGGGGTCTGTGCTCCTCCTCCCTGATGTGCCTCCCTGGATGTGGATCTGCTCTGCTCTGCTCCCCTCTTTCCTGTCCCAGGCCTGTCCCTGTTCTGACCACTTCTCTCTCTGTTTCCCCTAAAATGCCCCCCACCCTCCCACCCTCCTGTGCATAGAGGTCTGTTCTGAGGCCCACTTACTCTGTCTTTGTTCCTTTTTGTTCCTGTCCCAGCCCTGGATCCTGGGGACTCCAGGCGGAGGCCTATTGTCTGTCCTAATGCCACCATTGGACATCCTTCCTTCTCTGGGGAGGCTGGGAAGGGGACCATTTCCACCCTGTCCCAAGGAAGGGACTTGCCTCCTATACTTCTCCCTCCCTGAGCTCCACTCTTGGTATTTCCCACTTCCTTCTGGAATCCTGTGTTGTCTGGCAGGGCTTCACTCTCTGAAGGCAGGGGGATCCCTTCACAGGTCCCAGTGAGCTGCTGCTGGGCCAGGGGTGAGGCACCTGTGTTTTCAGAAAGGCCCAAAAGGTTTTAAGGTGGAAGACCATTCAGGGAAGAATGCAGTCTCTATGGGAAATTGGGGGTTAGGGGCGGGGGAGTTTGGGAGCACAGGCTCAGCGCTGTACCCATAAGGGGGCCTGGGGTGACTTTTGCTTTCTTCTTGGTATTATTCTGTGCTTTCCTCATCATTTAAAAAAGATGCTTTCTTTTAGAATCAGAAAAGAAGCTAATAAAGATAACCTCCTTCCCTCACCTTGGCCAGCTTCTGTTTCATCCCCCTTACAATCATCCTTAGGGCATAGAGGGCAGATGGGAGGGCAGAGCCTCCTCTCACTCCTCCTTCTTAGAGCCAGGTAATACACAATGTGGGTTTTAAAGTCAGAGGGTTCTGAGTTTGAGTCCAGGCTCCACTATCTACCCACTGTGTGACTTAGGAGAGTTACTTAATCTTTCTGAAACCCAGTTTTCTTATCTATTACACACAGTTAATAATACTTATGTTCAGAATTCTTATGAAAATGAAATGTGTTAACTTGTTCTCTGTGCTTGGTACAGTGTTTGACACTGCAAGAACGCTGTAAATGGTGTCTTCTGTTTATAAGGAGACGAAGAAAGCCTCATCAGGCTCTACATAAAATCCTCCTGCCATTCAGGTGTGTGCCCTGACTGCCAGGTTTGACTTCAAGTGAATTGCTGGCTGTTGTCACAGACTGGCCTTCCTGCTCCAGCACCTTCAGAGGGATGATGGCGGGAGCTGCGGGTCTGCAGATGACACCTGGGTCACTACAGAGTGTCTCTGTGGCACCTTTGCTGATACCCACACTCCACCCAGCCCACAGGACTCAAGCAAGAAGTGTTGGTGGCAGGAGAGAGGAGGGGAAGAGACCCTCCCCATGTGATTCAAATTCCAGAGTATAGAGACAAACTGAAAAAAGAATCTGAAGAAACTTTGGATACCAGCGTGACAAATTCAATGAAAAGTATACACCTGCACATTCAAACAGTACAAGAGATTCCAAACAGAACACACACGCACACACACTGCACACCCCCCAGGGAATATCATAATCAAATGTCTAAAAACCAATGAAAAAGAGAAAATCTTCAGAGAAATAAAAGAATAAAAACAGAGGAACACAGATAAAATGATCACAAACTTCTTGTCAGAACTATGCAAGTCAGAAGACAATGGAAAGTCTACAACTACGAATTCTATATCCCTTGAAAATAGCCTTCAAAATTTAAGCCCCAAAAATCTTTTCAGATGCAAAAAAACTGAGTCTGTCTTCAGAAGGCCTACACTATAAGAAATATTAAAGGGGGGGTGGTGCCTATTGCTCAGTGGGTAGGGCACTGGCCCCATATACTGAGAGTGGCGGGTTTGAACCGGCCCCGGCCAAAATGCAACAAAAAATAGCCGGATGCTGTGGCACCTGTAGTTCCAGCTACTCAGGAGGCTGAGGCAAGAGAATCTCCTAAGCCCAAGAGCTGGAGGTTGCTGTGAGCTGTGACACCACAGCATTCTACCGAGGGCGATAAAGTGAGACTCTATCTCTAAAAAAAAAAAAGGAAAGAAATATTAAAGGGAGTTCTTCAGCCAAACAAAAATGATACTATTCATAAATGAAAAACTGATCTACATAAGGGAATATCAGAAGTGGCAAAAAATATCTGGTAATTTAAGGGACATTTTTCTCATTTTAAAATTTCTTTAAAGGATAATTTGTATTGAGAGTTTTACAATATGTAGACCAGTAAAATATATGATAACAATAGCATGAAAGACTGAATGGAGAACTGTAAATACACTGTTTTAAGCTTTCTTCAACAAGTTAAAGATACATATTTTAAACCTTAGAACAACCACTGAAAATAAAACAAGGAGATATAGTTAATAAGCTAGACCTGTAGCTCAGCAGCTAGGGCACCAGCCACATACACGGAAGCTGGTGGGTTTGAACCTAGCCTGGGCCTGCCAAACAACAATGACAACCACAACCAAAAAATAGCCGGGCGTTGTGGCAGGTGCTTATAGTTCCAGCTACTTGGGAGGCTGAGGCGAGAGAATCGCTTAAGCCCAAGAGTCTTAGGTTGCTGTGAGCTGTGACACTATAGCACCCTACTAAGGGTGACATAGTGAGACTCTGTCTCAAACAAACAAACAAAAAAATCAATCCAAAAGAAGGAAGGAAAAATGGGAAAAAGAAACAAAAACAAGATGAGACAGCTAGAACATAATTATTAAGAGGGCAAATTTAAACCAAACATATTGGTGATTATGATTAAATACAACTGGTCTAAACATTTCAGTTAAAAGGCAGAGATTGAAAGGCTGGATAGAAAGGTAAGAACAAACTATATACTGTCTGTAAAAACTTATTTAAAATATAAAGGTTAAATGTGAACGAATGGGAAAAAACATATTATGCAAATACAAATCATAAGAATGTTGGAATGGCTACATTATTAGCAGAACAAACACTTCCTCCAGGGATACAAGAGGGACACAAGAATTAAATAATAATTTATCATTATTTTATAAGGATTTGATTCTCAAATATTGATTCTCAAATATTCTCTCAAATATTTGATTCTCAACTCTGTTATTTTCCACTTGGATGATGTGGAGCTTGTCACTTGCCCATTCTGAGGCTCAATTTCTGTTCTATCAAATGACTCTAAGCAGAAGAGTCACTATCAGGTATAAAGCAACCTGCCAGGTGCCTGGCTTTGTGTGGTCCCAGTGGTTTTCATTTTTACGAGTCACCCCCAGAGGCTGTGATCCCCTTCCCCAGGGCACAGACCCTGCCTCTTTACCAGGCCTCCCACCCTGGGCTGCTTGACAATTATTCATGCCAAAAATTATGCTCTGGGCATTATAATAAAAGGTGGTTGACTTTACTATTGACTCTATAAGGAGATTCTTTTACACCTGTTGGGAGCGCAGGCTTATGAGTTATAATCCAGCCAATTCCTGGTCGTGTAGACTAGGATTGTGAATACCTGGTGACAGGAAACATTTTAGGGATAAATAATTTGCTTCCTTTGAGGTCCTTTAAGGGGATGTAAAGTCCCCTTGGTTTTTCAGAGCAAGGTTTATTTCTGGACCTGGATGTTTGCGTAAAACAGGAGTTTCTCTTACGGTACAGCCCAGACATAATTTACAAAATAAGACTACAAATATCAAATTTCAAAGAGCATTTCAAAGGACTTTTTTTAATTGAGGAATTATTTGCCAATAATGAAAAAGACGTGGGAAGGACATTTCCAGTGCAATGACGTGCTCTCTGGGCTTCAAAGTTGTGCAGACTTGGATTTAAATCCTGGTTTTGCTACTGCGTTCATTTACTGTGCGGGTGTCTACTGAGCATCTCTGGTGCCAGGTACTGCAGGGATTGGAGATACCCTGGGAAGAGTAGACACGTCCCTGCCTTCATGGAGCTTACATTCTAGTGGGGGGAGATAACAAACAAATGAGTGAATAAACTAAATAATTGATTTCATATAGTGGTAAGTATCATGAAGAAGTTAAAGCAAAGTCATGTGACAAAGGATGTGTGGGTAGTTGGGAGGGTGAGACCTCCTGGAGGTGTGAGTTCCAGGTTGTGAGACCTGAATGAGGGAGTCCACCCAGGTGAAAATGAGAGAGAAGAGCATTCCAGGTGGAGGGAACAGCAGGTGCAAAGGCCCTTGGGGTGTTTGGGTTGAAGACTAAAAATGAAAGCCGTGAGGTTGGAGGGGCAAGAGGGAGGGAGTGGGGGGAAGATGGGATCAGAGAGGCATGATGGGTGGGCAACAGGAAGTCGCCGGAGGATTTGGAGCATCCACTTACCAGCTGGATGGATATCCCCGTGTCAGCTATTTAACTTGTCTGCATCTCAGTTAATGACACCAATCCCACCTTGTGTTATTGCTGGAAAATTGGGCAGGATGATACATATAAAAAACTGGGGCTCAGCACCTGTGGCTCACGAGGCTAAGGCGCCAGCCACATACACCTGAGCTGGTGGATTCAAATCCAGCCCGGACCCACCAAACAACAACGAGGGCTGCAACCAAAACATAGCCGGGCATTGTGGTGGGCACCTGCAGTCCCAGCTACTTGGGAGCCGGAGGCAGGAGAATCGCTTGAGCCCAGGAGTTGGAGGTTGCTGTGAGTTGTGATGCCACAGCACTCTACCCAGGGCGACAGCTTGAGGCTCTGTCTCCAAAAAAAAAAACCCCAAAACTGGAATGAGAGCTGAGACTTTGCAGGCACGGACAAATGCTAGTCTGAGCCTCTCTCTGGGCCTCAACTCCCCTACCTGGAAAGGAAAAGGGTAGCCTTTGGTGGTCTCTGTGGCCCCATCTAACTGGAACATTCTTAGTACTTATTTAAAAAAAGGGGGGGAGTTCTAAAGCTAAAACGTTAGGAACATTACCCCCAAATGAAGATAAAGTATCTCGGAAACTGTGTTGTAAATCATTGCTGAAATAGGATTCCATTTATAAAAATTCAATTTGAGTGCAATTTTCTCAGGAACACATACTTACTGAGCAGAGTAAGGTCAACCTGTGAGTTGCAGACTCTCTCCTGCAGCTCAGCCCATGGGGCTGAGGAAGCTTTGGGGGACAGACTAGGGATGGTGTTACTAGGGTCCATACAAAGGCTTACTACCCTCATGCTCTGCCTTGAAGACCCCTCAGCTCTGGGCCAAGCAGAAGAGAAAAGGGAGACAAATCTGTGGGGAACAGAGGAGGTCCTTGGGAGGTCCGGGAAATTCAGGGCATCACAGCAACCCCCAGGCACAGCCAAGCCCAGCTGATTCCTCTGGTACAAGGAGCTCTACACAGAGCCCTGCTACTAGATCAGACTCCTTGGTCCAGAGAAAGGCAAAACCACACCACTAATCGATTATGTCCCTTTCCTATTGAGCTCAGATGTGGCCTTTTCAGCAATCTCTCCAGGCAGTCTTTACCAATTGACCACAGTTGACAAGTGAATAAACCTTTTTTTTTTTTTTTTTTGTAGAGACAGAGTCTCACTGTACCGCCCTCGGGTAGAGTGCCGTGGCGTCACACGGCTCACAGCAACCTCCAACTCCAGGGCTTAAGCGATTCTCTTGCCTCAGCCTCCGGAGTAGCTGGGACTACAGGCGCCCGCCACAACGCCCGGCTATTTTTTGGTTGCAGTTTGGCCGGGGCTGGGTTTGAACCTGCCACCCTCGGCATATGGGGCCGGCGCCCTACTCACTGAGCCACAGGCGCCGCCCGTGAATAAACCTCTTTGCCATCTTGATCTAGTCCTACTTCCTAAGATCCAGCAGAGAGGGGGAGTGACTTGCCCAAAGGCTCACAGCCAATAAACAGCAGAGCCTGGTCTTTTGGCTTTCCACTGCTCCCTGCTGACTCCAGGATAGGAGAGGTCTTGAGAGTTCATATGTTTCTAGGATGAAATATGTCATCTTGCAGAGAAGCCATGAAGCTGGAGGGAGGTTGGTTCACAGAGCCAGCAGAGGCTCCCTGGGTTAAAGTCCTGGCTTTGTCACCTCTCCTTCTAGTGCCTCCAACTCCTTTGTGACCCACAGTACATGATGCTCTCAGATCTATGAGTGGAGAGGTTCACTAACCCACCAGCCTCACAGGTGACCAAGGATGGACTTCAGACAACAGAGTGACCCCTCCCCAGGTCCACAGCGGTTGGTTCAGTCAGATCAGTCATGGCTAAGGAAATGCCATCCTGGGGTAAGTTCTCGGTGTGATCTGCTTTGAACACCAACTCGTTTGGCTGTGATTTCAGGCCCCTTACTTTTCTCCAAGCCTCCTGTCTCTGAAATGTGTGCGGGTGGGTGACAAGTGGCAGTGGTGGCAAAAGCACAGTTTTTATACTGAGGTCTATGGAAGCCCAGGGACTCAAAGGTAGTGTCTCAGGGCCCTGCCCTTATTCAGCTGTTCTCCCCTTCTGTGGGCTTCTGAGAAAGGCCTGGTTTGAAGAATGGACTTTGCACCTGACAAAGCACGGTGGCCCCAGAGACAGGTGACCTCAAAGACTCCTCCCACCTGCCCCTGGGGTCTATACCAGAGCTCAGGGTTGGGGACATCTTTGGTTGTCGTAGCCTCCATTTTCTAGAAAGATTAACAAACATGTATTGAGTGCTGACCATGACAGGCAGTTGTGTCTGTCTAAAATAGCACATTGTACAAAAAACACACTGAAGCATGTACAATGAATGGAAACCTGGGAAACAGAAAATCACTAAGAACTGAGTAACATTCATAGATAATTCCATTGGGGCTCATCAATGTTGGCAATTTCGGTGGAAGTCATTCCCCTCCCTCCCTCCCTCTGTGACTATCTCTGTCTGCAAGCCCATCTTTTAATTAGACTCCAGTTCTACCCTTGATCCTCTTCCCCTTTCAATTCCAGAGAGAGTGAGAGAGAAAGGTACAAAAGCACCAACTTACCGATGGGAAACGCTCTTAATTTCCTCCTCAGTTGGTGCAGAAGTCCCCGTTTGTGTTGCAGAATGTGGGTAGGTAGAGTTTGTCCATTTCTCTTTTTTGAAGCCTGAAATCTCAGCTAAGACATCCTTCCAGCACCAAAGCCATTCCAGGTGGCTGGGAATAAGCTAAACAACACATCTGCATTTGTGGGGTAAACATATACCCAGAAAAATGCTTTTGGGGGCACTTGAATGACTCCATGGGAGAAAAATATCCAGCCCTCCTGAGAGCTAATGCTGAAAATATCCACTCATCTTTGTAGAAAGTTAAATATAAGGATATTAGTCTTGCAGACTTTAGTGTGAATGAGGGATGTAGAAAGGATTTTCCACGTGGTGGGCTGAAGTCCCAGACGGGTGGTCTCTGCCTTCGTCCTTCTGCACTGTTCTGGTCTATGATTGCTTCTTCCATAGTGCATTCGAATTTGGGGGCCTGTGACCTCCAGGGCCCTGAGTCACTGAGGTGCAAGTCCTCAGAAGCTAGACCAAACTGAGCATCGGTAAAACCTCCTGAAATAAGGCCCCCACCTTCACATTGTGCTGTATCACTTTTCTTTTTTTTTAATTCATAGCTTTATAATCATATTTTTTGTTTACTCAGGTTTATTCATTTTTTTGTGGTCTCCGCCACCAGACTGTAAGATCCTCGTGAGCAGAGGCTGTCTTAGTTTGGGTTTCCCCCAAAACAAGAATATTTTTCTCTGGGAGGTGATCCCAGAGTGGACAGCGAGACAGCAGGGAAAGGACCGTGGGGAAGGAAAAAAGGCAATGAATGAGGAGCTAATCCGGGCGTCCTGCTAGGGGCAGCCGGAGCTCCGTCCTGGGCAGCCTCTGCGAGTTTATGGGACACACAAACTGCAAGGAAGAGATAGGGCCGGAAGTAGGGAACCACCCAAAGAGAACGGTCCACCCCGGGAAAGAGCGTCCTGCCCAGAAGGAGTGAGCGCGCCAATCCCCACCCTCCGAACTCTTACGGTCCCATCCGCTTTAACCCACGTGCTGACTTCTTTCTCAAACTCAGCCCGCTCACACCCAACTGAATAAAGGCCACGCTACCCACACAGATCCTGGACTCCGCTTCCTAACCTCTCATTTTCGGTCCTTACCCGCTCAGCCAGCTCTCATCGCTCATTGGCTGAAGGACGCTCCTGGGTTATTTAATCCCAGAGCACTTCTAGGCTGCTTTTAGGCCGGGGAGGGAGTCTGCTCCCACAGTCGGAAAATGCGTTCAGGCGAAGCGATGCGGGGTAGGTGGGTGTAAGCCGGACCTTGCACAGGCCGTCTCCAGGGCGTGGCGCGTACCCTCCGAGTCTGCTTTCCACGCAGTCTGCAGGCCTGTGCCAAAGACACGGTCAGCAGTCACGGAATGACCGCGTCTCCAGGGACCAGAGTTCACAGGGTAGAGATGCTGGAGCTGAGCGAGCCCTTGGAAAAACCTCACATGCAGCATTTCCCAAACTGTCCCATGCACCCTGGAGAATAAGGGCTCGTGGACATGAAGTTTGGCAGCTACTGTTTATGATCGCCCCCTTTGGAGAAATACAATCCATGTTAACACAGTAAATGTTCTGAGAAGTCTTGCAATAAAAAAAATCTATTTAACTCAATGTTTCCCAGTCATTTTGGTTGCTGAAACTTTTTTTTTTTTTTTAAATGAAACATTTTCTTCCTCCTTAACCCATTTTGAGAGCTGTGGCTGTTCCAAGCCCCCAGAACACCCAGATAAAGGTTGATTGCCACCCAGAGGAGTGGGAATCTCAGGCAGCCTCTGTGGCAGGATAGACCTTTGACTCTCTCTGTCCTGCTGCCTGAACTCTTAAGCTCCAGCTTCTGTAACGACATCACTTTGAGTTCTGGGGGTGGGACCGGCAGACCACTACCCACCTTGTCTGGATTTTTTCAAGTTGTTTTGGAGATAATTCCTTTCATTGGTCAGCCCCCCAGAAGGAGAGGCTGGGAGTATGAGAGAGGGCAGGAGGCTTGAAACCGGCCAGGAAATTTCTGATATGTTTACCCAATATTTAGACCAAGCCTGAATTTATTTACATTGAACATTTCGGTAACCATCTGCTCTTAAACTAAATGGAAAATTATCCTTCTTCTGCTGCAATGGCAGCTCCCTCGGATGTTTTTAATAAAAAAAAATCTATCATTTTAATGCAGACAGCTCAGCTAATAAAAATGATCTGTGCCATTAGTAATTATCCACAACTACAATGCAAACTAGCAGAGAGGCCTGAGGGGACCCTGCTGCTTAGAGTGATCCTCCCTGGCTCAAGCAGGATGAGATGGCTCAGCACCTGTGGGAAAATAGGTGAGTCTGAGGAGGGAAGAGCCCTGGAATTCACACAGAGGCCAGAGCCAGGCAGAGGGTCTGGGGGACCTACAGCCTGGATCTTGGAGTGGTTGCGCAGGTGGAGGCAACAGAGATAAAATGCATCTCAACTAAGGCTTAATCATAAATGCTACTTATTGGCCTTCCCCTACCCACCTCAACTCTGCCATGTAATCCTGCAAACCAGAAACTACTGACCACATCCATCAAACCCTCTGCACCACGCTGCAGAGAAGGCAGCTGGGAGGGTCTCAACCAGGGGTACAGCCTCAGATGCCTTTGGGGGCTGGGCAGGTGATGCAAATGTGGAGCGTATAGAGGGTATTGAAAAACACAGAATTGTGAGCTTTTGGCAAGCTGAAAGAGGAATTTCTCACCTAAAAAACATTTGAATGAAACAAAAATTTAAACATACGCTGGTTAGATTGTTAGATGTTGAAGGTTAGATATGGTTGTGGGCCACCAGTTTGAGACCCTGATCTAAGCAAAGAATTCCCCCATCCATGACACAGTGCTAATCTATCGTGGCCAGGGGAAGGCTGGGTCATTTTCATTCTTTTGGTTTTTTTTTTTTATGGCCGGGGCTGGGTTTGAACCCACCACCTCCGGCATATGGGACTGGCGCCCTACTCCTTGAGCCACAGGCGCATTTTCATTCTTTTTTGGGCTGAGAAGTCAGAGGTGAGAATGTACAGACAGATATGCTGGGACTGCTGTCTCCAGAGCCTGGGAGGAGAAGGCACACCTCTGCCTTCCAGCTATGGTCCCAGAGGCAGATGGATCTGACCCCAGCCTGTTGGAGGTAGGGGTAGATCATTGAACACATCTTGGAAAATGAGCCTGAGTCTTCCAAAATCCTGGGCCTTCCAAAGCAATTGGATCCTGGAGTTGAGCTGGTGGTGGGTGTGAGAAAGGCCAGAAAGGGATGTCTATTAGTTTGGGGCTCATGTTGGGCAGTGGCCCCAGGCCCATGACTTTGGGTAGCTGAATGGGTTAGTTAACATACATTCAGCTGCAAAGGGCAGAAACTCTGAAAGAAAAAAGTAATATTTTGGCTGTTGTAATGGGAAGAAATCCAGCAGATAGTTCTAGGTTCAGGCACAGCTGTATTCGGGGGCTGAAATCACACCTTCAGAAATCTTATTTTTCCCCATTTCCTAACTCAATTTTCCTCCCAAGGTTTTTTTTCATGTATGGCACTAGTCTTCTGGGGACAAGCTGTCTACCAGCAGCAATAGGTTACACCTGCAACTCTCAGCAACCTTAGCAGAAGGAGCAAGACCCTTCCCTAAGCATAACGAAATCCCTGTGGCTCTGATTGGCCCTGACAGGGCACACTCCATCTTGGAGCCAATACCAGGTGGCTATACACTCCAATTGGCTGGGCCTGGCTCACAGGCTCACCCTCAGGGAGAGGGGCTCTGGGTAGATTCCATCTCACCAAGAAAATATGAGGAGGGAAGTAGAGATACACCAGCGGTCTTCCGCGTGCAGAATGGGCGTTACATTGCACACGTATTATAGGCAGATGTTCTACTCCCATGTTCCAGATAAGGAAATGGGAGATCTGTCAAGTTCGTCCCAGCAGGTGGAGAAAAGCTGTGCTTTGTAGTTGGCATTGGCCCCAAAGGTGCAGGTCTTGGCACTGGGCACGTGGTGGATCTCTCCTTGCTCAGTCCTCTCCGCAGACCATCTGCTTATGGACACCATCCATTTGCCTGTTGAGTTCTCTGCCTTTTTGTCATTGGTTAGCAGGTTAAAAAATACACAATGGTAGTCAGCTCTAGCCTTTCTTCTGGGGTCTGTGATGAGACCTGTACCATGACTGTCTGCCTTCCCCATCTGGCTGAGGTTCCTAGCAGGGTGGGGACTGTACCTCATTTGCCTTTGGAATCTGTCTCAGCTTTGGATTGGGTGCGAATTCAGTCTTGAATCTACAGTTCTGTGACCCACCTCCTTGGCTCCCCACTACCCAATGGGGGCCCCTGAGGTACCTCTCCTGATCCCTAGGGTTCCCAGAACATGATTTAGGGGTCTGTACAGCCTCAGAGTTAGGGGTGCTCACTAAAAGTCCACTGGCCTTGAACATTCCTTGGGCTATGCTGAGAGTTCTCTTCTGGTTGACTATCCACACTGGTCTGCCTCTGGATTCCAGAGCCCATGGCCTTCTCTGCTGGATACTGCCCTAGATAGGTCTTGGTTTCAGGGAGAAATCCAAGAGGGATGCTTGGGTCATCTGAGAAGGGACGGAGTAAAAGGGGGAGCCCAAATTCCTTCTCAGACACCTCCCCTTGTGCCTCCCCTGTGTGCGTGGAGAGCTGCATGGATCTGGGGAGAGGACTTGGGGCTCCGAAGTCAGGCCCAGGGCTCTCTTCTCTGGTCATCATGCTGATTACTCTCCAAGTAGCTGTGACAGCCCTGCAGACCTGTCCCTTCTGAGGAGCTCTGGAGGGACAGGCAAGGGTGGGAGAGCAGAGAGTCCACCCCCACCCCACAGCCCCCCTCCCAGCTTTCCAATCACATCAACAATTTCTCTCAGCATTGTTTCCAGCACCATTAATATTCATAAGTGACTTTTCTATTGTGTTTGCAATTTTCCAGGAGACAGACAGGCCCGCACTCCCCCGTGTTAATAGGATGCAAAGCTCACCAACTCAGATCTTATTAGCAAATCTCCATTAGATACTGCGGACCTTCTGGGCCGCCTGATAGGCGAGCTTTCCACCACCGGTGACAGCCAGTGCAGGTCTTAATCCAATATGACTTTGCAATCCCTACTGCAGAGACAAACCCGAGGAGGAGCCTGGGCCAGGAGCAGATCAGGCTGAGCTGGCATCCTATTAATGGGTGGAAATGGAGTCCCCGGGGTGCCAGGCCAGAAAGACTGGGTGGAGATGGGCTGCCCCTCTTCCCAGGGAGTGCCACTTCACTGATTCCTTCTTTCAAACACTTGGACTTTCATTTGTTCAACAAAATAATCATCAGGCTTTCCATGTGCCAGGCCCTGGATTGAGGCTGCTTCCTCCTTCTGGATGGTGGTGGGGGTGGGGGGCAACGGTGCTTGTGGACAATTGTCTTGCAGCAGATGCTGTAGTAAGGGCAGTCCAAGATGCTTTGGTCCAGATACGGGCAGCTAAATCAAGCAGGGTGTAGCAACATTTGGGAACAGAGAAGTCTACAGGGTAGGTGGGCAGGGAGCAGAGGGTGGGAACCTTTCTGAGTGAGATCCACCCTGAACTGGGAGGAGTTTCTTTCCAGAACTCAATAGCTGTGTGACCTTGGCCAAGTCTCTTTCCCTCTCTGTGCTGAAGCTTATCCCATCTGTAAAATAAGAATAATCGTTCTTTCTCCCAGAGTTTGTGTAAGGATTAAATGACATAAGAAGCAATATGTCAGTGTAAGCTATTATTTTTATTATAATTTATTTGGGGAGATCCTGGGTTCCACCCAGCTTTAATGTTTTTCAACAAAGCCTCAGTTTCTGTATTGTGTGGAACAAGTCTGATGTGTGTGAAGGTGCCCAGCTCCACGTGGGCACACACAGGTAGGTCCTCGTTAGCTCTGACGCTGCTTGTTGTAAAGTCAGGGCATTCAGTGGGCACTCCTGGAGGAGGGCTGTGTGGCTCTGATCCTAAGCTCCACCAGCCACTAGGACAACCTTAGAGGGGATGAGGGGTAAATCCAAGTCCAGAATGAGAGGGATCAAGTCTATGAAATCAGGGAGTTGGACAAGATGGCTTGGAGGGAATCTTTCTAGGTCTGCATCTCCCCCTTCAAGGTGAATGGAGCTGAGCAGACTAGTCTACCGTAGGTCCAATGCTCCCTAACACACTCTGTAAGGATGAATGGAGTGCGGGGTCCCATGGTGGGGGTGGTACAGGAGCCTTGGGAGGGAAATCCTTGAGGGCTGGGATTACCCAGGAGGACTCCCTGGAGGGAGTGGGACTTGATTTGAGTTGAGCTTCTAAGAATGGGTGGCACCTGGAGAGGGGAAAGGCAAGGTGGCCCAGGTGGTGGGGCAGAGCAGGGTTCAAGGTCTTGAAAAAGGCTGGTGAATGGAGAGTGAGTGGATGGAAGGAGCAAGTCTGGGAAAGACCCACTGTCCTCAGAGGCCACAAACCAGCACCTGACATTGAGGCGGGTGGCTGAGTGTTTAAATTAAAAAATATGGAATGTGTTATCACATATCTCACATCCTCACTGTTTCTTATAACACCGCCCCAAGCCCAGTTACTCTTCTAGGTTACCTGCCCGACCGTGCCATCTTTGGAGCTAGTGACCCCAGTAGGTAGGACCCTCACTTTTTGATAGAGATTCAGGCTCCAAGTGAGATCTGGATCATTTGGCTTTAAAGGGTCTAGAAATTGCCATGAGAGTCTGGACCTGGGGAAGTGGGCTATCCTGGGGACTAAGGCTCCTGGGAGGGCCTAGAGATGGTGGAGTTTCTCTCCTGAACCCAATCTCCAGGAAGGGAGATGAGTCTCTTAATTCCCAGACCCACGTTGGCAAAGTGCCTGTTGCCCACTCCTGTGGAAGAGGAATTGCTGGCTGATGGGTGGCTGAGTTCATGTTCTGACCCCCACAGCCCCAAATTATCAGGAGCCATTCTTTGCTCACTCTGAAGCCTGCGTCTGCCCCTGACCCCCCTTCTCTGCAGGCTGCAGCAGTGCCAGCCATCTCCAAATGCCTGGGGATAAGCATGGGGCTAATAGAACACCTGTGAGAGGTGAAGAGTTCTCCAAACTCTCTAGGCTAGTATTAGGGCTGAGGAGTTTTATCACCTACGAGTCTCTGTGTTCTCAAAGGGATCTGGATGCTTTGCAGTCAGAGGGCCCAGGAAGGGCGACTTTCGACTTTCTTATGTAGCTGGAGTTATGCAGGGAGAAGGCACAGCTGGGCAGATGGGGGTAGCCGACTGTTGGAGGGTCAGCATGACATTGTCATTGAGGACATGGGCTTTCTGAGTCACAGGCATCTGGGTTGGAACTTTGCTTCAGCTGCTGGATAGCTGTGTGACCTTCAGCAAGCCCTGTGAACTCTCTGAGCATCCAAGTGACATGATGCATGTAAAATGCTCAGCATCAAGCCTGCCGTCTAATAGGCCCTTGCCAAAGAAGAGCTGTAATTATGATTATTGTGATTTGGAGGCCAACCTCATGAAGGCCGCAGCTGCTGGACAGCTGAGCTCTTCCATCTTTGGGAGAGTGGGTGGAGCATGGATGCTTTGCCCTTTGACTTCAGGCTGCATAGACCCAGGGGATGTTAGTGGGGGGACTTTGAGCCGTGACTGAGGCTGGCAGCTGAAAAGGAGACATGCAGCCTGCCCAGAGAGCTGTGTCAGACTGGCAGCCCCCAGCAGGCTCTGGGGCAAGTACCTGGGGACTGTCTCAGAGGTCAGGGGTCGTGAAGTTCTACCATGTGGAACTGAAGCATCGAGAATGTCACAGCTGGCTGGAGCCTTGAGGGCCATGCAGGCCAACCTTGTCATTCTATTAAAAAACCTTTTGTATGTTTTAGGTTTTTATTGCCACCGTAGTTAATGACCACAGACTTGATGGCTTAAAACAACACGAGTTTATTCTCACAGTTTTGGAGGCCAGGGGTCCAAAATCAGTCTCAGTGAATAGGAATCCAGGTGCCCCCAGGGCTGTGCTTCCTCTGGCGGCTCTAGGAGAGAATCTGCTCTTTGCCTCTTTCAGCTTTGGGGGGCTGCTGGCTGCATCTCCCCAGTCTCTGTCTCTGTAGTCACGTTGCCTTCTCTTCTGTCTATGCCACCCCCCACCCCCCACTCTGCTTCCATTTTATAAGGAGACATATGATTGCGTTTAGGGCCATCTTGATAATCTGGGATAATGTCACCATCTCAGAATCCTTAATCATATCTACAAAGTACTTTTATTTCTTGCCATGTAAGGTAATTTTCATAAGTTCTGGAGATTAGAACATGGATATCTTTTAGGATCTATTATTCAGCCTTACTGCACCCTTAAAATTCTTTCTGAGTTAATTTTAGACATAAAGAAGAATTGCAAAACTAGCCTCAAGAGTTCCCAAATTACTCTTCACCCAGTTCCCCCTATGTTAAACTCTTACATAATCACCGTTTACAAGAATCAAGAAATTAAGCTTGTTACAATGTTGCTAACCAGGTTTCAGAACGTACTTGCTTTTCACTTATTTTCCCGCTTACGTTCCTTTTTCTGTTTCAGGATCCAGTCCAGGGTATCACGTTGCATTTAATGTCTCCTCCGTCTCTTGCAACTGGTGCCAGTTTCTGCGTCTTTCATTGTGTTTTATGACCTTGACACTTTTAAAGGGTACTGGTTGGTTATTTGGTGAATGTCCTTCAAGGTGTGTTTTTCTAGTTTTTTTTTTCATCATTCTATTGAGGTTGTGTGTTATTGAGACCAACCTCACAGAAGAACGCACATCGCTGATGCCTCTGATCAGGGGCATGTGATATTAGCACGTTTCGGTGATACTTAACTTATCCTCCCTCACTTGGTGTCTGCTAGGATTCTCCACCAGAAACTTACTATTTTTTCCTTTATAATTACTTCTACTTTGGGGAGAGATACTTTGTGACTGTGCATCAATTCTGTTCTGCTTAAATTTTTGCTCTTTAATTTTAACATCCATCGACAGAGATTGTCTGTGGCAATTATGCCTGTGGTGTTCGGTTTCCCTCATTCTTTCTACAGTTATTACTCAGAATTTTTCTGCAAGGAATTATATCATCTCCCCTATTTATTTACTGAGTTATTCATTTATATCAGTATGGACTCATGGATATTTATTTTATTCTTTGGGTTAGAATTCAGTGCTATCATTTATCTTGTTGCTCATGTTTTTCGAGCTCTGGATGTTGGGGATTCCTTGAAGCTGACTCGTAGGCCCTGCGCATACACTGCTCAGCTTTCTCTCTGCTTTCTTCCTTTCTTTTCTTTGCTCCTTCAAGAGTGGGTCTTCCCCTCTGCGAATATAATGTGTGGTCTCACGTGGGCTTAGAAATCAACTGCAGCTTTTCTGAAGATGGCTTTTGGTGGACAAGTATGACATCTTACTTCAAAATACCTGGCACTTAGTACTGGCCGACCACATCCCACATACTCAAAACAATGAATTTGCTTGCTTTCTCTTCCTTCCCACTCCTGGTTGCTAACGATCTGGCTTTCTCTCCCAGAGCAACTTCTCAGGAGACAGGGGGAATGTTGTGTTAGCAACGTGGACCTTGGAATCAGATCTGGGTTCAAATGCTGGCTCCATTGCTTCCTGGCTCTGTGACCTTGGGCAGCTGACCTACCCTGTCTGTGCTCCTGCAAAATAGGGATGGATCAATCTCAGAGGGTCTGTGCAAGGATTACCCAAGGAGATAATGGATGCAGACAATGAATGCGTGCTGCTCAACAAAGGTGGCTGTAACTTCTGTCGCCTTCGGAATTGGTTGGAGAAGAAACACCAGATGAAGCTGGCGGAGGGTGGAAACTGTGATGCTCAGTCCTCTTTCCAGGTGAACCTCAGTCTTATGCATTCATTTTAAATAGAGGGAATCTGTGATTTGTGAGCCTTTGCCTGTAAACATTTTTACACATAAGAACAAAAAGATTCTCCATCAGACGATATGTCCTTCTTTTGATTTTCAGGTCCTGCATTCCTGTGATTTTGTGTTGCTATGCCCAGGGGGCTCTGGGTCCAGGATTCAAAGACCCTCCTCAGTGAGCATCCCCCTTCCACCTCCTCAACTCACAGGAAGGCAAGCGGTGGCAGCCTGGAATAGCTTCCTTCCCTGACTGAAAGGCAAAACCTGAAGTATTAATGACCGTACTTAAACACGACTCAATTTTAATCCCTGCTTTAAATTTGGCACAATTGTTTTTACAATAAAGCCTGATTTTTTTCCACGATAGGGTGCTGAGGGTATGTGCTTTCCATTCAAACACAAAGAAAGCCCACTTTACTTATTGCAAAAAAGGAAATAAATAAAAATCAGCCTTTGTTGTACTCGAAATTCACAGATTCTAGTCGGATGATGCCAGACTGTTCAATAACCATGCCCCTCCTCATCCTTCCTCGACATCTCCCTCAGCTGCAGCCTCATTCTGCAGGCATTCTTGAGCACCTACTGCCTGTCAGACACTGGGATCAGAGATAAATGGGGCATTTCGCTGCCTCAGGGAGGGAGAAGTGGCTGCTTTAGTGGATCGTAGGCTGACGAGGAGCAAGCTTGACCCAGACTCTGTAAACTAGATAATTGGCATCAGCCTTTCTCAAAGTGTGGGCTCCCTCGATCGGTGATCCCCCAATCTTTTTGGCACCAGGGACCAGTCTCATGGAAGAACATTTTTCCATAGATAGGGGTGGGGTGTGGATGGGATAGAAGGCAGAGCTCAGGTGGTGCATGAGGTGTGAAGGACTGTAAATACAGACAATGCTTTGCTCCCCTCCTACGGGGCAGCCTAGTGCCTAGCAGGCCACAGACCAGAACCTTTTTGGCACCTGGGAATGATTACATGGAAGGCAATTTTTGTACAAACCAGGGTTGGACGGAGGCAGGCGGAGGGTATAGGACAGGAGGCGGAGCTCAGGTGGTGATGCTGGACTGCCTGGTTCTCAATAGGTCAGTCTGGTACCAGTCTGTGTCCTGGGGCTTGGAGACAGCAGCCCGAGATGACCCCAGGAGATCACAGGCTGGGCATATGTCTCACTGAGTTATGAATGAGAAGGGTATTTCCTTTTGAAATTGTTCTCAATCCTAATTCTGGCCGGAGAAAGTCTCTGACGGGTGCTGGCGTGTCTTTAGCATCTTTTTAGCACCTTTGGATCTCCGGCTTTAACAAAGCCAGAAGAGCGCAGGCTCACAGCCTTCACAGGCCACACTGGCTTCTGTGGAAAGTGATTCTGGTATTGTGATCCACGAGAAAGAAAATTTTCCTTTTTAAATAAGCTGGTCTGTGTTTTTTTTTTTTAAAAAAGTCAATGTAAGGCTCGGTGCCTGTAGCACAGTGGTTATGGCGCTGGCCACATGCAGCAAGGTTGGCGGGTTCCAACCTGGCCAGGGACCAGCTAAACAATAATGACCACTGCAACAAAAAAATAGCAAGGTGTTGTGGTGGGTGCCTGTAGTCCCAGCTACTTGGGGGACTGAGGCAAGAGGATCACTTAAGCCCAAGGGTTTGAGGTTGCTGTGAGCTGTGACGCCACGGCACTTTACCCAGGGTGATATAGTGAGACTCTGTCTCAAAAAAAAAAAAAAAAAGTCAACATAAAGAAACATATTAAATAAATAATTGTGTGGGTGGTATGCAGGCACAGAAACTCCGAGGGTGGTGGCACTCAAATGACTGAAGGGAGTGAAACTGAGGCCTGGATTAATGTTCTGTCTTGGTGTTAATTTGCCAGGTGTCATTCCTGACGGCAAGTCTGAAATTCCCAGCTCTTATGTGCCTGGGGGAATGGGAAGGGCCTTTGTCCGTGACTGGGGCAAAGTGTTATGATCATGAGTATCCTTTGAGGTCTGTGTGGTGATGGCAACAGTAACTACAGGCAGGCCTCACAAAGAAGGGGCAAACTGGGGCCCAGCCAAGGCTCAAAAGGGGCTCCACTCCCCAGGGAAATTTCTTCCAGCCCATCCATGGAAGCTCTGGGCTTGTCATTATTGAGGAAAATGACATTTCCTTACATGGAGTGTGCCTCTGTGGCACTTTTGTGGTCCTAAGTACTTGTGGGTTTGGACTGAGGGGTTTCTATGGCTGTTGGAAGAAAGTGGAGAAACCCCTAACACAACTGTTAGTGTGATAAAATAGAGCCAGGTTTTACCTCATGGGATGTGTCCAGAAGAAAGAACGAGGCCTATGACAGGCAGGCAGGGAAGGCTTCCTGGATGAGGTGGCATTTTAGTTGCACCAGGAAGGGAGGGGTGGGCAAAGCATGTGATTCGGGTAACCCTCTTCCAGGGAAAATGTTGATGTGATCGAAAGAATCTGGGGTTTGGAGTCAGATAGATTTGGGCTTGATTCCTAGATCTTCTCCAGCCTAACTGCATGACCTTGGAGAAGTCACTATGCTTTTGTTTCCACTTCTATAGAATGGGAGTGAGGCAGAGGGTTGCTGCCTCTGGAAGACTTGGGAGGAGAGTCTCCCCAGTCCAAGTGGTGAGAGTCACTCCCATTTTTTCTGCAGTAGGTGAGAAGCTTTGTACGTGATCAGTTCCAGATTGTGAGATGAGGAGCCACTGGGTTGAAGGCCCTGTTCTGGGTTGGGTTCCCTAGAAGCAGAGACTGAGACGGTGAGTCATGCACACGTGGTTTGCTGAGGGAGGGCTGTTGGGGAGAGAAGCAGGAGGGAGGAGAGGGTAGACAAGGCTGCAGCTTCAGGACCAGTCTGGTCTCAGGCTGGTCCCGGGGAGGGGTTAGGGGTAGGGATTTACCACAGAGTTAGTTAGTCCCCACCAGTGGTGAGAGGACTTCCCAGCTCTACTCACATGAGTCAGTCATCATCTCTGGGCTGCCCTGGGGTGAGGGAGGTGACTCGCTGCCATCTCTGAGTGAGGCGGCTCCTGTAAGTAAGGACAATCCTTGCAAGAAGGTGTGCAGCCAACAACTCTGGGTGGGGCCCCAGTGGCACCTGCTGCAGGCCCCTTGGCTTTGGGGAAATAGTTGCTATTTTCACCCACTGCTGTTGCTTCCAATCTTACGTCTTTGAGGGGGTGAGAGTGGACCACAAGAGGGCAGTGGGCCATGAAGAAAGAGTGAGGAATGGGCCTTGGCATAGGCAGGCAAGCATGCAGCTGGCACAATCTGGTGGACCCAGGTCTTCAGCAGCCCATAAACCAGACAAATGAATATTTGATAGAAATATAATTCCAAAGAATGAGGGCCCTTTTTGGTCCGACAGTGAAATACAGTGGCTGTCTGACCTGTTGGAGGGATAAATCTGCCCAGTGGTGCTTTCCAGCCTGAGACCTGGAAGCTCCTCTGATGCAGCTTCTGGAGAGCTTAGACACTTAGTGCAGGGATGTTTATTGTCTAGTGGAGCACTGGGATTCCAAGGTCATCCCAGCCACAACTCCTCACCCTGCCCCAGGCATGGTCGGTGCCATCCTGGTACCTTGGGGCTACCCACAGCCTCATGGCTGGAATGACTAAAGGCCAGTGCTACAGGGGAGGATGGAAGGTCCTGCCTTCACCTCCTGGGGCTTATTAAAGGATCAGGGCTGGATCAGGTAATAGTTTCCAGGGGAAGGGCCAGGCAGACCTGGGTGAGAATCCCGGCACTGGAACTGCTTAGTTGCATGACCTTAGGTAGGCTGTGTACCTCCTTTGGCATCAGCTTCTTCAGCCATAAAATTGGCTAATAGTAATAGTACCTACCTCCTGGGGATGTGGGGTGGTTAATTGGGCAAATGAACCGGAAGTGATTTTCTGGGTGCCTGGCACACAGTGCTCAGCGAAGGTCGGCTATCATCAGAGTATAATAATCATCTGACTTTAGGTCTACCACTGGCCAGCTGTGTATTCTTGACAAATGATGTAAGCCCCCTCGTGCCTTAGTTCCTCATCTATAAAACGGAATTAGCATACCTACTTCATTGGTATAAGGATTATGGGGGTTGAACGCAAAGATCCTGGGCTATGTGAGTGTTCAATAAATAATAGTGGTGGAGATTGTGATGGTGACGAGGAAGCTGGAGATAGATGGTAATAGTATCAGGTGAAGCCCTTTGCTGTGGAAAGCCTGTGCTAACCTCTCTCCTGCTCCACAGACCTTTTGAATCAGTTATCAATTGCTGCATGACAAATTACCCCCAAACTTAGTGGCTTAAATATCAGCAATTATTTACTATCCCTCGCAGTTTCTGGGGATTGGAAATTCAACCAGGGCCCAACAGTGTGGCTTTCCTCCACTTCATGATGTTGTGTCTTCATTTGGAAGACCTGAATTCTGGGGGCTGGAATCTGATCCTTCATATCTGGTGGTTGGTGCCCAGTTGGTGCCCAGTTTGGGCTGTTGTTGCAACATCCACGTGTGTCTGGGCTTCCTCACAACATGGAGGCTGGATTCCCAGGACAAGCATCTCGACAGAAGGACGGAGCCAGGGACACCCGTGTTCCCTTTTATGAACTAGAGTCAGAAGCCACATGGCATCATTTCTGCCACACCTATTGGTTGAGAAAGTTATAAAGGTCGGTCTTAGTTCAAGGGGAGGGGAGGTGTAGACCTATCTCTTGACGGAGGCCATGTCATATTGTAAGAAAAACATGAGAGATGGGATATTTGTTTGTGTAGCCGTCTTCGGAAAAGGCATCCTCTCTCACCCTTCCTTGTCCAGTCTCTTACCTGAACCATTCATCCTAAGGAGACAAACTCCAGCTCAGGAGCTCTGTGCAACAGGAGGGAGGTGGCAGCAGGAACTCTCCTCCTTCATTTCTGCCACATCCAGGTAAGATTCCTGCTCTGGAGTCTGTTGGGTCTGACACAACTGATTCTGCCACATAGGTGCTGAGATGGCAGTGTGGCAGGGGGGAGGCATCCCGTTTAGCCCTGGCCTTTGACATGAGCCTGCATCCACAGATGTTGCTGTCACCAGTGATTACCCTAGATTGCTATCAATGTCTCCCAGGGAACATTTTGTTCACACAACTGTGCCCAGAAACGGTGAGCTGCAAGTTCTAGAAGCCCTTAGCCAGGATTTCCATCACACCACTTCTGCCCTTAACCCATATATTTCCTCTTATGACTCAAGTAATCACTAAGTCCCCCAGGTTTGCTCTCCTCAGTAGCAACTGTAGTCTCAGTCTTCCCCATGGTTACTGCCTCAGGCCAGACCACCTGCCCTCAAGTACCCTCCCCCTCCTAATTGACCTCTCTGCCCCCAACCACTTGTGCTTCTTCCGTTCATCTCCTTTGTGCCCCAGCAGTCCTCCTGGAGCCTAGCACCAAGCTGCCACCTGCCCGGACACTGGCTCACATTGCTCTCTGTCTGGAGCACTCTTCCCTCCCATCTTCTGCTGGCTTACTCCTAATCATCTCTACCATGCACCCTGGTTCCCAAATCCTCCTCCTGTGTACTTCCTCAGTAACCAGACTGTCCTCTAGAATTGTGCCTATCCCATCATCTTAGCCAGCATTTATCATGGGCCCAGCGTGGGGCTAGGGGTTTCCCATGCTAACCACACCCTCCAGTCCCTTTCTGTCAGCTTACTCCACTTTGTCGTCTTCCTAGTGGTGATCACCTTCAAAAAATGCATCATCTAGTTATCTGGGAACTGATTATCTGTCTTTATCTGTCTCCTCTGCAGGGACCATGCTCACCTTGTTTATCTCTGATCCTCTCAGGCCATGGAAAGCTCTCAGTGGTAAATGAGAGGCTGGACCTGGCATTTGTGGCGTTTGGTCTTCAGTAAAGACTGATCATCACTCTGGCTTAAAAACTCCTTTGGGCTGGGAAACTGTGGTTGAGTAATGGAAAGAGACCACGTCCTCCGCTCCACAAAGGTTCTGAAACCTGTGTTCCTTCTAAAGGATGTGTATGTTTGGTGCTAGCAAAACATCGGATCCGTCCCTAGCACCACCTGGTTACCTGTAGCTCAGCAGGTGCTTCCCTGTCTCGCCTGAGCCTCTCTGTGGTGGTAGGACTTGTGAAGGACAGTGGTGTCCTTCAAAATTTATAAATGAGGAAACTGAGGCTTTGGGATGTTAAAGGACAGGCCTAGGATGGCACAGATTTTAGTGGCAGAGCTGGGAACTGGGACTCTTGACTCCTTACTGAGGGCTCTTTCTTCTCCACTCCATTTTATCACCTCCTGAGCCACCAAGTCATAAAATCCCAGAATGTGAGAGTTGGTTGGAATCTTAGAGATTGTTTTTCCCAGCCCTTCATTACACAGATGGGACCACTGAGGCTCAGAAAGGAGGAGATAGCTACCTAGTTCCCTGTGCTTAGCAAATGGCTATCATAGGCCAGAACGCATGTATCTTGACTTGAAGCCAGGTCCCAGAGGAGTTGAGTTCACCACCAGCAATCAGTGCTCTGGTGTGGCTGATCTGGGACCTAGCACAAAAGAGTGAATTGTCATAGCCTGAAGGTTATTTTTATAGACAACTGTTATAATACGTTTTTTGGCCTGAACATTCTCCCCCAGATCCCTGCCAGCTGAGCAGACAGGCATCTGTCACTGGCATAACAAGGAGGCCATGGGACCTGCTGATCAGACATTCCACTTAGAAATGGCTCAGAAAGAAAAAAGAAAGAAATGGCTCAGAACACTCAGGCAGGAAAAGACAAATGTGCCCAGAGCTGGGGCAGAGCCCTTACAGGAAGGAAAAAGGAAACCCAAGACAGCAGCTGCAACCAGACACCATTTCAGCACTTGGGACAGTTCCACGGTGGGCCTTTACTCATTCACCGGAGGCAGGGATCCTGAGAACTTGGTGATCAGAACCTTGGCCTCCAAAGGCCTGGGTGGTGATGCTTCCATGCAGAGGGACTGATTTTCTCAAAAAAGGAATCCAAGTGCTCTTGGAAGCAAGGTGTGACTTAATGTTGTGGAATTTTGTTGCCATTTGGGTTTTTAGGAACCAAAAAGCTTTAAGACGAAGAGAAGAATCACACTTGTGAAAGTGTGTCAAACGGTCTGTGAAGCTAGTGAATGATGCCCCATGATCATATCAATGTATACAACTATGATTTAATAAAAAAATAAAAAAAAGAAGAATCACACTTGAAGAAACGAATGATTATTTTGGAATAAAGTTTAGCAATGATCGTTTATCCCTTCCCCCTTCCACATTATAGCCAGTGGGAGAAAAAGGGGCAGAGGGAAGGAGGCAGGATGAGAATCAAAGGAGAAAGAACGGATAGGGCCCCTGAGAAGGGAAGATAGAAGCACACAGAACGAAGGAGGTTGGAAGAGATAAAGAAGTGGATGAAAGGCAGGAACAAAGGTGTGGGGGGAGATGCCATGGGTTCTAGAGTATCATTACATTTCCCATACACTCCCTGACATTCACATGGAGCCCAGGTATCTGGTAGAACCTCTTCTTATTATCGCCCTTTTAAACATAGTGAGTAGATTAACCACTTTCCCAAGTTCTTCAACGGCTTATTATGTTTAAAGCTTCCCAACTCTCTCCTTTGATTAGAACTATTGTAACAGTCTATTAAAATGATGTCTTTCCTGGTGCTGCCACCAGCAAAGATTTCAGTGAGGGCCAAAATGTCTCAGGACAGGAGCAGATTTAGTCTGAGTCTGTGATCCTTCATTTGTGATGATAAGAAGCTGACCCATGGAGGACTGATGTCTAAGGACCAATGCTGGAGATAGGAGGAGAAGAACTCTCCTTGTGGGCCATTCAGTGCAGAGAGACAATAGGTCAAATGTCTCCATGGCCCTGGAGGTCAGTAGAGAGCTGTAGCCGATGCCCATTGCAATAGTCCCAATGCATCAATGTTATGGATTAAATGGCATTTGATAGTCTCTGTTTAAGAAGGTGGGAAACTATGGAACATTCTTTAGAAATATTTCCATCAGGATAATTCAAATTAAAAAGCTTAAAGGTGTTTAACTTTCTATTATCTGAAGAATCCACTCATATGTAATGCCTCACTGCCCACGTAGGCTGGACAATAAGCCACGTACTCTTAGCCAAAAGGGCTTGTGCTATTATAATGAATTATAACTAATTAATCTGAACTGTAAAATATAATAACGATGCAATGTAATATGAAAGGGAATTAATATTCTGAGCTTCTATCACATGCCAGGCATAGTGCCAGGGGCCCTGCATGCTGTGATAGATTAGATTATTGTTTAGCAAATATAAACCTCCCCTCTTCCTTGAAGTAGAACCTTTTCCCCACCCCATGATGTTGGGCTTGGTCATGAGATTTGGTTTGGCCGATAGGAGGTAAATAGAAGTAACATTGGTCTAGTCCCCATTCAAGGCCCACAGAGGCAGAGGGTGTTTTCACTTGTCCCTTCATACTCCCACGGCTCCACCGTGGGAAGAGCAGGCCTGCTCCACTTGGGCCTCAGCATGACACACAGAGAGTAGACTGGAGCTGGCAGGAAGCAGGGCCACCCAGCCACAGCCAGGGTAGATGACCGAATCTTAGTCATCCTGCAGACCTGTGAGTTTGAGAATAAATGCTAGATGTGGTCAGGCTCTGACTTTGGGGCAGTTTGTTTCTCAGAATTGTTCAGCAATAAATGATGAATACAACATGGATTGTCCCACCTAGTCCTTCCAACAACTCTTTGAAGTAGGTACCACAATTCTTCCCACTCTACAGGCAAATTAGGCCTAAAGAGAGAAGTGCCTAAGCCAAGGGCACAGAGCTGGTGGTGGACATTTAACTCATCCTCATTTGAAAGATAAGGTAAGAGAGGCTCAGTGCCTATGGTTCAAATGGCTAAGGCGCCAGCTACATACACCTGAGTTGGCAAGTTCGAATACAGCCCAGGCCCACCGAACAACAATGACGGCTGCAACCAAAAAATAGCCCGGCATTGTAGCAGGTGCCTGTTGTCCCAGCTACTTGGGAGGTGGAGGCAGGAGAATCGCTTTAGCCCAGGAGTTGGAGGTTGCTGTGAGCTGTGATGCCACAGCACTCTACCGAGGGTGACAGCTTGAGACTCTGTCTTACACACATACACACACACACACATACACACACACACGATAAGGTAAGAGCTTCCAGGCCTGCCCCCCTAGCCTGGCTTGCTTCTCCACTCTCCAATCCTCTCACTGACTCACAGCTTTGGGGGTGGGGGTGGGGGCCAGGGAAGCCACAGGGAGAACATATGAAGCTCCTTTCAAAGAGCCAGCAGGGGCTCCCTCCACGTGGTTACTGGAAAAGGTCATATTTGGCGATTCAGCCCACAGAACAATGACATTTCAAGGATCAAAGAAAAGGTTAAAATATTCCTATAAATCTATTCTTGGGACTTTTAAGTCTTTCCAATGTAAAGGGAAAATGTCATTTCTTTTCTTCTCCAAGAGTGGTGGAGGGTGGGCTGCTGGTGATGGGTCTGCTCTCATTTTTCTGGGGAGGATCAGCAGAGGGGGAAGAAGGATTCACTTTGCGTTCCTCTGCATGCAAATGAAGGTGTAGTTAACCCCAAACCTCATTTATTTATGAAAATGGAATCCCAAATGACCCCTAGAAGAGCTTTCCTTAGAGGAAAGACAGACAGTTTCAAACTCTAGAGCACTCGGGAGAGGCTCGTGGGCCATTAGTGTTAGAGACTTCTGAGCTCTCAGGGCTGGGATGCAGCTGGGCCAGGTGGGGGTAGGGAGTGCTGGACGACCTGGCCCATCACCTCCTCAGGCTGGATCCTCATGCCCAACTGCCTTGTGGGTCCATGTGGATGTGTCTCAGGCTCCTCTAACCCAGCGGAGCCTAGATTGACATGCCATCTTTTCTCTGGCATGCAGCCTCACCCTCCTCCGCCTACACACTCAGCAAACACAGGCTGAGTATCCTCTGAGTGCTGGACACCATACTAGGCACAGACAGAAGGAGGCATGGGGACTCCTGTCCTTGGTCAGTTTGTAGATTATTCGGGAGACAAGCCAAGAAAGGGATAAGGTCCTGGCCATGGGTGAAGGTCTGATACACTTGACAGTCAGGTTCTGGTGCAACCCAGGGAAGGGAGTGACTAATTCTATGAAGGAGTTAGGGAAAGCTTCCCAGAGGAGTCATTATTTGAAGCAGGGCCAGCCCAGAAAGGGTGCTCTCGGCAGAAGAGACAGTGCATGCAAAGGATTGGTGTTCCAAATGCCACGGCTTGGGCTTGCATAGAGACGTGGGAACTGCTCTGTGCGGCTGGGGAACAGGCTTCTTCGTAACAAACAGCACCTAAAGCCACTTTCCATTAGGGAGCTAGGTTGGTTGCCTGTGTGGTGGGCTGCACCCCACATTCTGCCAGAAGACACTTTATTCATAGTCCTCAAGCCATCACTCACCTCCCACATCCCATCAGTCACCGAGAACTGTCTCATCTGCCTCCTGAACTCCTCTCCCTGAGGGCCCCCCTCCCCCTGCCCATGGCTACCCCCAGTTCAGGGCCTCAGCAGCCCTGTGGAGTGTGTCATGGCCCCTGAGTGGATCTCCCTGTTGGCAATTTCCCTCCTACCCTAGACCCCCTCTGTGACAGCCAACAGGGACATTGACAAGTGCCTATCTTGGCAATTTACCCCCTTATGGAGATCCTTGGATGGCACGCAGAGGAGGAGGTTCAGGTCCCCATGTGTTTTGATCAGAGGCTTTTGAGGCTGGAATCCTCCACTTGCCAACTTTTGGGGACCTCTGCATATCCCACGCCATCCCAGCCCCTCTGGATTCCCGACGGCAGGAACCCATCAAGCCCCTTCCTGCCTCCCACCTCTGCCCGTGCAGTTTCCTCCACTTGGAATCCTCTTCCTCTGTGCTTGTCTGACCGATGAACTCCCACTCGGTGTTCAAGACCCAGATGAGCAAGGAAGAGTAATAAAAATAATGACTACCGTGTACTGTCCCTTCCTCCAGTCCCTCTCCAGTTCTTCATGCTATTTTTTTCGTAGTGTTTGAAGTAATAATACTTTTTGTATATGGCTTTATGGTCTGTTGTCCATCTCTCCCCCCTGAATGAATGTTCCATGAGGGAAGGACTTGTATTTCCCATATCTTCAGTAGTCAGAGTTGTGACTGGCACCAAGCAGCAGATCAAGAAGTTTGTGGAATCCACGAACAAATGACTCCCCTCCACTAACCTATGAAGTGTTCACCAGTCTTATCCCAATTCTACAGGTGGGGAAACTGAGGCTTTGGCAGCTGCCTCTCTGCTCCATTGCCAGGCCTGTTCCCAGGAGCCCCCAAGGGCAGGGGCAACAACCCACCGGCTCCCCAGGAGGGACTCTGGAAGTGGGTGGCAGATGGCTCCTGTCAGTGGTAGAGGTTCTGTGTCGAGAGGAAGGGGTGGCTACAGCAGCTACGCGGGCAACATCCCAGCTAGTTAAGCTTCGGCTCCCTGGAGCTGTTTCTAGGCTGGGAATCGAATGTACTGGTGGTTCCCACTCATTCCTAATTGGCACCAAATTATGTGGAGTGGGCTGGCTGTGCTGCCCGGCTTGGCTCAGCGGGGGCTGAGGCGGCCGGCTGGTGTCAATAAGGGAGCTTACGTCAGGGTGGTGGGAAGTCAGGCTTTTCCAAGCAGCATGGGGTTGTGGAGGGAGCACTGGGGTGGGAGCCTGCAGCCCTTAATCTGGGGCATTGGCAGGAATTCAGGCTTTGGGGTTAGGGACACTCCAGCTGTGTGGTGGCCTTGGTAGGGCTGTTTATCTCTCTTGAGCCTCAGTTGCCTCACCTTTAAAGGGATGGTTGTTGCTCCTACACCCCTGGTTTGCTGGCAGGTAAAGTTGGCTGCTTTTCTGTGGGCGCCACACCCCTCTGCTGCAGCAGGGCCCCAGGGTGAGCAGGCTGGGGAGCCTTCGGATCACACAGGAAGCGGGGGAGAGGGGCTAGCTGCCTTCCTGGCTTTCCCCTCTTGCCCCACCTGTTGAAGCTGAGAGCACATTCTTTGCTAAAACCTGGGAACCAGGGGCCTCTGCCTAGTGAGGTTTGAGGGTAGGGCCAGTGTATCCTCCTGCCAGTGAACAGATTTCAGCAGCCCTAGGAGGGTGAAGAGCAGTGCTGTGGAAGGCGTGTCCCGAGGGCAATCCTAAACGACTGTGTATCTTGGGCTACTCACTCCTCTCAGCCTCAGTTTCCTCATATGTGAACTGAGGGGGCTGGGATAGGGGGATCCTCTCGGGGGCCGTCCAGCTCTGATTGGAGTTAATTTCTCATTTCCTTTTACATTAAACTTCCAGTTGCTACAAGTGAGTGTCTGGGGGGAACAGAGTTTGGTGAGAGGAATTCTCGCAGAGGCGTGCTTGACTTAATGGCTTCTTTCAGCGGTGTTTGTTTTGTTTGATTTAAGAAAGGTGGATATTTATTAATTTTTTTTTTAGATACTGTCTCACTGTGTTGCCCAGGCTAGACTTCAGTACTGTCATCAGAGCACACAGCAACTTTAAACTTCTGGATTTAAGTGATACTCCTGCCCCAGCCTTGCAAGAGGCTGGGTCTGCAAGTGTCCACCACAATACCCAACTAATTTTCCTATTTTTAGTAGAGACGGGGATCTCACTCTTGCTTAGACTGATCTCGAACTCCTGAGCTGAAGCACCCATGTTGACTTCCAAGAGTGCTAAGATTACAGGAGTGAGCCACTGCACCTTGACAAGAAAGGTAGGTTTTTTTTTTTTTTTCTATTTCAAAAAACCTTTATTTAAAAAATGAAAAGATCTGGTTTGTTTTGTGGACTGTAGTTTGTCAACTACTAGTTTAGAAGATGGATTCCTACACTCTTTTCCCAAGGCAAATTTCTTTTTATTATTATTATTATTATTTTTTTATTGTTGGGGATTCATTGAGGGTACAATAAGCCAGGTTACACTGATTGCAATTGTTAGGTAAAGTCCCTCTTGCAATCATGTCTTGCCCCCATAAAGTGTGACACACACCAAGGCCCCACCCCCCTCCCTCTGTCCCTCTTTCTGCTTCCCCCCATAACCTTAATTGTCATTAATTGTCCTCATATCAAAATTGAGTACATAGGATTCATGCTTCTCCATTCTTGTGATGCTTTACTAAGAATAATGTCTTCCACTTCCATCCAGGTTAATAGGAAGGATGTAAAGTCTCCATTTTTTTTAATGGCTGAATAGTATTCCATGGTATACATATACCACAGCTTGTTAATCCATTCCTGGGTTGGTGGGCATTTAGGCTGTTTCCACATTTTGGCGATTGTAAATTGAGCTGCAATAAACAGTCTAGTACAAGTGTCCTTATGATAAAAGGATTTTTTCCCTTCTGGGTAGATGCCCAGTAATGGGATTGCAGGATCAAATGGGAGGTCTAGCTTGAGTGCTTTGAGGTTTCTCCATACTTCCTTCCAGAAAGGTTGTACTAGTTTGCAGTCCCACCACTGCTAGAAAGGTAGATTCTTAACCCAAGGGAGCAGCAGTGGGGCTCTAGGCAGTGAACAAAGGAAAAATCTTGGGCGTGGGGGAACAGAAACATGGAGAGTGCTGGGGCAGGGTCAGGATGAAGGCGGAGACCCACAGTTAGGGGCAGTGACAGAGGTGAAGGGACCCTCAGGTGTCTGCAAGAGGTGCTGCTGGGCAATAGGTGAAGAGCTGGGCTCATAGCCCTGAAACATGGGGCTGTTTGGGGGAGGCAGCGATTTTGGCTCAGTCCCGGGTGCTGCTTAGCTATTAAACGACAGAGTCTGGGTTCTAGACTCTCACAGCCGTGGCTTCTACTGTGTGACTTTGGACAAGTTACTTAACCTCTCTGAGTCTCAGGGTCTAATGGGGAATAATAGGGTGCAGCGGGGGAAATCAGCCCCCCCTCACAGCACTGTTATGAGGAGTCAATGCAGCAGGGAATATGAAATGCCTGGTGCTGGCCCTCCCCCTCGTAAGCCCCCAGTAAGGGGTGGCAATCCCTGTCCTCGTAACTCTACTGAGGGAGGCACCAGCTTATCATGGAGGCTATTACTGGGGCTCTGCAGGGACAGTGCTTTTGCTCTTGTGTCTTGATGGTCCCTGAAGGCCTGGCATCCTAGCATGGGGAGGTGCTGGGAAGCTGGAGGCTGTCATGGAATTCTGCAGGTTCCAGTGTCATCCTACAGTTAGAGCGTGGGCTCCGCAGCCGGTCCTGCCCCTACCTGCTGTGTGACCTTAGAACCGTCCCTTCACCTCTCTGAGCTGAGGTAGTTCTTCTGTTAAATGGGGATGACAATAACTGTCACCTCTTGGGGTATACACAAAGAAGAAATGAAGGATGTCCATAAAACATCTAGACCTGTTTGGTCTAATAGGGCAACGACTTGGCACATGTGGCTCTTGAGCAGTTGAAATGTGGCTGGTCCAAACTGAGTTGGGCTGTAAGATGAAAAGACCCTCCAGATTCTGAAGGCTTAGTATGAAAAAAATAGTAAAGTATCTCTCTAATAGTGTTTGTATGGCTCACACAACGAAATGGAAATATTCTGGACATACTGCCTTAAATAGAATATATTATTAAACTTATTTTTTTTGTTTTTGAGACAGAGTCTCACTTTGTCACCCTTAGTAGAGTACCGTGGCCTCACAGCTCAAAGCAACCTCAAACTCTTGGGCTCAAGTGATCCTCTTGCCTCAGCCTCCCAAGTAGCTGGGACTACAGGAGCCCACCACAATGCCCGGCTATTTTTAGAGATGGGGTCTCGCTTTGGCTCAGGCTTGTCCTGAGCTCAGGCGATCTACTCACCTCAGCCTCCCAGAGTGCTAGGGTTACAGGCATAAGCCACCATGCCTGGCCTTGCATATATTATTAAAATTAATTTTACCTATTTCTTTTTACTTTTTTTTTTGAGATGGAGTTTCACTATGTCACTCTTGGTAGAGTGCCGTGGCGTCACAGCTCATAGTAACCTCAAACTCTTGGGCTTAGGCAATTTTCTTGCCTCAGCCTCCCAAGTAGCTGGGACTACGGGCTCCCACCACAATGCCTGGCTATTTTTTTGTTGCAGTTGTCCTTGTTGGTTTAGCTGGCCCAGACGGGGTTCGAACCCGCTAGCCTCAGTGCATGTGGCTGGCACGGTAACCACTGTATTATGGGCACAGAGCCTCTTTTTACTTTCTTTAATGTGGCAACTAGAAAATTTATGATCATAGCACATAGGTAGCTTGCATTATGTTTCTATTGCCTGACATTGATCTAGAACAATGCTAGGCACTTATTTATTTTCTTTTATTAAGTCATATACACATAGATCATGAATACATTTATGCATATGTGGGGTACAATATGTTGATTTTTTTATACAATCTAACATGGTTACATCAAACCAATCAACATAGCTTTCACCTCATTTACTTGATTATTGTGTTAAGACCTTTATGTTCTACACTTGACAGATTTGACTTGTACCCTTGCAATATGCTCCATGGGTGTGATCGCCCTTTACCCTCCCTCTATCAAACCTCTCCCCCTCCCCTCCCTTCCCACTCCATTTCTCTCCTTCATCCTGGGCTATAGTTGTGTTCTATCTTCAATAACAAAGTGTGAGTAAATATAAGTAGTTTTCATAGAAGTACTGAGTACATTGGATAGTTTTTCCTCCATTCTTGAGATACTTTACTCAGGAGAATATGTTCCAGATCAATGCTAGGCATTTAACAGCCACAGTATAAATGTTTGCTATTACCATTAGTAGTTGTTGTGTTCCAGTACTGGGTTTACAACTTCCTATCCAATCTCGTGCAGCTTAATGGAGCCTCAGTTTTCTTTTCTGTACTATGGGACTAATGGGGTTGAATGAAATTGGGTCTATAGAGTTCTTGGCACCTGGGGCACAGGAAGCTGTCAATCACTGTGAGCTGTTACATTGTTGGCCTCTGGGATTGGAGATGAGAGTTCCCACCCCTCTGAGATGGAAGACAGGATCGTTTTCTCCTCTGCTATGGGGGAGGGGTTTGCCCACAGAGCTTGCTCTCCCACAAATGGGACCTGAGCTTGGAGTAAACTGCCTGGAGCCTGAGGTTGAGCTGTTTGGCCCATTGTATTAAGGAAAGGGTCAATAACACATTAATTGGATCAGTGGCCCCATTAATCTTCCTCTAATGAACAGCCGTTCAAGCCAACCCATCTTCCCCAGATCCTGGAAGACATTTCATATTGGCAGGAAACTCGCTGGGTAGAAAGAACCACGAATCCTGTAAAAGTGATTTAGAGGCTTTGCTTGGGGAAGGCGTGTTGCAGACTCTGGGCCGGGGAGAATTGAAACAGCAAAGTCACTGCAAACCTCTCCCTCTGGGACCCAAGATCAAAATCCCAGGGAATGCTGGGAGAGGCAGGGGACTTTGGTGAAGGTCAGAGATGAGGGGAGGATTGACCTCACCCTTGTCTGGATCGGACACCCTTACTTCCAAATCAATAGATTGTTGATGGTGTCAGAGCTGGAGTGGCCTGGAGGGCCCAGAGATGTGACGGAGGCAGTGGGGAGAGCCCCAGGAGGGGTGCAGAAGTCCTGGGCTGTGTGACTGCGGACAGGTCACCTTTGCAGGGGTCTTGTAAACGGTGTGACAGCAGAGGGGTCTTGCTGGGGGGATGAAGTGGTTGTGGGCCTTAGAGGGTGCTGAGTGGGGCAGAGGGGGAGGAGCCAGGGGAGCGTGTCCCCAGGGCCCCTAGAAAGTGGGTAGAGGCTGACCAGGCAATTTGATTTTGGAACTTCTCTTTGGTCTCTGTCCCCACTCTGTACAAGGATTCAGTAGTTCAACCATCAGTATCTTGTTCCCTGGGAGTGAAAGTGTCTCTCCTAGACTCCAGGGGTCTGTTTTAAGACACAGGTGCCTCCAGATAGCTGCTCATTTCAGTCCAATCTACCTGCTCAGCCACCACCCACCAAAGGGAAACAAAAATAAATCCAACGGGAAACCCACACACCTTTAAGAAATTCAGTGCCTAGAAGCAGAGATCAGATGGGAACCCATGTGACTGCAAGTCAGGGTAGTAAGTGAGCCGTGACATAGGAGGTCTGCACAGACACTGGGGGGCTTCAGAAGGCAGGGCAACTAGTTTTAGGGGGGTGGGTTGAGCATGGGCTTCTGAGGGAGGTGGCTTTAAATTATGCCCTAGGACCATGCGTGGTGTTTCACACCTGTAATCCGACCAACTGGGGAGGCCAAGACAGAAGGATTACTTCAGGCTAGAAGTTCAAGACCAGCCAGGGCAAAAATGATGAGACTTTGTTTCTACAACAATAATTTAAAAAAAAAATCAACCGGGCATGGTCGTGTGTACCTGTAGTTCTAACTACTTGGGAGGCTGAGGCAGGAGAATCCCTTGAGCCCAGGGGTTCAAGGTTACAGTGAGCTATAATCTGATCACTGCACTCTAACCTAGAAGAGGGAGTGAGACCCTGTCTCAAATGTCTAAATAAATAAATAAGGACTTGGAAAGGAGCTTAGAGATCAGCAAGTCCAACTCTCCCATATTACAGATGGAGTGATAGGGGCTCAGAGGGGTTAAGCACCCTGCCTGAGGTCACACAGCTCAGTATGATTGTGCTAGCCAGGATGTGCTGAATTTGGCATTCTAGGTGAGTGGAAGAGCTTCAGCAAAGCCCTGGAAGAAGGAAACTGTGGCACGTGCAGGAAAGGCACCAAGCAGTTCTGTTTGGCCAGAGGCTGGGATCAATTGAGGCTAGTTGGAGGGGGAATACTGAGGCAGATGTAGTCCCCAAGGCCTTGGTCTTGCTGAAGTCAGCAGCAGAGCCTCTGGGTGGGTGGTTTGGTAGGGGACCCAGTGATCTATGGAGAGCCCAGGGCTCATACTTCCTCCCCCCAACCCCCTGGTGTCTGACAGACTCTCTAGAGGTGGCCCATCTTCCTGAGCTGTCCAGCTCAGGATGGATAGATAGATCCAGCTCAGAGAGCCCCTTGCTTCAGGTCCCAAGGGGCTCTCTGGGGTGGTATGTGGCTTTGGGAAAGGCAGGATCTTCTTGAGCTGAGTCACTCCTATCCCTGACCCTCAGCAGAATCCCAGCCTGATGCTCAGAGTTCTCTTGGGGATCCAGGGAACATCCAGTGAGGAGTTAGACCCACAAGGGGGTACAGATTGGACATTCCCATGATTATAATCACAGCTCACATTTATCGAGCATCTCCTGAGTGCTGGGCACCATCCTCAGCTCTTTCCATGTGCCCTCTCAGCCCTGAAACACCTGTATGAGGTAGATGTTTTTGGTATCTGTTCTGCAGGTAGTGGAAAACTGAGGCACAGAGAGGTTAAGTGATCTGTCCCAAGTCACACAGTTGGGCTATAGTCAGGCAGTCTGGGATGTGGTGTTAGCCACTTTCCCTCCCTAGTGCACCTGTGGGTACCCACATATGCACACATGAGTTCATGCACGCACACCTGCATGCACACACCTGCACATTCACACCTATGTGTATACACACATACGCATGTATGCCTACTCTGTCCTTGGGCTAGTGCTGAGCCCCTAGAATGGACCCTGGCAAATCCTTCAGGAGAACCTGGGCAGACTCCAGGCCAGGATGGCTCACAGTATCAGAGGCAGAAGTGACTCTTCATCCCACTGCTTGGGAAACAGAGTTGGATGGGCAAGTTGCCCAAGGTCTCACTGTGAGCTCAGTTGGGTCTCACTGTGATCTGTTGGAAGTGAGATGAAGTCAAGTCCAGCACCCCTTACCCTACTGTGGTTCCACCAGAGACCATCCACTCTGCCCCGTGAATTCCTCCCCTGACAGGTATCCCTTCTTGGAATAGCTTGGACTCTTACGCAACTTCTCCTTCTGTTGGTGCGCAAGCATCCTCTTGGCTCTGCCACCATGGAGTCTCGTCAAGTCCACACAACCAGATTCTCCGGACAGACCTGCAGCTGCCTGCAGATGCCCATCCCATCCCTGCCGCCCTCCTTGGCCCTTCCATTCTCCATTTGACAGGTTTTTGTCCCTTGCCTGCCAGGCACTCTTGTCTGAAAACTCCAAGCTGGAGTGGATTTGGTTTTCTTCCTGACCTTCCTCCCCTTCCTGGGAGTTGGGACATCCTGAAGCCAGAACAAACCTGAGCTCAAGAGAGAAAAGGAGAGAAATACTCCTTCAGCAAGATGACAGCCAGGAAGACTAATAGGAGGCTGACTTTGGTAGTGAGACCTGCTGGCTGTAGATGGATGATTCCGCCCGAGGCCAGGCTGCCAGGAGGACCTCTTCCGGCCCTCCCTTCCTCCTTTCCCTATTTGGAACCCCATACTTCTGGTAATGTGATCTAATGTCACGTAAGCTTTTTAGTAGCTGCACAATCCTGGTGACTCGATTTACACTGGGATGTTTTCTGTCCCTTGTTTTCTGCCCACTCCAGCTCTCCACCCCTTAAATCTATTGGACAGTCTGAATCTTCTGGCCCAGACAGGGTGGAGCGCACAGCCCTGTGGCCACCTGTGGGACCTTGCTTGAGTTGAGGCTGACCTCATCCTGCCATCACGTCCCTCTCACTCCTACCCAGCCCAGCCCCATCCACGCTTCTTTGCTGGGCCACCCTGAAGGGAACCCAACTCCCTCGAGGGCCCAGCCTCCTCTTCTTCCCTACCATTGCCCATTTGGACGTGAGCACAGGCTCACGAGCGGAGGCAGGAGGTGAGACTGGCAACGGTGCTATTTTCACTCTGACATTTTCAGTTTCTGAAAAATCTCACTTGAAGCTCATTCTGATATTTGCCATTCTTTGAAAGGCTGAGGTCCCTCCCACCCTGGGCTGGATTCCTCATGAAATTCTCCACTTTACCCCACCCCAGCCCTTCCTTTCTATGCTTTAGGACAAGAGCAGTTACGGAGAAACCAAACTAAAACAAATGAACCGACCTGGGTGGGGCAGAAGAGAGAAGGCCAAAGGGGCCCTAAAGAGTTCCTATAGACTCCCAGTGGAGGTCAAATGGGACCCATTTAATTAGTGTGTTGGCATTTTATATCAAGGTTAGCACAAGTTCTGCTCCTGGAGAGAATGGGAGGCCCAACCAATATCCTATCACTGCTTTGTAGTTTGGAAATACCATATAGATTTTAGTGCAGGCTGTGTTGTCTTCCCTTAAACAACTGTATGACCTGGTAAAGCAGAGCAGCCAGTAAGCCACCCTGCAGAGCAGGTGGGGAGGCCTTTTGTATCAACACAAACCTGCCTGGGAAGCAGTGGGCTCCTATCTGGGACCAGATGCCTGATGAACCTGTCTTGGGCCACATAAGTAATTGGGAGTGGGTTTCTGAGAAATTCTTCAAAATTTGGAACCTTGGGCTGGGGAGGGTCCCCTCCCTTTGGAGGGTTTATTTAAATTTAGTTCGGCAGCTATTTACTGAGCACCTACTTGGTGCCAGGCCTGCAGAGGGAATTGAGATGAATAAAGCACCATCCTTGTCCTTGGCTGGGGGAGCCAAGCCGTAGAACAATGAGTGGTAATGTTGGATGCAAGCGGAGTGACAAGAGGGAAGGAGAATCTGGAAGGACGTCCCAGAGGACATGACATGTGGGCAAGGCCTTAGAGGATGAAAAGATTTCTTTCCACTTTTGAAGTGAAGCAACTTGTTTCACTTCTCTCTTCTTCATCTTAACCCAGTGGCTCTCACACTGTCACAAGTGTTTCAGCCAGAATTTATTGTTGATGTCTGCCTGTCACCGGGTCCTGTTGATCCCACCACCAAAATACTTGTCAAATCTGAACCCTTCCTTGCACATCCCCCACCAGTGCCCTGGCTCTAGCCACTATCTCTTCTTGCCTGGACACTGCAGTGTCTTCTTGAGCAGCTATTTGTTGTGTAGGGCCTTTTAGATTCCTCTCACTTCATTTCCCATGATAGCCCCTGGTTTTCATCTGTGGGATGCCCCTCTTCCCCTTTCATGTCATGCGGCTCCAGAGAAGCTGATTCTATCCCTGGCTCCAGAAGTGAAGTGTATGTCCCAGGCTAGGCCAATGGTTCCTTCCATCCCTCTGGCAACAGTGTTTGCTTCAGTGATACGCACAGGACCAAGTCAGACCAATCAGAGCCAACGAGACTCAACTGCAGGACTTGATCATGTTATCAGGAAAGCAGAGTCTGCTTTTTTTCCTGGCTGTGCCTGGACAGGGATGGGTGTGGGGTAGGAGCTGTGACAGATGTCAGCATGATCCTGGGGGGTGGGGAGGAACTGGAGCTACCACAAGTGAAGAGAGACAAGGAATTTAGGAAAAGGCACAGGGTCATGGCAATGCCACTTGAGCCTTGATCAAGTCTTACCGGAATCTTTTCCCTGTCTCAGGGCTTTCAGCTTATACTTGTTAATAAATTCTATTTTTACTTAAACCAATTTGGGTTGTTTTTTTGACATTTGCAAGCAAAAGAATTATGCAGCTTCTTCGACATGCCCCACACTCTCTCCTGGCCCTCCCAAGTGTTTTACACACGTAGACTGTTTAAATCCCTTTAGTAACTGCCCCATGCCCTAAGGATAAAATCCTTCACATGGCCAGTGAGGTCTAGCATAATCTGTTCTTTTTCAGACTCATTCACTACAGTCCACCCATGTGGCTTCCTCTTAGTTTTTCAAATATGCCAGATCTTTTACAGCTCAGAGTCTCCCCACATGCTATTTCCATGTCCTCACCCTCCGTCTGGTAGGTTCTTACTCATCGTTTTAAACCCCTCTCAAAGAGGCCTGTTCACGTGCAGTTAGACCCTTGTTCCACTCCCACATACCACCTGCTTTTATTCTTCATAGTACCTAACACTGCTTGCGATTACATGTACACGTGTGAGTATTTGCTTCTCCCCCTGAATTGTACATGTCTTAAGACCCAGAGTCAGGCCTGTCTTGTTCCTAGCAGGTTAAGGATTGAGTTAGGTTGGACAATCCTGCCTCAAATTATAACAAGAATAGAAGCTCAAGACCTGAACAGGCAGTGTGTAGCTGAGGAAGCCTGAGAACCTAGAGCAGAGGCCGGATTAGGAAAGGTGAGCTAGAGCCAGAACACAAGGGCCTTGAAGGCCTGGCGGAGATGTTTGATATTCAATTTGTAAGCCAGCAATTTGTGAAGTATTTTCCTGGGAACAGCAGTCCTGTGAGATGCTCTGCCAAAGAAAAAGATCAAGTGGATTAGAAGTTAAGTAAGTCTGAAAACAGATGAATCCTGTAAGCCCCTGAGAGAGAACACAGTGTATATGACCATCCCAAGGCTCTGATAAGTCCTGCGGTGGCAGAATCTTACACTAACTAAGCATTTACCAAATGTAGCTGACCACAAAACCCGATTTATCTCTTTCAGTACAGCCACAACTATAAGGTGTATTTCCATATTTATGAAATGGGGTAGTGCCTTATAATTAACACACATGTAATGTAGGGTTTCTTTAAACTCCCTGAAAACAGGGTGTTTAAATCCAAAGTCTCTCTTACATTTGATGCTGACTTTGAATCAGTTGCAATCTGCAGAACTACTGCTCTCTGAAAATCACTTCCGAGAAAGAGAGTAACACTGTAACTTGTATTTTTGGGGGTGGCCAGTTCTGCAGCAGCGTGCATGGACTTGGGGGTGCTGAGAAAGCAGGAGCAAGAGACTGAAATCCAGACCTCATTCTCCAGTAAGGATCCCACTGATGAGTCTGTGGAGTCAGGCACCAACTTCAGTGCCTGTGAACGTGAGAATTTGATCAGGATGCTGGAGTATTGTTGAAAGGTCGGATCAACTTTCCCCCCTCGGAGGCCGCTTGTCTTCTAATGTAAGAAGATGCTCTTGAAGGCACCTGTTCCTTTTCTTACAGCTGACCAGAGATGCCTCTTGCTTGTGTCTGGGCGCCAGTGCTGTGCATGGACTCGGCCGTGGGGTGGGGCTGTCTTTAACTTCTCCCTTTTTCCCTGGCTGACCCCTAACGGGACAGGAGACCCTGTTTGTGCCTCCTTCAAAGACAATGACAAAGACCTCCTAACTGCGCTCCCCACTCGGCCTGCCCCCTGTAGTCTATCCTCAATGCCACAGCCCCAGGGACATTTTAAAAATGTAAGTCAAATCATGTCATTCCTCTGCTCACAATCTTGTGGTGACTCCCATCACACTCAGCTTGTAAAAGGCCAGCATCCTTCCCAGAGCCTGCCAGGCCCTGCACCTCCAGCCTCATCCCTGTGACACCGCCAGGCTCACCGTTCTCTCAGTACACTGCCTCAGGAGCTTTGCACTTGCTGGGCCTGAGGTGTGCTCACTCCCAGAGGTCCCACGGCTAGCCCTCTCACCTTTGCTCAACTTCAGCTTCCTAGCATGTCTTCTCTGAGCACAGATTAAAAATTGCAACCCCCTCCCAGCCACTCTATGAGCCCCTTTCCTGCTTACTCTATCTCCAGATCACCTTGCACTTCCTAACATATGACACGCCATGGCAGGCAGAGTCCAGAGGCCTCTGGTGTGCACACTCAGGAATCCAGGGGCCGCTGTGAAGGGATTTGGCTGATGTAATTAAGGTCCCACATCATTAGCTGATTTTATGAAAGGGAGACTATCCCACAGGAGCCTAACCTGATCAGATAAGCTCTCAAAAGGGACTGGGCTTCTGGAGAGAGAGTTAAAGCTGCGTGTAGGAGAAATTCTTCATGGCCGGCTTTGACGATGGAGGAGTGTCCCCTGGCAAGGACCCTGGAGTGACCTCTCACAGTTCAGAGTAGCCCCCTCTGACAGCCAGTGAGGAACCTGTATCTGCCAACAACCACTTAAACCTGAATGAGGATCCTGAACTCCAGAAACGGATACCTTGATTTCAGCCCTGGTCAGACTCCCAGCTGAGGACCGGCTAAGCTTCACCTACACTCCAGACCCACAGAAATGAGGCGATGATCAGGGGGCGTTGCTTTGTTGCAGCCAGAGAGAATGAACACCATAAGCAACCTATCCCTTTTGCTCACCGGCTTTCTCACTGCTGGGACTGATAGGGCCGAATGGAGGGACCCACCCAAATACAATGTCCAGTCCAGGAAGAAACGAGTGCATCAACATCCCGCCCAGGAAGGAACGAACGCGCCAATCTCCACCCCTCTGAGCCTTTATATTCCCATCCACCTTAACCCACGTGCTTACTTCCTTTTCAGACTCAGCTCACTTGCACCCAAGTGGCAGAAAGGCCACGTTGCCCACACAGAACCTGGACTCCGATTCCTTTCATTCACATCTCGGAATAATCTCTCATTTTTGGTCCTTAACCTCTCAGGGACGTTAGCTACAAGAGTGCGGGGAGTTTTGTCTGTTTTGTTTGCTGCTGCGTCCTCAGTGCCTGCCCTGTGGCTGGTGCTCTGTACGAGCCGGTTGAATGAATGAATGGGAGGAGCCCCAGCCCCAGCACAGCCTGAACACCAGAGCTCCCTGTCCACCAGAGGGGACTAGCAGTACCTGAAAGGAGTCAGGTGGGAGATGCCAATGGCAGGGGGAGGGGCAGAGTTCAGTTGTCTGCTATAAACCCAGGTGGGCTGCCAGGGAGGAGATCTGTATTTCCATAGCCCTTACAAACGCTGTGTTAGGAGGAGCATCACTCAGATATTAATGTGGCACCCTCAGAACCCCACTCCTGTAACTAAGGCCTGCTTGGCTCCCCTCCCCTCACTGTAGTCACCAAGAGGTTGCCTGGGGAGGCCCCGTGGCCCCTCATTGCCCTGTGCTAAGAAGGAAGCCTCTTGAACACCTACCTGTCAAAGTAATTAACCTATTAAAATGAAAGCAATAAATCCTGGTGCCAAGGTGAGCCATAGTGGAGGGGGGTCTCTGTTGTGTTTCTTTCATTTGCGTTTCAAAGCCATGTCACTGTGGCTTCATATCCACAAAGATAATGAGTTTGTGCATTGCCTGGCTCCTGGGACCAGCCACTGTCTTGCCGTCTTTGAGGAGTGATCTCCCCAAACCCAGCAACTCTGATTTGGGGCTAGACAGTGTTGCCTTTTGGATGCGGTGAGTCAGGGTCTGGAGGAGATACAGAGAGGGAACTCTGGACTCCTCCTCTGAGATTTCCATACCTCCCCCCAGCCTCCCGCCTCCCCACCCCAGGCAGGCAAGTGTGGGAGAGAGAAGCCTAGAACCTTAGAATTTTAGAGTAGGAAGGGATCACACAGATCCTTCATGTTACGCCTGGAATACTGAAACTCAGAGAGGGTGAGAGACTTGGCTGAGGTCACACAGCAAGCTAAAGGCACAGCCAGGACTGGAACTAGGATCATCCCACTGTGACCGCTTATCTGCCTGCTTCCTCAAGTGTCTTGGGGTCACTCTCACTCTACAGAGGAGAAAAAGGTCTTCACTTCCAGCCCTTTAAGAGTCTGTTTCGAATCTGTGAGACCAGGCCTAGGGATCAAGGTTGCAGCAAGAAGCCAAATCTGAGGAGAGACCGTCAGCTCCATGGGCTCCATTTACATATGAGAAAACTGAGGCCTGGTGGGGAACAGGGCTGGCCTCGGGTTCCTTGGCAAGCCAGTGGTCCTCATCAGACACTGACTCTGCCAGCACCTTGATCTGGGGCTTCCAACCTCCAGAGCAGGGAGAGAGAAATTTCTGTTGTCAACCACCCTGTCTACGGTGTTTTGCTATAGCAACCCTAATGGATAGGAGCTTAGTCCAAAATGAAAACGTGAGGCCCCTTGTTACAAAAAAGTGTTGAGAATTTCAAGCTAGCCATAGAGAGCACTACACCCAGGATAAGGCCCTTCTGGGCAGCTGCATGGCCATGCCTAGAAGCTGGCCCCCCTCCTGGGCTTCAGACTCTCTCACCAGCTACAAACCCTTTACTTGGAGCCTTATAGGGTACTGTAAACTGACACTGTCCTGACTGGTGCTGTGGACCAATGCCAGCCCCAACCGTCCTCCACTGGGAATGCCCACGGCACCCCATCACCCCCCTGCCCAAGCCCTGACTGGCTGCCACTCAGGACTGCTTCCTCTCTCGCCCTCTGTGCTAGGTCATCACTGAGCCCTGTTCATTTTGCCTCCTGAGTTTGTCATAAGTCTGTCCCGTTCTCATAGTTTCCCCTACTGGAGCAGCCTCCTGCATGTCCCCTCATGAGCATGTTTTTATTTCCCTCATGCAATCCCCACACTGCAGCCAGAGTTATCATTTACAAAACAAGCCTATGTTTGTAAATCTCTGTGCTGCCTTCTGCCACACTTACAATAGAATGTGCCCTCCTAACAAGACCTCCTTGAGCTGGCTTCTGCCCTTCCCCAGCTGACTGGCCTCCTCCCAGTTCTTTGCTGCCTCAGGACCTTGGCATGTGCTGTTCCCTCTGCTCAGTGCATTCTGATATCTTATTTTTAATATTTCCCACTTATTCTCTTCCTGGTGAACATTTATTGCATTCTATATGCCAGGCACTGTTGTAAGCACCTTACGTATACTTAGTGCATTTGAACACAACAATCCTGTCCTTTTCTTACAGGTGAGGAAACTGAGGCACAGAGCGCTGATCCTAACCTGCTTTGATTACATGGCCAATGATGTCAGGAAAGGGTGTGACTGACAAAGTGCGGGAGGAACACCTGAGCGGGGGAACACAGAGAAAGGACCAGGGTCTCATCTCTGCAGACTGTGCTAGCCTCTTTGTGGGAACCCAAGCAGAGCTGAGTAGCACATGAATAATCCCACACCCCTCAGTTTCATCCTGTTCCCCACTCATGCCTTCTGTGACTTTCAGAATGTTATTGACCTCTCTGGGCCTCAGTTTCCCATCTTTAGAAATACTAATATAATATAGTATTTCTATTAGAAATAGTAATATATTTACTTGGTAGGTTTGTGTCAGCAGCTGAAGAGCTAATATATGTCAGTGTTTGAGCCACATAGTCACGGTCATCATCACCACCATGATGCCATGACTGAAGGTGATCTGGGAGCAGAGTCCTGCCTGCTGGGCTCCGAGGCCGCTGCCTCCCCCATCTCCCTGGGCCCAATTGAATCTGAAAACAATGAACCAACCGGAGTAAGTGTTTTCAGTCCTGACAATCAGGAGAGGCTTTAAAAAAATCAAGGAGAAAAGAGAGTGAGACCAAATTGTTTTCTTCAGGGAGAAGGAAATCTCATTTGGAGCTGCACGGTGGGGAGATGGTGGTGCAGGGTGTAATGCGGAATCTGTCCATCTCTGCACAGCTCAGGAATTGCTGCTGGCATTTCCAGCAAGAAGCTGCCCCCTTCCTATAATATCCTAATTAAAGGGCTGTTATTCATATGGGAGGCCCTGTGACCAGGTGATGGCTGGGGGCTAGCAGTGGTCCAGGTCTGGGGAGCACAGACTGGAAGTCGGGGATGGGGTCCCCTTCTGGGTGCTTCTCTGCCCACTGCCCACCCTCAGGCCTGAGCTGTGGCGCTGGGGAATGCCAGGTCCCTGAGGAGTATCTAGTGAACCTGGGCAGGTTAGGGGCAAGTGCAAGGCAGGTGGGGATCAGGCAGGGAAGGACGGGTGGACAGGAACAAAGAAAGAAGGAATCGGAGGGAGGAGAGGGCGTTAGCTGAGCAACTCCCCAGTGCCAGGCCAGGGCTCATCCGATCTGCAGTCAATCTTTGGATGCAGGTACCAGGATGGACCCTTTCCCTGAGCCTCAGTTTCCCTACAGGTAGAGTGAGAGGCAGACTGGGAGGGGCCTAAGGAGGTGACAGAGTGAAGGCAGAGAGCGCAGGACGGGGTGGGGATGGGGGTGGACAGAGGGACGGTGGACGGGAATGGGGGGGCAGAAGCAGCTGGAGATGCTGATGAGGAGAGGCTTCCGCCGAGGCGAGGGGTGCTCTCCCAGTCAGGAAGTGGGGGAGGGAGGCTGCTGAATTTCCCAGTGGCGATTTCAATTTGGGCAGAATGTTCCAGATGTTCTGGAGGGAGAGTGGAATCTGTGGATGTGGGAGCAGCTGCGGGTGAGTGTTGGGCTGCAGGCTGGGGAGGGTAGGCTGCGCCTCTCCCATCTGGGAGGACACGTGGGGGCAGGCCCAGGAAGGACCCTGTATGAGGGGTCAGAATTTCCAATCCTGGGAGCAGGAGGCTAGCGCAGGCATCCTCCTCATGCTTGCTAACTGTGTAACCCACGCCAGGCACCCCGGAGAGCACCTGCTCTGTGCCCGAAAGCACGCTCAGCACTGTGCCCACCTCCTCTACTTCACTTCATCTTCTGCCCACCTGGGAGGCAAGTGGTGGGCACCTACTAGTACCGACGAGGAGAATAAGGCTCAGAGAGATGGAGCTCATGAAGCTCACCCCACAGATGACAAGCAGCCTGGTGTTATGCTTGCTGGGTCATCTGCGTAAACGGCAGCCTCTTAACCATGCTTCAAGCTGCCAACTTGAAGCCCAGCTCCGGATCAGACTGTGGGGCTCCAGGGAGACAGTTGTCCTCCTTGCCCTTCAGACATCCTCAGACTAACAGGAGGCAGACACAGAGCCAGGCCACCTGCTCAGGAAAGGGATGGAGCAGAACCCCGGGCACAGCCCAGACAGTATGGGCAAAAGAGGTTTTGAATCGTCCCTCGAAATCTAAAGGTAGCTCACAGGCACTGTCACATCCAGTGTGTTCCATGCTGATTCCAGTGCCCTCAGAGCCTGGTTTGACTGCTCTTATTTTACAGATGTGAAAATTGAGGTCCCCAGGGGTTCTGAAACACTCTTCAGGAGTCCTGAAACACTCTCAAGGCCTCAATCCCACCTGAGACTGCCTGACTCTAGAGTCTGATTTTTTATTCACGTACCCAGTCACAGAGAAGATGGGACACCTGCCCAGGGGCTCTTCCTGGCCCTTGTTCTCTCTGTCCCCAGTTTTCCTACTGTCCCGCCACAGAGGTCGGGTTTGGGACTGCATTCTGCTGGGAAAGGCACCAGGGTTGAAAGACAATAGGGGCAGTTTGAGGGGATGGGAAAGGCCTTTGGGTCCCCTTGATTGGGTGTCTTACACCATTGGTCTCTAGTTAATTCTCAGAACAAAAGTGAAGGTAGAGAAGGAAGAGGGGCCCTAAAGGAGAAAGACTGGAGGCCAAGACACGAGGGGAGCCTCCCCTTCCCCCTATAGAAATATAGGAGGGATTCCTGTGGGCAACTCCCTGCCCTGGGCAGCCCTTCCTCTGCTCTGGAAGAGGACCCACTATCTGTTCTCTTTCTCTTGACCAGTCAGAAGGCATCCTGGGGGGAGAGAGAAGCCTTCTGAACACTCTCTGAGCAACGCTCCAGGAAGGTATGTACTCTGGAGGCTCCCTTGGCAGCTTGGGCCCTGGGGTCCATGGGAGGCTGGGCTGGGTGTGGCCTGCAGTTCCCAGGCCATAAAGAAATTACAGGCAGGAGCTGTAGGCCTGGGCTGGCTCTGATTTATCAACAAGGCCCTCCTCAGAGAGGTGAGTGACCGCCCCAGGGCTACACAGTCAGCATCAGTGAGCAGGAGGGCCCAGGGTTCCCTTCTCCAGCCAGAGTGATCTCTTGCTGTCCTTGTCACTGTTCAACCCTCACCTGTCCACTCTGGTGCCCTCAGCAAGTCCGTAAGTCTCCAGGGTCAGAGATGCTCCTTCTCTGAGACAGCCAGTCTGAGCCTGGGCTGCCCTGGAAGCCTCCCCTGGGACTGGGGGACTCTGAAGTGGCTGTGTTCCCTTCTGCCACCAGCATAAGGGGTGTGATGAACCCTCTTCTTGGTCCTGGGTGCTGGGTCCACCCACAGAAGCTGTGCTCCTGTCCTCAAATCCATGCATGCCTTGGTCAGACGCCTCTCACCTTGTTGCACATGGGTCGTGGTCCAGATGTCCATCTGCGGGTGGCTCAGGAAATTCCAATCACTCTGTGTGTACACAGGAGCAGCCATTCCCCCAGCTGCCTACACCCTGGCTTTTGCTGTGGCCCTCTCAGTGGGCTTGCATGGGGTGCTCCACTCCCTGTGCCTACCCTCAGCAGGGACCCCCATCTCTCCCAGCCTGGTCTCCTGCATCCTTGGGGCCCTTCCCCTGACATCCATGTGTCCCCCAGTGCCCTTGTCATAGCTCCTTCCCTCTTGGTCTGGCCAGGCCCTAGCCTGGGCACTGGCTGTGCCTCCCCAACTCCACCCTGGGTGCCCGCAGCCAGGCGGATGTGCAGTGGGAGGCTGCAGTGGCAGGGCTGGGTCCCTACCAGCTCAGGATTTTCTAAAGGAAGCCTCCTGCCACTGTAATGTGGACACCCAGGGTGGGTGCCGAAGGTTAAGGTGGGGTATCTGCAGAGGGATTGCTGGCAAGTGACCACCGAGCATTTGGTGCCAGCCTTTTGGCTGCATGGCAATCAGAGAGCAGGGTTAGCCCAGCTGTTCTCCCACACTGGCCCCATCTGCTCTTGCCCCCGCCCCATGACCCTGCCTCCTGGCACTCACTCCCTTGTGTAAATCCCCTCCCCTTGAGTGTAGGCTGGACTGGGTGATCTTCTCCCAACTGATGAAAAATAGCAAAGGAGATGGGATATCACTTCTGTGGTTAAATTGTACAAGACCATGACTTCCATCTTGCAAGCAGAATCTTGCCATTGCCTTATTGCCTTGCAGGCTTTGGTGAAGCAAGGGGGCATCCCAGAGAGGCCCTGAGACAAGAGCCTGAGTCAGCCTTTGGCCCACAGCCAGGGAGGAGCTGAGACTTCAGTGCACCTGCCACTGAGGAACCGCATCCTACCAACAAGTATGAGAGTTCAGAAGCCTTGAGATGACCCCAGCCTGGCTGACCCCTGAGTGTAGCCAGTAAGGGACCCTGAAGTGAGAACCAAGTTAGGCCATGACTGGATTTCTGACCCACAGAAATTATGAGATAGTAACTGTGTGTTGTTTTAAACCACTAAGTTTTGGTTACTAATTTAGTGTCATAATAGTAATAACACTTGGATTCATTCATTCATTCATGACTTCAGTCATTATTCATCACTCATTCATTCATTCACTGGGCCAACAAATACCCATTAAGCACCCATCACCTATCAGGTACCACGGTCACGTTACCATGAACACTCGACATGTGAACAATGCTTTGCAATTTACAAAGGACTCTCTCGCATGTTACTTGTTCCCCGTACTGAGGCTTCTCAAGCCCAGAGCTCTAACCAAGGCCAGCTTGGGTTGTCTCCTCTCTGCCGTGGCAGCAAAGGCCGCTGAACCCAGCTTTTGTCTCCTTCATCTTCTTTTGCTGGGGTACAATTGAAGCCCAGCATGATTTGGAAGTTTGGAGTGGGTCCTGAGCCTCACATCCCCAAAGATTTAAGTGTAAGAATTAGAACCTGCTTGACCACTGAACAGAAGAGGCATCTGGGGCTCGGGTAACCCATCTCTGGGAACCCACACTCATTCCTGGGATCCAGGACCTTGGGAGATGGAAGTGGGGTCTTCCCACTTGCTTGAAACTTGTATGTACAGAAGAGGCACTGACCAGGGGCCGACCCAGTCCCATTCCTGACCTCAGTACCCACATGGACCCAGGCCTGTGAGAGGAGGTCAGTGAGTTAGGATGACTTAGGCAACAAGTAACAGAAGAATCAATAACTGATAGGCATTAATGATAAAGAAAATGTGTTATCCTGTGGGATAAGATGCTCCAGAGGCAGAATTGCTTGATTCCATATTCCAAGAACATCCTCTGAGAACATGGTTCTTTCCTTTTTCTCTTTCTCTCTGCCATCCTCAGAGTGGGCCATTCCCTTATAGTCACAAGGTGGCTGCCACTGCTCCAGGTATCACAGCCTCACACAGTTGTAACTAGAGACAGAAAGCAATCTGCTTCTTGTTGTTCATTTCTTTTTAAGAGCAAGAAAGCCTTTCCCAGAAGTCCCCTAGCAGAGCTCCTCTTTTGTTTTTCTGAGCAGAAGCACAGTCATTGGGATTACTAGCATTGGCTTAGAGCAGTTGTGAGGCCCTCTCTGGAGTTGAGAAAGGCCCAGCCTTTCCTGACTTCTGAACAACACTGGGCTTCTGTCAGTGAGAAAGCTCCACGCTGCCCATTCTACTTTCCCTGCTTCTCCTCTTCCCATGCTGGACCTCAGCCTTCAGGAACGTCCTCCCAACCCCACACCCAGGTGCCTCCCTCCTGGTCAGCCAAGGACAGGCAAGGACCAGAGTCCTCCTGAGACAGAGGGCCCAGTGTGGGAAGGAAAGGGGGAAGCCAGAGCCAAGGGCTGACACAGGCTCTCGTCACTGTCCAGCTTCCAAATCCCTGGGTGGCTGATTTCAGGGGTTGCCAACCCCCAGCCCATCACAGAACTCACTCCTGCCAACACTTCACATGTACGAGGTTCTATTTAGCCTAGAATTCTTTTTTTTGTTTTTATTAAATCATAGCTGTGTGCATTAATGCTAGCCTAGAATTCGTTGTGTAAGTTAATTATTCCTTCCAACTTTAGGTGTAGTGCCACGATTGTTTTCATTTATCAGAGGAGGGGATGGAGACACAGAGAGCTGGATACGCAGCCAGAACTTGGAGCTGGGATATGAACTTGGCAAGTCTGGCTCCAGAATCTTCCTTAACTAGCTCCTGGTCCTGGCTCCGTCCCCTGAGTCACAGACTTTCTGGGATGGATTGGGCCTTGGGGGCCTGAGACACTGGCAAGCAGGAGAGGAGGAGAGAAGAGGGGGGCGCTGGATGGGCAGGGGCCCAGGCTGTCTATCTGCCCATGGCCTTGGGAGAGTTCCATGGCTTCTCTGAGCCTCTGCTTCTCATAGCTAAAAGGGGGATCATAGTGATACCTATATCCAGAGGACCTCGTGAGAACTAGAGATCACTATTTGCAATAATGATTAGAGAATGGGAGGGGGAAGGAGGGTAGACCGGTGGGATGGTGGACGCTGCTCCCTGTGCCTGAAGCCCCATCTTGTCATGCACCGACTTATTGCTCCTCTTCTCTGGCACTCCCTGCTCCCTTACCGACTCCTCAGATAGAGACATCATATCACCATCTGACCATATGTTGTCCTATTCATGGGGTTATTGCCTTTCTCCCGCATTAGAATGTAAACTCCACTCTTTCATTTGTTGCCGTATTTCTAGTTGCAAGAGTGTTATCCAGCACATGATAGGTGCTCAGTTAAACAATTGTTGGCCAATGAGTAGAAAGATGAATGAGTGAGCAGAAGGAAGCATGGACTGACCCATGTAGGGATTGGAACTCTGTTCTTGCTGAGGGAAGGAGGGAGGTTGAACCCAAGGAAGCTGCCCAGCCACACGGCTGCTATCACGGGTACCAGTGAGCTGACCACTCTGTGCTTGGTGTCTGCTTCTGAGTGTCAGGAAGCAGCTTCAGGTGTGACCTCTGTTGGCCATCTCCAATCCTGGCCTCCTGCCATTCCCAGGCACAGAGCCTCGTCCTGTAGTTTGAACCCAACCTGGCCTCTGCTCGTAGATGAAACTGTAAACTTTAGGAGCACTGGCTTAGTCAGACTAACCCAGTTTCATATTCTACCTCTGCAGATTCTTTGCTATGCGACTTTGGGTAAAGTGACTTGGCTGTCTGAGCCTCTGGTTCCTCATCTGCAAAATGGGTTCAGTCGTGCACCGGAGGTGTTAGCATCATTGTGGACACTACGACTGATAATGCACGCGGAGCATGAGGCCTGGCCTGTGAGAGGGTTTAATAAAAAAATCAAGACCAACCAACCAAACAAGGGACTGAGCACCCACCCCCAGCGAGGCCTGGTGCTAAGCACTTTGGGTGCCCTTCATTCTCATACCCTCCCTATGGGGTGGATATCGGCAGTATTTCATTTTAAAGATGAGGAAATCGGGGTGCTAAGATGGTGAGTTATTCACCCAAGAGCATAGAGCTAGTGAATGGCAGAGCTGGAACGTAAACTTTTAAAATAAAACAAAAAGAGGCCCCTGAGGATGGATGTGAGATTAAAGAGCAGGGAGGTGCTCTGGCCTCGGGAGCCCCAGTGCCAGGTCCCTAACTTGCCTGATGACCTGGCTACTCCCACAGCCAGTGCCAAGAAAGCCCAGAGGAGGCTGGATGAGCTGCCACCGAGGGTGTCTGGGGAGCAGGGCCTCCAGGCAAGAGAAGAAGTTCTGCTTTGTTCTGTTTTTAGAAGCTTTTTTGGGGGCAGGGGAGAGTGGTTATGAAATCAACACATGCTCATTTTAGAAAACATGGAAATGACTTAAAACTATAAGGAAATAAATAAAAGCGATCTCAAGTTCCCTGCCCTGTACGTTCACCGCGAGCATGTCGATGCATTGAATTTATTTATTCAACAAATGTTTATGGAGTGCCTCCCAGCAGCCAGACCCTTGTGGCTGAAACTAGGGACAGTGTGAGAATGAGGTGATGTAGTCCCTGCCCTCTTGAATCCGTCACTTAGCAGCAAAACAGACCTGGGGCAGCCTTGGGTGCGGTGCTGAGCTGGGAGGAGCGGCACGCTGGGGGGCCGGACCCGACTGATAATGAGATTTTGTGTTCTGTCTTCTCTGCTCACTAGCAGGTGCCAGTGTCTTGAGTTGGCACATCTCCACAGGGCAGCTGTGAGTGGGAGGAAACACCAGGGGGACGGACCAGCAAGGGCGGAGGCACAGTGGCCGCCGCACCTCAGGCCAGGCCCTGGGACGTGCGCCTGACTCCCCTGCAAGAACCCTCTGACCTAGTTTCTTCTCCTGCGTGTTCATGTCCATCAGAGCCTGGACTCTGGCCTCACTCCACCTTCTGTGGCTCAAATCCTGGGGTAGTGTGAGTCACCAAGGAGGAAGGCCTGAAGGGTGGCCTTTGAAGCTATGTGGACCTCCTGCCTCACTTAGCTCCACTGGGCAAGGGGCTCTCCTAAGGCTGCACAGCAGGGCAGGGTTGTGGTCACAGCCAATGTTACAGACCTGGCTTTTCATCACTGGTGTTTTCTTTCTGCTGCTACCTGGGCCCACCCATAGCCGGGAGGGTCTGAGGACATGCCGCGTCACCTTGGCTGTGGGGGGCCTCTGGCCTTTCCTGGTCCCTTCCTACCTCTTCCCCTGCTTAGTCAGGCTTGCTGGAGGAGCAAAATCTTCGCCAGTGATGCTTGGGTGCCAGTGATCTTGGAGGACACACGAGAGGACAATGTCTCTGCCTTTAGCTTCACTTTCTTCTTGGGCTGGGAGGGAACCACAAGGCTTGGTGGCCTCTGAGCCTTGCCCCTCTGCCTGGCTTAAAAGTCTCCCATGCCCTTTAGCACAGAGGAGTCACCTTGGCTGATCCATGGGTCAGGGGCTCACAGAGGGGACAATGTCCCAGCCAGGGTGGGTAATTCCTGGTACCTGGTGTCCCCTGTCCCCACAGGTGAGCTGGTCCAGGCATGGAGAAGGAGGAGTCAGTGTTCTCTTTCTTTCTAACCAGGCTGGGAGAGGGAGCCAGCTCCACCCGGAATGGTGCATAGGCACAGGCTGCCACGTGCACCTGTGTCAGCGCCTGGCCACTCCTGCACACACAGAATGAATGCTGCAGGGAGGCAGGGACTTGTTTTCATTCACCCAGTTTTAGTACAGTGGTGGCTGCATAGAAGGTGTTAACTAAACATTTGTCAAGTGAAATCTAAATGAATGATAACATGAACGATCTACTTGTGACACCTGTGGATATGCAGGGGACACACCACTTTCCTTTCCCACGTGTACACTGAGCTCACGCACATGCAAGGGAACACCAACACACAAACATGCGCCCAAAGACATGTGCACACAGACGTGTGCCGGTCATGTGAGTTGACGGGCACAGTCGTCCTTGCATGTGCATTTGACACGCGTGTGGTCACATGGGGAGACTCACGTATGCATAGCCACACCCCTAGGGCAGGTGTGCACACACAGACCAGTGTTTCTGAAATGAAAGAACATTGAGCAAAATTGAGCAAGTGCCTTGCTCAGATTCCTGTGCTAAGTGCTGGATAGGATTCAGGGGTGGATGATTTGAAGATGGACTGAACTGGGCTCTATCCTCAAGATGCTTATAATCCATGGAGGATGACAGACATTTGTTTAAACAGACAATAGAAAGGGGTGAAGGAAACCCTGTGTGTGCATGCGTGTGTGTGTGTGTACATGACAACAGGGGATCCCAGAACCATCAGAATGGGGCTCTCAGCTTGTCTCCAGGGCAATCCAGACATGAGACTCTGATTGACTTGAGTGGAGACTCAGGAGTGCAGATGGAAGGAATGGGCTATTTTAAAATACACCCATGGCATATACTCTCCTGCCTGTGCACACACATGTGCACAGTGCTCACGCATGCCCACGGCACACAGATGCTCATGACCACGGGCACACTGAACACACCTCTCCAGGTGTCCACGCAGCCGGCCATGCATGCACACCCCCCAGATTCTGTCAAGATCTGCAGATGTTGGCTGGGAGCAGTGGCTCACGCCTGTAATCCTAGCACTCTGGGAGGCCGAGGCGAGTGGATTGCCTGACCTCACAGGTTTGAGACCAGCCTGAGCCAGAGCGAGGCTCTATCTCTAAAAATAGCCGGGCATTGTGGTGGACTCCTGTAGTCCCAGCTACTTGGGAGGCTGAGGTGAGAGAATTGCTTGAGTTCCAGAATTTGAGGTTGCTGTGAGCTGTGATGCCATGGCACTCTACCAAGGGCGACAAAGTGAGACTGTGTCTCAAAAAAAAAAGCCCTGCAGATGTCTCTGACTCCTCCCGAATCGGGGGGAGAACCTGTAAGAGACTGGAGGTGGAGGGCTCCCTTGAGGAGTCTGCCCCATGGCCCAGCTAACCAGTGGTGGGTACAGGAAACTGGATGTGGGCTGCATCTTGGGGGCAGGGATAGGTTTGAAATGGGACTGGGTCTTAGAAATGGCCCAAACCTGGCAGCCCCAAAGGAATGTATTTGCTTCAGGCGGTCCCTTAACCATGCCAGGCCCCCCATCTGGGCTGGAGAAGCCTGGGGTGGAGGAGGACCCCAGAAGAGGGGGAGAGGCCGACTACAGTCACAAAGGGGCTGCTCATGGATACCAGGCTGATGGAGCAAGGTGAAGACCTGTTATACAAGGGGCAACTCAGAGAAGGGGAAGGATTTTTGCAGGGTGATCAAGAGAGGCGCTGGTGAACCTGAGACTAAACTCAGGTCTCTGGGTTACTTGCTATGTATCATCCTGGGATGCCTTAGCTGGAGGCAGTATCATCCCTCAATTGGGGCCCACAGTCCTCAGCAGACCCTTCTTCCCTCCCAGTGCAGAATCCAAGACTCTTTCCAGACCTTATCATGAGTGACGGCTCCTAATTTCACTCTGCTTGCCCCAGGCCCTTTGAACTGCAGCATTTCATTTAGAAGCATAGAAAATCTAGAGCCGCAAGAATGTTCCATCAGTTCATTGGAATCAGTTTAGTGATATCTCAGACCAAGATGTTTTATAATATAGGCCACGGAGGGAGGAATGATACTGAACCTGGAGTTAGGAGCCTGGGTTTCAATCCCTTGACAGCAACTTCTCAGCTATGTCACCGTCAGTGTATCATTTAACCTTTCCATGCCTCAGTTTTCTCATCTGTAAACTGGGATAGCATTCTTTACCTCATGCTCTCAGCTGTAGAGTATATGACCTTATGCACGGAGAGTCCTTAACTTTATCAGGCATGTAGTGAGTGTCCACTGATGAGATGGTAGCAATTATTATTTTGCACAAAACAGCCATTACTAGATTTGTCTGTGTGGCCTATCACCTGGCATGGGGGCAAGAGTGCAGTGCGTGTCTGAACACAGGCTCATGGCTGATAAATACCCAGTTCAGAATGCAGCTTTGCCTGGATCAGGCTGCTCAACCCGCCAGTGCATCGGCTTGAGAAACGAGTTTCGATTTCCAGCTGCCTATGATGTATGGGCCCGCTTAGGGGCTGCAGGCTAGAAGCTCTTAAGCCTGGTGCTTTGGGCCACATGGCTGCCTGGCTCAGGAGACACGATTGGAGCCTAATCACAGGGATTTCCTAGGGATGGCTGCAGCATCAGGAGGCCCTGCAGGCTGCTGGGAGATGGGTTGTCATGGCTGAGAGGGGCTAAGGAAGAGCAGTCAGGGGACATCTTGGCTCCTTTATCCTTCAGGGACTTGGAGGAATGGGGAGCTGGGCTCCTCCTGAGAGACTGGGAAAGTTGGTCCTGACTAGGGTAGATTCTCCTCTGCACTTAGGGGGTCTCAGATTCAGTAAATAAAAATATAGAGTACCAGTTACATTTGAGACAAAGAACAAGTATTTTTATTGTATAATTACATCCTGAATCTTGAAGGGGACACAGAAAACTAAAAATTATTCAGTTTGTCTGAAAGCTAAATTTACCAGGCATTCTGGCACTGGCTGTGTGACTTTTGGGCAGATCACCTTCCCTCCCTGATTTTGTTTCCCTCCCTTACAGAAGGGATAAACCACTGCCCTCCTGTGGTTATGAAGACTGGCAAGATTGAATAGACAGTAGATTATGGTGCCTGAGATTGTGAGCTCTGGAGATAGACTCTGGGGTTCAAATCCTGACTTGGTAATGTTCCAGCTATGTAATCCTGGGTATGTGCATCAGTTTTCTCATATGTCCAAAAAAATGATAATAACATTTTTCTTACAGGGTTATAGGCAGGATTAAATAATATATACATATATGTATAAAGTGTTTATTATAGTTAGCACATAATGCTATAATAAGAACTAGGTATTGTTATTTTATTAGTATAATAGGCATCATAATTATCAATTGTTCACTGTTAGTGGAAAATCTTATCAACCATTTTCACTTTAGTCTGAATTAGTTGGAAAACCCACTTTCCAAAAGATTAGTTGTGAGTACAAGTTTATAGAGGGGTGAGTTGGGGAGGGAATGAGGGCACAATGTCCAGAAGGACAGAGCACTGACCCCCATTTCACATCTAATCCTTTGGAGAAGACAGGTGGGGAAGAAGAAGGAGCACTGGACAGAGAATCTGGCTCTTCCATGCCTGGTTCTCTTGACACCCAACACCCTGGAGACCTGGAGAATTATGCAGAGCTGGAAGTGACTGACCTGGCTTCTGAGCATGGAGACTCTAACGGGCATTTTAAACCCAACACGTCCAAAGCCAAACTCCTGATTACTCCCTCCTCCCCCACCTGTTCCTTCCACAACCATTCCCATCTTACGTGATGGCAATTCTACTCTTTCAAGTGCTCGAGTCAAAAACCTGACCTCTGCCCTTGACTCCGCTCTTCCTTCCATGCTCTACATCTAAATCCATCCGGACATCTTGTGGCTCCATGTATACTGAGCATCATACCCCTTCTTTCCACCTCCACTGGTGGGGAGCCACTGGTCTGAGCCACCTGGATTACCGTAGGAGCATGCTTACTGGTCCTATCTGGCCTGAAAACTTGGCTTCCACCTCCTCCTGGAAGCCTCCCCGGATCCCAGGCAGTGGGTGGGCTGGGCATGTGCTCAGGAAGTGTGTGGAATGAGCTCAACTTTGGAGAAGAAAAGCATGGTGTTGTGGGGAAGGGGTGCTCGGGATGGAGCTGGGCTCCTTGAAGCAGAGAATGGGGACAAGCTGCTGGCCTTTTCTAGTAGCCTCTCCATGCAGAAGACATATTTGCAAAGCATATTAAGCTGGGGCCCAAGTCTCTGTCACCAGCCCTTCATTTTTCAGGGTCTGCAGGGCAGAGGCCTTCTGAGAAGTCAGCAGGCCTCAGCCTCAGCAGACCCCAGAGCTGCACAGTCAGGGGACCCGCCTCTTGGGGGCACCTGGGCAATGAGGTGGCCCGCCCCTTCTTCTCTTCCCGCAGTCCATGTCTAGGTATCCACGCAGGCAGGAATCTTGGCGAGAAGCTGATTTTAATATAAATGAATCTCTCCTCCTTGCTCTCCAGCAGCCCAAACTGCGCTAAAAGAATAATTAATTGGAATGAAAACACCGGCTTTGGCTCCTCTGTGCTGCTCCTCTCTGAGAATTCACAATTTCCTCTCTCCAGGGCCCTCCTTCTCTGGCTCCATGTGAATTTCTTCTTATTTCAGCTCAGGGGAGTTTGGGGGATACCTACAATGGGCCATGGCATTGAGGGCCTCTTATTGGGTGGCCACAGGAAAGGAAAGCTGACCTCAACTAGGGTGGGGGAGGGGGACTTAACACCTACTCCATGTTGCGGGAAGGGCCACAGGCACCCAGTGGATCTATCTGACAGAGATAGGAGCAGCGACTCAGCTCAGTTTGTCTTTCTATCCCCTTCACGCCCTGTCTCTACTCCCTTCCTCTCCATTTGCCACTTCTGCTCTCAGGGTTATGCTGATGGTAAATTTGGGACATGTGTCTGGCCGGTGAAGGCTGTACAGTCACACTAACCCTGGTGGAGGGTTTGAGTCTCAGATGTTTTTTAAGAACTTTATATGAGTATTGAATTTTCGCAACCCAGTGAACTGGGTACTGTTATGATTCCATTTTACAGAGAAGGTACAGAGAGGTTATGTCACTCACTCAAACTCACACAGCAAGTGGTAGAACCAGACTCAAGCCAGCATGCCTGAAATTCCAGCCCTTCCCTGTGTGTTGGGCCCTGGCCAGAATGGTGAGGCAAGACTCTGAGTTCACATGCTGAGTCTGAGCCCATAAACCAGCCCCTCTCTCTCACTAATTGTACCCCCTCAGCCCTCTACTGCTGCGATCTCTTGCACGATCACAGCCTCTCTCCCATTCTCTCCTGCCCTCTCTCCTGCTTTCTCTGCCCCCACAAATGACCCTAATCATTGCTGATCAGCCCAGCCATCACACCAGGATGCAAAGGGGACCCTGCATTCTGAAGTCAAATTAGATATAATAAAGATCAAGAGTGCTCAGACTCAAAAGCTCTTGAGAAATCCCAGAAGTCCGCTTCAGAATGGACACCGCAGGCCCGTCTGCCTCCTTCGCTTCCTCCAGCACACTCTGCTTTCCTCTCAGCACCGCCAGGCAGTGGGAATAAAGTCCCCCGCTCGCTTCATGGGGAGCATCGCTGTTTTTCTATAGACCTGAAAGATTACTTTTGAGGCACTATTCTCTAGGGCAGAGATAGCATCAGAACTCTGTGATATACTGATCAGGCTTTTATGGGATAGCATGGGAGCCAAGCTTCCTTTACCAATGTCATTTCTGTGGAAGATTCATCCTGGGTCCCAGAAAGCTGGTTCTGATCGGGTGGACATGGCTTATAAACTTAGCTTCGTGTAATCTCAAAATGTCTTTGGCATTAGTGAGCTGGACTGCTTGAAGAAAAGGAAAAGTTTTTCCTGTGTCAGCCTCACCCACCTCCCTCGCTCTAAATATATTAAAAGACTCATGCCCACCTGTCCATCTCATAATGCACTTTTTAATGCCAATAAATTATCTGGTGTGAGGAGGAGTGGGAGACAGGAAAAGAGACAGATGGGAGGTTGTAGAGAAGAGTGAGAGGTTCCCTGTGTGGGTTTGTGCTGGCTGCCATAGTGGGCCCCACAGACTCGGTGGCTCACACAAGAGACATTTATTTTCTCACAGTTCTGGAGGCTGAAGTTCAAGATCAAGGTGTTGGCAAAGTTGGTTTCTTATGAGGCCTCTGTCCTTAGCTTGGAGATGTCTGTCTTTTCCCTGCATCCTTGTGCGATCTTCCCTTTGTCTATTCTGTATCTAATTTTTTATTTTAGAGACAGCGTCTCATTTTGTCCCCCTCGGTAGAGTGCTGTGGCATCACAGCTCACAGCAACCTCCAGCTCTTGGGCTTAGGCGATTCTCTTGCCTCAGCCTCCCAATGTATCTAAATTTTTTCTTTTGTAAGAACAGCTTGTCTTATGGGATTAAGGTTCCCCCTAAGGACCTCCCTGTACCTTAATTACCTCTTTTTTTTTTTTTTTTTGTAGAGACAGAGTCTCACTGTACCGCCCTCGGGTAGAGTGCCGTGGCATCACACGGCTCACAGCAACCTCCAACTCTTGGGCTTACGCGATTCTCCTGCCTCAGCCTCCCGAGTAGCTGGGACTACAGGTGCCCGCCACAACGCCCGGCTATTTTTTGGTTGCAGTTTGGCCGGGGCTGGGTTTGAACCCGCCACCCTCGGCATATGGGGCCAGCGCCCTACTCACTGAGCCACAGGCGCCGCCCCTTAATTACCTCTTTAAAGACACTGTCTCCAAATACAGTAGCATTCTGAGGTACTAGGGGTTAGACTTCAACATAGGGATTTTGGTGAGAGGACATAATTCATCCTATACTATGTAGCAGAAGCCATTTGCCCACTTGGAATTTCTGCTTGCCTGTTGGGGGATATTTTAGCTAGAAGTAAGGTGGCCCTCATACATCAAGCATCATGGGAGGGGTACTGACCACTAGGTGGTCCTCACCTTTTGTAGCTGATTCTCTGGGGTCCTAGAGCAATGAAGTGTAGACAGGATCAGGTTCAGCACATGACACTGGTAAAAATTTGACACCAAGAAGCTTAGTTGGGGTCAGGCCAAGGGTGCTGCAAAACTAATGCAGAGGAATTTCTCAAACATCTAAAGTTTGCCCACTGCAGTGTTCCTCAACACCCCCCCCCCCACACACACATACACATACAATGGCCACCACGAGTGACAGGTGCTTTAGAAGGAGGCACAGGTCCAGGGCCATTTTCATCCCTAGTCTGAGGATGTTTGTCCTTTTGAGTCTTATGAGGCTGCCGTGATGGGGCCCACAGACTCAGTGGCTCACACAAGAGACATTTATTTTCTCTAATAATCTTATCTCCTATTGGTGACTGGCCCATGTGTCCTGAAACATTTCTGGGTGTATCTGAGGTTAAGGATATTGCTTGTACAATTTTGTATCGGCAGATTATAAGGAAATCAAAATGGCAGAAAGTGTATGTGTCAGCTATGGGAAAGGTGAGCCGCTAAGTCAGTGGAAAGTAGGTTATGTCCAGGTAGCCTCCTTTATTTGATAAAAAAATACAGGGTGACAAAGCACTTGGGGAACAAGTCAGGAAGAGGCTGGGACAAAGAGGTACCTCTAACTATAGACCTTTGCTGCTTAAAAGAGGAGCCTACTATAGCCCCTTTAATAGATAGAGCTTAACCTTTGGGGTCTGGCAGACCTGAATCAATATCAGGTGGTGTGACACACATTTAATCTATCTTGAGCCTCAGTTCTCACATCCATAAAATGGGGATAATACTCAAATGAAGTAATCTGTGAAAGTGTCAAGCCCAGTGCCTGGTACATGATAGATGCTTAGTACATATTGGCTCTTTCTTTCCTATTTCCCCCCTCCCAGTCTCTATCTTTGAGTCTTCCAATTTGCTTGTGCAAGATGACTGTCACTCTTGTCCCTTCTCTACAGGGCTGGTTATATAATTAGACACAAGAGGCTTGACATACGCATTATAACTACAGAGTTCCTTGGTTTTCCCATCCATAAATGAATGGGTTAGATAAGGTGCTGAGTTGTTTGCCACCTTTGACATTTGTGAATGTCATACTCTATCAAGACTGTGGGATCTTGGCTTTGGAAATTCAGGGGCCAGTTAAGACCTAGCTTACCCTGATGGTCAAAGGCTGGCCTGGATCCCTTGGAAACAGGTCCAGGGCACGCAGACCTCTCCCTGCTCCCAACTACGAGAGCAGGGTGGGTGGTGCTGGGGCTGGTGACAGAGCTAAAGGGTGTTGCTATAATTAAACACCAAGTCTTAACATCAATTCCACGCTGACACTTTTCTACAGAGTCAGGCTGACATTCATTTCTTACAAGAATGCTTTGTCAAAATAATTTTTTCATTTAAAAATAAGAAAGGTTCTTCCCAAAGCAGCAGAGCTGTATCATCTGGGGCCCTCCAAGGGAGAACTATCTCAGAACAAGCTCTGAGCAGGGATTTCTATGTAAGATCTCTCTATCTTAGAGATCTGGGTCTGGGGTGGACTTGAGCTCTGAGGGAATAACTCCACGTGTGGTGCTCCAAGGTCATGGAAGTGAAGATGCTCGGAGCTTGGATCTCTGATCCAACCCAGAGGGGGAGGCGACTTTCCTAAGGTCTTGGTGCCTTCTGGGAGGGCAGAGCTGGAGCTGCCTCATTGTGGGGAAGGCACTTACAGTGGAAAAGCTCAAGAGGTGCCCCTCTCTCACACTCAGTTTTCTTAATTGAGAAGAAGGGATTATCATGCCTAAGCTAGGTGTTTGTTGTGGGAACTAAGTAAGCTGTTTATGGAAAGGTACTCATTCAATGAATACATAGATGTGATTCTTGAGCACGTATTATGGAAGGGCAGAGAACTTGGATTCAAGAGACTTAGATTCTAGGCCTGGCTCTGCCCACTGCCTGACCTTGGGCCAGTCATTTCTGTTCTCTGGGCCTCAGTTTCCTCCTTGTATCCTGAGAATAATAATGCCTTCCATGCCATTCTCACAGGGCATTGTTAAGATGATTGAGGGGCCTCTCTTCTGAACAATATTACACTACAGGACAGGAGTAACCTTAAAAATTGGTATTTGAGGCAAACAGTATCATCAGCCCCACTTGTTGTGAGGCAAACAGTATCATCAGCCCCACTTTACATATCACTTTAACAGAGACAGGAAGTCTGAGTATCTTGTCTGGCAGCCTGGCTCCAGTTTCTGTGCCCTTAATCACTGCACCATTCTGCCTCACTAGAAGGTTCGTGAGCTTTTCTAATGAAAGCCCAAAGTACTCTGGGCCTTCTGAACAGTGGGCGTGTCTTAGGGGCTCATCCCTTTAAAGGCAGCCTTCCCACAAGGAAGACTCTGGGGCCTGTGGGTGGCTGATGATTGCCCCTCCTTCCCCAGTCCTACGCTGGGAGGGAAAGAGTAGAACTTTTGGGGAGCTCTTTGGGTAGAAGGGCCAAGTGAATTCTCCCTCCTCATGTGTCATTTGTAGACCTTTTCTTCTTTTATCCACCCCCCAAATCCCTATGAAAGAGTTTTGCTCTCCTAAGCCCTGGGGGAATCAGACTGGAAATAAAACTGGTGGTCCTCTGCTGGTCTCTGGAGTGTGTAATGACATGCTATACTCTTCCTCCTGAGAAGTCTTCAAAAGTCCCCAAGACTTCAATCTCTGGGCTCATGAGCCCCAGGGGTACCTCAATTATCCTTTCAGTGCCCTGTGAGAATGATTTGGGGAACAGCCTTGGCTCCTGAGGGAGATAGACCAGGCAGAATTTAGGCTGAGTCCACGTAAGGGCCCATTAGGTTGTAGGTTGGGCTGAAGGAATAGGTAAGTATCCTGAGTCTGCATTGTAGCTACAGCTAAGGAGGAGGCAAGAGACTTCTAGCAACCTTAGAGAGCATTGGTTCCAAGTCCCTCTTTTTCAGATTTGGAAACTGTAACTCAGAGGTGGGGGAAGGGAATTGGCTAAAGCTAACTAGAAAATTAGTTCCAAAATTAGGACCAACCTAGATCTTCTGTAGGATCAACAAACAAAAGCATGTAGGACAGAGGCATAGAGCTAGAAAAAGGGGGTTGTCCTTATGTGTGGATTCTAGCTGACCACCTGTGACCTCTACTAGTTAGCATTGCACAACTGGCTAGCCATGGCCACAGGCTCGGGAGGTCAACCCCAGACCCTGTGAGAGCCCTACTCAGGAATCAGCTCTATGGGGGTGTACTTACCATTTCTCTTTATAAATAGCATAAAAATGAAAGTCTCCTGGTCCCTGGCCCACTGCCTTTCCTGTTCTAAGTGACCTGGTCAGAGATATCCCAGCTGGAGGTGTTTCCTAAGCAGAAGAGGCCACAGTTTAGAAAGGGAGGGAAGACTCTGGAGCTGCCTCATGGGACAGCTTAGGGCTTTATATACATATTTAAATCTCATATGAGAGGTGTGAGGCAGGTATTCTTTAACCTCCACATTATCAAGGAGAAAACTGAGGTGCAGAGAGAGGAATTTATCCACCCTAGGACCAGGAGGCACCAAAAGCCAGGATTCACCCTCAAGACTGTCTGACTCCAGGACCTGAACATTTTGATCACACTAAGTCATTCCTTTAGGAAAACAAAGATTGTGAGGGTAATACTCTCTGGAGTGCCTAAGAGGAGGAGGGACATGAGCGCTTTAGAACATCAGCCATCCACCTTCTTAGGGACCCTTTTTGGATTTTACCCCCACCCTCCCACCCCCTGCACTTGGGGTAGGGGGGGTCATGCTCACTTTGGTATGCCCATGGGGCTAACGACCATGATGGGAAGACTGAGGACCAGAGAAACTCAGATGTCCTCTCAAAGTTGTTCTTTTAGGCAGGGTCAGAACTCAATTTCAGGTCTCTGGTAACTTAAGAGTCTGTAGGTCTCCCAGGCACTTGGGAGCTGTCCTTGGTGCTGACCCCATATCTGCACTCTGGCTTGACTTGGCCTCTCATCTGGCTTGGACTCCTGCGCTGAACGGCCCTTAGGAGTCTCATTTGTCCAAGGAAGACAAAGCCCTGAAAGGACAAGTGGCTTGTCCAAGGCCACATAGCAGATTCTTATGCCACTGCTGTACCTTATCACTTACTTTGTTGCCCATGGAGTTTGCACCTGTATATTGATATTTGACCTTTTTTGTCTCCTAGATTCATCTCAAACGCTGTTTGAGACCAGGTTTAAAGCTTATCTTGGTGACCAAGTCTGCCAAAGTAATAGAAAGAAGTATCTTACAACTGTGTGATATTTGCTAATTTGCAAGGTGCTTTCGCTTTGCATTTTAAAAATAGCCTTCTTGAGCAGGACAGATCAGATGGAAAATGAGGTGAAATAGAAGAGATTCAGAGAGGTTAAGTGATTTTCTTAAGGTCACCCAGCTAGTGAGTGATAGAAGCAGGACTTGAATCTGATTATTCTGTCTCCATATCCTATGTCCCTTGTATGATTCCCATGTGACTTGTTTGGCCAAGCTTGGCCCTGGAAGAAGTATTATTGCGTTCAGTCCTGTTTTTGAATGCTTATACCTTCGTCTGAGCCCGTGCTTCCATTCCATGACCCAGCCTGTTTCTCAGAACCTGTTGGGAGTCTCCACTCTCCTGGCCTGTGTGAATGCCCGCTTCACAGCCAGGAGGGGAAAGAAGGCAGACCAGTCACAGGCCATTTTCACCCCCCATGTTTCTTGGATGGTGTCAGTTTCAGGGAGGTTGGCAAAGAATTCTGTGCAAACTGGATGGGGGCTCACAATCTGGACCAAAGAACCCTTCTAAGACTGAAAGATAAGCTCAAAATTGCTAAGCTGGGGGCTGAGAGAAAGATGCTGGGAGGGCAAGTAGAAATCAGAATTAAAGAGGAACACCCACTAGGACCTCCCTACAGTATGGAATTCACTGGCCTTAGGGGGCATCATGCCTACAACACTCCATTGTGGTATATGTGGACTCTTTTGGGCTGGTGGATTATGGTGATATCTGCAAGGTGCTTATGACATGCAGATTGCCTCTCAGTCAGGGGCTGCAGCCAGGTCACACAGATGTCTCTGCTTCTGATGGTCACCTCTTCTCCATCAATGAGGAGGAAAGGGTCAGTGAAATTTCCAGTCGCCGCTGTGTTTGTAAGTGTGTGTGTATAGTGATCAGATACCCATCAGCCCACCCTGGCTCTTTCTTTTCTCTTCCCCCTATTTTTTCTTTTACCTTCACTCATCCCATCTTTTCAGCCAAGCAGAGGTGGGTGAAGACCAAGCTACCTGGAGCTTGGTGGGGGCCGGAGAGGGAGCTGGGAGTGAGGAAGTTGGTGTGACCTTCTCCAATCAGATGTTGAAAGCGAGAGCTACTTTTCTCCTCCTTGCCCCTGCCACCTTATCTGTAATAAGCTCCCTTTTCCCGGATTGCCACAGAGGAGGAGAAGGTGGAAAATTATTCCTGTTCTGCTCCCAGAAAACTTTAAAATGCTATCGCCATGGAAACTGCTCTTGAGCAGTTTGTGGGAGAGGGTACAGCAAGGGGAGGGGAGAATGAGGATGGCGTTGGATGAGATGCTCACAGGGTTTCCCCACCACCTCAGCTCAGTTGGTTCTTTCAAAACCTGATAAAAGCAGCTCTCTCCCTCTGGGGTGGGCGGGAACCCCACCCTGGACTGGAGTGGTCTGGGGTCACTGAGACCAGCTGGACTGAGATCTGACTGTGTGAGAGTGGGCAGGCTCTGTGCCGTGTGTGTGTGTGCTGACCCCATATCTGCACTCTGGCTTGACTTGGCCTCTCATCTGACATGGGTTCCTGCACTGAACCCAAGTTCACAAATAAAACTCCACCTTTGCCCTCAAAGTAATTTACGAGCTAGAAGAGACAGAAAGAACTGACAGGTCTACAGAACTCATTACATTTTCTTTTTAAAATCTTTTATCTACCCAGTCAAGAAGACAATTGAACTCCCGTTTTACAGAGGAGGAAACTAAGGCTCCGGAAAGCCAAGTGACTTGCCCAAGAACACACTGTCAGTTAGTGATGGAATTGGAACTTGAGAACTGCTAGGTCTGCCTCCAAATAATAATGCTAAGTTACCATTTCTCCAGCGTCTACCATGTGTCAAGCACCGTGCTGGACACTTACTGAATTTTATAATTCTTAACCGCCTTGTGAAGAGAGAATTTTTACCCCCTTAGCTACAGGGGAGAAAACTGAGACTCAGGGAGGTTAAAGCATTTTACCAAGACCACACAGCTAAGAAGCAACACAGCCAGCATTGAGAGGTAAATGGCAGAGCTGAGATTTGAACCCAGATGTGTCTGATGCTGAAGCCAGTGCCTTCTGTCTCCACACTTTGCGGTCAGATAATATGCAAGAGAGTGCAAGGGCTGGGGGAATGGAGAGTGTAGGCTGAGGCTAGCTGGTCTCAGCTCAGAGTCCAGCGTGAACACCAGAATCACAGCCCAGACACCTTTCACAGACTGTATCTGAGGCCCAGCCAATCCTGGAGATTTTGGCCCAGAACTGGGGGGTGAGGAGAAGACTCCATGCTGGGCGCAGAGAATAACCCTTCCTCAGGGTCTGGACAATAACAGGAGATCTTTTCTGAATCAGGAAGCAGGAGAGTGGTTGAGTAGAAGGGAATAGTGAACAGGAGAGAAACCATAAAGTATAAAATTCCTTGCAACTTAATTGGAATGTACTTCCTTTCCCAGAGGGAAAGGGGAAGGAAATACCATATTAATCAGAATAATGGGCTAGGTTATACTACAGTAATAAATGTCTCCAAATATCAGTGGCTTAATATGCTGAGGTTTATTTCCCATTCATGTTATAGTGTGTCAGCGAGCCTTTGCTGAGTAGCAAGCCACCTGAAACTTAGTGGCCTGAATTATTTACTATTTTGATTCTGTGGGTTGGCTGGTGGCTATTGTGATCTGTGCCAGTTCCAATGGGGCTAAATGGTTTAGGGCAGCCTCCCTTACAAGTCTGGGGCTTTGGGTGGGAGAGTTGGGCCCTGCCCCTCACTGTGTGTCTCTCTTTTTCCAGGAGGCTTGCAGAGGCTTTTTCATGAGGTAGCATAAGGGTTCCCAGTCTTGAAAGAGGATGCACTCCAGTGTACATGCACTTCTCAAGCCTCTGCTTGCACCACATTTTCTGATATCCCATTGGCCAAAGCAAGTCACTTTGCTGAGCAGAGTCAAGAGGTGCAGGATGAGACTCCATCTCTGGAAGGGAGAAGTGGGAAAGTCACCTCACAAAGCGGTGTGCCTATGGGGCTGGGAGGGATCATTGCAGCCATCTTCACAACCCACCACGTGCATGTCCATCCTGGGTCAGCTGGGGGGATTTGCCCTGTGTCTTCCTTACTCTAGGACCCAGGCTGGTTGTGACTCCATCTTATCATTGCCATGTTGCAGGAAAAAGAGAACATGGTGAATTGCACGTGACCTCTTAAAGCTTCCATCAGGGAGTGACACTTTGCTTCTGGTCTCATTGCATTGGCCAAAGCAAATCCTATGACCATGTCCACATTCAAGGGAGTGGGGAACTAGGATCCTGACATATGCTTGATAAGAAAACCACAAGAATTCGGAGAACGGCACTAATAGCTGCCACAAGAGCTGTTTATGGAGTACTGACTGTATACCAGGCAAGTAAAAAATGTTTCGGAATATTCTCCTAGCATCTTTATGAAGTAGGAATTATTATCTCTGCTTTGCAGCTGATGGAGTGAAGCCGCTGAGGACCTCACCCAAGGTGACATACTTGATTAGAGGCAGATCCAGGACTGGGACTGGGTAATCTGACCCCCGTAGGGATTTTCTTTCTAGAGTGTCATGTTCATCCTTTACTTCCTCAGAAAAAGGACAGAGAGGATGATTCACAGGTGATACAAGCTTGCTACAAGGAGGTGGTTGAGGTGACCTCTACATCATTCATTCACTTATTTGTGCTGTAATCACTTAAAAGCCACCATGATAAGAAGAGCAGGGAATAAAACAGACTTTATTCTCTATAAATAAAAGCTCCCTGAGGGAGCTTAGGATTTGGAACACCCACCTCTGATCCCAAAGGTGAAGGATTTCCAAAATTGCCAGCTTTAGAACATGGGATGTTATTAAGTCTGAGAAGGCTCACAGGCTCTCCATTCTAACAGGGGTTCCCTGAAGATGGGAGTGGTTGTAGGACACTGCCCCAGCATCTGGACTTCTCAGGCAGCCTGGAGGGCTGGCAGCCTCCCTGGCTTCTACAGAGGCTGCCTAAATGCTCAGTGAGGCATAGCTACTGAGTAACGCATCCCCCACCGGCACAGAGCCTCTCCTGCAGTTCCTGGAACCCACAGGGGAGCTTCCGAGACGTATTAAAGCTTGGGGGGGGGGGGTCACCCATGGCCTTCAGAGTCCTTAGTCTATGCCACCCCAGATGTACACTGGGACTAAAGAACTTTGGGGTCATGTGGCCCAGCCTTCTCCCTGGCCCCCACCATGCTTCAAAGCCCAAAGCATGGCTGTTGCATGCCTGTCACATGGTCACCCAGCACCTCCTGGAACCCTTCCAAGGATGGGAGCTCACTACCTCCAGAATCCGTCTGTTCTAAAGTCCTTTCTCTGATTACTTGGCTACTCTGCCCAAGAACCCACACAGCCCACATGCCGCTGGCCACGTGGAGCCAGCACATGCCAGGATGCCACGTGTCCTGGGTGCAATGACACCCTCATGGAGCTGGGCTGCTGGGTGGGGAGGGGGCGTTATGTGAGCGTGCACAGCCCCAGGCAGACGGGCCTGGTGCTGCTGGGCTGTTAGGGATGCTGAAGCCTCAGCTCTCTCTGGCTCCCAGCAAGTACAACTATTTATAAAAGATGAGGTTTGCCAGGGAACAGGGAGAGGCTGAGACATCTGCTCCCTCTGTGAAGATGGCCAGTCCTCATCATTGTTCTTCCAGCCCCAGTTCCCTGATTGGAGGAGCCCCCAAAGGCCCCAGTAAGTGCCATTAGCACCACCGCTCTGCTCTGCCTCCACCCCCCAATGGACCATGTCAGGAATGGGGCTGGCAGTGGGGGACATGTTCTTCTCAGGGTGGCAGCTCCCTCGTCCCACTTCCACCTAAACCTGGCTTCTCCAGAAGAGAGGGCAGCTGCTTTTAGAGGGGGCGAACCTAGGCTGCCCCTCTGAACATGGACAGGAATCTGTTTCTCTCTTAGACAGCTGCCCCTCCCTCCCCTGGCCACCTGAACTTCCCCTCTAATACTGGGCGTGTCTTGAGGGCAGAAGCCGTGAGTAGTTCTCAGGGTCCCAGCAGAGCAGGCTGTGGAAGCAGACAGTGTGGCACAGTGGGTGTGGAGCAGGTTGGGAGCATTTTGGAGCAGGCACGGGGTCCTGAGTTCAAATTCTGCCTTTGTGATCTTCTCTGAGTTTCAGTTTTCTCATTTCTCACATGGGGATAAAAGGAATCTCTACGTCTCAGGGTTGTGATGATAACATGCTACATGTTATTATATTTTTCACTGTTTAATGAATGGCTGTGTTCTGGGCTATGCAGTGAAATGGATGGAACATGGAATTATGAATAAGAAGACAAAGTTCTGCCACTTCTGATCACATCACAAAGTGGTGTGATCTCAGCTACCTGGTCTCTAGGCTCAGTTTCATCACCTGCAGGATGGGTGTAAAATGCCAACAGCATCTGTCCTGTCTCCCTCAGGGTTGTTGTGAGGCTGGACTAGGGGAGTGTAGGTAAAGAAGCAACTATAATGTGCTTTGGGTGCTTGTTTTACTGACAGCCACGTCCGGGGTGACCTAGGGCAGTGACAACCTGTTTAAAGGATGGGAGAGTGACAGCAGTCAAAATAAACAGAGCTCCAAAAAGGAACAGGCTCTGTGCAGGGGGAACTTAATTTAGTTCCCCCAGTCGTGGGTGGCTATCTTTGAAGCAAATTGTGTCACCCATCTGTATTTTCTTACCTGTAAAATGTGAAGATGCTATGAGGAAACTGACTTTCCTGACCACTCTGGAGACCAAGAGAGGCTGAGGGGCCCCTGCAGGGGATGACTGGGGAGGGGCTTCCTTAGGAATAAAAGAATAATGGGAGTGCAGCTATACTGACCAGCGGCAGAGCACCTACTGTGTGCCCTGCAGGGGCATTTACTAGTTCTTTCTAATACAAGACACCAACAATGAGACTGTTAACTTTGTCACTTTATAGACGGAGAGAAACTGAGGCACAGAGAATTATCTAAAGTCACAAGTGCGGCAACTGGCAGAGCCAGGAATTGAACCCCATCTCCATGGCACCAGGCAGGACATGGCTTCCGAGGTCACATCCTGCTTTGCCCACAGAAAATTCCCAGGGCCCCCCCTCTAAGAAAAGTCATGAAGGAGGGCCCACAGAAGGTGGGACCTCAGAAGTTCAGAGGGCTGGACTGGGAGGGCAGGTTCCCAGGCTGAGACTGCCAAAGTCCCTTTGGGCAAAACCCAAGAGATTTGTTTCAGAGGCCTTGAGGCTTGAGGTGTGGTTGGCAGAGGTCATGCGACATAATGGGTTTGAACTGCGTTTACCAAAGTTACATCCAGCTCCTAACCCTTAGTACCTATGAACGGAACCTATTTGGAAATAGGGTATCTCTTGGCTCGGTGCCCGTTGCACAATAGTTACAGTGCCGGCCACATACACTGAGGCTGGCAGTTCGAACCTGGCCTGGGCCAGCTAAACAACAATGACAACTGCAACAAAAAATAGCTGGGCATTGTAGTGGGCGCCTGTAGTCCCAGCTACTTGGGAGGCTGAGGCATGAGGCAGGAGAATCACTTAAGCCCAAGAGTTTGACGTTGCTGTGAGCTGTGATGCCACAGCACTCTACCAAGGGCGAGATAGTGAGACTATCTCAAAAAAAAAAAAAAAAAAAAGGAATGGGGTCTCTCAGATGTAATTAAGTCAAGGATTTTGAGATGAGATCACTGTGGGTTTAGGGTGGGCCTTAAATCTAATGAGTGGGATCCTCATAAGAGAAAGGAGACGGAGATTTGAGACACAAAGACCCAGACCCAGAGGAAAAGGTCACATGAGACAGGCAGAGCTGGGCGTGCTGCTGTCAGAGAGCCGGCGCCCCTAGGAGCTGGAGGAGGCAAGGATAGTTTCCCAGAGCCTTCAGAGGGAGCGTGTCCCTCCTGCTACCTTGATTTGGGACTGTTGGCCTCTAGAACTGTAAGATAGTACATTTCTGTTGTTTTAAGTCACTTAGTTAGTAGTACTTTGTTATGGTGGCCCAGGAAAGAAGCTAATCTGGGCAGGGAGGAGCAGGAACTTGGCTGGAGCTGAGGGAGGAAGATGATGGCCCCAGGCTGGGAGGGGTGCTGTGCTCGGCCCACCCTGAGATGCTGGGATTCTGAGGTCAGCCTTGGTCCGGCCTTGGGAGAGGATGGGGGTATCGGATGCCTGGCCAGGCCCCTATATGATTGCAGGCCAGTTATTGATCATACCGACCCTTCCTGCAATTCAGCTGACCTCTGCCTCAGGTCTCCCCTCAGGAAGGTGAATCACCAATATCCTTTATTCCATTTCCTGGTGCATTAACTCTTTGACCTTAGGAAACATTTTTTTCTTTAGGGACCCACTTTCCCTGTCAGTGAACAGGAGGATTGGCTCCCTTATGCAGGCACTGGAGTGGGAAGGAGAGCAGGGAGGAGGAGCTGGTCCCTCTAGCATCTTCATCCTTCTGTGGTTCCTGGGATTAGACTGAGGTGGAATGTTCTTGGCAGGAAAAACCAGCTCTTGAGATTTCAGGAAGATAAGATCTTTTCTGGGAGCAAAGAAGGGTGTGATGTGCCTTAATGCTTAAAAAGACTTTGCTAAAAGAGCAGATTTTTCTCTCAAAGAGGATGGGGAGAGGACAGACACCCTGAAGGATGGGGGAGGGACACTGGCGGGTGTCATGGGGTGCTGATTGGGCAAGGGGCTCTAAGCCTGACGCTGGTGCTCAGAGATCCTGGTTGATGGGGGAATTCCTCAACTCTATCCCTGCAGAGTGAGACTGGGCTCCACCTCTTGAGATGTTTCTATGCCAGATCCTACTAGAGGTGGGACAAGAGACTGCATTCTTCCCAGCCTTCAAATGAATCATGCCTTGGAGCTGGGGCAGCTTGAGTTGGGCCTTGAAGGGTGTGTAGGCAGAGGGAACAGTGTGAATGAAAGTGTGGAGGTGGGAATTTTTTAAAAAAGTATTTCTAGAGAAGTAAAGGCCCCTGATCCTGAGTAGAGTTGAGAATGTGTGTGGCAGCCCAGTGGGAGGTGAGGCTGGAGAAGCAGGAGGTATGGATGGAACTAGTACTCTCATTTTCTGCGGGCTACCCTGATGCCAAGCGCTGTACTGGGCTTCCCATCTCTTCTGATTGTATCCTCAGCACAGTCTCTCAAGGTAGAGAGTAAAATCCCCATTTTACAAAGGAGGAAAGATGAAGGTTCATAAAAGTTGAGTAAACTTCCCAGAGGCATAGAGTGTGCTGGGGAATCTACGTGAACCACATGAAGCCAAATTTGGGAGGATCTCAATAATAGGAAGAGGTGTTTGAATTTGAGGCCACGGGTAATAGGGAGGCATTGTAGGTGTTTGAGCAGAAGAGTGGTACAAGGAGCAGAATGCCAACAGAGACCTGGCTGCGGAGGGGAAGACTAATAAAAAATAGTAATACAAAATAACAACTATATTAATAAGAATGAAAGACTCAGGAGTATCTTGGTTGCCTTAGCATCCTTTTTTCTTAAGAAGGCAGGGCACCTGAAGGTCAGGCTGGACCAAAGTCATGCCCAGAATGGAGAGAGGCCTGGAAGGCGGGGGTGGGTGGAGTCAGAGGAGGGGGAGCATGTGGGGCGAGCAGGGAGTGACTTAGGCAGAGAGAAGCCTGGGGGATGGGGTTAAGGGGGGAACTCTGGGCTTTTTCTACCTCCACCCAGCCAGGGCCAGGAAGGTAGTTATGTCAGGCCTAAGGTCAGGCATAACTTGAACATTACCCCGCTATGTGATCTTGGGCAAATCGCTATGCTTCTCTGAGCCTCTGTTTCCTCATCTTTAATATCCAGAGAGTAAATACTTAGAAAGTTGATGCTTTTCCATTTTTCCTCTTCCTGGCCCAGGGCTACCCTTTCGTCTCTCTAATGCCTTTCTGCAGAAGGTAAGCAGCTTTCCTTTGAAAGGAACATTTGCACTGGCCTTGAAGGCAGGGATACGACAGCTGGGAAAGAAGAGGGAAAGGCATGCCTGGCAGAGGGAACAGCATGAGTAAAGGCACAGAGACAGGATGTGCTCAGCTCCTGAGAATGTGGCTGCTGTGAATTACACGTATGTCTCTCAGGTCTGCTACTGTGCCTTCTCCAAGCACCTGTTGTTCTCCAGCACTTGAGGGTGAGATTGGCACCCATTTCTTGGTTAAGATAAGTTGAGGCAGAAAGACCATTGCCGGTAAGGAGGGGGAGAGAACAGAGTGCCAAGGGCCTGTCAGTACAGCAGGCGGTTTTGGAAGCAGGCTGGGAGGGGAAGGTTTGACTGTAGTGACTTCATTTTTGCTCCCAAATTGAAATTAAAGATCATTTCAACTCCAGATACTGGAAATGCCTGGGTTCATTACTTCCTGGGATTTTGTCCATGACCTCATTCTACATTCAATTAAAGCAATTTAAGGTAATTAATTAAATTTGTTATTTGATTAATAAAGATAGAAATTCTGCTAAGTTGCTGTGAAGGAGGAAGCCATGTTGGGACTTGCTAGCAGAAGATTTGGGGAGGCTCATGTCTGCCTCATCCGGGCTTACTCCTCGGTGTCATCTCAGGACCCCCCTCACCATTCCAACTGGGGTGCAGGAGTCAGAGCTTCAAGGCCAGGGCCCTGGGGGTGGTTGTGTTCTAGAAGCAGCAAGAAGGCTGGGGTGATCCATGGGGGAGAGGTAGGAGATGCAGGAGTGATTTTGCCTTCGGTGCACCTGGAAGGGTGGGGTGCTGAGTAGGGGTAGGGGGCTTTGGGCATGCTAGGAATATGCTGAACATACGCAGAAGCTGGGGGGCTGGGGAAGTATCAGGGAGCCAAAACCCAAGCTGCAGAACTGGAAGTGGGAGAAGATGGGGCGGGGCTGGGGGGAGGGCGGGACATCCAGCCAAAACCAGGTGGAGCTGTCCACAGGAGGCTGGATGCAAATAACAGGTACCAGCATTGGCAGTGGGTCAAACCAGGGAGGAGACGTCAGACCAGACACCATCCTGGGAGTCCCCATGGGTCAAAGCTTAAATCTCAGGGTGCTTCTAAATATGTCACCAACCCAGAAAACTCCACAAAATTCCTATCATTAAATTTGGCAATATTATAAAATTCTGCATGGAAGCAAACAGCGCAAACAGAATCAAGAGACAAATGAAAAACCGAGAAAAACATTTGAAGCTCATATCACAAACATTGAGTTTCTTAACATATAAAGAGCTCTCCCAAATCAATAAGAAAAAGTGGGGAAAGGTTAGGTATGGCAATTTGTAGAAAAGGAACTACAAATGGCTCTTAACATGTGCAAAGCTGCTCATTCTTTTTCATAATGAGAGAAATGCAAATTAAAAGTAGCCAGAGGTACCATTTTTATCCATCAGATTGAGCAAGTTTCAAAAATATACTGAGTTGAAGTTGGTGCAGAGAAATAGGCACTTTCGAACAATTCTGTTACTTCCTCTATGGAGGGCAATCTGATATTATCTTTTAAAATTATAAGTACATGTATTCTCTGACCTAGAGATTCAGCTTCTTGGAATTTATCTTACAGATAACACAATGATTTACTACAGCACTGTTTGTGATAGCTTGACAAGGAAACAACAGAAGAGCCCAGGGATAGGATGTTGGCAAATAAATAATGGTATATCCAGGCAATGGAATACTATGCAGCCACCAAAATAAAGAAGTATGTCCCGCTGGGTGCAGTGGCTCACGCCTGTAATCCCAGCACTGGGGAGGCCAAGACGGGAGAATTGCCTGAGTTCACAGGTTTGAGACCAGCCTGAGCAAGAGAGAGACCCTATTTCAAAAAAATAGTTGGGTGTTGTGGTGGGCACCTGTAGTCCCAGCTACCTAGGAGGCTGAGGCAAGAGAATTGCTTAAGCCCAAGAGTTTGAGGTTGCTATAAGCTGTGATGCCACAGCACTCTATCAAGGGTCACAAAGTGAGACTCTGTTCAAAAAAAAGAAAAAGAAAAAAAAAAAAAAGAAGCATGTCCCATGGGAAGATTTGTAAGGTGGGCTCTTGGGTTAAAAAAACCCTAGCCAAACACAAGGTGCAGGGCAATGTGTATAGGATGTTACTATTTATGTAAATACTAAGGACTATATAAATACGTGCGTGTGTTTTTGCTTACAGAGGGATAGACAATCCTTGAATCGCTAGAGCCCTGGCATCTGGGAGCCAGGTTTGCTTCTGGAGAGAGGAACCAAGTGACTGGGAGATAGGAGAGAGGGGGACTTACTTTTTCCTGTTATACCTTTTGAATTTTGGTACCAAGTATATGTGTTTCTTATAGAACAAACAAAATTACAATTTAAAAAACCAACCCAAGCAGGCAGCAGCATGTAGGGTGTGGCAAAGCCAGGGTCAAAGGTGCAGGGAGAGGTCAGGGCCCAGGTGGTCTTCTGTCCCCAGGGAGCGAGGGTGAGGTGAGGACTGTACATCTTTTGGGAACTTCCCTAAGCAAGGTGTCTACATGGGCTACCTCACTCCCTCCTGAGTGGCTACCAGAGGAAGGTATAAGCCGTGCTGCTTTGCAGAAGAGAAGACTGAGGCTCAAGGTGGGGCTGGGAAACAGTCCTGCGATACCTCCTTATTACCCCGACTGCCCCCATCTGCTGGCCCTGAGGACTAGGCTGGGATTTTGTTCCAGGGTTGACCTGGGTTCATTACTCCCATGGGGCCTGGCCAGTTGCCTCTTGGGAGCTTGGAGTGTGGGTGCTGCCCTGGGCGTCTGCCTGAGGAAGTTGGTCCTTCCCCTGGAGAGAAGGTGGCCGATGCCTCTGGGGAGGGGAGTATCTGAGGACAGCTCCAAACAGGATCCTTGGCTGGAACGACCCTGAGACTCTCCTGCACTGGTGAGCAGCTGGCCCACCATGCTCCAGGAGGATGGGGTGCCGAGACCCAAGGGAGGAAGCAGGGACACCCCACAGGGGGACACACTTTGGACCTCTGGGCGTGAAAGGGGATCCTCTCAACCCTGATAACAGGAGGATAAGCTTTAGCTTATGTCTAGAACATGAAACAACTTAATCTTCCTCTGATGGCTCCAGTAGGGATGAGGGTGTTTCCTTCAGGGCTGTGGTAAAGCCAGTGCTGACCCCAATCAGTACAAGGGCAGCTGCTGATGTGATTGGAGAGACCCCCAAGGGCTTTTAAATCTCAGATATCTTCCAAAGAGGCTGAGTCCAGGACTGCAAATTGTTTTGAACACAGATATTGTGTAGGCGCCTCCCTGGGGAGGCCCAACCTCCTCATGGGGTCTAGCACATCGCTTCACTCAACAGGGGTTACACATCAGTCAATAATGGAGCAGGGACTAGTCTGCCCCATTTGCCTCCACCGCAGGCAGGCCACTGGTGAGAAAGTGATGCAGGGGCAGGGCTGAGCTTTGACTCCTTGATGGGGTAGAAACAGCCTGTGTCAGGAGGCCTGGGACTAGGGCCAGCTCTGCACTCACTGGTGGTTAGAATCTGGAGTGGGCAAAGCTCTTTGCTCTGAATCTTAATCTCTCCATTTGTAAAATCAGCCACTTGAGTTGGATGGTTTCTGACGGGCCCTTTGAACTCTAAGGAGTGGAGTTTATGGGGTTTCATCCAAGGCTAGAAGACCTTGGGGCCTAGACATGCTAGATGGACAGCCAGGTCACGACATCCCCTCTTCACTTCTGTCTCCATGACAGGTGTGGTTTACAAGAAACTCTTATGGTATTTTCTCATTTATTCTTACAACGACCCATGAGATGCCCCCATTTTCCAGATGGGAAACCGAGCCTCAGAGGGACTAAGGAACCTGCCCAGCATAGTAGGTAGGGGACCTAGATGCTAACCCAGATCTGATGACTTTGAGGCATTTTCTTTGCCTCAGGCCACAGCTGCCTCTTCCTTGCTTATTTTATGTTTTTGGTGGGAGTAGAGAGGTCCTCATCAAGTTTCATCTTTGGGAAGTGGACCTCATCCTTCCATCTTTGCGCCAGCTGCTCCGTCAGGCCAGGTTCTCAGCTGGATGCTCCAGTGGCCTCACAGGACTCCAACCTCGCCTCTACCACTCCCTCCCCACTGCCTCATACTCACACGTGGACGGCTTGGGCAGTGACTGCTCCTCTAGTCCCAGCTGGCCCTTCTTCCTCCCAGAAGTCTCATGGGGACCTCAGGTCTCCTATGCCAGAGTGAGTGGGCATGGCCAGGCCAGCTGTGCCCTCCTCTTTGGCTCCAGTCTGGGTGAAAAGGCACAAGTGTGTCTAAGAAACCATTTCTCCCTGTCCACAGCCAGCTGGTTCATGCTGTGACCTCAGCTGCCACCCTTTCCCATCACGTGCTGTGTTCAGGACAACTGACAGGTCCTGCTGGGCAGGGAGGGGAGAGGGAGGAGCAGGCAGGGGCAGGTCACAGGCCTGGCTCCCCGCTGAGGAAGCCACCTGCTCTGTCTGAGAATCTCACGGTGGGAGGGAAAGGAGGACCATGGAGGACCTCAGAGGGGCTGAAGAAGAGGCTGTTTTATAAGCCAATGCCCCAGGCTCTGGCTGTTTCAGCCTGCATGGAGCAGAGGGAACAGCATGAATGTGGAAGGAGAGGAAAACTGGGCTGGATGCCCTCCTCTGACCACCTAGCTGTGTGACCTTAGGTAGGTCTCTTGACATCTCTGAGCTTCTGCCCTGATTGATTCATGAACTTACTAAAGGTCTGCAATGAAAATAAATGTACTTTGTAGACACTAATGCTCTAGTGGTTAAGAGCATGTGCTCTATGGCCAGGAAGGTTGGGTCTGGATCTCAGCCCTGCTGTGTGACCTTGGCCGAGTGACTCCATATCTGTGTCAGGTGCTTTTGCTGCACAGCACACACCTCACAACTCAGTGACTTAATGTAACAAACATCCACATAGCTTATGATTCGGGAGTTAGTGATTTCCGTTGAGGTCACTGAGCTGTCCTGGTCTGGACAAGGCTTGAATGACCTTGGCCAGGCTCCCCTGTTTGTCTCCCTTCAACTGGTTGATCCTCTGGGGCTGGCTGGTTAATTTGGCCTCACCGGGGATGACTGGAACTCTGAGGGCTCTCCCATGTGTTCCCTGGGCCTGCTCACAAGGTGGTGACGGGGCTGCAGAGGCGGCAAGAGAGGAAGCCCTAACGGCACGTCCCCAGCCTCTGCAGCATTATGCTTGTGTCCGTTGGCCAAAGTCAGTCACATGGCCAAGTCCAAGGTACAACACGAACAAATGGGGGGCTGTTACTGCAACAATCTATCCCAACCTGTCTGGGCCTCGGTTTTCTCATCTTTAAAAATGAGCGTAACCTTGTGCTTTCCTGAAGGGATCACGGTGAGGATTGAAATGACATGAACACACATATAGAAAATGCGCTGCATGGCTGAGCGCCAGGGAAGAGTGAGCACCACACGAGGGGGGCTATTGTTAGTACTGCTATTAACAGGGGGCTTCAGAGGGACCAGGCTCTGGGCTGCAGGCCCTGGGGGCAGTTATGGGCCTGCTTTAAGCAGGTCCTTGCAGAGGCCCAGTATCTTCCTCAATTCCCCGGCTGGGGAAATGGGAGCCAGTGCAGTCCCTGATGGAGCTTTTGCCGTTGTGTCCTGCCCCATTGGAGCTGCTCCTGGAGTCCTCCCAGGGATCCAAAGGGATGTGGAACGTCTTTCCTCCTTCCAATTCCCTTCTCTCCCTCCTCCTGGGCTCAGGGCACTTCCTGGTGAGCATCACAGTGGTCTGGAAAGGAAGTGCCCACCTAAGGTGCTTGCTTCTGGGGTCCCCAACCTTCTCCCCATCAAAGTCACTTGGATTGGAAGGCAACCCTTTCATTGAGCTCCTTGAAATATTTATTCTACCACAGAGCTCCCCAGGCTTTGCCAGTTCCTACATGGAACAGCGGAACAGCATGAATGTGGGAGTAGAGGAACTGGGCAGGATGCCCCTCTCCAGCTCTGACCAGCTGTGTGACCTTAGGTAGGTCTCTGGACATCTTTCAGTTTCCACCCCAATTGATTCACGGACTCACTAGGGACCTGCAATGAGCATAAATGTACTCACATTTATGTGCCCCATAAATGTGCCACAGCCAACATTTTTAGGGGCACAAATGACCACCACATGCTCATTAATATAATGTAGAGACTGGCAATATGGGGCATATGATCTGGAATCGGGGTGGGGTCTGTGATGTCATCAACAGCCCACTGGAGTCCCTGGACATTTGTTACAACTGAGCAAAATCAATCAGGCTGTCATCTTGGTGAACTTGTGCAAATCTGTACCCCTACAGGGGGAAGGGGATTGACTTCCTTAGAATTTTTAAAATCTTGGAAACAGGATTTACACAAATGCTTGGCAACTGTGGGTCTGGTTCTACACCCTTATTTCCATGTTTCTAGGGACCCCCTCTGAGCTCACGCAGAGAGCCAGCGTGAGGCAGAAGGTCCTTTCTTCATCCATCTGACCCTCATTCTTCCCTGTTTGTTAGGCCTGGCCTCAGACCCAGGAGATGGAACAATGAGCCCAATCAGATGCAGGCCCTGCCCTCATGGAATTTATGGTCTAAGTGAGACAGAGATTAATTGGTCATAAGAGTAAATGTAAAATTATATGGCCAGATGGTTTTCTTTTTTGAAATATTAATCTTCCTGCCTTCCCTGGCATTTCCTCTTCCTTTATGGGGCGGTCGCAGTCAGAACATTCACTGCCATAGGGCACGGATGACCCAGTGGAAGTCAGAAGTCACTTCTTGCCTTTTGAGTGTCCAAACTGAAGCTCGGGTGTGTGTGGTGGGGGAAGGTTATGGGGGTGGAAAGAGCTAGGCGAAGATAAGGGATGATCTGAGTCCCCAGACCAGGTGAAGTCTCCTGGGCTGGGGGAAGGCAGAGTGAGGGGAGGGGCATTGCTGGGTGGGCATTGGAGACAGGCCATATGCTCACTTGGGGTGCCCCTGCTCCCACATAAAGAGGCCTGGAGGACTTGGGAATAGGGAAGACCTGTGTACCATCCCAGCCAGAGGAGCACAGACCCCAGGGTGATTTGGAGCAGAGTGTCGGGGCAGCTTTGAGTCTCCTGAGGCCAGGCCAGCTCTTTCACCTACCAGCTGAGGTTCACTCAGAGACACCTGGGGGTCAAAGATCTCCCCTCACCTCTGCTGCTGGGTCCATCCTGGACTACCAGGTAAGCTGTGCACCTTCTATTTGGGGAGCATATGTTCCTCTAAGTTTCACTATTTTTTTTGACAAAAGCATATTAGCTGCTCTGGCTCTTTTAGCTCAGCAGAACCCGGCACTGTTCAGCAGTTCTGACAAACTGATGTCCTGTGGGTTCCATCACTCACCCCTCTTAGCTGCCCATGTTTGCCATGTGGAACCTGGAGGTCAAGTACAGGGAGGGAGAATGAAGGAAGTATGGCCTCGACTCTCAGTTACAAGGTCCTCCACTGTCCCTGGAGCTGGGCCACGATCTAAGGCCTACCTTCCAGATGCAGAGAGCACTGGAGTGGGAGTCAGCAGCATAGATAAGCCTAGTCATGCCCCTGGTTTGACCAAGTGACCTGAGACAAGTTCTACTCTCTCTCTGTGCCTTTTTTTTTTTTTTTTTTTTGATAAAACAGGGGCAGTGTTGGTGTGGTCAATGAGATAAAAAAATTCAAAATGACCAAGTCTCATCCTCATAATGAAAATAGGACTATTGAACATTACTGTGCTCTGAGCCAGGCACCGTGCTAAGAGGTGGCTCAGATGATCTCCGTTCTCTCTCCATATCCGATATGCCTATGACATTATCGTTATCTTTCTCATACAGAAGGGGAAACTGAGGCACAGAGAACTCAAGGACACTGCTGAAGATCACATACATTTGGCAAAACTGGAATTCAACAGTGGGCTGGCAGGGCCCACCCTCCCGCCCTGTTCTATACTGGATGGCAGTTCTGGGGCTTGCTCCGTAGGGTGGGGCTGAGCAGGACCCTGAGGTCACCTCACCCACTCAATGCACAGAGAAGGAAACTGAAGCTCGGAGGGTGGGGATGGACTTTTTAAGATTCCAACAGTCCAGACACCACACTGATAGATGGAAAATGTCGAACACTACACGTAGCATTGGCCACATGTATTTGAATCCACAAAAAAGGATTTTCTGAGGATGTCAAAACTTGCCCAAGAAGACTGAAAAGTGCAGGTTCTAGGGAGATCTGTGGTAAGGGGAAGGGAATGTGTGTGTGGGTCTTTGAGTACCGTTCTGCACTGCCCAGAGCAGAGGAACAAAACAGAGCTGCTGCTTCCTTCACTGGCCTGATCTGAATCTAAGATTGGGTCCTGCAAAAGGAGCCAGAGATGAGTGCCAGGGTGTGGGATTCAGCTGCTCCCTGGAGTGCTGTTTCCAGTAATGATGCGTCTGAAGCAACCCCAGTCCCCACCAATAGGGGATTGGTTAAATACACCTCTGTGGTTTTGTTGGGTTCTGCAATATTGACAACCATTAAAAGTGACATTTTGGAAAAAGTGTGTGGCATATAGAATGTATTCCTAGTAAAAAGTTAAGACCAACGTAGGTTACAACACAGGGTGTGACATCTGATCTCAAAAGTGTTAAAAAATATAGTATGTACACGGATTATGGTTTATTTTCACTTTGCATTTTCTTGCAGTTGCCAAATTCTGTGAAACATATATGGCTCTTGTAATCAGATCGCCCTCGCATTCTGCCATCATTCTGCTATTTTCATAAAATGGGGAGAGGGCACCTCAGCAGAGAGGGGGGCTCTGTTCCTACATTGCTTGAGAGCCTGGATGGACACTATTCATGAGGAAGGGAGGCTACTTGAGCAATAGATGGCGGGATGGTCATGTCCACTGCCTGTTCTGGGGCCTCTGAACCCTCAGCCAGGCTCAGGAGTGTTTTCCAAAGCGAAGGACTAAGCCCCAGCCCCACCTTGGCCCATCTGCGAGGTGCCAGGGCAAGGGCAGGAAGCAGAACCACCATTTAGTTCCCCGGGGAGGTGTCTCCGAGAGGTGCCCTCTGTCAGGCTGGCTTATTCATTTATTCATTCAGCAAAAATCTCCTGAGCACCTACTACGTGCCTGGTGCTGATCCAGGTGCTGGGAATATAGTGGTCAGTAGAACAGCAACCTTGTCGTCCTCATGGAGCTCATGTTCATACGACACAGACAACAAGCAAATGAATAAATATGTGGAGTAATGGCAAATGGAAAGGCACAAGAAGACAGGGAAGGACAAGGGTGGCACTTCGGGGTGGGCTGAACAGGGAAAGCCCCTCTGAGGAGGTGGCATTAAGCCGCCAGCTGAAGGTGCCAGCCATGTGAGTACCAGGATGGAGAGTTCTAGATCAAGGGAATGAAAGTGCCAAGGCTCTGGGGCAGGAGTGTGAGTGGTGTTTGAGGACCAGCAAGGGGAGGCAGTGAGGCCATGGGGAGATGGCAGGGAATACGATTGCGGGGGCAGGGACTGGGAGGCTAGATCATCGGCTGTGTGGGAGATGGACAGACACCGTCTTCTGTGCTGAATAAGATGGAGCTTCTAGGAGGCTTTCAGCAGAGGAGTCACCACCAGACCTGACTTCTGTTTGGCCCCGTGGCCTTGGCTGGGCGTAGCAGAGAGGACACTGCTACACCCGCTCGAGGCAGCGACAGCAGCGGCTGAAACACATGGTTGGAAGCAGTTGGATTCAGGATTATTTTGAGGCAGATCTGAGCGCTCAGGGCCTTCCCTCCATACTGGCCGGCTCCTGGGCCCCAGCTTTCAGGTCATCCCCCAATCTCTGCCTCCTGGAGGCTGAGGGGTCTGGGAGGCCTGGGGATCTTGGGTCCACTCTCTTTGGGGAAGGGGCTGAGTGGGACCTGGGGTGGTGGTGGAGGAGGTTGGGCTGCAAGACCAGGCCTTCAGTCACGGCCTTGGTGGGGTGCTCACTGCCCTTTCTCATTAGTTGCCAAAATAAACTCCTTCCCTGGGGCAAGGAGGGCAGGGCGTGTTGGGAGGGATGCCAGGCACACACACTGGTTCATTCATTCAACAAATACTTATTGAGCACTTACTACACGGGAACAGCTGTGAACAGACAGAACTCCTTGCCCCCCCCCCCAAGCTGAGCTCCCATTTGAGCAGAGGGAGAGACACTAAACAAGCAAACAGTAGTCAGTCGGATGACAGCGAGTGCTGAGGAGAAAAACAAGGCGAGGGCTAGGATTGCAGCATGCCCACCGAGAGGGGGTCTTCTGTCCCTGTTTCACTTTTCTTATTTTCCATAGCACGTATGTCCTTTGAATATTCTAGAAATATTTATCTATTATGTGTAGAGTTTTCCTTCTGCACCCCCCACTGTGCCCTGCACTGGAAAGGAAGTCCCATAAAGGCTCTTTATGGAAGTGGTTCTCTGCTGTCACCCCAGTGCCTAGAAGGGCACATGGGAGCACTAAAGGCATAGCTTTTGAATGAGTGATGCAGGCCCCCTTACTGAGACCAGTGACTTTAGCAAGATGGCGAGGGAGGGTCCTCTTCACCTTCCACCCAGGAACCCAGGTTGGGTGTTGGCAGAGGGTGGGAGGGCACAGCCCAGATTACATTGTACAAGTTGTCCATAGATCCTAACAATCCCACCCACCACAGTGCCCAGTTGGCAGGACAGAGCCCACCCCCAGGAGCAAGGACAAGGCTTTTAGTGCAGCATTATGGGCTTCAGATCCTTCAGGCCAACAGCTTTTGTCCTGCTTCAGAGAGCGAGAGACTGTCTTAGTCCATTTTATGTAGCTGTAACAGAATACCTGAGACAGGGTAATTTATAATGAGCTGAAATTTATTTGGCTTACAGTTCTGGAGGCTGGGAAGTCCAAGGTCAAGAGGCCTGCATCTGGCAAGGGCCTCCTTGCTCTGTCATCCTATGATGGAAGGTGAAAGGGCAAGAAAGTATGTCTGCAAGAGAGAGGAAGGGGGCCAGGCTCATCCTTTTATCAGGAACTCACTCCCTCAGTAACTAACCTGGTCCTGTAATGATGGCATTATTCCATTCATCAGGCCAGATGTGACTTAATCACCCTTCTTTTCTTTTTTTCCCTTTCCTTCCCCTCCCTCCCTCCCTCCCTTCCTTCCTTTCTTCCTTCCTGTCTCTCTCTCTCTTTCTTTCTTTCTGGCAGGGTCTTGCTCTGGCTTCTAGGCTAGAATGCAGTGGTGTCATCTTACCTCATTGCAATCTCAAACTCTTGGACTCAAGTGATCCTCCTGCCTCAGCCTCCCCAGTAGCGGTAGCTGGGACTACAGGTACCTGCCACCATACCCAGGTAATATTTCTATTTTTTTGTAGCAATGGGATCTTGCTCCTGCTCAGGCTGGTCTCAAACTTCCGGCCTTAAGCAATCCACCCGCTTTGCTTTCCCAAAGTGCTAAGATTACGGGCATGAGCCATTATGCATGGCCCTAATCACCTCTTAAAAGTCCTACTTCCCAGCGCTGTTGCATCAGAGATTAAGTTTCCAACACACGAACTTTGAGGAACACATTCCGACCATAGCAGAGGGGTGGGTCTCTTGGTACTCCTTTGGTACTTGGTATTCATTTTTGATATTCATTCATTATTCATTTGATAGTCATTCATTCGAGAGCGTCTTAGCCATATTACTGCGTGGTTTGGTGTGTGATAGAGGCTTGAGCTAGCCGGTTGTCGGGTTGACCCTTCTCCCTGTCCTGTTCATTCCAGCAGTCCCTATTGCCCTCGACCGTGGAGTTGTCATGGAGGTGCAGAAGGAGGCACAACGAATCAGACCCCGTCCGTTTGGAAGATGTACCACTCGCGCGTGCGGCGCGGCGGCCTACGGCTGCACCGGAGTCTGCAGCTGTCGCTGGTTATGCGCAGCGCTCGAGAGCTCTACCTCTCAGCCAACGTGGAGGCCCACCAGCCGGAAGCACCCTTTCGGCCAGCCCACTCCTCTGACCCTCTCCTGAACTCGCCGCGGGAAGCGGGAGCCGGAGCCCTGGACGGTGAGCAGCCCTCCCTGGAGCCCATGGGCACGCAGGAGGCGCCGAGAGCTGAGGAGGTCTCTGGCTGTGGTGCCCCGCGCCCCGCGCCCCGCCAAAGGGAACCACAAGCGGCGGAGCAGCAGCCTTAGTGACGGAGGGGACGTCGGACTGGTCCCAAACAAGAAAGCCCGTCTGGAAGAAGAGGAGGAGGTGGAGGGGGTGTCATCGGAGGTCCCTGATCGCCTGCAGCCCTCTCCAGCCCAAGCTGAGGGCGCCTTTCCTACCCTGGCTCGCGTCCTACAGAGGCGCTTCTCCCACCTCCTGAATTGCAACCCAGTGGCGCCCCCGACGGCGCCGCCCGCCTGCGAGGCAAAGACGGCCTGCCGCCCGGCGGACAATCTCCTGAACGTGCTCGTGAGGGCCGTGGTGGCCTTCTGAAGATCCCGAGCAGCGCTACCAGAGCCCAGAGCGCGGGTCGAATCTTTGGCCCAAGTGCACAGACCCGAGGCGAGCCCCCTGCTCCCCTGGGGGAGCGCCCGCGGTAACTGTGGAGAGAAGCCGTCGCCGCCGCTGGGCTGTTGAGAGGCCCGGAGAGGAACTCTGTCCCCAGGGAGCCGTCGCCTGACGTGTACAGCAGCGGCAACGAGAAGTCTGAGCTACGGGCGCTGGCGCCTCCCACGGAGACCTGCCGCGCCCACAGGTGCTGTCTTAACCGACTGGGACGTGAACCTTTCCCTTTCTTTCTGGACTGGGAAAGGGAAGCCTTGGTTCTTTCATCTCCTCAGGGTCGGACTTTATTTTTTTTACTGGGGGCTGTGTTGCTCCTTCAAGGATTATCAATAGTTGGTGTTTGCATTTCCAGCCTCGGAGAATTCCAGGCACCCCCCTTCCCCTTCCACTGACATTCTTGTGCAAGGGGTTATCTTATCGTTGCGTCATGGGGCAGACGTGGGGAACTTCCTGCTGCCTTGAGTGGGCGTGGGGCCTGGGAGGAGGTTCTGGGGTGTGAGCCTACCCTGGGAGTGGGAGGAGAGTGGCGCGAGTCACTTGGCCCGGGCATGCTGCTGGTTAGTTGCCTTGCGCTCCTGAGCCTTCGGGTGGGAGCAGTGGGGTTTGATATTCATTTTTGATATTCATTCATTATCAAATGGTAATTGGTACTTGGTACTCCTTCCCTGAGTTTCCTCCATTTGATGTACCTGCTTCATCCATATTTAAGATCCATAATTAGGAAGCAAGGGCCGATAGGCCCAGTGAGACCCTAATACCTCCCTGAACTTCCTCAGTGTGCTGCAGGGATACTGGGACCTAGGTCCCAGCTGAGAGACTGAAAGTTGGGTGGAGGCATGGGTGGGAGCCTGAGAAGTGAGTGAGTAGGGAATTAGGGAAACAGCAGCCGGCTTAGAGCCAGGTCTGAAGACTTTGTACCACTGTGTCTGCTGGTCTAAAGCAGGGTTTCCCAACAGAGAAAGAGAAGTGTTTTGTGATTAAACCTTAAGTTAAAGACAATTAAAATGGGTTATCTCCTGTGGGACTTCTCAGGACTTTTATTGATTCTCTAAGAACAAATGAAGCATTTTCCAAACTCTTATTCATGGTACCCCCTTTTCAGGGAGGATCTTGAAGGATGGGGGGCCCTCTGAATACTCTTTGAGAAATGCCGGGTTTTGTTGATAGCTATCTAAGAGGCTTCCTTCTTGCCCCCTCCCTTTCTCCATCTTTCTTCTCTGCTAAAATAGCTTGTATAATGCAAACACGCCGTTAAGTCACAGAAAAACACTTACCTTGCACAAGGTGGGCACTGGGGAGCCATTCAGCTGCGCAGTGTCACTAGGAAATCAAACCTCACTCGGCACTCAAGGCTCCAGCCTGGCTCCAAATATAGCACCCAAGATTGCCCTGGCACCAGGCGGCTTCCTGATTCAACCAGACTCCGCTCCTCCATGACAGCTATGAGCATGCCCGCTTCCAAGCCTTAGCTTTGGCTAGAATAGTCCTCTCTCCTCCTCTTTGCCTTCTCTAGGTAGCCTTCCTTGACTACTTCAACCTTGCTTCTGAAGCCCTTGAAGGTGGTATCAGAAAGAAACAGAAGGTGAGAAGTTCTAGATGTTAGTTTTACAGGACTGTAAAGCACCCTCTATTATCCGGGAGACTATAACTAAGGGCACCCAACAGAAACAAATTCATCAAGAACTGAAAGGGAGATCCAGCCACCTCAAGAAGATTGACTATAGGGTCTCGGTTTTCTTAGGAAAACCCCTACAATATTTCCATGACACGTAATCTCACTTTGCCTGATTATAGGCTTGTCCTTGGCTGATTCAATTTTTCCTCTTAAAATTCCAAACATAAACCAAAGTAGAGAATAGTATAATGTTAGTTCAGACAGTTAGCACCCCGCTTCCCCAAGTATCAATCTTGTTTCATTTCTGTATCTACCCACTGCCTTGTATCATTTGGGGGCAAACCCCAGACTCCATATATTCTATCCATATTTATATTAGTACACTTCCCTATTTTTTTACATAACCATAACATCATTATCCCACTTAATTAGCCATAAGTCCCCAAGATCATCCAATAGCCTGGGATTGTTCACATGGTTGTTTTATATGTGTCTTGATTTTATTTATTTTTTTAGTTTGTTCAGTTGGGATCCAAATGAACTTGGTTGGTATGTCTAAGTCTCTTTGGGTCTACAATTTCTATTTCTTTCTTTTGAAAATGTTTTTTGTTAAAGAAAGCAGATGCTTGCGCAATGTTTTCGCACAGGGAAGACATCACTAATTGCATCCCCTAAGTGACTTCTGATACCTTCCTCGGTCCTCTGTATTTATTGTAAATTAATTCTTAGTTTTTGAGGCTTGGTCACATTCGGATTTGGCTTTTTTAGTAAGACAACCTCACAGTGCTGTGTGTTTCCATCAGGAAGCACATAATATCTCCAGTTAGGATGCTGAAAAGCTATATCCATTAATCCATTAGTGGGTTGCAAAACGGTGGGGTTTCAATTCTGTCATCCCTTTTTTGTTTATTAACTGGAATACTTCTAAAAAGAGAAATGTCCCCTCATTTGCAATTCAGATACCCAGTGGTACAGTTTGTGTAGGAAAGGTAGGATAAAATGCTTGATTCTTTTTCTTTATTTACTAATTACATTTTAATGGAGTCATACAAGCAGTTAACTCTTGTAGAGCATGTACAGATCACCAAATGTTTTATCAACACCATCTCATTTAATTATCACAACAGCCTTGTGAGGTAGACACGGCAGATGGTGTTTTAATCTTTTATGTATTTATTTTCTGGTAGATGAGAGAACAGAAGTCCAGAGAAGGTAAGCAACTTACCCAAGCTCAGAGAGTTACTAGCACCAGCCCATCCTTGCCAAATTACAGGGGCCCTAACCCAGAGCCTGACACTTTCTCTAAATGTGAATTAACTAATTTACTTCTCAAACAACTGTAAGAGACAGGCAGGGATGGTCGCTGTTCCCATTTTACAGATGAGGAAGCCTGAGGCCCAGAGACGTTAGCTAAATTGCTTGAGGTCATATGATGATAACAGGGATTACTATTTATTGAGCACTTCTTGTGTACCAAATGCCTTGCTGGGGGCTTAAGCACAATACAGCATTCTGCTGTCTGCTGCACTCTATGTTATGGCCACATGTCAGGCATATTTTCTCTTTGTAGCAACCTTACATTACAGATGAGAACACTGAGGCTCAGAGTGACTGCGTCACACTCCCAAGAGGCTGGGCTCCAAGCCAGTTCTGTTCTGCATTACACTATCTCCAGCCCATGGGCTTCAACTTGATCTAAGACTTTCTGACCTGTATCTGAGCCGCCTCCTCCCTGCAGTGCCCAACACCCACAGTGTCTGACCAAGAAGAGAAAACTTTTCCTGTGGGTGATTAGCTGCCTCCCGGCTTATCTGCCCTTCTATTACCGCAGGCTGCTGTGTTTGGCTTTAATTGACAAGAGGAGAGAGGGCTGACACAAAAAAGGAGGAAACCTCATTATGTGAGAAAAGAATTAGTGGTTTTAGTGATTCCACAACATCCCCAGATGTAGCTGGCTCTGCCTCTAATTGCTTGTCTCCACTGATTTTTTCCCCAGAACCAGAATATTAAGCCTATTTACCAGCACAGCAGATGGAAAGGGCTCAGGACCTCTTGGCCTAGCAGGGAGGGGCAGGAGGGCCTCTGCAAGGCTGTGAGGGACACCGGGACAGCCCTGCTGCGCTGAGAGGCCTACTTCTGAGTGATGAGAGACATCATCACTAGGCCCTAAACCATGTTGGCCTCAGTAATGCTTGCAACCCTGGGCTAATGATGCTCCTGCTGCAGGCTAGCACGAACCGTCAAAAACGGGTGTCTTTCGAGATGTGCTCTCTTTCCTAATGAGATGCGGTGGCCTGCTTCCTGCGCGGACAGAGGCCCTCTTGGAGATGGGGAAGAAGACAGGAGGAGGAAAAACAAGAATCCAATTAAACCCTCAATTCGAGCAGAGTAAATGAATTTGACTTTAGGTGATCAAGGGGGAGAAAACTTCTAATTAGACACATGGCAATCCCGGGGCTCAGCACACTCGTGACCCGCCCCCGTCACTTTTTAGATAAATGTTAAGGATTAGAATGGGATGTAATTAAAATCCGTCAGTCCCATACAGTGGCTGCTGGTGGGGTTTGGTGACAGCTTGCTCACCTACTCTCCCTTGTCATCAGCTCCCTCCTCCTCCAAGCTCTTGTGCTCTGATTGGCTCTTTTGGCCAGACAATCCCCTTCCAGCAGGAAAAAGGCTGGGGTGGGAGGGGCATCCCTGGGGTGTACCCTTCTTCAGAGGCCTAGAGGGGGTTGGGGAGCAGAGCTTCTCCGGCCTAGGCAAACTGGCCAGAGGCTGCAGACTGGAGGACCTCAGACGAAGCCTGGCCTACAGAGGAGTTAAAGAAAACTGAAATGCATTTATGGCCCTACAAACTCTGGATATTTCATATAAATGTTTGAATTTTCTGGTTTTTTTAGAAAAATTAAAGATCTGGTAATGCTGGGCCGGTATTCTCATCCAGCAACAGTTGGCTGTGGTTGAATAGTGGCTGCCCATTTAGATAAGATGCTGGGACACGGCTTACTACATCCCCAATCTGGCCTGATTTGCTCATCTGCTGGCCTTTGAGAGGGCGAGTCACCAGTGTGCTCAGCCCCAGCATTGCTGTGTCTAATTAGAAGTTTCCTCCCTGTTGGGATCTGAGTTTTGCAAGCTCTGATCTGGGTCTTCAATCTCCAGGTGAGGGGAGGTACCCAAAGGTCTACTCTGAACTGCCACCCCCACACCTTGGTTTATGCTGCCTCTGTCTGGAAAGCCCTTCCTCATGTGGGATGTAAGCATCCTTCAAGCCTCTGCTCGAATGTCACCTCATCCAGGAAGAGTGGCATGTCTCTCTGCTCTGGCTTCTGAGAACCTCCGTGTCCCTGTATGGCACCTCTCTGGTGTGTGATGGTGAATCTATCTGCCCCGGGAGGCTGTGAGCTCCCTGAAAGCAGGGTCAGGCCCAATTTTCTCCCTTTCCCTTCAAGTGCTCAGCATAGGGCCTGGTCCAGGGGAGACACCCAGTGAATATGAATGGAAGGGAGCTGAGCATATGCTGGGGCAGGACCTTGGTCTCACATGGGAGTGATCAAGTCCATCTCCAGCTCTTCACCAGGTCATCTTTGAGTCTCCCTTGGCTCCCTTTCTCAGGCCCCAGTTTGCTTTGCTGGAGATCATTTATGAATTTTACAGAAAGGTGTTTGGGAATTAACATATGACCACAGCCAGGGAATTCATCCCACAGTGCAGGAGGAGAAGAAATACCTAACATGACAGAAAGATGTGCTAATGGTGCGATTTCAATCACAGAACCACTGGTAAGTCCATGGGAAGATCATTTTTGAAAGTGATGTCTACCAAGGGACACATGGACTATTCGGTGACCTATGGCCAATCTATTTCCCCTACTTGGTTACCTCCCAATGTCACAGGTCAATTCACCCGACCTACCTGAGCTTCAGTGTCCTTGTATCAGAAATGGTGATGACAATACCTTCTGCACATTTCTTAAAGAGTGAAACTTTCCCCATGACCCAGCAATTCCACTTCTAGATATCTATCAAAGAAGAATGAGAACATACACCCCCACAAAAACTGCAACACAAATGTTCATACTAACATTATTCGTAATAGCCCCCAAATGGAAACAAGAACATCTGCTTGTGAATAGATAAACACGTCGGTATATCCATACAGTGGAATACTATTCAGCCATAAATATAGAGTGAAACATGAATGAACTCCAAAAACATCATGCTGCATCAAAGAAGCCGGACACTAGATACCACATATTGTTTGATTCTTTTTATATTGAAGTGTACAAAAAAGGCAAATCTACTGAGGTGGACTGGTGGTTGCTTGGGGCAAGCAGTGGGTAGGAACAGGTATTGACATAAATGGGCACAACAGATCTTATTAAAGTGCCGAGACTTTGCTAAAGCTGATTGATGGAATGGTTATAAAACTTGGTAAATTTACTGAAAATCATGCATTGTAAACTTGAAGCAGGTAAACTTTATGAAATGTGAAATATTCCTCCACGAAGCTGTAAAAAATTTCCTCCTGAACAGAGTGGCAACAAGATTCCCATGAGAAGACACACAGGGTACCTGGTTTCATCTTTGGCACATTCCTGGTGCTTCATAAATGTTAGTTTTACATTTTTCCTCAGCCCAAGCTGTCTTTGGCTAAGGGTGGTTTCAATGATTGGGACAAAAGTTTGTGATTTCTAGGTTTTGTTTGAGGCACTGCCTTAAGGACACTGTGTTTGACACTCTAGGCCTCACCTCTCCAGGCCCCGGTAGCCACCAGGACCATTGGTCCTTTTTCTTGAAGGCCTCCACACCTGCCTCTTCCTGTGGGCTTTTCTATCCTGACTCTTACTAACTCTTTTCTAGGCAATTGTGACAACTTCTGGCCAGACCTCCTCCTTGCCATAGGGTTCCTCCTCTTCCTCATTTGTCCTGCACAAGCTTGCAGGCTGCTCTTAAAGAGTGCCTGCACTCCCAAACCTTCACTGGCTCTCCAGTACCTGAAAGAGAAAGCCGAAGCCACCACCTGCAGGTTCTGCAGCTGGGCTCCCTCTACTCTCTGACTTCGCTGTCTCCTGCTCCACCTTAAAATGATTTTCTCCCTGGCCCCCGAACTAACTTTCTGTGTTCTGACTCTGCACTTTGGCCTATGCCATCCTCCTGGCCAACTGTCTTTCAGCAGCCCCAGGCCTGAGGGTCACACCCTCCTCTCAACATGAACATTAGGGACAGACGCTCATTCAGGCCCAGGGAGGGGCTTAGGAGCTAAGCAGACCCAGCTGCTTCTGGACCTGAATTTCCTGCTCAGCAGCCAGGACACCTACAAGCAGGCTCAGGTCCAATTTTTCCTGTCTGCCTTCAGGTGCTCAGCACAGGGCCTGGCCCAGGGGAGACACCCAACAAATGTGAGTAGAAGGGGAACAACCCTTGGTCACACACGGGAGTGATCAAAACCATCTCTGCCTCTCACCAGGTTGTCTTTGTACCTCTCTTACCCCCCTTTCTCAGGCCCTAGCTTGTTTGCTGAGCCTGTAAGTTGGGGTCTGACTCCAGACAGCAGTCCAGCCCTGACACCATATGCTTACCACTGCTCAGCAAAGCTTCTTGGGTGGGGATGAACAGGGATGCAAATGTAGACAGACCCGAGTGCAAAGCCTTTCTCCACTTGATAGCTGTGTGGCCTTGGACAGGTTACTTGACTTCTCTGTGTCCTGCCATTCTCATCTGTACACTGGAGATAGATAATACTACTAACCACAGAGGTTGCCAAGATAAGACAAGGACATATAGTTCAAATTCTTTATGTGGTGGGGTAGGATTCAATACACAGTAGCTTTTCCTCATGAGCTCAGCCTGGTCCCTGCTGTCCAGAAAGAGGTGAGATGACCTTTAAAGATAGTGTCTTACAGTAGAAACTTTGCTCAGCCCCTCCCTCCTCTGAGCCTCAATTTGCCCTTCTGGAGAGAGGACAGGGCCATGTGGTGTTGGCCTAGCTCTCTCCTAGCTCTGGAGTTTCAGGGTTGCCCTTGGTAGCCTTTGCCTCTCCCCTGACACACCTGCCCCCATCCCTTCAGATCCCAGCCACCCCGCAGGGCCCTGAGCAAGTAAAACAAGCCAACGAGGAAATAAAGACCTGACTGAGCCCGTAGCCTTGACCCAAGGCCGTGCTGTTGGGGAGGCAGCCAGGCCTTCTTATGGACAGAGACATTTAAGCCCTTTGCACGTAGGGACTGCATGGAATAGAGCTGCCTATTCCAACTGTGGCCAACAGCCACACTGCCCCAGCCTGCCCAAGACCCCAGCGGCCCAGAGCAGATGGCTTCTCTCAGAGTCTAATTACCCACCTGCTCAGAGTCCTAGGCAGGCTCTTACCGCAACAGTCATCGTCCATTTTCCTTGCCCAAGTTCACTATTGCCCTGGACAGGAAGCAGAGGAAAGAAGGAGGGTAGTGGGCAAGCTGACCCATCAAGGAGGAGGCCAATAGATTGGACAATGTCCCAGGAACCCTCCCCAAAGAACGTGTTTGTTTGGGAGCAGGTGCTCAGCTCTGCAGTCAGGTGCTGCTTGCTCAAACACTTTGGGCCTCTCTCTTGCTGACTCAAATAGTTGTCCTGTTAATCTCTTCCTCCTGAGATGGGGAAGTGGCTATCAGAAAGGAGCTGGGGTGTAGCTGATAGGAAAGTTCAATCCCTGCCTGAGCAAGTCCTTCTATCATGGCACTGGTCATGCTGCCCGATGACCATGGTTTCCATGTCTGTCTTCCACCAGCCTGGGTGCCTGAGAAGGCTGGACTGTGTCTGATTACATCTACTGTCCCCAGTGCCCTGCACACAGCATGGCACATAGCTGGTGCTCAATATTTGGGTGCTGAAATAAAAAGAAATTGATGGCAAAAGACTGAGTGAGTGTTTATTTTTCTTTCCTCTCAGGTTGTGATTGATGGCTACTCCTTGGCAAAGTTGATATGAATGAAGTTTGTTTCAGAGCCCTTCCCACTTCCTGTGTGCTTTTCACTCTTCAGTTGGTATCATCTGTCTTCTTCTAGTATCAGTCAGCTACCACGGAGAAAATGATTGGTGTATCTAATTTATACTAAAGTGAAAATGACTGACAGGACTATCTGTCATTTTTTTACATTTCTATAATGGACAGTCTCTAATCCATAGGCATGAAACTTAATGGCCCAACTATAGGCAGTCCTGTGCTTCTACTGGTACCCATGTTTTTCCTTCTCTCACCCTCTTATGCATTTTTGGATCTACTACATGCATAATTCTGTGGCTCTTCAGAACTTCAGAGGTGGTCCCAGCCACTCAATATGGGGTGAGACAGATGGGCCTCCACCCTCTGCTTATAAAAGCCAATGATAGGCAGCACAAGTCGTGGGGAACTCACTACCTTAAAGGCAGACCATTCTTTGCTCCAACTGATATTGAAACTCATATTAGCCCATTTCGCCCTTCCCTCTGGAGTCAGAGTCAAACAGAGTACATTTTTCCCCTTTCACAAAATAGGCCTTCCTCTAAATAAGGAGCTTCAGGCTTGCTGCTCCCTGAGTATGTCCAGAATGTACTCTGCTACCTCTGAGCCTTTGCTTTCTCTCACTCTCTGTGCCCTCTGGTTTCACGGTCACTGTCTGGTCTGAGGTTGTATCTTGCTCTTTATCTGTAGAACAAATACGATGGACAGCACCCCGAGCACAATGAATTTAAGGTTTTGTACCAGCTCAGATTCTCCAAACGTCCATGGAAGAATGGGTTTGGGGAGTCCTAACTGTCCACATTAGCTAGATAATAACAGCCGAGTCACCGAGTGCTCACTCTATGCCAAGCGCTGTTAGAAGGAGGTTTTCACACATTGGGATATTTCACAAATAATCCTCACAGCAGGGCCACTGATAGGTGGGGAAACTGAGGTACTTGGCAATGTTCTCAAGGCCAAATAGTTAAAAGTAATGGAAGCAGGATTTGAACCTGGATTGTCTCACTTCATAGACTATACTCTGGCTACCAGGATCTGCTGAACATCTGAGTCTGTCACCACTGCCTGCTTGTGAGTGCATGCACGCACACACACACACATACAGGAGAAGGTCGTTCTCCGCCTGCCTGCTACAGTGGACCAGGAGACCCTGCTTCAGGATCTATCCCATAAGAAGCAACTGCCTATGGCTTTTGCACCTACATCTTGGATCCATACTCTGCGCTCAGCCAAGTCTTATCTCTTCGTTGCAAATATCCATCCCACCTTTACTTCCTGGTCAATTCCTGTTCATCCTTCAAGACTCAGCCAGCCGTCACCCTCTTCTCTATGTCCTGCTGCAAAGCCCTGAGGGGTATCCATTCTCAAGGCATCTACACACTGACTCAAAATTAGCTCCTCCAGGGTAAGGAGATCCTTCTTGTTCTCTTTTGTTCTCCAAGTTCTAGAACAGAGGCTGGCCCATAGTGGGTGCCCCATAAATGCTTGCTGAATTTAACGGAGTCATAGAACATTGGAAATGCCACTAATTTTCCAAGCCTTTGTTTTCCCATCTGTAAATTAGGAACAGCTTACACTGGTTTATCGATACTCTCCAGCGAGATTAGATCATCTGTAAATTCCAAAGACTGTGCATGTGTAACAGGTCACAGAGTTGATGATGATTCTTTGTAACAAGTACTCCAACCAACCACAAGTGCTCTTAGCCTCTGTAGCATAGCCAAGCTCTGCCAGCTGTACAAGGTTGTTGAGGCTGAAATGCGCCGGCATGTGTTATACACTTGGGAGACATCCGGACAGAAGGACTGTCCGGATGTCTTGGAAGGCAACCTGCTTCCAAAGTCTTGGAAGGCAACCTGCTTCAGCTTGGACAGGAAAGGCCACCCTGAGCAGGAGAATTCTACTCCTTTCCTTTTGAGATGGAGAAGAATAAAGAAGAACAGAAAGTGAGACAGAGAGAAAGTCTTATCACTCTGTGGTCCCAACATCCCCAAACACAGGTGCACACACATGCGACAAATGTCCTGGGCAACTCTGGGGATCAAGAAGCTTGTTTCAGCCAGAGGAATTTCAACCAGAAACTCATGAGCACAAAGAAGAAGACATGAAGGCTTTTGATGCCAAACTCGCCTGAAGTCACAGCACCGGAGCATCTGGGTATGTCTGAGCTGGAAGAGACGATCTGCGTGCAAGCCCAGAGAGGCTAACCAGAGGCTCCCACACTGCCTGCTGATCACCTTCCATCTCTTCGTCCTGAGACCCTCCTCGGGACACATGGCCTCCCTCCTCAGAGCCTCTCCTGCTATTTCCTGGGGGTGAGAGCAGAATTTCACTTTATATTTAACCAAAGGAATGAGGCCTCTTTTTAAGTGCTTTATAAATGTCAGCACATTTAACCCTCATAACGATCCAATGGACCCCATTTTACACATTAGGAAACTGAGGTCCCACCTGGTGAGTGACACAGCTGGGATCCTCCCCAGATGGGGCATTCTCCTCCAAGCACCGGAGAAGAGGCTGGGCCAGGTTGCACATCTGACCGGCCAGAGCAGTAAGGGAAGCTGTGCCCTGGTGGCCCCACCAAGCCTTGGCAGATTCAGGGCTCAAGAGAGTGTGGAGTCCGTGTAGACCTTGCTTCCCTGGCTAGAATCAGGGAGCCCTGGAAAGGTGATAGGGACCCCTGTATTCTCATGAGCCTGTGCTCAGCTGGAGCAGTGAAGGAGTAGAGGTCCTTGTGGGAAGCTGCTGTTTCCTGGGCATCCACCTGAGACAACCGGATGTCTGGAAGAGATCAAGCAAAGCTTCCAGGCCCAGAGAGCTCCCTTGGTCTCTTCTGATTACCAAGGTGTCTCCTCACCCCAGGGCCCTGATGCACCTGGTTTCTTGGCCAGAATTATTTTCCATCACCCCAGCGTCTTCTGCCCCAATATTTCCAATGCTCTTTCCTATCTCTACTTGAACATAACTTTCCCTAAATGTTGCTCTTAGCCCCCAGGTGGAGTTGCTTTTTCCTGTTGTAAATTCTCAGAGTGTCCAGAATGCTTCTCTTATAGCTCTTTAATCTCACCTGTAATTAGATGATTCATTGTGAAGTTGTAATTTTAAAAGTAGCTTTATTGACCTGCACCTGTTTAGGGTCAAAATGTGGTAAGTTTTTGACATATATAGTCATTCATTAAACCATCATCACGATCAAGATAATGAACATATACATCTTCCCTAAAAGGTTACTCATGAGTCTGTAATCCCTTCTGCTCCTGGCCTCTCCCACCATGTGCTCCACAACTAACCTGCTTTCTGGTTTGCCTTTTCCAGAATTTCCTATGACTAAAATGTTTTACAGTATATTCACTTTTTGGCTTCTTTCACGTCATAATTATTGATACTTTCTTTTTATTGCTGAGTAGTGTTTCATTGTATGAACATATCATGATTTGCATATCCATTCCTTATTGATGAATATTTGGGTATATTTCAGGTAAATAAAGCTGCAATAAGCATTTGTGATAAGTCTTTGTGTGGGTATATATTTTCATTTCTCATACATGGTTGGTATATGTTAACACTTTAAGAAAATGACACACTTTTTCCCACAGTGGTTGTACCATTTTATAAGAGAGGAAGGGGCCTGAATAGAGCTGAAGCAGTGGGAATGGGAAGAACAGGGGGAGATTCAGTGACGTAAGAGGAAGTGTGGTAGGACTTGGTGATTAAGAGAAGAATCCAGAAAGTGCCCAATTTCTGGCTTGAGGGTGGTGGCATAGGGAAGGGGGTGCACAGACGGGAGAAGCAACATGTTTGCGATGGGGATGGGGTGGGAGATGGATACATTGTGCAGAGGTTGGTTTAGAAGTACCCTTTGAAAAGATAACCCTGCAAAGTTGTGCCTTTCCTTTTCTTGGTGAACAGCCCCAGTTCCCTCTGTTGTCTCCTATGTGCATCATCAGTTTACATCTCTGAACACTCTCCTTATCTGCATCCCCCCAAGTCCTGCTGCCAGAACTGAACACAGGAATGCAAGGATGGTGTGATGGCAATGGGTGGAGGCCACTCTCTCTGTCCTTCTGTGGGCTGTGTTGAGTTTGCATTGGTTTTATTGACAAATGTGTTACATTCTTGATTCATCCTGAGTGCAGTTAACAAGGCTCAGTTTCTTCACTTGTGTTCTCACTAAGGGGAACCCTTACCCTATATTGGTCACTTTTAAGGTGTGATTTTAAAACTCTCTGACCTCACCTCTCACTCTAGCCACTGCAGCCGCCAGTTCCACACATGCGCCGGACAGCTTTGTGCAGGTGTAATTAGACAGAACTTGCCTCTCTGATGCTCCTTTCAGAGATGTCTGTGGGAACCCCCTGACTCATGATCAACTACAAGTACAGGGGGGCTCATGCTGGTGGACCCATCCTGGATCAGTGATGGTCAGGGCCTCATGAACAAATGCTTGACCTGGACAACGTCCCTCACAATAATTTCACGACATATTCTTGCACTGTATTTCCTCCCTTTCCACTTCACACTCCCTCTTCTGCTCTTCCATTCCCTGGGGCCACTTCACAGATAAGCTGCCTATACAAGCCTTCTCTTGGACTCTGCTTTGGGAAAACCAGGCTAAGACATCTCAGTATTTTCTAACACTTTGAGAATTGGATGAAAGTATAAGACTTTACATTTATCCAGATTACATGAACTCTGAATCCCAGATGGTCTGGTATCTAGCAAAGGGGTTAGATCAGAGGATCTGAGGGCTGATCTTGCCATGAATTTTTATTCCCTAAATGGGGGAGAAGGGTCTGGTCACTCAACAAGTCTCCTAGGGGGCCTGAACATTTTCATTTGCTTTTGGAAGCTTTTAGAAGTGTCAGGATGCTTCTTTTCCAGGCTTGACCTGGAAATTAAAAATATATATTGGTGAGCAACTCCAGCTATTCTTGTTCCTTCCCAGGTTTCTGAGCTTGAAGAAAAAACAATTTAGAGATTTGTTTTTCAGCAGAATCACAAAAAGGACACTGGAATGGCAGCCATGCGGGAGGCTGGGGAGAGGCTGCTCCCTACTGGGAAGGACATAAAGAGAGGCAGCTCATCAGAGTATGGGGAGAGGCTGGTCAGCTGCAGTAGGAGTGGAGAGACACTTGCTTCTCTTTATGTCTGGGAAATGGCCCAGGCTGTGAGGCAGTGCAGTGAGCAGCAGGCCAGCTGGTACAAAGACAGGTGGGCCTTGATGTGGGGGAGGTTAGGGTGGAGGTCTTGCACCATGTAACCCTCCTTCCTGGTGTCTATGGCAGAGGAAGGGGAAAGCACAGGGAGGCAAGCCCCAGGCATGCAAACCTCAGGAGAAAAGTCTCCAGGGCTGACAAGATAGAGTGACAAATCCTACTTGATTCACTAATGGATCAGTAACAGGGACAGGTGACCATGAGGATTTCCTTGAAGAAAAAAGAACTCAGCAAGAACATTACTTTTGAACTTGAGCTGCAACATCAGCGTTTCCCTGGGACTCTAGCTTGCCTGCCTACCCTACAGATTCTGAACTTGTGCAAGCCAATTTGTTGAAATCAATCTCACTCTCTGTTTTCCTCAGTCAGTCTCTCCCACACACTTTCTACACTCACCCACAATCCCTATTGGTTCTGTTTCTCTACCCTAATACAGGAGGATAAAATGACTAAAAAAAAAAGACAGAGGCTAGACATAAAAAAGTACATATTGTGTGATTACATGTATATGAAATTCTAGGAAAAGCAAATCTAATCGATACCCTACAAAAGTAGATCTGCAGTAGCCCAGGACTGGGGATGGGAGGATGGATGGCCAATGGGACAGGGAACTTTTTGGAATGACAGAATTAGATGTGGTTTCATGGACATACCCATTTGTTAAAACTCATGAAATGGCAATCCCCAAAATGGGTGCCTTTGGTGCTTGGACAACTGGATATCCACATGCAAAATGAAGCTAGACTTCTTCACATTACACACAAAAATGAACTCAAAATGAACTTTGTACCTACATGTAAGAGCTAAAACTGTAAAACTCTTTAAAGAAAATGTAGGAATAAATCTTCATGACCTTGAGAGTAGGCAAGCCATCTTAGATATGCAACCAAGAGCACAAATTACCAAAGAAAAAAATAGATAAGTGGATTTCATCAAAACTAAAAAATTCAAAGAACTATCAAGAAAGGGAGAGGACAACTGACAGAATGGGAAAAAATAACTTTGAATCGTGTATGTGATAAGAGACTTGTACCTAGAACATATAAAGAACGATTACAACTTAATAATGATAAGACAAATAACCCAATTTAAAAAAATGGGCAAAGTATCTCAGTAGACATTTTTCCAAAGAAGATACACAAATGGCCAATAAACACATGAAGATATGCTCAACATCATGAAACCATTCGGGAAATGCAAATCAAAACCACAGTGAGGTACCCATTCATGCCCATTAGGATGAATATAATTTAAAAGACCAATACTAACAAGTCTTAGAGAGAATGTAAAGAAATTGGAACCCTCCTATATTTCTGGTGGGAATCAGAAATGATACAGTTCCTCCCAAGGCCACACATGGAGTTACCACATGACCCAGCAGTTCTACGCCTCAGTTTTAGGACCAAGAGAAATGACAATGTACATCCACACAAGAACTTGGATGTTTGTAGCAGCATTGTTCAGAATAGCAAAAACATGGAAACCACTCATAGAATGAATGGCTAAACAAAATGTGATATATCCATGTGATGGTGTATTGTCTGGCAGTAAAAGGGAACCAAGTGCTGGTACGTGCTAGAACACAGATGAACCTTGTAAACGTGAAGCTAAGTGAAAGAAGCTACACATGAAAGGTCACAGGCTGTATGACCCCATGTATATTAAATGCCCACAATAGGCAAGTCTATGGAGGCAGAATAGGTCAGGGGTTGCATAGGGCTGGGGATGGGCTGGGGGTTTGGAAGACATGGGGAGTGACTGCTCATAGGTATGGATTTGGCGGGGGAGAGGTGATGAGATGCTCCAAAATTGATTGTGATAATGGTTGCACAACCACTGAATTGTACACATCACATGGCTGAATTGTATGGTACAGAACGTAAATTATATCTCAACAAAGCTCTAAAAAAATGGGTGCACTTTGTTGTACACAAATTGTACCTCAATGAAGTTGAATACAGATTCTAGTGTGTGTGTGTGCACACAGATAGTTATAATCCTTATTTTCAGATGAAGGTACTAAGAAAGTGGGACTCAGAGAAGTAAAGTGACTTGCCCTAAGGAAGGGAGCTGAGACTCAAATCCCTCTTGAGTCTCCTACAGGTGCAAAGCACCCAGCTTGTTTAGATTTGGTAGCAGTGTCACCAGTGGTGTAGGGACATGAGCAGCATGTGACAACAATTTAGGACATGTGGCCAGGGCCTCGCACGGGCTGTGGAGCCAGGAGAGACTCGGGGATCACTCACAGCTGTCTGGGTGGGTGCTGCTGTAGCTCTGTGGGCCACAGGGAATTTCTGTAAGAACCAGCCCCTGCTGGGACAGAGTGAGGGGTGGGTGTGTGTCTATACCATTTATGGAGGCCATGCCAGCTGCCAGGGCCCAGCTGGATGCTTCGCATTAATTACCATCTTGAGTACCATGTTGACAGCCCCCCAGAAGGTGGGGACCAATCCTCCTCCACAGTACAGAAAAGGCAACAAAGGGTCTGTATGACTCACCCAAGGTCAAAGCTATTCTGCCAGCTGCTTGGGCCTATAGCAGAAGCCAGGGCCTAGATGGTTCTGGTGTCCCTTGGCCTCGAGGGTTGGGACACACCAGTTAGGTGCCACAAATTCTCTTCCATGCCCTGCCATGGCAGTACTCCCACCCACAGATTGCTGCAGAGAGGCTGTTCTTCCAGAACCCAGGGCACCCAGGAGTTTACCAGCATCTCACCCTGGGGTGGTAGTTGTCCCTTAGGCCATAGGGACAACTACCTATGTGGAGGGGAGGCCAGGGCCTTAGCCTTCTGGAAGGCAAAGTCTGGGCCCAGGCAGAGAGCTCCTATACTCATACCCTTAGCTGGCCTCATTGGGCCCCCGACCTTGGTGACAGAGCAGGGTTTAGCTTTGCAAGTTTGAGTTTCCCTTTGAGAGAAGCCTCTGAAGCCATTGGGCAGAGCTGGGGCCAGTTGAAGGAGTGGCTTACACTGGCTCTCTCAGCCCAGAGAAGGCTGGCCTGGCAGAGCCCTCCTGCCATGAAAGCTATTTTTAAAGAGCTTCTCTCTCCTGAGGGTCTCCCAGTTTTCTGATGTTGGCTGTTTCCTCCGGCTGTCTGGACAAAGCAAGTGGGATTTCAGAGAATTAAGCAGGGATGTGGCTGTGTGACCCTTCATTAGTGCCATCACCGCAGCATGGGGTTTGAGGCCACACTGGGATTTGTTCCTATGTTTAATTCATGTTCCAGGGGCTTTAGTTCAATGATACTTTTATTTCCAGAATGAGAAGAGAGACAGGGACGGAGTGGGGCCATGAGGGATTGTGGGGTGGTGGGGAGGGCTGTGAGAGGAGAGAGAGAGAAAGAGAGAGAGAGAGAGACGTTCTGGGAGAGTTCTCTAAACTCTGAGGCTACTGGACAAAAGAGACTTACAGGAAAGAAACAGACTTAGGGGGTGGGGTATGCACAGCAGGAGGGGCTGAGGCACACACACTTGGCTGTGAATCTCAGCTTTCCCTTTTACCAGTTACGTGCCCTTGGATAAGCCAGGCGCTGGCTCCAGCATGCGAATAATACAAATAACTAAATCACAGGGTTTTTGTGAGAATAAAAATTTAAGGTATGCAGTTCCTAGAATAGTACCTGGGATATAGTCAGCACTTAATAAATGTTCCTTCCAGACACCTTTCCCCGTTATTTCTCTCTCTAGACAGATGCTTCCCATCTGGGGGAAGGGACTGAGTCCTATTCATCTTTGCGTGCATTTCAGGTGCTCTGTAAATGTCTGCCACCAAAGGAGCTCAGTCCTGGGCGGGTCCCCCAGAAGTGTCAGCCTGGGGGACGCAAGGCTGGGTGGGGTGGCCGTGGCTGGTGAAGAGACCTGTGTAAAGTTACGGCCATCGTCCTTTCCTGCCTGTGACCCAGGCCTCTGCTGGGCCCCAGAGGTGCACTGAAGAACCTCTGTCCCTTCACAGTGGCTCCCTGATCTGGCAGTCTGGTTGTCATGGAAACCAGTGGTTTCACACAGGACAAAGCACAGGCAGACTCAGTGATGGACAGAAACTTGCAAACACATTATGTATCATAAAAAAGGATCTGGGAGGCTGTGGGGTGCAATAAAGGTTTCACTGCCACTTGCTTGGGAAAAAAATACAACAAAATCACAACAGGCTCTAGCTGGAAAAGGGTTTTGTTACCATATTTATATATTTTCTTTTATTCTTTTTTTGGGGTAGGGTGTCTTGTTGATGGCTATGTTTTTTCTTTTTTTTGGAGATGGATCTTAGAAAATTACAGCAGTCTAGGAGAACTGCTAAATACATTGTCCTATCATTCAAACTTCCTTTTGTTCAGAGTCCCTAAAAATTACTGGGCACCTCTAATTGCACATGTCTGACCAGCCCCACTTTTCCTTCCCAGGGTCAGGCCTGGACGGGGCCAGAGAATGCAGGACATAATGTCGTTGTGCTGATGGCACCCTCCTCTGAGGTTAACTTTGGTTTCTTATTTTAAAATCTGAGCGCTGGGTGCGGTGGCTCACGCCCCTAATCCCAGCACTGTGGGAGGCTGAGGAGGGAGAATTGCTTGAGCTCAGGAGTTCGTGACTCGTGACTCGCCTGAGCGACAGTGAGACCCCAACTCATGAAAAAAATGGAAAAACTCAGCTGGGAGCCTTGGGGAGCACCTGTAATCCCAGCGGCTTCCGGCTTCCGGCTTCCGGAGGCTGAGGCAGTGGGGTGCCCGCAGCTCGAGTCTGAGGTTGCAGTGAGCTACAACGCCATTGCACTCTGCTCAGGGGCATAGGGTGGGACCCTGTCTCAACAACAACAACAAAAAAAACCAAAAACCCAAAAAGTAAAGAAATAAAAAATAAGCAACAAAATAAAATAAAAAAGCCAAAAAATAAAAAATAAAATCCGAGGGTGGTGGGGGACTTCCACACCTAACCAAGAGAGAGAAAAAAAGGTCTAGAGATATCCTCAGACTGGATGCATCTAAAAAATTATAAAATACGTGAAACAACAGTTTTTCAAACTTTGGTCAACAGGCAATGAAAGACTTATGAATCCTGGGAGGCGCCTGTGGCTCAAAGGAGTAGGGTGCTGGCCCCATATGCCAGAAGTGGTGGGTTCAACCCCAGCCCCAGCCAAAAAAAAAAGACTTGTGAATCCTGAGAAGGGAAACAAATTAGGTGAGCCCTATGATCGTCCTGATGGATGCCTGGGGATAGTTTCAGAGCCCAGCAGTCTCCCTGACTTAAGGAGATAGAGACTGGAGTTTGTGGAAGCTGAGGGAGCTGGGACTTCACAGACTATAACACAATGAGGGGAGAGGAGAGAGGGGAGAGAGAGAAGGGTGAAAGGAGGGAGGGGGAGGAAGGAGAGGTGGAAGGGAGTGGGGAGAGGGGGAAGAGGGAGGGGAGAGCTGGAGGGAGGAGGGGTAAGGAGGAGAGGTGGAAGGGAGTGGGGAGAGGGAGGAGGGATAAGGGAGAGCAGAGAGAAAAGAGAGACCCAGTTTCTACAGAAGGATGCTCTTAAATATTTGGCTGAATCCTGGTTTAAAAATATATCAATATTAGACAAAGTAAACTTCAGAGCCAGGACAATTAACAGATCAATTCCTCGAGAGGACGTAACAATCCTGTGTATGCATGTAATAAGGGACCCTCTAAATTTATGAAGCAAAAATGCATAGAAGCAAAAGGAGAAACAATAAAATCTACACTTGCAGTTGGAGGTTACAATACCCCTTTCTCAGTAATGGACAGAACAAGTAAATAGTATATAAGTCAGTGAACAGTAAGGATATAGAAGAGCTGAACAACACTGCTAACTAACATGGTTTAATTGCCATTCTGAGAATATTTCATCCAGGAAGAGTTCACATTCCTTTCAAGTGTATATAGTTCACCAAGATGGACCAGATACTGGCCATAGAACAAGACTCCATAAAATTAAAAATATTTCTCCCTGATCACAGCTAAAATAGATTTAAATTAGAAATCAATAACAGAATGATATAAGAAAAATCCTCAAGTGTTTGGGAATTTAAAAAGTAGTACTTCTAAATGCACCATAGATCAAGGAAGAAATCACAAGCAAAGTTTTAAAATATTTAGAACTGGATGAAACAATATGTCAGTATTTGTGGAATTCGACTAATACATTGTGTACAGTAAAATTATAATAATAAATACTTCTGTTACAAAAGAAGAAAGATCTTAAAGATCGAAGATTCCAAGTGAAAAAATATGAAAAAGATGGGCAAACTAAATCCAAGTAGGAAGATGCTATAAAATAATAAATATGCAACCAGAAGTCAATGAAATTGAAGAAAACAAAAGAGAAAATCATTGAAACTGGAAGATTAATAAAACTGACAAACTTCTAGCCACCTAAATAAAGGCAAAACTTACCAATATCAGGAATTTAAAAAACAGGCATTACTATAGGTCATATAGACATTAAAAAGATAATAAGAGAATATTATTTGACAACTGAGGTGAAAATGGATAAATTCCTTGGAAGCCATGAACTACCAAAAGTCAGCAATACATTAAATGCTTAATACATCACAATTAAGTGGGATTTATCCCAGGAAATAACTCAAGTATTCTTCAGTGGGTGAATGGTTAAATCCCATATCATGGGATACTATTCATCAATAACAAGAAACAAACCATGCATATGTGCAAGAATCTGGATGAATCCCTAGAGAACTACACTGTGTTTTAGAAAAAAAAACACAACAATCCCTCAAAGTTATCTATTAGACAATTTCATTTATAGAACACTCTTGAAATAACAAAATTATAGAACTGGAATTCAGTTGCCAGGAGTTAAGAAGGAGGTGGTGACAGGAGGGGTGTGGATGTGGCTATAAATGGGCCATATGAGGGATCCTTAGGGCGATGGAAATGTTCTGTATCTTGAATGTATTGGTGCTAATATTCTAGGTGTAAAATTGTACTATAGTTTTGTAGGATATTACCATTGGGAGAAAATAGGTAAAGAGTATGTGAGGTCTCTCTGCATTATTTCTCACAACTGTGTGTGAATCTATGATTATCATAAAATGAAAAACTTAATTTTAAAAAAAGCAAAAAAAAAAAAAATGGCCATACTCAATGTTGCAAAGAGGCGGAACAATAAGAATACTCATTCATTGTTGGTGGTACAACCACTTAGAAAAATGGTACAACCACTTTAGAATATGCTGGTAGTTTTTTTAAAACAGAGTTAAACAGACTCTTCCCATATGACCCAGCTATCTCACTCCCAGGTATTTACTCAAGAGAAATGAAAACATTACATTCATAGAGACACTTGTGTGCAGATGTTGATAGTAGATTTATTTATATTGTCCTCAAACTGGGAACAACCCAAATATCCATCAATAGGTAAAAGGATAAAAGTATGTGGTATAGTCATAAAATGGGATATTACTGAGCAAGGAAAAGAAATGAATCATTGATATATGCAACAACATAAATGCATCTCATAAGCATTATGCTGAATAAAAGAAGCCAGAGGGCATAGACTCTCTGATTCCATCTAAGTGATATTTAGAAAAGGCAAAACTTCAGGGATAGATCAGAGGTTGTTGTAGTGGAGCAGGGGGAGGGGATGACCAGCAAAGGAGCAGGGGTGGAGTTTGGAGGTGATGGGAATATTCCATATCTCAACCCTGGTGCTGATGTCATGTGATTCTCTGTTTGTGAAAACACTTTGAAAATGGACAACTAACGCTGGTGGATTTTATTTTCTCATGATACCTCTGCAAAAGTGATTTAAAAAACTCCTAGGATGGTGAATCTGGTAGAGATATTGGAGGTTATCTAGTCTGACACCCTCATTTTAAAGGAGGTGAAAGACATTTTGAGGATATGGATGGGGCAAAGAGAGAAAGTCAGAGAAATCCCGACGCCAGCATGAGGGAGGGTGACAATTGGGCCTGTTTAGCTGGAGCACAGCAGAGTGATATAGGGAGCACTGTGAGACAAGGTAGGTTCCACTGGAGGGGACAGAGGGTCCAGAACACTGGATTGTAGTCAGCAATCATGGCACCTTCGTGAAAATTAGGAAAACCGATGTCCTCTGGCTTGACCAGTTGGGAAAAAAGGTCACTTGTGAGTGGACCAATCAGTGAAAGGTGCCAGAATGCACAACTTGGGGAGCCAATTTTGTCCCCACTATAACCTCTCTGCCAATGTCCCCATGCAGGGCATGACTAGGAGGCAGGTCTGCTGTAGCCCAGGTGGTGTCATCTGCCCAGGCATCATTCACTGGTGCTAGGGGGTTCTCAGTGGCCCATGGTCATCCATCTGCATACACCCGGCTGCTGTCCATCCTCTGGTGTATGGGTTAGTTGAGCCCCCGGATTTGCATGCCAGCTGGTCCCATCACAGGTGGTCTTCCCCAGTACATATGAGGGCAGGTTAGAATATTTCTGGCAAATACACAGCAGTGTGTGAGCTCTAGAGTCCTTCCCTGCATGTGTCTCTTATAAGGTCCTCCAGCACCACACTTAGCTACCGTCTCTCCCCTTGGATGACAAAAACATTTCTAGACGGACACCCTGGCCCCTTCCCCCGTGTAACAAAGAGCATTCTTCCTGTTGTCTGCACCAGAGCTTTCTCTACTCCTTCCCCATGGACATACTTATACTGTTGTTTTCCCTACAAATTCCCTTCATGGTAGGCATTGTCTTTTGAAAAGCCAGTGTATAAAATCAGTTAGATTCCCATTTCAATCAGAAGCTATTTATTCTTTCGAAAGAGCAACTAGTACCTTGGTTTGCATGTCACCATTCACAAATGTCCTGGCAGTCTCTTTCTCTCCTTTCATATCTGTCCAGAGATGTTGGCCTCTGATCCCTGAGCTGAATCTGGGTCTTGGGGCCATGGAAGCTTGGGGAGTCCTCAACCTTAGCCTGATCCTTGCTTCAAGGCCCCAGGGGTTGAGAGGGATGCAGGCCTGGCCTCTGGAGCTCCCACTCTGCTTGAGCTGCAGTGAAGAGATAAAGTACACAACCACAAGCCTGTGGGTAGATGCTAATTAGAGCCGTGTAAACCAATTTTCCAGAATCTCCCCAGGTGGGCATTCTAATGACTCACAGCAAGGCAGAAAGGCCTCCACCACTGTCCCAGGCATCAAACAGCCTCCTTCCCCCTCTGTGTCAGTGCCTGGAGAGAGGGTGGTTTTCTTAGTGACAGCTGGGCCAGAGCTCTGAGACCTGAAGACCAGATCCAGAATGAACAGACTCCAGGAGTTGTTACATGCCTGCCCCATAGGGCTGTCCTGTGGGAATCCATTAATTAATCCAACAAAGATTTATTGAGTGCCTACTATGTGCTGAATAGTAATCAAGATGCTGGCTATATAGCAGCAAACAGACCAGACAAAAATCCCTGCACACGTGGAGCATCCATTGTAGTAGAGAACTACTGATAAATTGAGCAAATTGATAAACAAATTGTCAACTGGCAATAGGAGCTATGGAAAAACACATCAGGATAACGAGGTACTATTGCTGCTAATAGGATGGGCAGAGATGAAGCTGACATTTGAGCAGGGCATGAATTACTTGAGGAAGTGGTCCAGCAGCCCTCTTCTCTTTGATCTCACCTTGTCCCACTCTCTGCCTCTTCCATACAGTGTTCCAGCCACTGCAGCCTTCTACCTAGATCTTGACACTGTAATACTTCTCCCCACCTCAATCCTTTGTGTACGCTGTGCTCTGTGCTTAGAAATCTCTTTTCCTAATTTCTTCATGGTCAGCTCTTGCCTTGCAAGTCTCTGCTCAAATGTCAATACCTTAAAGGAAGCAGACAATTCAAAGTAGCATCCATTCACTGCCTGTATTTGCTTCATAGACCTTACTTCTTGTTGAAAACATTTCTTACAGATTATACTGGCTAGTTTGTTGCCTCACTTCCTCCTTTAAAACGTAAAATCCATGGGAGCTGTGACACTCAATGTTAGATTCAACTTTTATCCCCAGTGCCTAAAGCAATGTCCAACGAAAGTTAGTTCTTTGGTAAGGGTATTGAAATTGACAAACCCCTAGCAACCATGAATAAGAAGAGTAAGAGAGAAAGCATAAATTAGCACCATCTGAAATGAAAAAGGGATATCACCATATATCCTACAGGCTTCAAGATAAATAAAAGGCTACTATGGCCAATTTTATGTCAATGAATACAAAAACTTTAAAGAAATGGATAAAACCATAGAAACATGACTTATCAAAATTCACACGAAAAGAGACAGAAAATCTGAATAATACCTATTAAAAACTGAATCCATAATTTAAAATCTTTTCATCAGGGAAACTACAGGTCCAGATGGCTTCCCTAGTGAACCGTTCCATACATTTAAGGAAGAAGGGACACTGATCTTTCACAAACTCTTCCGGGGGATAGGAAAAAAAGAGAGTGCTTTTAGTTTATTTTTTGATGCCAGCATAATTTTAATGCCAAAACCTGAAAGAACATAGAACATTGAATCCAGTGATCTGTTAAATGGATACTATATCACAACCAAGTGGGTTTATTCCAGGAATCCATCTTTAAGATGATTGTGTAGTTTTCTTCTTTTTCTGATAATATGCATTGTAAAGATCGACTGCTAAGCCAACCTTGCATTCCTAGAACAAACCGAAACTCAGAGAAAGGTCAATTCTACACGTCCTCTCAGATTCTCTGTCACCTCTCTGACTCCAGCTCCTACCACGGACCCTAGTTCACTCTATTCCAGCCCCACGGCCTCTTGCTGCTCCACAAACATCCCAGGCAAGTTCCCACCTCAGAGCCATGGCACTTGCTGTTCTCCTGTCCAGATCACCTTTCTCCTAGACAACGGCATGTTTAGCTCCCTCACTTCCTTTTCTCAGAAGCCACCTTTTCAATGCAGATTGTCTTCCTACCCTATAGAAAAGTCCCACTCAGCACACACTTACTTGGGCCTACTGTGTTTCTAGGGGTGCTGAAAATGTCCAAGTGGGTCAGGCCCCATCTCTGCCCTCCAGTACAGCAGGGGAAAAGGCGATGGGGAGACTCAGATACAGAAACAATTTGACTCATCAGGTCACACATGGTGGTTTTCATTATTTGATGTAGTTACGTTCTATACCATTCTGAAAACAGTGAATTAGCAAATATTGAACCATTCCTCCTAGTGAAATTACAGGTTAGGTTCCTGTGGACCTCTGGTCCTAATATTTTCATCAACTGATCAATACATAACCTTGTTTTATGTGTTTCTCTTTAAAGATGCATTACATGATATATTGTTGATTTACTAACATTAAGCTCATACCCAACAGCATTATACCATAATTCATGTTCGAGTGAAACTTACCTAACACATGTACTTTCTCCATACGGTGTGCCACAGCCTTGTTGTGCTTAGGAATACTAGACAACACCTCAGCACTGTGCTTGGGGACCAATTTAAACAGCAAAACCATCAATAAAGTGCGTGAAAATGCGAAAAACATGGCTCTATGTGGACCATGCAAGGGTACTTGTTTGCAGCATGAGGGCTGAAGCAGAAGGCAGAGTGTTGCCTTGTTGGACCCCAGCTAAGAAAATGTGCATGGAACAATTCAAATATTTCATGCATATTCATGAATGGTCTGAGTATTGACTTAGGGGTTACAAATAAGTTTTAGGGAGTAGATGAATTCACAAACACAGAATCTGCTAATACAAGTCGAGAATCCTTAATCCCCCAATTCCAAAATTTGAGATGCTCCCATATTGGAAACTTTTTGAGTGCTGACATGATGCTCAAAGGAAATGCTCACTGAAGCAGTTCAGATTGCTGATTTGCTGGCTCAGGATGTTCAACTGGTAGCTGCAATGCAAATACAGCAGAGCCTGCACAGTGGACCGCCTCCCTACATTGACCACTTCCTTAAGGTGACGTAATTTTCATAGACTGGACATGTGCCACGTGTGTGTTTCAGTAGAGTAGGCCAGTTCCTTATGTTGACTCCTCCATATGTTGACCAGTTTGTTACAGTCCTGTGGGTGGTCCGTTTAAGAGATTCTGCTGTATTCCCAAATCTGAAAAATTTGAGATGTCAAACACTTTGAATCCCCTAAGCATTTTGGATCATGGGTTCTCGGCCTGTACTAGAGAATCAGCTGTGTTTAATGGAGCATCTACAACTTACTGGGCACGATCCCAGACCAGGATGAGGGTTGGAAGAGAGAAGCAATTGACAAGGTGAGGTGGGGGTGCTGCTGGAAACTGAATTTCCAAAAGAGCCGAGGACAGACCACAGGCCCAAAGGAAGATTTGGCCATGTGGGGTACTATCTCACCTCCGTGAGGCAGTGTTCCCTTTTCTGTCCTTGCCACCCGCTTTTGACAGATATATTTGCAGTCTGCTAACCATGCCTGGTTTGAATGACTGGAGTTTTCAGGTCTGATTTTGTTCTCTGGAAGTCCATTTTTATTTTTAATTCTTCCAGTTGCTCTACAGAGCTGACAGCTTCCCACAGAGTGTGAGAGATGCCACAGCCAGGGGAGATCTCGGGGGAAAAAGAGGCCCTCTTCAGGAGTGGGGCTGCTGCTGTGGATTTCCTGACAGCCTGGATGAATTGTCGTCTGCAATTCCTCCTGTCTACATTAAGAATATTTACATGGAAACAGCCTGGAGGCTTTTACCTCTGCAAGCCAATTCCTGGGGCTAACCACTCCCCTAAAATCCTCATCACCCACTGATGATGCCAGGATGGTTTCCGGAGCAACCACAAGAGATGGAATGTGAGGGGTTCGAGAGAGACTGGAAATAGGAGCCCCCTCAGTGTGAGCTCTTTCCTGATTCTTCCAGACCCAAGTGAGAGGCAGGCAGGAGAGAAGGAAGGGTGTGCCCTGAGGCCAGGCTACAGCCCCTCCTTTTCTCCCTTTTAGTGTAATGGGATTAGGGCTTTTGTAAAGCGGACTGCAACCTGGCCAGGCATCTATAATGCTCAGAGAACATGGGTCTTTTCCACATTATTTATTCTTTTCTTCTTTATCCTGAAGGTCCCATGCTATTCAAATATTTGGGCATCCATCCAGTGTGCCAGCCAACACACATTTATTGAGCATCTACTATGTGCCTAGCATGTGCTAGACAGTGAGCACACAGAGGCAAACAGGTCCGATGTGGCTCCTGCTCGCACTGAGTTACTACCAGATGTGGAGATGAAGCAATTACCCTGATACATGTCATTCCAACTTTGATCAAGATATGAGCTATCGCAGGAGGAAGAAATTCAGGAAGCAGGGACAGGATATAGGAGAGAACCTAATCTAGACTGAGGGATTCCCAGAAGGCTTCCTGGTGGAGATGGCATTGCACTGAAGTTGGAATTGTGAGCAGGGACTGCCCTGGTGGAATGTGAGGGACAAGTTGAAGGTTCTAGCCTAAAGGGACTAAGCAAAAGCCCAGGGGCAGGAAGGCAAGCCATGAATGTCTTAAAGGCCCCTTTGATCCATTCTCTACTCCATAGGGGAGAAACCTGCTTGAGGTCACACAGCGAATTAGGAGCCAGACTGGGATTCAACCCTGGGAGGCCATTTCCTGTCTCTCTTTCTTTCTCTGTTCCCATCAGGCTTGGTGGCCTCAAGCTTCTCCCAGTTTCCTTCTTGGGTCACCCGTGATATAGTTGACTTCTCTTCCCTCATCCCCTCAGCCCTGGATGCCCTGACATGGGTGTGGTCATGGAGGAACGTTCTGATGGGTAGGTGGGGAGGTGGGAGAGGATGTGTGCTGCCGTGACCACACACACTGCTGAGGACGGCGTGGGCTGCAGAGGGAGGGCCCATGTGTAAGGCCACCAGCTCTCCAGCACCCCAGCCAATGCTGGACATGAAGCTCCAAAATGAGTCTTTAATAATTTAGTTTTACAAATTGAGCCTAATTAAATTGTACCCGTTGAAAACGTACTGCTGTACATCTGAATGATGAAATCGGGATCAAAAGGCAATACAGAATAGATGCTAAGGTAATTTTCCACTTGTACTAGGGAAGCTGGGATCTTCAAGCTCCAATTGCAGTGAGTGCCCACCGGGATTATTAAAGGGCCAGTCCTCCAGGTTTCTGGGAGGACTCCAGGCCAGCGCCACCTCTCTCCTTTTGGCTGCCTGCCCCTTGGCCTCCAGGATGAGAAGGTTTCACAGACTCCTAATGTCGCAGCATTCTCATTATTCTCTCTGGTCCTGGAAAACACTGAGCTTGCTCCCTCCTAGACGCCTTCGCTCCTGCTGCTCCCCTGCCTGGAATGATTCCCCTGTTGGTCTGTAAGTGGCTGACTCATTTTTAACATCCACATACAGGCCTATATGTCCCCTCCTGGACAAGTGTCCCATGAGCAGGCGATCCAAAATTGCCCACTCTGCCCTGCCCATCTCCCCTCACTCCCTTCCCACTCTGCTGTTTTGCCTTGAAACGTGTTACCAGCGGGGAAGCAGCCTGCGTCTCCTGCTCCTGTCTGTACACATCTTCCCTCACCCTTACGCCAGAACCTGGAAGGTAAAGGTCAAGAGCTCAGGCACCTCATCTAACTGTCTGTCTGTCTTGATCCCCAAGGTCGTGACACAGGATGGGTGTCACAGATGATTGTGTTGAATGAATGAATATCAGAACTAGAGGATCCTGAAGGTCGAATAGCCACTTCCATTTTGAAGCCCAGAGAGGGGAAAGGGCCATCCAGGACCACCCAGCAAGTCCCAACATGGCAGGGGAAGCTTTGGCTTCTGGTCCAAATGTCTTCTTCATTTTTCCTTTAATCTCCCAGCGTTCAAGTCACACCCCTGACTTAACTAGCCGTATTGGCCCTGGGCAAGTTCCAGAACCCCAGTTCCCTCTTGTATAAAGTGGAAATATGATATTTTCTGACTCTAGGGGGTTGTGCAACCAGCCCTGCAAGGTAGATTTATTATCTCCACATTTCAGTGGAAGAAGCAGAGGCTCAGAGGGTTAAGTGACAGGCTCATAGTGACAAGGCAGAAGCGGCCAGAGCAGTGACTATGAACTTAGGTCTCTGCCCTTGACACCACAGGCTGCCGAATCCCGCCTGCGAAGTCTTCCTCCCCTCCACCGCCTCCTCCTGCTGCCATGGCTTGATTGATAAAGGCAGGACTGATGCCTTCTGCTCCCCAGCATCTCTCCTGACAAGGCTGCCTCTTGTCAGGTCTGAAAAGCAAGTTTACAAGGTATATTTAAAAGCCTCCCGGACAGCAGAGCTGGTTTACATGCCTTTGGGGTGGTTCAGCTTCTAATGAAAACAGACTCCTGGCTCCAGAGTGAGCTCAGAAGGGGTCTAGGCCAAGAGCAGGCAGAGATGGTTTCTGCAAGAAGGCATCAGCCTGTCTCACTCTGGGGGACCCAGGACACCTCCCCCACAGTGCTCCTCCCCTCTACCTGCCACCTCCCCTTTCTAGACACGTTGCAATAGGGGGTCTCAAGCTGGCAGGGAGATGAGTCTGGGATGACCTACATAGTGATTTTTTTCAAAGAATTGAACCAACATTTAAAAGTCAGATGATTTCTTATGAAAACATTTATTAGATTTCCAGCTCCCCCCAAAAAATCTGAAGAATTGTCAGCACCTCAACACACACACACACACGCACACACACACACACGCACACAGCCCTGTGACAACAGAACCTGCTTGGAGAAGGCATGTTTTTTTTCCAGGGACCCACAGGTCCCACCTCTCCCTGATGTCCCTTTCCTTTATTTAAGAGTCCTGCTTTTTCCCTGGGGACCCTTGAGTTTGACCACCCACCCTGCTGCACAGGCAGGGACTTAGTCCAGTGTGCTCATTTTATAGATGAGGGTGCTGAGGCCCAGAGGTCTTGCTCAAGGTTACCCGGAAGTTAATGACACAGCCAGGACTAGAGCCTAGGTGTCCAGCCCCAGGAAGGTGGTTGCTTCTCACCCAAGGCCCACACTGGGGATTTTGGGTTTCTCTTTTCTATTGCCCCAAGGCAGCACCCGCCTCCCCGCACTGCTCCCACGCCTGTCCTCCCACCCCCAACTCAGATGCCAGAGAGAACCAAATTCAGATCTGATCTCATTATGTCACTCACTTCTCAGCTTTGAGAAGAAAGAACAGTTTTCCAAGTCTAAGTATAAAGTCAACTCCTTGGGATGACATTCTGGGTGGCCCCAGCCTATCCTCTCTGCCTCGTCTGTCCTGCCCCACCTTCCCCGCCAGCCTGTCTTGTCCTTCTGTGAGATCATTTGCTCTTCCCCAAACATTGCTGTGCCCTTCCTCTGACCAGCACTGCAGCTCCCAGCAGATAAAATTCTGCTTAGCCTTCAAGGCCCACTATCACATCACATTCTCCAAGAAGCATTCTTGGGCCCCCAGTCCCACTGTGGGGGCCCCCAGGTCAGCGAAGGTTGCTGTCTTCCCCCTCACCACTCTTCATCCTCCCATCTAGGCACAAATGGCTTTGTGCGCTGCCCAAGGGGTCATCTTTGCCTTGGTCACCTTTCAAGCTGTTGATAATAATGTTGACTGAGCCATTTGCCTGGGATAGTCCAGAGATTCTACAGTCCTTGGAGGTAGAGAGAATGCCCTGTCTGTTCATATGGAGAAGCTGAGACATAGCAGGATCAGATGGCATGTCCAAGGTCACTGAGTCTGTTTGTGGCTATGGCAGGACCCTGTTCATATCTGGAGCCCCAGGTCCCACTGACTATGCTATGGGTAAGGGGCTCAGAGCAGGAGTGATCCAAGGCTCTATACCTTGGTCAAGTGGGCCTGGGGACCTTGGAGGCAAGGCCAGGTGGGCAGCTCCAGGAGCAGTTCCCTCCATAGTTCTCAGTAGCGTGGGCTGATTGCCTGACCCCCATCTCAGGCCCCTGTGCCAATATTTCTGCTTTCCCCCACCTTTCTCCCAGCCTCCTCTCTTGTCATCCTCTAATAGCAAGGCCTCAAAAGCAGATTTTCTTGGTGGCCTCTCCCCCCACCAGAATGAACAACAGGACTTTCTCCATAGAGCCCCTGGCCCCAGAACTCCACATCTGCTGTTTCCTCTTTCTGTGCAGAAGGCCTTCCATGCCCCAGCCTCTCTTCCGGAACTGTGTCCTGTCTTTATAGAGGGAATTCAAGCCTCACTTTTTGGGAGGAAGGTTTTCCTGTTCCCAGGCTGGGTGTGGAGCCCTGCCCTGAGCTTTCCAGGGAGGAATCCAGCCTTAACTGTGACTTTCCAAATGAGGTTCCCAGTCTCCCGGGTGACAGGCCCTTCACTGGGGCATAGCTGACAATTGAGAGAAGAGAGAAAAGGGGAAGGAAAAGGAGGCGGAATTGCTTCCATTTTACTTACAGTAAACTTACTTGTAAAGTTGACTCCTTCCTATCCAGCCCTGGACTGCCCCTCTGGCCTCAGCTCACTCTGCTCTGCCTCTGCCACACTGGCCTCCCCTGCTCCTCGTCCAAGCCAAGTTGTGTCCTACCCCAGGGCTCTTGCACTGGCTGTTTCTCTGCCTGGAATCCTTTCCCACTCTTGCTCCTTCTTGTCAGTCGTGTCACAGCTCAAATGTCAATACCCCTGGGATGACACATCCCTTGCTTGCAGCCTTGAGGCAATGAGGGCTCACGTGCTTGGTGTCGGTTTCCCCTGCATTCCAGCCTTGGGGGGGCAGGGACCATGTCTGTCTTGCTTATGGTGTCCCCAGCACCTGCACAAGGCCCAGCCCACAGTGGATGCTCAATAACTACTTGAGAAAATGCAAGGAAAGAGGGTAGGAAAGGGGAGCAAGAGAAAAAGAAGGAAGGAAGGAAAGAAAGGCAGGAAGGGAAAATAAGAAGTAAGAGAGCATCCATTCCTTCTAGGCCTTGCCATGCTCCCCGACTGTACTTTAAAATGGACAAAGCATCTTGTCCTTAGCATGGGTTGTATGTGACAGTGTGTGTGAGGGGAGGGGAGGGAGGGCCCGTGCAGGGAGGGACAGATGTCTCTCTTTTCTCTCCAAATGCAGCATCTGGGTAAGGCCCATCGTTAGCAAATTGTGCTCCAACTGAGACCTCTCTTCCTGCCCTGCCTGAGAACAAGGGTGACAAATGAGGACAGGCACCCCCTGGACGTCAAGTGCACCGAGAGGGGCCAGATAATGAAAATGAGCATCAGAGGCTGGGCGGACTGGAGGCTGAATCACAGACAAGAAAGATTGGAGTAGGAGAAGACAGGAGTCCTCGTGAGCAGGGGACAGAGCGGCCTCCAGGAGGGATGTGCTGTCAGGGTGGAGAATGGCTGCCCACGGCCACTGAGTCTGTGTGCGAGCCGCCTTCCTGCTGCCTGATAAAATGCGACTGTGACCGGATCATAAATTAGAGTCAGGGTTGGAGATTAGCACTAGAATTAAGTACCTTGAGAATTCAAGGGGAAAAAAAATCCACATAAAATTCAATTTAAGGATTAAACAGTCATACTTTCCAGCGAAACCATCTTCTGTGATTATTAAATCACCCTGCATTAGCTCAGGATCTCTCACCTGCAGGTCCCCAAGCTGGCAGCAGCTTGTGCAGTGGGCTGAGTGACACATGGTGTCACTAGTTTTAAGCCCATTCTTTTATGTCTGTGGGGAAGGTGTGGCTGTGATCACCTTCCTCAACTTCTGTCGAGCTACCCTCCTGTCATCCTCTGTTGTTGGGTCTCAGAGAAAGAGAGAACAGGGAGGTGCAGAGGGTGCCAGGTAAGCCCATGGCCCTGGGGACAGCTGTGAGTTTGCAGGGACACTGTTCTGACACCCATGCAGATAGCATCGCGTCCCCCAGACAGCACCTTGAGCTGGCAGTCTGCATAAAGACTGGAAGGTAGGACCCGGAGGTAGTCTTAAAGAAACTCAAGCCTTCTCCTTCCCAGATGAGGAGAGTGAAACCCCAGAGCAGGCAGACTCACCCCACATCACTCAGTTATGTCAGGAGTAGAACTGGATTCCAGGGTCTCTTGACAGCTGGAGTTCATCTCTCAGTCATAGCATAAGGCAGGCCTGCCTTTCCCTAGGAGTTGCCCAGCTGATAGGGTAGAACTCTAGGGCTGCTGCTCATCTTTGTCACCACTTGGAAAAAGCCTACCTGAGGATTAAGCCAGAGTAATCATAGCTAAGAGCCAGAGGGAGACAGGCTTCAGATGATTTCATTTGAACACCTGGATCCAGCCATGCCTGAATGCAGCAAACATTGATGATATCAATTACATGAGTCAAAATGCTTCAAGACTAAGATCATTTGAATTAGGTTTCTCTTACTTGCAACTATAAGAGCTCTGGCCAATACAATATTCCTCACCTGGAGAAGAGAGGCTTCAGCACAGTGCTGGGCGCACCCCTTCCTTACCCCAACAATGTGAGTTTCATGTTTTAGTCACACCAGCCTCCTGTGGGACTCACACTCATTCCACCCAGCCCTGGGATCTTCATGAATGCCTCTGCCTAGGATGCATTTCTCTCTTTGGCTGCTTGGAAATTTCCTCTTCATTGTCCAATATAGCCAGCTGGAGCAGCAACCAACAGAAAGAAAGAAAGGAAGAAAAGGCTGAGGGACCCCCCCCCAAGCCACTCTCTAGGGGCTTATAGCCAAGGGCACCCTGGGAAAAGGCATGGGTGGTGGGGGAGGAAAAGCCACCCACCCAAATGAACAGGCAAGAAAAAATTTCCAAAGTCTTTCCCAGAAATGACTTCTTTTTCTCAGACGTCCCCGGACTTATTATTTCCACCCCTATACCATGTCAAACATGGGGTGTATTTCCTTGGTTCATTTTCTCCTGGTTTAGAATCAGCCATTTGTTAATTTCCCCTAGAGGAAAGGAACCAGTTCTTAAATGCTCTTGGTCCTTGAGGTAGGACTGATCACGTGTTACAGAATAGAACAGAACATGGAACAGAAAGGCATTAAACAGATGTGATTGATGGATACCTTTCAAAGCCAACCCATGGCAGGCTTTGTCCCCAAATATCTTCTCAAATCATCTGCCAAAACTGGCCAGAGAAGCCCTTCTGAAGGAAGACTTTTCTAATATGTTTCTAGAATCTTATTACCCGAGTTCAAAGCCCCCTCTCACTTCCTGTCTGTGTGACTGTAGAAAGAATCCTGCAACTCTCTGGGCTTCATTTTGGTTGTTAAGTTAGACTTAATGACATAGTGTCTGTTAAGAGCTTGGAACAGCGCTTGGCACATGGTGAGCACCCAATAAATGTTAGGTGTTATTATTCACTGAGGAGAAAATGAGGCGAAAATTAACAAGAACTTTGATGAGGACTTTTTTATACTCTGTTTCATATTAAATGGCATTTATGTGTATGTTTACTGCGTCATCCTGTTTAATTGATTTAGAAGCGCTTCCAAAAGCTTGCCACTGCCCAAAGCACAGGTATGCTGTTTAAAGGTGATTAACAAAGATGATTGTGGTCATTTTATAAAATGTTGAGCATCATGTCTTTAGTGAGAAACATCATTACATCGTTTCCATGGGAGAATTGGATTAGATTTAGATCATTTTGGCTAATAAGTGCATTTTTTTTTTTTTTTTTTGTAGAGACAGAGTCTCACTGTACTACCCTTGGGTAGAGTGCCGTGGCATCACACAGCTCGCAGCAACCTCTAACTCCTGGGCTTAAGCGATTCTCTTGCCTCAGCCTCCCGAGCAGCTGGGATTACAGGTGCCCGCCACAACGCCCAGCTATTTTTTGTTGCAGTTTGGCCGGGGCTGGGTTTGAACCCGCCACCCTCGGCATATGGGGCCGGCGCCCTACTCACTGAGCCACAGGTGCCGCCACTAATAAGTGCATTTTAAAAAGTTGGGCTCTCCCAGGATGGGTGAAAAAATAGTTAAGAGCTGGAAGAGCTCATTGCAAAATCAAGCTTCCAGATCCTGCTCACTTCCTGGCATCTGGTCACCAGAATCAGGAGTGGAAGCTTCATCTTCCACCCTTGTGTAGACGCATAACAACCTCAGCTCCCAGGAAAGTAGCACGTTTAAGGAGACTCCTTCTAATGATTTAAAGGCTTCCCTAAATAGGCTCTGAGTACCTGTCATTCCACAGGGTTGAAGAGGGGAGGGAGAAGGGATCAGTTCCTGATGACTCCAGGGTACCAGGCACTGTGCTTCTGTGCTTTATCCCAATAAACCTCACAGCATCCCTGAGAAAGGGGCTAGGATTAGACCCATTTTATAGATGAGAAAACAAGGCCCAGAGAGGTAAGCTGACTTGCCCAAGGTCACAGAGCATTGTCACATGGAGTAGAAGCCGGGGCTTTCTTGCCCAAGGCCTGTGCTTCTCTGCTCCTCACATATCAGAGTAACTGTGTTCTGGGGACTCTGAGCCAGGCGCTGCTTTGGTCTCTACTCTCTGCCCTGCTGATTCCTACCACCAGCATGGGTGGAAAATTCCAGCAAAGATGGTCTCTTTGTCCACTTCTTGCTGCTTTTAAGCTTTTGGAATCAACTGCCAACAGAGTCCTTTCCCTAAAAACAAGTGTTTTGAAGTAAAACACTTCCCATCCTGGGAAGAACGACCGGCCATTCATATCCTTCTGTGATTTGTTCAGAGATGATGATGATGATAAATGCTATGCTGCTCCAAGGTACAGCCAGACAAGCTTGGGACGTGGGGGTCAGAGGCTGGAGGAAATGAGAGGACTGGTCATCCTGGGCTTGGCTGCATATTTGAGGTCTGGCTCAGCTCATGTCAAAGAGGGACTGTGTTGAAGTCAAGATGTCTAGAGAACTTCTGGGGACAGGGAAGCACAAAATTGTGGACTCCTTGGGCTGTTTTCCACCATCCAACAGCAAGAAAGGAACTCAGCCCCTTATGCCCTGACCTTTTTACAATTACTAAGGGTGTTTGTAAAAGAGGTGACCCATGGGCTGGCCTATTAGAACAACATCAATGTTCTGTTGTTTTGCCACCTTCCCTCTGGATGGAGAGGACCTAGACCAGCAGTTCTCAACTTGTGGGTTGCGACCCACAGAAACTGTATTAGAGGGCCGTGGCATTGGAAGGTTGAGAACCACCGACCTAGAGGGTCCTAGAGGAATAGGCCTATAAGGCGGAAGGAGCCAGGGTCCTGAGAGACTGCATGGACCAGTGCTTCCTTCTCAGAGTTACGATGTGATCAAGAAGACTTTTTTCATAGCCAGTGCCCAAGATCTGGGGGGTGTTTGTTACAGCCCTTGTCCTACACTGATAGTCACACTATCTATCACAGATTCAGTCCTGAGCCTCTTTCTCAATCTAGTCCTTTCACTGAGCTTTGGATTTTACCATCTTTTTTCTGGTTTCCAAACTCACTTCACTCTGGGGTAATGCTTTTCCTGCTACCTTGTTTTGTAATCAGTGATTGATGCTCCTCCCTGCTCTTCTAGGCCTCCTAGGAAGTGATCACCCATGTCCAAAGAGCAAGGTAAGGAGGAAAAAGCAGACTGATAGCTCTAGACTGAGTTGGGCCTGAGCTATACCACTAACCTGCCGTGTGATTGTGGATAAGTCATTTCCCTTCTCTGGGTTTTAATTTTCATCTATAAATTATGAAAGACAGATTTTTATCCGTAATAGTAGAGGCTAAACTGAATTCAACTGCTAAAGAAAACTCATAACACCCAAAATGGCAATGCTTACAAATCTACAGTCTGTTATAGGAAAAGGGTATAGCATATGAGGTCGGACAATTAAGTTTGTAATCTCAGAAAAAGTGCTATGTACCTCGTTACTGAATATCACTACAGTCACCCTCGAGGTACTCCCCTTGGGAAGCTGTGCACTGATACCAGCGCCTAGTCCACCCTTCAAAGAAATTTTGGAACTTTTTCTGGAATGGCCATCAGACATACCATCTTACCAGGTCTGACAATTAAGTTCACAAACTCATCCCAAGAAAAGTGCTATATACCTCATTGCTAAATATCACTATGGTCACCTTTGAGATACTCCCTTTGGGAAGCTATGCACCAACATCAGCACCTAGTCCACCCTTCAAAGCAATTTTGGAGCTCTTTTTTTCTGGAGTGGTCACCAGAGCTGTTATCGTTTATAGAAGTAGCATCATCAGAATAAGAATATTCCTCCCAGCCAAAAGCTGCCACCCACCAAAGAATCTGGAGAAGCTGGGACAGGCTCCTATCATTGCATAGAATAACTCAGAACTAGGAGACCTCTCAGCACAGATGTATTTATATTTATATTAGTCATGTGGGCCTATACCTTCTATGTAACCAGGCTTAACAGCATGCCCTTCAGAGATCTTGACAAGACCAGCTACAAACTATCAATCTCACTCAACCCATAACCAATGCTGACAAGCTAGTACAGGCTTTCCTAAACTCCTCCATGCCCTGGCTACAGAGCAACTAGTATCCAGTATGTTTTCTGCCCAAACCAGGGGTCAGTGACATGTTGGGAAATGCCTACATATCAGTGTCATGCTAGCAAAATAGCTCACGGCACTGCTCACCACCCTGCCCCATCATCAAGCTTTTTACAACAGAACAATCATCCTTAATTTGCCAGTACAGATGCTCCTCAATTGTGATGGGGTTACTTCCTGATAAACCCATCCTAAATTGAAACTATCTTCAATCGGAAATGCATTTAATACACCTAACCTATCAAACATCATAGCTTAGCTTAGCTTTGCCTACCTTAAAACGTGCTCACAACACTTACATTAGCCTATGGTTGAGAAAAGTCATCTAACACAAGCCTATTTTATAATAAAGTGTTGAATTCTCTCAGGGAATATATTGAATAGTGTACTGAGAATGAAACATAGAGTGGCTCTTTGTCCCTGCCCAGCACCAACAGAGTTATCACGTCACATGTCACCAGCCTGGTGAAAGATCAAAATTCCAAATTCAAAGTATGGCTTCCACTGAATGTATATTGCTTTTATACCTCCATAAAGTCGAAAAATAGAATAGTAAGTTGAACCATTGTAAGTTGGGGATTCTTGTAAGTAAGCAAGGAGATGGTTATGTTAATCAGTTAGATGTAAGCATTCCACATTGGATAGCAAATCAGCACATTGTATCCCATAAATGCATTAATGTACACAGTTATGATTTAATAAAGAAATTTAAAACATATATTAATAAAATTCTCACATAGATTTCAAGCAATTATAATAGCCAGAGTGGGATTGGTCCAGATTTAAACAGACAATTGAACCCTCCAATAACACCAGCCCAAACTTTTTCATATTTTTGTAATAACCATGTACAATTCTTTTTTTTTTTTTTTTGTAGAGACAGAGTTTCACTTTATTGCCCTCGGTAGAGTGCCGTGGCATCACACAGCTCACAGCAACCTCCAACTCTTGGGCTTAGGCGATTCTCCTGCCTCAGCCTCCCGAGTAGCTGGGACTACAGGCGCCCGCCACAATGCCTGGCTATTTTTTTGTTGCAGTTTGGCCAGGGCTTTGGTGGGGTTTGAACCCGCCATCCTTGGTATATGGGGCCGGCGCCCTGATCACTGAGCCACAGGCGCCGCCCACCATGTACAATTCTTGTGCCTCTCCGATCCATCACTATCTGCACTTAATATATATTTGTTGAAAGATTAATCAAATCTAAATTTTCTTCTGGGCAATTCTCCTTCATAGGTAGAAGGTCCTGAAGGGGTTTTGATGTATTTGCCCATGACATTTGATTGCAAGCATCAGTATGATCATGAGTTCTGTTAGCTTCTTGGGATTAAATTTGCCTCTGACTCCTGCATCACACCATCTAGTAGTTAACATGTGCTGCTCTGGGTCTATGGTTATAGTATAAATGAGACATAATTATAGGATAACTATTTTATCCCTTTTAACAAAATCCACCTTTTCCCATAAGCTGTACATTATTTTTCATAGGAGCATAAGTTAGGGACCACGACTCTATTATTTCAGGATTCAAAATCTCTTGAGAAAACAGCCAAACTCCTTTTCTCAGCTTGCATGAATTTGTCAGGTGGTGATTCTCAGTGAGCGGGATCCCACAGCGGGGCTCATCTATCCCTCAGGACAGAGGTATTAAAAGTCTTTTGACTATGAACCTGAGTTCTACAGTTCTTAGATAATTCGCCTTGAAGAGAAGAAAGATTTGGGGCTGGGCAGGTGCCCAGTGAGTTGAATCAGCAGATTGGGCACCCTGCCATTTAGACCTCAGAAGAGCAATTCTTTCCTCCTCTTTTAGTGTGAGTGGCCTCAGATCATAAACACATTGATTTCCTATCAGGAGACAAACTGGGCTGTGGTGTGAACAAGACTCTCAGCATACAGGGGAGGCCTGGCTAAGCCCCTGGTTTTGCTGAATCATCTGAGAACATGCAAGTGGCAGCCGAGGACAGGCCTTGTTTAGCAAGAAGGCTGGAGCTCCCAGCCTCTCTGTGGCTGGCTGTCCTTGTACGGGTTACGTGACACCCCCGTACTCTTACCCACTGCTTCCTTGGGTTCTTTTGGCTTAAGCAATGAACCAAGCAAGCATTTTTGAGCACCTACTGTATGCCTGGTCCTGACATCTTATTCCAGGTGAACAGGACTATTCATCCTTCTTTGAAAGAAGATACCAGGGCCACTAGGAGGAAGTGACTTACCCAAAGTTATTGACCTTGCAAGTGCTGGAATAGAGACTCGAATGCAGACATTCATGGACTAGAGATGAAGAAGGCTGGACCCTGGGCCCTGTATCGCCAGAGCCAAACCAAAGGCCTGTGAGACCTCGGAGCTACACGAGTGAGTTGTTCTGATGAGGTTTCTGCTCCCTTCTGATGACGGATGACCCTTTCTGATGCCTGATTTCTGTTTACAGAAGCCCTTTCCTGAACCCCAACACTCTGAGGCAGGAGGGGCGCTGCATCCTCCCATTTTACAGAGGAGCAAACAGAGGCTGGGAGAGGTTGTGACTTCTCTGTGAACTAAGGTCAGGTCCTGGGCAACGCAGGGCGACTTCTTCAGTGCCTGGCCTAGTATCTTCCACATTAGCAGGCCTAATTTGTCAAATAAATAACCCAACACACTTGGTCAGATGAGCAAGACAAAGACTGTAGCCCGTTAGGGCAGGATGCCCCTCCTTCTCCAGATAAGGAACAGGGGCCAGTGACCTGCCCATGATCACACAGCCATGCAGAGGCAGGGCATTCTGTCCACCCCTCATCCTCTGCTCAGGTGACCTGCTCCATTTCAGAGTTTCCCGTGGAGGGGTCAGAGACACTGGGCCAGAAGAAACATGCTTTGTGGAAAACCCCTTCGGGCTGATGCCTTCTGAGAGCTGCCTGTGTAGAAAGGAGAGAAGACAGGGTCTAGGACCAGGGCTTAAAGAGAGAAGAAAGGGACAGGCTCCCAAGGGCTTCTCTAAGCACCTTGCAGCGTCTCAGAGCTAGAAGGAGCCTGGAGCCACAAATCAACCCAGCACTTCATTCCTGTGGACTCTAAAGCAGTGGTTCTCAACCTTCCTAATGCTGCGATGTATTTTCATTGTTACAAAGGGGTCTCAACCCACAGGTTGAAAACTGCTGCTCTAAAGGCAAAAGTTTAGAGGCCCTGCTCCTATGCAGCTTGTGTTCTGGAAGCAGGGAAGGTAGTGGCGGGGGGTGGAGGGCACAGACATGCCACACAATCCCCTCCAAAGATGTCAACTTAGAGGAGTGTAGGCCCTCCTGAGGAGAGCGGGCATGGTCGCTCCATCCCCCACTTGCCTGCTTGGCCCGCTCCCCTCTCACCCTGCCCCCCTTTCCTGGGCTCCTTTTCTTGCTTTCTGTTTTCTCCGTCTTCTCTCTCCCATGCCCACCCCTCTGTCTCTGCACCCCTCTGGCTTCTCCCTCCCCAGGCTGCCCCCTGCGGCCCTCTGCCTGGTCTCCCTCTTCCCTCCCCGACAGCAGGCCCATCTCTCTTGGTCTCTGTCTGTCTCTCTCGCTGTCTGCACTGTCTCTGCGTGTGGCTGTTTCTTGCTTTTTCTCTGACCTCAGGTCTAGCATCTCTGTCTCTCGCAGTCTCTCCCACTCTCTTCCCCGTGCTCTCCCCTGAGTCCTCCATTCTCCCCAGCCCCTGGAGGGACCCTCCCTGGTTCCAGCCAGCAGGCTGTGAAAATACCCAGGCCTCATAACTTGAAGGGCAGAATTGATAAGAAAATAAATTCCTGATTAGTGTTTTAATTTTAAGGATCTTTAGGGGGGACTAAAGAGCAAGGGAGGCTGGTGGAGAAAGTCTGCATTATTAAAGCCATAAATCCTCCACAGGAGAGGGAGGGGGCCAAATGGAAAGCAGAGGGGACTAGACCGGGCTTCCTTTGGAATGGGGGATGGGGGGGTGGAGAGGCCATGGTCATAGATTTTCCTCTCCCTCCTCCACCCAAGGCTCATCTTGCTCCCTGTGGGTGACAGGGCCACACCAGCCAGGTGTTAGGTGGGCTAGAGAATGAGACTGTTGTCCCCTGGGTGGGGGAGGTGGAAGCCACATTAGTTCAAGCCCCTGTCCACACTGGCCAGGGCTGCACCTGGACAGAGGAAGCACCCAGTAGCCTTGATGGGGAAGGGATGGAAGAGTCCGGGGGTATAGGCTGGGTAGAAAGAATCACAGTCCCCCAATATTGTATGTGTGTGACAAGGTGAGGTATAACACACGCTTGGTGTTCAGACAGGGCGGTATTCAGAAGATGCCCATCAAATGTCGCTGTTGTTTCTCGGAGCACATTCCCCTGCATGGTTTCTCCTGGTTCTTACCCTCCTTCCCCTGTTAGAGACTCACTGAGGGGTAGCTGATACACAACAAAACAGCACATGCTTAACTGCATGCAATCCAGTGAGTGTGGCCATCCCCACACACCCGAACCCACCCCGCAACGAAGGCACTACACACGTCCATCACCTTCAAGTTGCCTGTGCCCTCCACTTGCTTTATTTTTGCAGTGAGAACACTTAACATGAGATCGACCCCCCAGCACGTTTTTTAGTGCACAATACAGCCCTGTGAGTGGTAGACGACGCTGCATGGCAGGTCTCTCTGCTGACTCATCTTGCATGACTGAAACTCTCCCCATCCCCAGCTCCTGGCAACCACCACTCCACTCGCTGCTTCTGCGAGTTTGACTACTCTGGAAACCTGGTATAATTGGAGTCCTGCCGCATTTGTCCTTCTGTGACTGGCCAGTTGCACACAGCCTAATGTCCCCCAGGTGTGTCCGTGTCATTGTATATGGCAGGATTTCCTTCTTTAAGATGGAATAATATTCCGCTGGGTACATACACTATGTGCTGCATTTTCTTTATCCATTTGTTGTCCCTGGACGTGTAGATTGTTTCCATATCTTGGCGACTGTGAATAACACTGCAATGAACTTGGGAGTGTGGCTATCTCTTAGAGATTCTGATTTCAATTCTTTTGGATATAGAACCTCCACACTGTTTTCCACAGTGGCTGCCATCCACATTCACAGATGGACAGACTGAGACACAGAGGGCCAAGCCCCTACTCTGAAGCCATGAGGCCTATAAATCCCTAGAGCTGGGATTGGACCCAGCTCTGAAGCTGAGTCTTCTCCAGGCATCCCTGGGGCTGTCTCACTTGATCCAACCAGCACCCCGCCAGGCAGATCGGGAAAGGGTTACTAGCAAGTGGGGCTGCTTGGTATCTTTGACAAGGCCGAGGTCCTGGGAGCTGCATGGCCTGGGGAGAAGAAGGGACATGGTCTTCCCCTTCCCCGCCCAGCCCTCAAGCATTGGAGGCCCTTAGCCAAGGATGCCAGCATATGCCAGGTGGCACCTGGATCATCCTGCCTGCCCCTGCTGACCTCTCCACCTCCCCATCTTCTTTTGGACAACCCAGGATTCTGACTCCCAGGGGCAGGACCATTACTTTACTCAACCCCAGGGGGCATCATCCATCCTGTAAAATGTGAATTGTGCAAAGTAGGGCAGGGCTGGGGACAGGAAGTGGTGGTGACCCCTCATAGTAGGGAGGAAGCCACCTCCCTGAGGTTTTCTTACCTTTGGGTCTCACAGTGGAAGCATCAGGGCTGTTGCTCTTGAGCAGGGATCCTGGAGCTGGTGCCTCAAGGAGTCATTCAAAGAGGAAAGGGCTTGGGAGTAACCTCAGGAAGAGGCACGGGCAGTGTCTCAGGGTTAATGCAAAGTGACCAGAGTCACCAAGTCCAGAGAAGGATGAGAGGAAGGCCAAGGCTTGTTATACAAAGATGTGAAGGAGGTGACATCCATCCAGCCCCCAGGAAGAAGTCTCTGGAGTCTGGGAGGCCTTGTGCCCCTTCTTTTCCCTTCTATGGGAGAGCTGCTCCTGCCAGCCAGAAAATGTCACTGTGTCCAGGGCAGGGCTCTGGGACCCCCTGTGGCACATTCCGGGCTGAAGGTGCTGATTCAGGCCCAAATCCCTTTACATGCTACCCAGGGTCCCTAAACCATGGTCTGTTTATTAATAGGTGAGCTTGAGGGCAAAGGCAATTGGGGCCCACAGCCAGCCCCACAGCCAGGTCAAGGGCATATGGCCCCTCTTGCTCTCATTTAATAGTTTCCCCTCATTTGATTTTTAATTGTTAAAAATTGTCTTGGGAGCCCAGGCCCTTCTCTGGCAGCTCTAGGGCAGGGCAGAGGGAGGAAGAATTTGCTGCTGGGGTGGAAGGAGGCCTGGCTGGCACTCAGCCTGGCCTTCCCGCTTCCCTTGGAACTCTGTCCACATCCTGGCTCAGCTGGGGTCCAGGAAAGGGCAAATTATGACACAGGAACATTTTAGTTCAATCTATAGACTATTTGGTTAACAGGAAGGATTTGGAGCCAGATTGCTTGCATTCTAATTCTGGTTTGGCCACTTACTCTCTAGGTGATCTTGGGAAAGTCAGTTGCTTACTTTCTGTGCTTCACTTACTTTGTCTGGAAAGTGGAGATACAAATATTTCCCTCAGCTTGGTGACCTGGTCTAGTGTGATGTCCACTGTCCACTTGCCAGCTGCCCCAGGCTGGGTCCCATAAACCCAGAGACACCCAGCCACTTCCTCTGTGACTTCTATTGCCCAGTGGCTGGAGTGCCCTACAGTTTGGTGTCACTTAGACATAGTCTTGGTTGTCACTAGAGCCTCTCTCTAGCATCCAAGCCACACCCTCTTGATATTGATCCTCCAAGGCCTCATTCGGCTTTCTATCTAGTCAGCAATCACACTTGTCCCACCCATGTCACCAAAACCACCACAATGCAGCAGCTTCCATCCTGGGAGCCTACCACAGTGTGCAATGGACAGTTTGGCCTACAGTAGCTCACCCAGTACTCCAAATACACCTCCAAAGCTGGTACTATCACCCCATTTGCAAAAGAGAAAACTGAGGCTCAGTAAAATGAGTGACTTGCCAAAGGTCACACAGCTCATGGAAAATGTAGAGGGATTTGAACCTGTATCCACCTGCAAACAGGCAGGTTCTGCCGGGGGGACAGGGTTGGGTGAAACAATCTGGGGTCAGAGGCACAGAGGTAGGGTGTGGGTGGATGATGAGGGACGAGTGTGGTACCCGTGTAAGAAGATCAAGGGAGCAGAGGGAGAGAATGAGGAAGGAAGGGGCCAGGCTCGGTGACTACAGTAAGTCACTACAGCTCAAAATGGTTGCTGCCATTTTGAAATCTTTCTGGAAAAAGACAGGGTTCAGGATGGATTCTGGGAGAGAAAGCCCAGAGAGTTTGCTGCCCCATGCCTGGAAGCTTTTCTGGGCAATTGGGCCCTACCTGGGTACCCAAACTCAAAATATAGTCTCACTAATGGTGTGACAGTGAGAAAGACCATTGACTTAGTAGACAAGACAGACCTTGGCTGAAAGCCCTAGACCACAGCTTTCAGTGTGATCTTAGATAAGCAAATGAACCCTCTGTATCTCTGTTTCCTCATCTGTAAAATGGGACACCACCACCTGCCTTGCAGTACTGGACTGAGCATTAGATGGAAGTCCAACCTTTGGATGTCCTAAGGCTCTTCTGTGGTATCTGTCCTGACCCCACTTCAAGCTCCTGTGCATTGGAGCAGAGGCCTGATCCTGCCTGCACCTTCTTGTCCTGGTGAAAGGGAGTATGGACAGATGGCTTCAGGCTGGAGCTGCCTTCTTCTGGAGCTGCAGGAATGTGGACAGGGAGCTGCTTGGGGGAAAGGGGTTTCTTGCAGTGGTGAGGTCCTGGCTGCACACAGAGTGAAGGCAGCGATTCCTCCTGAACCTGGGGAGACACAAAACTGGAGCAACAGGAAGCAGATGCTCTAGAGAAAGGAACTGGCCATTGGAAGATCACATTCACCTCCAAGCTGGGAAGAAAGGCCTGGCTGTTCCCGCCTATGCTGTGGCCAGCATCCTGGGATGACTGTGCAAGCTAGAAAGAGGTAGGGAATAATGTCAGCTGCTCTGAAGCCCCAGTCCTACTTAGGGATGCTTCACAAATCACCAGGGACATCTCAGCTCAGAGTATGAGTCAGGATACAGCCCACATTTCCCTGCTTTTAAATCCAGGGAGCTGGAGAAGGATCCCTAACAGCAATTACTATAGCCTTGGGCTGTGGGCTCTGTAATCCTGCTTGGGTGGACATCACTTGTCTACCACTCAGATCCTGTAAGACGTCAGCCAGCTTCCTTGACCTCACTGAGCCTCAGTTTCTGTTTCTGTAAAATGGGCGCAGCCCTTTACTCTGAAGGGTTGTTAGGAGGATTTGCTGAGGTTGACAGGCATAGAAGAGTGGCTGGCACTGGCAAGGGCTTAGTAAATGTGAACTAAATGGTCTCATCCCCTCCTCACCGTGTCTGTGAAGTGCTGGCTGCTGTCTCCTTGCACAGTTGAGAAAATGGAAGCTAGAGGTGGGAGTGATTGCCCAAGGACATGCCACTTGTTAAGTGGAGGAACCGGTGTGGGATCCATGGCTGGCTGATCTCCAGGCCTGAGACACACTCACCTTCCTTCCTTCCCCTTAGGACAGGTCCGTGGGGCTCTGAGTGGGAGTGCAATTGCTTTCAGTGTAGTTGAAAGAGGCTGCCCAGGGACCATCCTGGGATCAGGACATCTGTTCAGTTCTCTTTCCCTTTTTTTAAATTATAACTTTTCTCAATTCCTGAGCTCCATCACATGCCAGAAACCATACTAGACATGCCCTTCCACATCATCTCATTTAATCTTCACCACTGCCCTGTTGGGTACTATTTTCCCCATTTCACAAATAAACAGAGAGGTTGATCCCTTGCCCTAAACCACACAGCTACTCAGAGCTAGCAGGGCTGAGACTTGAGACCCTGTACCTCTGATTTCTACCTAGCTGTCGCACTAGAGCCTGACACCCACGGCCAGTTAGGTACCTTCTCTATGCCTCAGTTTCTGCATCTGTAAAATGGAAGTGATAAAGATGGTACTTACATGTCTTCTAGGATTATTATAAGGATTAACTTGGTTAGTGTACACACACACACACATCATTTGGAACATGACTGACTCAGAGTGAGTTCTTCATAAGTAAAAGCTGTTTTTAGCTCTCCTGATTAGCTCAGGCTGTGGTACCACACCACCAAGGCATTAGGCACCCTGAATCTGTTTACTTAGGATTCCTCAGCCACACCTTGGAGGCCCAGGGTCCTACTTAGTGTTTATTTAACAAACACTAATGGGGCATTTACTGGACCTGGGCAATAGCCCCTCATTTAATTCTCATGACCACCCTCTGAGATAGGTATGGGCCAATCACCCCCTATTTACAGAGAGCAAACTAAGGCACAAAGAAGTTTAGGAAAAAACATGGGCAGCTAGGCTTCAAAGTCTGTGGTCTGAGCCTCTGCACTTCATCAGCTGCCTCACCCCACCAGGAGATGAGAACCTGCATGTTAGAGGAGCCACTCTCCTACATGGGCTTGAAGCCAAAATCACCCCCAACTATTCACCACATAATTAATGATTATTATCTTATCTCTTGGGAATGAAATAGACTCACCGTGACTATGAAGTTGGTTATGCTAAGATCTGTGCTCTCTTTTCCCAGGAGATAAGGGCTAAATAGGCAGAAAGCCAGGTGGTGATCTCTCAATATTGTTCAGGAAGGAGAATTATGGAGCAGGAGAAAAACTGCTTGGCCTAACGTTTCTGTGTCCCAAACTATTTTTTCTCATTGTTTGTTTTAAAAACATCTAAGTCAGGGCCTCTATGGAGAAGGGAGGACACGGCCTGGTGGTCATGAGTCCCTGCAATGGTCTGTGGCCACAGTGACCTCTGCAAATATCTACTGAGTCTCTGCGATAGTCTGTGGCCACAGTGACCTCTGCAAAGATCTACTGAGTCTCTGTGATGGTCTGTGGCCACAGTGACCTCTGCAAAGATCTATTGAGTCTCTGCAATGGTCTGTGGCCACAGTGACCTCTGCAAAGATCTACTGAGTCTCTGTGATGGTCTGTGGCCACAGTGACCTCTGCAAAGATCTACTGAGTCTCTGTGATGGTCTGTGGCCACAGTGACCTCTGCAAAGATCTACTGAGTGAGAAATCATACCCTGGGAGTGAACCCCAAGTATGAGAGCCATCTCGTGTACTCACATGAAGAAGAGGGGCCTCAGGAGTCATCTAGTCCAGTATCACTCTCTTTAAAGGGGAAGGAATCCAAGACCAGAAAAGGGAAGTGACTTATGCAAAGTCACATAGCAAATTGATGGCAACCAGAGGGTGCGGGTCCTCTGGCCACCTCAGCTTTGCCTGGCCTGGACTGTAGAGTAACAAGGAGAGGGGACAGTTGATGGCTCCAGCAAACCTGGCTGGTCCTGGGGCTGTAAACTACACAAGGACAGGTGACATCAAGGCCTTCTTTGCTGGCTCTGCAGGGTCCAGCACAGAGCCTGGCACAAAGTAGATGTTCATTAAATATCTTTGGAATAATTGACTGAATGGTACCCAAATGTGCAATGAAAGTAGAGGAGCAGAGTCGCCAGCTCATCAACTGTGGAGTCCCTCAGAATCTCACAGTTGCGAGGAGATTTGGAAGATGGGGCATCCTCTTAGGAGGCGTCCATCCTTCCAGAAGATCCATTCCTGAGGGAAACACTCTTGGATTCACAAGTGCCGGTTAGAGGGCGGATCCCCGGGGGTAAGGTGTGTGTGTACTGGGGAGAGGCAGGGGCAGAGCTGGTGACTTCTCGGCTCCCAGCAGCCCTACTGCACTTCCCTGGGTACATTTCACTGAGAATACATTTCTGTCTATCCTCTTTTCCAGAGTGGATTCTGGAAGAGCCAATAGTCTCCCAGTGAATTCAGGTCCTAGAGGATGCAGACTTTGAGACCCAAAGTGTTGGAGGCCAACTCGAGTCACATCATCCTAGAAATGGCACCAGGAGCCAGTTTTGTGCTAGGGCCTATGCACTGTGTTCTGGGCGTCTCATATTGCCTCCCACAGAGGACAGGGGCAGTTAGCCATTGTACAGATTGGTGGAGTTGAGGCCCAGAGACATACAAATACACTGTCCAAGGTCACACAGCCAGACAGGGGCAAACTTGGGAGCTGAACGCTGTTCTATCAGATCCAAGCCCATGTCCTGTACCACTTCTGGACATGGATGGCTAGGTTGGGGCGTGGGTGGAAGACCCAGCCCCAAGACCCAGGAGGACCTAGCCATACCCAGCCAGGCTCTGCATCCAGAGGGGAGTGGAAGCTTTATCTCAAATTGGCACAAGGGCACTGTCTGGGACCCTGCAGATTCCCATTATAACCTCATCTTAGCTGGGTGGAAGCTTCTTGGGAACAGAGACACCCCTGAGGCCCCTACAGGGCACTTGGTACCCTATCCTTCCTCCTCCTATGTCTGGGCCAGGCGCAGGTCCCAATCCTCACGAATCTCATTGTTCAACTGGCTCAGGATTGGGCTGCCTGGTCATTTGGCAACTGGAGCCCAGAGGTATGAATCTTGTCCTCAGCGCTGCCATTTTCTAGCTCTGGAACCTTGGGGTATTCTCCCTGGGGAGCCTTAGTTGCTTCACATGGAGCTGGTATGATTCCCTAACAGAGAGGCAGTGAGCATGGGCAGAGGCCTTGGGCCCTCCCCGCATTTGAATAGCCTCTTAAAGTGGACTAAGAGCATTCACAGCTTTTTCTCCATCAATCCTCCCTCACAGGGCTGTGGCAGGGAAGGAACACAGAGGGCCTGCATCTCCCCAATCCCAGCTCTTGTTCCTTTCCCTGGCTCCAGCTCTGGGCCTCTGTACCAGCCAGCTATGGCCACAATAATGTTATAAAACCAACAATTTCAACACTGTGTGGTTTATAGCAGCAAGGATTTATTCTCACATTCACAGGCCTGAAAGTCGACCAAGGTTTTAGTCTAGGATGGGCTCAGCTGGGTGGCTCTGTTGCGGGCTGCGGGTTGGGCTTCCTTCACACAAATTTATTCTATGAACCAGCTGAAAGGCAGAGGCTTCTCAAGGACCCTTTAAGAAGGGTCTTCTGTCACCAGAGTGCAAGGGAGTGGGTCATAAGCACATTTCAATCCTCTGCTCGGCATGTTGGCTAATATTTCTTGCTCAAAGCAATACACATGGCCAAGTCCAACTTTAGTGGTACCAGAGAATGTACCCTGCCCATAGCAGGAAGGGGCAGGGAATAAATATTTACTGAACTGTAATCGAGTCTGTCATAACTGGATGACTCCAACTTGAATTTCTGAACAGGGAGAGGCCTACTTTGGCCACTGAGGTCTCAGGCCCACTTTGCCCTCCCAGGTTCAGATGCTGGGTGAGAGGCAGCCTGGGCTAGAAAAAGGGGCTACCAGGGGTGAAAGGACGGGGGGCCCTCAGCAAGCCCTTTCCTCCAGGAAAGCCCTTTCTCCACTTGTGTATTTTTCACGGCCTCTTCTAATAGTCCTGACGGCTCTGGGCCCCTTCCTCCTCGTCTTCCTCGCAAATGGCTGGAGTTTATGGAGCACAGATAGAACCCCATGCTGTGCCCAACTGGCTGGTGTTTTGGCTCACAAACACTTTTCTCTGAGAAGCAGATCTAATTTTCACTCTGTGAAAAATGGGTGTCTAGCACTCTGGCAGTCTTTGCCGTGGGGCAGCCGGCTACTGCCACAGTGGGGACGAGGGTGGGTATAAATCTGGATCAGGACCAGCTGCAGGCATGTGGACAATGGATTATGTGAAATAATCACCTTCCTGGGTGAGGGCTGTGAGAAGGGCAGGTGGGCAGTGCTGTGCTACACGGGCTGGGCCAGAATCATCTGTGAGGTGGGTGGGGTTTTGGAAGGTCTTTTCAAGCTTGCAAGTCCCAGGGCTCTCAGTCTCTTTGTGTCAAGATACGGATCAAATTCCCAAGATACTTCCTTTCTTTTCCTTCTTTAATTCCAAACACGAGCAATTGGAACCATCACTTCTGTCTCCCCTGCTACCGAGGTATGTCCTCTCTGCAGCTAGCTGGCTGTTGGTGCTGGACAAGACAGGCCATAGGTGGGGGCAGTTGAAGTCCTGATTCCTGAGAGGCCCTGTTGGTAAACCAGTATCCCTCCCTGGGGCTGGCTCATGAGGTGTCAGCCAGCTAGGGCTCTGGGGATGCAATAGACTTTTCAAAAAGAAGGTCACCCAGTTCCCAGACAGAGGTGCTTCTGATAACCCTTTGGGTAGCCCCACATGCCCTTGTATGCCCCTGAGAGCACAGAGCCAGGGCTGTTGAGTTCATGGCCAGAGAAACCTCAGGAGGCAGGAGGGATAATGCAGAACTGGTGGTGGGGTTCACCTCCCGAGAGTTGGGCGTTGTCTTTAGAGACTGGCAAACCCCATTTCACGGTCCTGCATCTGCCTTTTGACAAAAGGGAGGAGGTCAGAGGGTAATAGTTTCCAAGAAGGGCTATGAGAAAGGGGAGCCTACTGAATGCATGGTCCCTGCATGTCTCTCCTCTGAGCTAGAGGCCACTTGGCTGCTGTCATACATGTGGGATGCTGACATATATGTGGCCCTGTCATAGATGTGGGATGAGGTTCCCGAGGTCCCAACTCCTGTTCCCACAGTTCTAGCCTGGAACCACCTCAGCCCTTGCCCTTGGCATCCCCCCACCCCATTCTTTACTGGGTCCCGTAAACTGAGTCACACTTGCCCATATTCTCTTCCTACTCCCAGCGCACAAGAGTGGGAGGCAATGAGCTGATGGAATGATTTGGTAGCTGTTTGGAATCACCATTGTCTATGATACCCAGGAGCTCAAATGGCTTGGGATTCTGAGTCTAGTACCAATTTCCTGGGAGCAATTGGAGTGTGGTAGGGAGGAGAGCAGGGCCACGAGGGAGGGATAGCGGTGGGGATGTGGCCCAGGCCAGACACTCACGGGCCTAGTTGGATAGACTTACCATCTTCCTCTCCTGCTGTCTCCTGTGGGCCTGCCCTGGACTCTAGGAGCAGCAACAGGGCCACTCTGCATTGTCTGGAAGGCTGCTAGATGCACAGGAGGGATCAAGCATCAAAGGAGGAAACCCCATCACTGAATAGCTTCAGCCATGGTGCCCCTGGGTAAGGAAATAACCTCACCCTTGACTTTCTGCAGCTTTGGCCTGGAAGCAAATAACAGGCTTTCTGGAGAGATGGCTTGTGGTGATTAACATCAGCTCAATTCCCTCATTCATTCTTTCACTCATCCCACCAACATTCCCCAGGGCTAATTGTGAGATAGTCATGGTCTAGGTGTCAAATATATAGAGGTGCACAAAACATCCTGAATCTGCATCATTAGGGAGTTTAAATTCTGTCAAGGAAACAAATATACTGTCAGTAAGTGACAAATAATATGAAGCAAAATGGAGTGGATTACAAAAAAGGAAGAAGAAAATGAAAGATCAGGCAGATAAAAAAGAGGGCTTATTAGGGGTATTATCCACATGCCTGAGCAGAGACCCAGTTACACAGAGGATGGACCATGGGGCCTTTGGGGTAAGAGCCCTCCAGGCAGAGGGGACAGCAGGTGCAAAGGTCCTGTGGTAGGAACCCGTGTGGTCAGGGAGGAAGATCTTGGAGGCTGCTGGCTACAGGGGCAGAAGACGGGGGAGAGTGGACAGGAACAAGAGTGGAGGGGTGAGTGTGGGATCCTGTGGTGCAGCATAAGTCTCTGGGTTTTTCCCAATTGCAGGGAAAATACATTGAAAGAGATTTGGGAGATGGGGAGGGGAAAAAGCTAGTTGATATGGTCTAATTGACATTTTAAATACAATTCATCAGCAGCTTTGTGGAGAAGCTGTGCCAACTGCCATGGGGGAAAAAGAGAGACTGTGTCCCCTCCTCACGGACTATGTGGCCTGGCCAAGGGGGAGGGTCTTGCCCAAATAGGATGGTTATCATTTAATGGGGACATATCATGTGCTAGATCTTTTGCCCTGTCCTTTATTCACAGGGTTGTCTCATTTAACCACCATAGCAACCCCTTGACATAAAAGTTATTTCCCCATTTCATGGAGGAGTAAACTGAGGTATGGAGCCATCAAGTCACTGGTTCAAAGTCACACAGTAGGTGCAGAGTAGGGATTCAATTTCCAATAGGCTGAAAGCTAGGGTGAGGGGCTTAACAACAGCACCACAGCCATAGCACGAGCCACAGTGTTCCCTCAGATGGGGGTAAGCAGAAGCTGCTGTCCAGGAAGGAGCTCACTACTGGCCAGAGAGCTCAGAAAAGGCTGTGTGGACCAATCCGCTGTGATAGAGAGATGACATTTCAATGAGAGGCACAGCACGAGCAAAAGTGCAGAGGCCACACGGGTACAACCCAGTGTCTGCAGGGGGAAGTGGGAGACAGGCTTACGGTGGAGGCGAAGGTCATTCGGGAGTCACCCTTCAGCCTGGCCACAGTGGGAGCCTCTGAAGGGGTTTGAGCAGAGGAGTGGCTCAGAGTGAGGGTGGGAAAATGAATTGGCACTGATGGGCAAAATCATGTCAGAGCTGGCAGAGCACGCAGTAAAAGGAGTGGACACTGGATGCACACAGCTTGGACTCGGTTCTAGCTCTGCCCCTGGAGAGGACACTGTTGGCGCCCAGCTCCCTTGGGCCTAATATTTGATTGCACCAAGGTGACCTCCAAACTCCAAACTGCTTTGCCTGAGGACTCTTTAATTCTGCTGGAGCCCCTTCTACCTGCACTAGAACTGCCACGGACTCAGCACCCCTGGAAACAACCCTCAGCTGTGGTCTACAAGAAGTTGGTGCATTAATACCCCGGCTTCCTGAGAATTTCTGAGTGTGTGTCCCCTCGTTTCTGAGTGCACATCCCTGAGTTGCCCAGAAGGAGTAAGCTCCAGCTCCCACGGTGGTGACTTCCTTGATAACACACTCTCTACTGTCTGTCTCACCTTCCCAGTCTCACTTCCTCACTCCCCCACTGGGGTTTCCTGGAATCACTTCCCAAATATACTTTTTGCACTTGAATCCTTTATTGAGGTTGGTTTCTGGAGAACCACTTTTTAGCTATCGAGTCTTGGTTGAATTATTTCACTTTACTATGCCTCAGTTTCCTCATCTATAAAATGGAGATAAGGATAATAATTCCTCTCTCAAAGAGGCATTATGATGAGTAAGTGAGCTCATAAACACAATAGACCTCAGCCTCTCGCGTGTAGTAAGCTCTTAGCAAATGGCTGCCAAGATGGTTTCAAAACAGATGAGGCAGACAGGGAAAGAGGCTGGCGCCTGGGAGGAGAGGGGGACAGATGCGAGAGAGTTGGCAGCTGAGCAGAGAGGGAAGGAGCCGAGGACACAGTCAAGTCTGCTGCCTGGAGAGCTGGAGAGAGGAGTGCCATTTACAGCAGCCGGTGGAGGAACTGGGTTTGGGGAAGAGAGTTCAATTTTAGCGTCAGAGTGTTTTCAGGTGCCAGACAGCCATGTGCAGACATCTAGCTGGCAGCTGGGACAGTGGGACTGAGCGGCAGAGGGGACAAACATGCAGCAGTGTGGATTTGGGAGTTACCTGGAAGGAATGAGAATTGCTACTATGGGAGTTGAGTAGGTAGGGAAGATGAAACAGAGGTGAAGGTGGCAAGGGAGGGGGAGATTGTTGAGTCAAGGTCTTCTGAGGGAAGGGATGGGAACCTGGCTACAGGTAAGGGGTGGGAAAGGGGAAATCTTCTTTCCAAGGCTCTGAAGCAGTGAGCATTTCTGACACTAGAATCATGATAGGCCTGTGTCTCCGGTCTGGGTCTTTGGAAGCAGAGCCTGAGACAGGGATTTGGTGCCTCACTCAAAGATTAATGAGTGACTGAGAAAGGAGAGGGGAGTGAGGGAAGGACAGGGCAAGTCAAGTCTCAGCTGGAGATCTGCTTCAGCCTCATATCACTGGGAACTCTGCAGCACAAATTAGACTTCAGGGTTGGTCCCACCTTGAGGCAAGGGGGATGATCTCTTATATTCAATATTCATGCAGCTCTCTGACATTGGCTTCTGATAGACGAAGGGGATTCTGAAGATAAGGCGGCATCTGAGAGCCATTAGCAGCTACTACAATACTCAGCAGTAACTGAGAGGTAGGACATTGGCCCAGAAATGGGATCTAGGCGGGGCACCACCAACATCCAAAGTTGCCTGGGGTGAGTCTGATTTGGCTGGATCCACTCTGGCCTGACGAAATGACCTTTTATGGAGTAATAAATGCTTATCCTTTTCACCCAAAGCAAACATGAGATTCACCTTGGCAGAAGGTGCAAACAGAATCTGGAGAGTGAATTTCTAGTCTGCTTTTAATCTCTATCAAGGGAGCATAGGTGATATTTGATCTTCACCCAGATCATTTGGATAAGTCAGGGGCCCAGGGCCCCAAGATAGACTGTAACTGGTGTTCTGTAAGCCCTGGCCACACATGCCAGGCACTGTGCAAAGGGTTTTGCCTGCACTGTCTAATGATCCTTGAGAACGATGATTTATTATTCCCTTTTACAGGTGAAAAAAACCTGCAGTTCCTTTGCCCAAGATCACGCAGCTAATAAGAGGAAAAATGGAATTGAGTCCAAGTCTGTTTGACTTCAGAGCCCAAGTTCTTAACTGCTTCCTAGCCTTGCAGCTTAGTAACTAGGGTGTGTGGACACTGTAAATTGAATCTGGCTTCCCAGGACACAAAGAAGCCAGCTATCCCCAGCTCTCGGAAACCATAATCCAACCCCACCCATCCCTCCTCACCCCATCCCACTCTTGGTATTTCAAAAAGAAAAGGAAGGAGGGGAAAACAATGCCACCAAGAACCCATCAGGCTGAGGATCTATGCACCTTACTGATGCTGAACTGAGATGCTACCCACAGGTTCTACACCCCGAGAGAGGACCATGGGGTTCAGCCTGGGTCCCCGGAGGCAGACCATAGTCTGTGTGCATGCCTCTCTCTGGAGAGTTTCAGGACACCATGCAGACCCCTGATATGGCTTTCCCTAATCCCTGTGAACCTAGCCTCTGATGAGGGGACCCAGAAATAGACCAATTTTGGCTATAAGATTTTTTTCTTTTTTCCTCAAGCCCAGGAAACACTTCCTACTGTCCTGAAGAACCAGAAGGCTGCCCCCTAACCAGGAAACTATCCTGGTTTGAGCTTTCTGGGCACCAACACACAATCAGCAAGGAGACTGCTCTGAGCCACAAAGGAGCCCTGGATTGGACTTCTGGATCCCTGGATTCTGGACCCTTTTCTGCCTCAAACTCATTTTGTGGCTTAGCAACAACCAATTAACTCTTGAGGCTGTGGTGTCTGTGGCCTCTCAAGTGGTCATGAGAGGCTGGTGAGGTCAGAGGAGAAAGGACACAGCGAACATTGGTCTTCCTGCTGCTGCTTGAACACAACAAGTAGGAGTCCATCTCTGAGCATCTGTGTTTGCTGTTCCCTCAGCCTGGAATGCTTTTCCTCCAGTAATCTGCAAATTCACTCCTGCATATCTCAGGTCCCTAGGCTCACTTGCTGGTAATCGGTAACAGAGGGGCTGTAGCCCCTTGATTCTGGCTGATGGGGTAGAACAGGACTGGAGGTCTTTCCCCATGTTGTGGGCATCTTAAACAAAGCTGCCCCTGTTGTGTGGGGTTGCCTCCAGGTGAGGCTGTCTCTGGAAGGGGTCTGGAGTTTCATTAACCACTTAGGTGGGTGGTGGGTGTGGAGGAAGGGTAGTTCAGTTATGGGCTGGTGAGCAATCACTAGATCCTTGTCAGAAGAACAAGGTCTAAATGACAATGACTGAATGGTCATGGTCTGGGAGAGCCCAGGCTCATCAGAGACAGCTGTGTCCTGGGAGCCAGGGGAGCTTCCAGTTTCTGTCTGGCTATCCATAAGCTGTGTGACCTTGGGAAAACCACTTTAAAGAGTTCACCTTTTAGCTCCAAATAAAGGGTTTATTAAATAGATTTTGTCTCACAAATAATGGATTCCTGGAGTTCTGGGTTAGGAAAGATTCTGAGACACAGATACTTAATGGGACAGCACCATGATTGATTAGTAATGTCTGCCCTGGGTATTATAAAGGAGACATGTTATTCTTGGTTTTGTGCATCTTTTATACATTTCGTAACTCAGTGGCTCTATAGAGCTAAAGGTCAAGAGTGTGTGTGCATCAAGGGGGAAGGGATTGCAAAATAAAAAAAAAATAGGTTAAAAAACTTGGGTCAGACCCATGGAGAGTTTCAAAATAGATGGAGAATGGAAGCTGCTTCAGTGCCCACAAAAAGCTCACTCTAGGATAGCTGTTTTTGCAAACTGAGTTGCTAACCATTAGTGGGTTGTGAAATAAATTTAGTTGGCTATACCAATATTTTAAGAACATGCAGAGTAGAATAGAATAAAATAGAATGAAGTGGAATGTTTTAGATGTTGAAACGTGGTAAGGTTAAATGCTGTTTTGTGAGCTTTGGTTTCAGTTACATATGTACATGTGAAGAGGGTCATGATGGATTTTTAACTATGACTCAGGGTCCAAAACCTCTTGGAGACAATGAAGGAATTGGGTGGCCATATGTCATCTGTATAGGACAGACCTGGTTCCCACCCACTCATCATCATCCTGGTGTAATTATCTACCATCTCCTTTCACTCACTGTGGTGATTTAAAAATACATTTAAACATTTTTTCCATACTCTTTCCTTCAAAAGGCAGGGCCTAATTTCCTCCCCCTGCAGTGTGGGCTAGAACTTGCTGCTTTGCTTCTAATGAATAGGATATGGTGTGAGTGACAGCGAGTCCCTCTCAGGACTGTGTTGTATAAGGCATTGCTGTCTCCTCCTTACTCTCTTTATTGGATTGCTCACACTGATGAGAACCTGCTGCTACATAGTAAGAAAATTCCAGCAGTCTTCTAGAGAGGCCCATGTGCTGAGAAACTAGACCTCCTGCCAACAGCAACATTAGCTGTCTTAGAAATGGATGCTTGATCCCCAGGCAAGCCTTCAGATGACAGCAGCCCTGGTCAGCATCTCGCCTGCAACTTCATGAACCTACGAGCTAAGCCACTGCCAAACTCCTCACTCACAGAAACTGAGAGATAGTAAATGTTTGTTGTTTTTAGCTACTAAATTTTAGGGCAATTCGTTACACAGCAATTGATGACAAACACACTCCCAAAGTCATCCCTTATGGTTGAAAGATTATATGGTTATTCTATATAGAAGGGACCTCAAATATTCTGTGGGGTTTCCAAGAATCATGGAGAATGAGACAATTGCAAGGAGACAGGGGAGGGCCAAAGTTGCCTTTGTTTGTCAAAAAGAAAGGATGAGTAGAAAAGTGAGTCCTGAGCATGACAGAAACAGCCTACATTGGCTGACTAGACAGAAAATCCAGGAGCATTTTTTTTATTAAGTCATATACACATAGATCATGAATACATTTATGCATATGTGGGATACAATGTGTAGTTTTTTTTATACAATCTGACATGCTTACATCAAACCAATCAACATAGCTTTCACCTCATGTACTTGATTATTATGTTAAGACATTTATGCTCTACACTTGACAGATTTGACTTATACCCTTGCAATATGCTCCATAGGTGTGGTCCTGGCTTTTACCCTCCCTCTATCAAATCCCCTCCCTTCCCACTCCATTTTTCTCCTTCATCCTGAGCTATAGTTGTGTTCTATCTTTCATTAGAAAGTGTGAGTAAATATAAGTTGGTTTCATAGAGTACATTGGGTACTTTTTCCTCCATTCTTGAGATACTTTACTCAGGAGAATATGTTCCAGGTCCCTCCGTGTAAACATAAAAGAGGTAAAGTCTCCATCTTTTTAAAGGCTGTATAGTATTCCATGGTATACATATACCACAATTCATTAATCCATTCATGGGTCAGTGGGCACTAGGGCTTCTTCCATGACTTGGTTATCACTAATTGAGCTGCAATGAATAATCTGGTGCAAATGTCTTTTTTACTAAGTGAATTTTTGGTCTTTTGGATATACTCCTAGTAGAGGAATTGCAGGGTCAAATGGCAGGTCAATTTTTAGATCTCTGAGTGTTCTCCAAACTTCCTTCCAAAAGGAACGCATTAGTTTGCATTCCCACCAGTGATGTAGAAGTGTTTCCTTTTCTCCACATCCGCACCAACATCTGTAGTTTTGGAATTTTGTTATGTGGGTGACTCTTACTGGAGTTAGATGGTATCTCAAAGTGGTTTTGATTTGCATTTCTCTGATGATTAAAGATGACGAGTATTTTTTCATGTGTCTGTAGAGAAGACACATGCGTCTGTCTTCTTCGGAGAAACTTCTGTTCAGGTCTTTTGCCCATAGTGAAATGGGATCACTTGTTCTTTTCTTATTAATAAGTTTGAGTTCTCTATGGACTCTGGTTATCAGACCTTTCTCCGAAATGTAAACTGCAAATATCCTCTCCCATTCTGAAGGCAGTCTACTTGCTTTATTTACTGTGTTCTTGGCAATGCAGAAGCTTTTTAATTTGATCAGATCCCAGTAATGTACTTTTGGTATTGATTTAATTGCCCTGGGGGTCCTCCTCATAAAGTTTTCTCCCAGGCCAATTTCTTCAAGTGTTTCCCCTGCACTCTTTCCAAGAATCTTTATGATTTCATGTCTTAGGTTTAAGTCTTTTATCCAGTGAGAGTCAATTTTTGTTAGAGGTGAAAGGTGTGGGTCCAGTTTCAGTCTTCTACAAGTCACCAGCCAATTCACCCAGCACCATTTGTTAAGTAGGGTGTCTTTCCCCCAATTTAAGTTTTTGATAGGCTTATTGAAGATCAAATGAGGATAAGTGTCTGGATTCATCTCTTGGTCCTCAATTCTGTTCCATACATTTACCTCTCTATATTTGTGTCAATACCATATTTGTGCCAATACCATGCTGTTTTGATTACTATAGATTTATAGTATAGTCTGAAGTCTGGTAGCATGATTCCACCTGATTTGTTTTTATTTCTGAGTAATGTCTTGGCTATTCAAGGTTTTTTCTGTTTCCATATGTAATGAAGTACTAGTTTTTCCAGATCTTTAAAGTATGACAGAGGTGCTTTAATCGAGATTGCATTAGATCTGTAGATTGCTTTGGGTAATATGGACATTTTAACAATGTTGATTCTTCCCAGCCATGAGCATGGTATGTTTTTCCATTTGTTGACATCTTCAGCTATTTCTTTTCTCAGCATTTCATAGTTCTCTTTATAGAGATCTTTCATGTCCTTTGTTAGGTACACTCCCAGATGTTTCATTTTTCTTTGGCACTACTGTAAAGGGAATAGAGTACATGGCTGTGTTTTTCAGCTTGACTATTGTTGGTATGTATGAATGCTACTAATTTTTGAGTATTGATTTTGTATCCTGAGATGCTTCTGTATTCCTTAATCACTTCTAAGAGTTTTGTGGTTGAGTCCCTGGGGTTTTCCATGAACCAAACATCACCCTGATCCCCAAACCAGGAAAAGACCCAACAAGAAAAGAAAATTATAGAGCAATATTTCTAATGAATATTGATGCAAAAATATTCAATAAGATCCTAGCAAACAGAATCCAGCAATACATCAAACAAATTATACACCATGACCAAGCGGGTTTTATCCCAGATTCTCAAGGCTGGTTCAATATATGTAAATCTATAAATATAATACATCACATAAACAAATTAAAAAACAAAGACCATATGATTCTCTCGATTGATGCAAAAAAAGCTTTTGATAATATCCAGCATCCTTTTATGATCAGAACACTTAAGAAAATAGGTATAGAAGGGACATTTCTTAAACTGATAGAGGCCATCTACAGCAAACCTACAGCCAATATTATATTGAATGGAGTAAAATTGAAAACATTTCCACTCAGATCAGGAACCAGGCAAGGTTGCCCACTATCTCCACTGCTTTTTAACATTGTAATTGGAAGTCTTAGCCATTGCAATTAGGCAAGAGAAGCAATCAAGGGTATCCATGTAGGGCCAGGAGAGATCAAACTTTCACTTTTCGCAGAGGATATAATCCAGCAGCATTTTGAAAAGAACGTGGCATAGTCCTAGGGTGAGCCTAAGCTCACCAAAGTCAAGATTCTGATGATTAAACATTTCCTCCCTTTTCACAGGACAAGTGGTTTGGCAGATCGTAGATACAGGTTTAGTTCACAGTGGTTTGCATAGCCCCCTCCTGAGGAGCCTGTACTGAGAAGAATGAACTGAGAGAGGCAGTTCCAGTATAAAACATTGTCCTGGCTCCAACTGCCCAGTGATTTCACCAGACACTTGGATGAAGGCACAAAAGATGGGTTTGGCCAAACCTCGAAAGCACAAGTTACATTGATATAGCGGATGTATGATCCAAAACTCTTCCCAGGCAGAATTGCTGGGCCAAAATTGACACGAAGAAATTTAACAGTAATCAATGTTAAAGTCCGGCACTTGCAGATCAAAAAAATCAATGACTCCAGGCAAAAGCCCAAGGTGGGTGGACAGAGCTGGCTTGGCAGAATTCCATCTGAAATGATCTAGTCATTTTTATTTGGCTCCCAAGGTCAATGTAAGCACAAACAATGTGCTGTGGCTACTAAAGCAGTGGACAGGTGCAGGTTCCAAATTTCATGGCGGCTGTGGTAGGAAGGAATGTTCTCCCTTCTGCTACTGGCCCTGGTCACCACACCTGGGCTCCACACTTTATAGGCACAGAGTGTCCAGAAGGAGCATAGCTAGCCATTCATTGAAAGACAGGCATGCCCCCTCTTGGTATAAGACTAGAATAACACAGCTAACTACAGAAACACATGTATTCCCTGCTTGAGTCTACATTGTACAGTTGAAAACAGATGGAGCATCAGAGCCTGATGTCCTGAGGGGGAATGATGGGTGGCATCTTTGGAAGGATGTGGCTGTCTCAGAATTTCTGGGCATCTATCGTGGCAGGAGGAAGAGCCAAGGTGAGACAGGTGAGCTCATCTGTGGGTAGTTGGGCTCCCCATCATTGGAGTGAGCAAGGAGAGGCCAGTGGAGCAAAGTCTGGTCTCAAGCAGGAGACTGGTCCACAGGTCTCTCCAGACCTTTAGCTTCTGCAGGGGCCTTCCCCATGGTAAGAGCATGGTCCTTGGTTGGGGAGGTGGGAGGGCAGGGATAGCAGAAAAGATAGAAGCAGAGGAATCTGCCTGGGTCACTCTGCCATGCACACACACACACACACACACAAACACTCTAAAAATGAGCGAGCCCTCACACAGATACTCACACATTCACACTCATACACAATCTCAGGTATTCCCATCCACTATCCACCTGCTACAAAAGTACCCACCTCACACACTCACAAGCATGCTCCCAGCATCTCCTATACACACGTTCACACATGGACACATTCACACATGTACACACAAGTGCCTATGCACAGGAAGGCCCTCCCTGAGCTCAGATTCCTGGGAAACAGACTCTGAGACATCAACTTGCATGTGGAGGACTTTACCAGTGAGAGTTCTTGGGAGCAGCACCCAAGAACTGGGGAGTGAGGAAGGTGGACTCAAGCAGAGGGAGACGTTGAGCAGCAGGGTGGATGCATGGTGGGGGGGTGGCCTCAGTCCATCCCCAGGGAGTTCTGAAACTGGGATGGCCCTTTAGGGATGTCCAGAATTAAGGTGAAGGGGCTGAGACTGTCTTTTTCTTTCAATTGAGACAGGGTCTGGCTCTGTTGCCCAAGCTGAAGTGCAGTGATGTCATCATAGCTCACAGCAACCTCAAACTCCTGGCTCAAGCGATCTCACTGCCTCAGCCTCCTGTGTGGCTGGGACAACAGGTGTATACCACTGTACGTGGCTAATTTTTCTAGTTTATGTAGAGATGAAGGTCTCATTCTGTTGCCCAGGCTGGTTTTGAACTTCTGCCTCCTAAAGTGTTGGTCTTATAGGGGTGAGCCACCCACTGTGCCTGGCAGGGCTGTGCCTTTGCTCTCTGCATGGACAAGCCACTGGGTGGTGGGAGGGGAAGTAGATTTGGATGAGGTGGCTCCTTCCAGCTGAGGGCAACTCTCAGAGAGGGATTCAGCTACGGGCTACAAGCAGGCCATCTTCCTGGTAGTTGGAGGATGTGTGTCTTAGTCCTGAAGGGGGATTTGGGTAGCACCACCGCATCTGCTGTGTGCCCATGGGGACGCACGCCTGCACATGTGGGCCTGGCTGGAGTTCTCCTCCCCAGCCCCCTGCCCTCCTATTGCTGGGACAAGCCCACCATGAGGTGAGGCAGCAAACAGAGGGGCCTTGAAGCAAAGGCCACCTCCCTGCCTGCTGATGGGAGGGAGCAGTCTGCAGGCCTGGGTGCCCAAGACAGGAATGGAGGAGAGACCAATGGTGGCCCAGCAAGGGCATGCGGTTTCTTCCTCTATAGTCGTACTGGAATCAGACCTTTCAGGCCCCACCATACTTGCACCCAGGGTGGCCATTGAGGCAAAGGCCCTCTCCCAAGATGTGCTCTGGCCCGACACTAGTCTCCTCCCTCCCTCCCTCTGGAATGCTGTCAGGGGTGTCACCACAGCCTGCTCCTAGGGCCAATCCCACAGCTTCCTGCTTGCCCTTAGGGTCAGAGAGTAGCCTGACTCAGGCTGTGTCCAGTCTGTGCTGTACACGCCAGACTTCACGCACAGTGCCCACCCTCTCCACCTTCTCCGTGCCTGGAGGGAGGGAAAGATAGAGAGTCGGCTGCTCCTCACACTGCTCACCTGTCCCCAGTCTCAGGCTATTGTTCAGGGGTCCTCAAACTACGGTCCGCGGGCCACATGAGGCGGTGTGATTGTATTTGTTCCCGTTTTGTTTTTTTACTTCAAAATAAGCTATGTGCAGTGTGCATAGGAATTAGTTCATAGTTTCTTTTTTAAACTATAGTCTGGCCCTCCAATGGTCTGAGAGACAATGAACTGGCCCCCTGTTTAAAAAGTTTGAGGACCCCTGCATGCCTAGGCCAAGGATAAGCCAGAGTCCCCCATGGAGTGCATATGGAGGCTCCCTGGGGACTTAGGCATGGGGACATCATACCTGCAGTCGCCTTGATCGGGGAGGTCAACTTGCCATTTGAAGCCATTAATGTGATTCATTCCAAGGTCCCTGGGAATCTGGAGCCTCTCTCCAGAGTCTTGCTGTCAGCCCCTCTGTCCCCAGGCAGCCCTGGCAGCAACCTCCTCTTACCAGGCAGTGCCCTGTGCATGTCGGGACCACAGGAGACACACACACACACCACATGGCCTCATTAGTACTGCCCCCGGCCCCTCAGCCATCTCGGCTGGCCAGGCCCTGGGTTTCTGAGGGTCCAAACCACGGGGACCACATCTCACTGTTTTGAAGGGGTGGCTATCATAGTGTAGCCCCAGCATTTCAAAGAAATCTCCATGCACTTCCCTCTCCCTGTTCTCTCTTTATGCCCTTGACCTAGCAAAGGAGCCTGACAATCATAGCACTGGTTCTCAAAATTTTCCTTTATAAAGTCTGCCCCTGGTGACTGGCTGCACCCTCTTGGGTGTCTAATATCTATAGTTTCAGTGTCTCCTGGGCTCTGTCAAAATTCCCGTTTTAATATCTCCTTGCTCCAGCATGGCACAAGGGCCCCTGAACCAGGGTCCCTGGCATGGAATGCCAGCTCTGCCCTCACTGAATATGGGACCCTGGGTAGGTTCTGTCCTCTCTGCATCACTCACCTCATCTGTGAAAAGGGGTGAGAAGCTCCCAGGTCCTCACAGATAACACGCGTAGAGGACCTGGCCCAGAGTCGGTCTCCACCAGCTTCACGCCTCTAGCTCCAACCTTGATGGTGCGCAGCTCCAAGCTCACCCACTCCCTGGGGCCTGGTCCCTCCTCCCTGCCCCCAGGCCCTTCTCTACTCCTGGAATAAATCTGCTCTGCAACCCTGGCCTTAATTGTATGTGTTTGATAAATAGCTCTATTGGATCAGGACAGCAGCTGTGGACCAATCGGGATGGCAATGGCCATGAAGGAGCTGGGAGTGCAGAGCTCGAGCTGGGCTGAAGAAGCAGGGCCCTGCTCTGCTCTACTCAGAGCCACCACTCTGGGGACCAGGTGGCACACTCCTGCCACTCTGCAACCACTTTTGTGGGGGGTGGGAGTTGGGAATGAGAAATCTGGGAGCTTTTAAGGATCCTTGGTAATCTGCCTCCCTTATGCTCATTTTCATAAAGCTGCTCAGAACAAGTGAGCAACTTGCATGGGGCACCCAGCTGGTAAAAGGCAGGCTTGAGAGTCTAAGCTGGGCCTTTTGACCTCCAGGCCAAAGCTCTGCACCCCCGGCCCATGTTCCTTACCCCCTGGTACCCCAGCTTAGATGCTTCCTCCCCTATGCTAATGTGATTTGCGGACAATGTTTCCTTGTCCTCTGCCACTCTTCTCCCTTCCAAAAAGTCCAGAATGGGAGGCATGTCTTATGACCCCGAATTATGGGAGCTCAAGGCTTGGATGCTTCACTTATTGGCTGTGTGGGCTTTGGGAATTTACTCACCTTCTTTGAGCCCCAACTCCTCATCTGTAAAATGGGGCTAGTACAAACTGTAGCTACCTCATAGGGTTGATGTGAGGTTACATAAGAGAGTGCAAGCCATGTATTTAGTTCAAAGCTGGTACAGCAAAAACAAAATGTTGGCCATTACTCTCACTAGCTGGAGTCTTCACGGCTGCCCTGATTGGCTGGGCAGTTTGTGCACTGCTCAAAGGTACCTGGCAGGTGAGCCAGGGGGGCTGAAGTGCAGCCTGTGATCACTCCCCACACTGTGTATCTGGGGAGCTGCTCCTGCCCCAGAAGGCCCCGTTTTCTAATTCACCTACCCACAGATGGGGCATCTTTTCTTGATTTGCACAGAGGTGCTGTAAAGTGCAGCACTGCCTGCTCCGGCTGTAATTTAGGGATATCAGGCAAGATTCCAAACTACAGCTCTCCTCTGGGGATCACAGTGCCCAAATTCTACCGTTCAATCTTCCCTTGGGTCTCATGGTCATTTGCAATGCTCCTGAAATCCTGTTTAAAAAGAAGCGTCCTCAGGCACAATAATACCCTACAAATAATAACCCCTTATCATCATTTTCATTATCATCATCACCGTTATTCTAAATCTTGAGTGGCTTAGCCTTCTTCCCGTGGAGGGCAGGATAAGCGGTCAGGCTGGATGGGGGACGAGAGAATGGGAGGAAGCCGCAGGGCGGGTGGGGCGGGGGCCACCAAGGCTCAGCTTTCTGCCTTCGTAATTCTGCCTAGGGTCACTCCAGAGGAATGAACTCAGCCAACTGGTGCAGCAACAGCAGCTGCAGCAGAAACTCTTCTGATTTACTGGGAAACCTCTCTCCAAGGAGCAGTATTAATGCCAGTGATAAACCTGGTTTCCCAGGAGCACCTCCATTTTAGGGGAGTGAGAGACACATTCCAAGGGAACAAATCTCAAGGGTACGGGGACAGGCGAAACTTACTAAATGCAGAATACAAATGTCTTCATACAATCACTAAGAAAATGCCATGAAGGCTATGTTAAACAGATTGATGAAAATATTTCAGATTGTATATGAAACCAGCACATTGTACCCCTTGACGGCACTAACGTACACAGCTATGATTTAATTAAAAAGAAAATCTCAAAGGTAGGATTGCAGGCATGGCAGAGGCCACATGGAAGAGCTAATGGGGCCCTTGGTCTTTCAAATCACACACCAGAGGGGGCTGCCAGTGTCACTCACTGACACAAAAGGTCTGCCTGGCATTGGACGAATTCAAATGACATTGCAGAGGAATGGAGTATCTTAGGCCACTTCCCCACAGAAACCCACCCCCGCACGAGCATTCTTGTACAGGGATTTACTAAGAAAATGCTTCTGGGAGAAGCTGGGAGAGAGCTGGGGTCGGGGAAAGGAAGTGGAAGAGGAAGCCAGGCAAGGGTGTGATCTCAGGCAATGTCCTGGGATGGTAGCTGCAGCCGGGGCCCCCAGGAAAGCTCTGGAGTGTTAAGTTACATCTCAGAGCTTGTCCCCTCCTGGGTAAGGAGGCTGGGCTTTCACCCCCCTGAGCAGGGTAGTCATGGGGAAGCACAGACCAGGAAGAGGATGTGAATTCCCCATGATGGTGTCACAGACACTGGTCTGGGAAGGTGAGGCACACTGCAGCCCAACAGCTCCCTCTCAGCTCTCCTCTGTCTGCATAAACAGAGCAAAAGGATCTGGAGAATCTGGGCCAAGCACCTACCATATCTTAAGGGCCCCTCCCCCACCCATGGGATTGTCATTTCCGTGCTACTCTCATGTTCCAGTGAAAACATCCATTTGTCTCACTTACTCCTTGTTCAAAGCCCACAGTGAACAGTCTGGTGGACAGGTGGGCTAAGCCCGGGGGCATGATGCTCAGACCCACTCCACGTGGGTGTTTCTACCTCCAGCTTCTGGGCTGGGTAGTAAGGGGCCAGGGCTCTCCTGTTGCCTTTTCTTTAATGGCCCTTTTACAAATGTTACTGATTGGAGCTGGATTATTAACGTGGCTGGAAAAAAAAAAAAGTTCCGAAGCCCGTCCTAGAAGGGGAGCTGGCAGATACACAAACTTCAAACGGTTATTGGCCTCTGACCCTGCAGCGTCTCCGGCTGCATTTGTAAACATCAGCCAGTTCCCAAGCCAGCCTGAGAAGGAACAGGGTATGCAGAGCCACAGAAGGTGAAGGGCTGCTCTTTATTTGGCCTGGGGCTAAACTGTCCCAAAGTCCTAACACAATGTATAGTGTACCCCCCAAATTCATGTCAACCCAGAACCTCAGAATGCAATCTTCTTTAGAAACAGGGTCTTTATGGATGGAATTAGTCCTAATAAGAGGAAGAGGAGAGCAACATCCAGAGGAGAAGCTGCATGAAGATGGCGGCAGAGACTGGAGTGATAAATCTACAAGCCACGGTGTGCCAAGGATTGTTGGAAAATACCAGAAGCCAGGATAGAACCGTGGAAGGTCCCTCAGACCCTCCAGAAGGACCCAACTCTGATGATACCTGGATTTGGATTTCTAGCTATAGAATTAGGAGAGACTAAATCTCTGTTTTAATCCCTCCGGTTGGTGCTAATTTGTCACGGCAGCCCTAGCCGATTAATATGATAGGAGTTGGAGGGACAGAGGTCAGCCCACCTCCGTGTCACAGGGTAGGCTGCCCCTCCTTCCTTCTCCAGCACCACGTGTAGGCCCCTCTCAGCTGTGGAATGCCTGAGCCTACCCCCACCGCTACGGTACCCCTTTACCCAAAGCTTGAAAGGACTTTATTCCCTCTGGATCCCCCAGACCCTGAGACATGGGAGCTGGGGTAACGCCTGGGTCCCTGGATCCATCAGTGCATGGAGGTACTAAGGACCTCACTGGATTTTCTGGGACTGTGGGTGTAGGGCAAGTGTATTAGTCAGAGCTCCCCAGAGAGATAGTACCCTTAAGATGTGTACAAATGTAGAAAGAAATTTATTTTAAGGAATTAGCTCACGAGATTATGGAGGCTGCAGGATCCAAAATCTGAAGGGTCAGCCAGCAGAGTGGAGACCCAGGGAAGAGTCACTCTGCAATTCAAGTCCGAAGGTTGTCTGCGAGCAGAACGCCCTCCTGCTAGGGTGAGGCCAGTCTTTGTTTCTATTGAGGCCTTCAACTGATTAGATGAGGCCCATTTTGTATTGTGGAATGAGATCTGCTTTATTTAAATTTTATTGATTTAAATGTTAATCTCATTAAAAAAAACCCTCATAGAAGAATGATGTGTGACCACGCATCTGGGCACTGTGGCCCAGCCAGGTTAACACATAAAATTAACCTTCACAGAAGCTTTTTAGCTTGATCATGTCCCATTTATTTACTTTTGGTGTTGCTGCAATTGCCAAGGGGGTCTTCTTCATAAATTCTTTTCCTAGGCCAATTTTGTCAAGAATTTTCCCCACACTTTCTTCTAGAATTTTTATTGTTTCATGTCTTAAATTTAAGTCTTTTGTCCAGAAAAAGCTTCTGCACAGCGAAGGGCATCACAGCTAAAGCTAACAGACAGCCTTCAGAATGGGAGAAGATATTTGCATGCTATAAATATGACAACTGATATTGAATCAGTGATCAGGCTGATAACTAGAATCTACAGAGAACTCAAATTAATCAACAAGAAAAGATCAAATGACCCCATTCATAAGTGGGCAAGAGACTTGAACAGAAGCTTCTCGGAAGATGACAGACGAACGGCCAACAAACACATGAAAACATGCTCATCAACCCTAATCATCAGAGAAATCCAAATCAGAACCATTCTGAGATACCACCGAACCCCAATGAGATTAGCCCACATCACAAAATCTTGAATCTGCAGATGCTGGCGTGGATGTGGAGAGAAGGGAACAGTTTTGTACTACCGGTGAGATTGGAAACTAATACAACCTCTATGAAAAGAAGTATGAAAAATTCTCAAAGAACTATAAGTGGACTTCTTTCCCTTTGATCCTGCAGTCCCATGACTAGGTATCTACCCAGAAGAAAAAAAAATCGTTTTACCATAAGGATATTTGCTTATCACAGTTCAATTCACAATCACCAAGATGTGGAATTAACCCAAGTGGCAAATGCCCATCAACTCATCAATGGATTAATAAACTGTAATATATGTATACCATGAAGTGCTATTTAGCCATAAAAAGATGGAGACTTTAGGGCAGTGCCTGTGGCTCAAGGAGTAGGGCGCCAGCCCCATATACTGGGGGCGGCGGGTTCAAACATGGCCCCGACCAAAAACTGCAAAAAAAAAAAAAAAAAAAGATGGAGACTTCACATTTTTTGTGTTTACCTGGACGGAGTTGAAGAACATTTTTCTTGGTAAAATTCACAAGAATGGGAAAAAAGTATCCAATATACTCAATACTAATATGAAACCAATATACTCAATACTAACCAATATATATAAACAACTATAGGCCAACATGAAAGAAAAACTCAAGTATAGTCTTTCGAGGGGCAGGGAAGATGAGGGAGTGAGGAGGGGGAGGAGGGAGGGTGATTGGTTGGATCTCATCAAGTTTGTGTTTTTTTTTAATTTTTTTTATTAAATCATAACTTTGTACATTGATGCATTTATGGGGTTCCAGATACTGCTTCAATATACAATGTGAAATGCTTACATTGAACTAAGTAACACATCCATCACAGTTATACTCATTTGTTAATAGTTTTGAAATGTACCATTGCATCATGCACATTAGGTGAATCCCCCCAAATACCCTCCCTCCTCCCATATCCCCCCTCTCCTCCCCTCTCTCTCCTCTTCCCTTCTACTTTCTGGACTATAGTTATGTTTTGCCATTCATATGAGTGTGTAGGTGGTTATATATTGATTTCATAGTAGTATTGAGTACATTGGATACTTTTTCCCCATTCTTGAGATACTTTACTAAAAGGAATATGTTCCAGCTCCATCCAGAAACATAAAAGATGTGAAGTCTCCATCTTGTTTATGGCTGCATAGTATTCCACGGTGTACATACACCACATGCACAATGTGAAGGTATTCAGCACATCCCTTGGGTGAAGGGCTCAACTACAACTTGAACTTTACCTTAGAAATGAAAACAATGTAACCTAAACATTTGTACCCTCATATCAATCTGAAATTAAAAAAAAAGTAACCATCACAGTAAGCAATGATCTCCATTCCAGAGAGAGAAAAACTAGGGTCCAGAGAGGTTGAATAATTTTTCTAGGATCACAAAGTAAATTAGCTGCAATGAGCAATTGTAAAGGAGATTGGGCTGAACCTGAGGAACCTTTGGATTCAATTCTCTGCACCAGAGTTTTAAATCTGGGGCTCTTACACAGATGTCCTGAATAAGGATTAAAAAATACCCAGTTTGTGTTTGCATTCATGTGGTGCTTGCTGCTTATGTAAGGTTCTGTGAGACAGAAGAGACACTGCCACCATTGAAGGAGGATCCTTTGTGCTGGAAACCATACTTATGACATGGGATTATTGCTTAACCACTCTCTCAAGTGGTTATCATTGTCCCCATTCTACTCATGACCAGACCATGAGCACTGAGGACACTGGCTAAGGCCACATAGCTCACAGATGGATTTGGGTTTGGACCTGTGTCTGGGACTCCAGGATTTGCTCCCCAAAGGGGTAAGCTTGCCCACCCACATCTCATCACTGGGCCTTCCCAGTAGCTCCATGAGGAAGGGAAATCCAACCTCCTCTCAGAGCAGGAGCTGCTATGCCTGGAGATTAACAGGCTCACATGTGGCCACAGAGCCAACCAGTGTTCTGCCCAGGGCTGCAGCTTCCTCCCCAACCCTGCTGTTGGGGGGTAGAGGAAATCCCAGTTCTGTCGTGACCTGAGCATTCACTGTGTCTGAGGGTCATGCATCATCCTATTTAATCTTCCCCATAACCTACTGTGATAACTAACAGGGATTTAGCATCTTCCATGCACCAGGCCATTTACGCCTCCTTATAACCCCAGGAGACAGGCAAAGAACTTTTCCAAGGTCACATAGCTACCAAGTGTGAGGCTGGGATTTTAGTTCAGGTGGCCTGATGCCAAAGCCCAAAGGCTTAACTACCATCTAAGGATATGATCATTCTTTCATTCATTCAAGAATTTATTGAGTGCACTATGTGCCAGACTCTCTTTAAACACAAGTGATTGACATTGTCACACGTTTTTTTCTTTTCTCCCCTTACCCCCAACATTCAGAGGAAAATAAGGCAGAGAGTTATAAACTAAGATCAAACTCTCCCACCTTCAAACCTGGTGGGAAACAAAGAAAATAAACAAATTAAGAAGTACTCTCAAAGGTAAATGTTGAAACAAAACAAAACAGGCAGGTCTGGGACAAACCTACCTCTTGGGGAAAACCTCTTTAGGGTAGGATCTTTTGAGCAAAGTTCTGAGTGACAAGAAAGCTATGTGGATGTCTGAGGAAACAATATTCCAGGTATCAGGCAAAGCACTCAAAGGCCCTGAGGCAGGAGCAAGGCAATGTGTTTGGGGCCAGAATAGAGAAGTCTAGAGAGACATGGTGAGGAGGGTCCAAGATAGGTGAGCAGAAAACAGTTGCCTTTACCGCAGATGCTCTTGGGTGCTGACATAAACACATCCATACTCTTGATGTAGAAATTCTGCCTTAAGAGAAATATTTCACCACAGGGCTCTTCACTTCCCAAAGCACATAAAAAGGGATTAGCTCTAAATGTAGTCACCCAAATGCCCGGTATGTCAATGACCCCTGGTTAACATGGCAGCAGCCATGGGCAATGCATAAATGAATAGGGACGCTGCGTCCCAATAAAACTTTATTTGCACAAGGTTGTCAACCCCTAATCTAGACGAAAAAGAGGGGTGGATGATTCTGCTGGAAGACTGGGTGCCTACCAGAGCCAGGGCAAGTGCTTGCGAAGGTGCCCACCCGCCTCCTCACCCACTCTGTCTCCCTTTGCTGTCATGGTGTCAAGCTCCAGCTCCTCCAGCATCCTCGCCAAATATTAGGGCAGCAGCGCCCTCCTCATTAGGAACAATAGAAGTGACTACAGGCTACACACACTGAGCCCTCCTGGAAGAAAAGTTGCTAAGTAGTCTGGGGATGGGGAGTGGGGTGGGATGGGGCTGAACTCAGGGCCTAGGGCCTGCAAAGATTCCTTAATACCCAAAGGCTCATGCACTAGGGCATCCTCAGCGACATGCCTGCCTATCTCCATTTTGCCCACCTTTCACCTCTTCCCTGTCTGACGTTTGAGAGGAAATAGAGGACAGACAGAAGGAAAGGAGGAAGATTAGAAGAAAGAAAGGAGGAAGGGAAGGGAGCCCCTCTCCTCACTCTGGCAGTGAACCGTCTGCACGTGACAGATGCTTATGGTTTTAGACAATGAAACGGATCATTGCCTTCTATTTTAAGCTGGGGTCATTACCCCTCGATTCTGCAGAGGCACATTTGAGGCTTAATTTTTTGTTGTTTGCATATGAGATCATTTCAATTAAAGAGAACTGGAAACATTCCCCTCTATTTCTTTAGCAAACAGAGCTTATTGCCTCCCACCCAGAAAAGAAAAAAAGAGAAAAAACAAAACAAGCCAATGTCAATTTTACAAACAAAAAGACTCAAGCAGTGATGGGCAGAATCCAGGTGAAAGGACATCTGTACTTATAGGGATTTTATTAGGAAAAACATATCTGTCACCTTTTGCTATACACCACTGAGCAGTGGAACTAATTGAAACCATCTAACACCGAACTCACACAATACTTTGCTCCTTGGTGGCACTCAGACCCTTTGTCAGTGTGACTTAATGCCACATAGACTTTTCTATATGCTAGAAAGGAACCAACTGGGGAGTGGACATAGCTTCCAATTTCTAGTTCATAAGATCACTTGGGGGTGATCGCTACACATGTATTCCCAAGCCCTGCCCCACTGGAAGAGAATCTCCAAGGAAAGGGGACCCTGGGAAATGGGAGAAGCGTGGCATATGATGTAAATTATGTATCAAAGGAGCCTGGAAGGAAGTAGATTTGGGTTTTGAGAGGGCAGGGGGAGCCAAAGGTATAAGACAGCAGAACCCATAAATAAATAAATACCTTGAGATGGAAGAAAGAGAGTAGAAGGTAAAAAGTCAGTTCATCATGAAAGGAAAAGCAAGTCAACCCAAAAAAGAAGCTGAGACTTAGAATATCTAAGTCATGTAAATGAAGGAGCCTCAGAAGAAAGTTACCTGATACCAGGCAACGGAAAAATAGAGACAAGAAATAAATAAACGGATAAAAATGTGTCAAATGGTTTATGAAGTGTGTGTATGATGCCCCATAATCATATCATTGTATACAGTTATGATTTAGTAAAAAAAAAATTAAAAAAAATAAAATAAAAGATAAACTCTATTAATGGAAATAAAGAAATAAAAAATTAAAAAAAATAGAAATAAATAAACGAATAAGCAAGCGAGAAGGTGGAGTGATGTTTATACTATATTATGTGAAATTAAAGACCAAAGGCACTCAAGAGGACAAAGAGACATATTATATAACGATACAGGACTTTTTATAGAGAAGATATAGTCATAAACACGCATGTATCAAACAACATAGCAACTAAATACAAGAGGAAAAAATATTAGAGGTGGAGGGAGAATTGCCACAAAATATAAGTCAAGTTGAAGATTTTAATATATTCTTTTCAGAATTGGACAGATCCAGCAGACAACAAAAAAGCAAAGACTTAAAGCTATGCTATCCATTACTGTAGTTACTGACCACATGTGGCTATTGAGCACTTGAAATGAGTAAAGTTGAATTGAGATGTGTTGTAAGAGTAAGATATAAGTGTCAGATTCCAAAGACTCTGTACCCCTCAAAAATAGAATGAAAAACATCTTATTACTAATTTTATATTGATTATTTGTTGAAATAATATTTTAGATATATTGAATTAAATAAAATGTTACCAAATTGGTTTTATAGGTTTACTTTTACCGTTTAAATAGAGTCAACAGAAAATGTTAAATTACACAGGTAGCGTGCATTATATTTCTATTGGACAGTGCTGACTTAGAGGAATTAAGCTATTCGATAAAGCCTTATCATTTTCTCATTCCTATTCTTGGACAGCAACACCTCCTCTGTATTCCCCGTTCATCTTTACAATCACTGTCCTTTATTGGACCTTGGGAAGTAGGAAGTTTGGTGTATTACAGGAAGAGAAGCTGTGGATCCCAACCTACTCTGTGAATACCTCCTGGAGAAATTTGGGCTTTGGATTTGCTATTTATAAAATAAAAGTAAATCCTATCAGGAGGGTTGTTCTGAGGACTAGATGAGGTAATGAACGCTCATATTTTCTGAAAAGAAAGTTGGAAATCAAAGAAAGATGAAGGGGACCCCCAAATTTTGTTTCTTATCCCTTTGCCCTTGAATATGAAGACAGTAGAAGCTCAGAAGCAGAGCTCCTCAGGAGACAATGCTGGAGGAATGGTGGGAGTCTGGCTGGAAGTGGCATGTTGGAATTTAAAATTTCAGACTCAGAAGATTTCCTTCTATGGCCTTCAGCCAGGGCATGAGCCAAGAGTCCTTATACCACCTTGAGTTAGGATAGCTTTTCATCTCACTTTAGCATCCTTAGAAACAAGATGCTGTTTCTTTGGCTGCTGTAAGGAAGAAAGATTTATCTTTTATGATTATTATTGCATATTCATAGCAAGTTCATGCCAGAAGCCCCTAAATGAGCATCTGGTAGTTAAGGTTACCAACTCATCCCAGTTTGCCTGGAACTTTCCTGGGTTTAGTGCTGAAAATCCTATACCCTGGGAGACCCCTCATTCCTGAGCAAACCAGGACAATTGGTACTTGTAAAACTCAGTTTTCTGGACCTGCTCTTGCTAGAAAAATCACCATGGGACATGTGTAAAGACACAGATCTCTGGGCCTCACCTTCTCACTCAGAATCACCAGGGCAGCAATCCCAAAATTGGGACACAAGTTCCCTAGGTGCCTTTGAAACCCAGCCAGGTTTAGGAACATAAATGAGCACTATTATTTTGTTGTATAGGTAGGGAAACTATGGTCTAGAGAGGGGCATTTCAAGGCACAAAAATTGGTACATTTAAAGGCCCTACCCTGAGATGATTATAATGTCTTCTTCCTCATAATAATCCAAATAATAATATGAAATGGTCTATAAAGCATATATGAAATAATATGAAATGGTCTATAAAGCAGAGACTTAGAATGTCTAAGTCATGTAAATGAAGGAGCCTCAGAAGAAAGTTACCCGATACCAAGCAGATATAAATAAAGAGAGAAAAAAAGCAAAGTTCTGATTTCCCTCCCTTGAGGTCTATTATTATCCTTTTTTTTTTTTTTTTAAGTACAAAAAGCATTTTGTGGGTGTGTCCCTTACATCACAGCCTGAACTTGGTGGTATGCTGGTGATTCAGTCCTGAGCACTGATGTACCCAGTTGGAAAGCTTGACCCATGTGCCTTTTAATGAGGGGTGCTTTTTGCAGTCACAACTATTTAAAGAACTCTGGGCTCCTCCTCTTAGACCTAAAGGAAGGGTTCTGCTCAGGCCTGCCCAGATGTGCACTACCTCTCTGATGCCCTCCTTCCAGATCCTTTCTGCTGTAGGTAGTGGCCAAGGATAGAGAGTAACTCAAGCCCCCTCCTGTTAAGCTTGTGTGAGAGTGAGGGTTGTTGGTGAGAGGGTGGAGGGACACAGGCCCCACCAAATTCTCTGTTACAACAGGACACCAGGGTAAAATTTAGTGCCCTTTGGTTGCCAATTCAGTAAAAACAAAAACAAAACAAAACAAAATGAGTCATCTATTGCAATACACTGACACTTCTTATGAGTCCATTTATAGTCCTATCTTATTCAATCCATTCTAAGAAATATTATTCAGCATGGAAACAGTTCCAACTCTGAAACTGGATGAACTGCGTCCAAAGATCAGCCTTGCCACCTACTAACATGTCACTTAATTCCTCTGGGCCTGTCTGAAATGGGGTAACAGCACCACTCCTACATAGTATTGTAAATATTAAAGGTAAGTAAGATATACAAATATATCAGGTGCACAGTAGGAATTCATAAATGATGCATAACCATAATAATATATGATTATTGGTTTGTGTGCCCTGAAGATCATGTGTTGGACATTTAATACCCAATGCAATAGTGTTGGGAGGTGGGGCCTAATGGAAGGTGTTTAGGTCATGAGAGCGCCCCCCATGAAAGGATTAACGCTGCTTATAAAAGAGCTCGAGGCTATGCCTTGGAGCTCTTGCTCTCTCTCACCATGTGATGTCTCCCACCATGTTAAGATGCAGCACGAAGGTCCTCACCAGATACAGTCCCTTGATCTTGGATTTCCCGGCCTCTAGAACTGCAAGCCAAATAAATTTTCTATTGTTTCTAAATTATCCAGGCCATTCTGTGATAGTAGCACAAAATAAACTAAGACAGAAAATTGGTAGTGAGAGTGGTGCTATTGCTAGAACAAAGACAGTACTTGAAAACATGTCAGTGGCTTGGTAACTAAGTAATGGAAGAGGCTGGAAGAATTTGGAGGAGCAGGCTAGAAAAAGCCCAGACTACTGTGAGTGGAGAATTAAGGACAACTGTATTGAGGGCTCAGAAGAAGACAAGAACTGTAGGAAGAGGCTAAATCTACTTAGAGATTACTTAAGTGGTTGTGATTAGAAGGGTGGTAGAAATATGGACAGTAAAGACAATTATGATGGTCTCAGATGGAAATGAGAAACGAGGTATTGAAAACTAGGGTAGAGGCCATCCTTCTTATAGAGTTGCAGAGAGCTTGATGGAATTGTGTCCATATCCTAGGGAAGACAATTTTGAAGAGTGCTGAGTTAGGATATCTGGAGAACAAATTTCTCAGCAAATGACTGAAGGAGCTGTATGGCTACTTTTAGCCACTTACAGTAAGATGTGTGAGAATAGGAATGATTGAAGGAGGAGAGAATTTATAATTAAAAGGGAAGCAGAGTAGAAAAATTTGGAAAATTCTCAGACTTGCCATGAAAAAAGTGAAAAGGCATCTTTAGGAAAGAAAATCAAGGTTATGGCCAAGCAATCATTTGCTAAAGCGATTATTATGGATGAAAGGGAGTCAGGTGCTGTTATTAAGAAAATGGGAGAAAAACTCTGAAGGAATTCAGAGATCTTCAAGGCTATCCCTTCCATCATGGGCCCAGAACAGAACCCTGGGCAAGGTTTCCAGAGAGGTGCCTGGAAGTCAGCATTCACTGCCCTGAAACTGCCTCGAGTGTCTGATCCCACATTCCAGTTCATCCTCCTCAGATACTCCTACTAGAGTTCAAGTGGTCCCAGGTGGGGCTCAACCCACTACTTCAGTGGGTGCAAGCAGTAAGTCTGGCAGCGTCCAAATGGGGTTAAGTCTGCATGTGCACAAAATGCAAGACCTGTGGGGGCCTGGCTGCCTCCACCTAGATTTCATAGCATATCACAGACAGCTGGGGGTTCAGGAAGAATGTGTTGCAGGGACAGAGAGCAATGCCTAGTGAAGACATGTGAGCCGGCCCATCCTGAAGACACGGGAACTGTAGAGCCACCACCATGTAACTCCAGCCAGGGAAAGCTGTAGGAAAAAGACTCCAACCCACAAGAGCTGCTGGTTGGACACAGCCATAGGAGTGAGGCTGCCTGAGGCCTTGAGGGCCCAACCCCTCCCCCAGGGTGTTCAGGATGCAATGCCACTCCAAGGAGTCAGAGATCATTCTCCATCTTAATACAGTAGAACTGTGGTTCTCAGCCTTCCTAATGCTGTGATGTATTTTCATTGTTACAAAAGGGTCGTGACCCACAGGTTGAGAACCACTGCAGTAGAACCTGGGACTGTAACAACCTGGTCTGCATACAGAGGTGTCAACATAAGGCACTAGGCCTACTGTGCTGATACCTACAGTACAGGGCGTGTCTGGTCTATGAAAATTAGGCCAGCTTAAGGAGGTGGTCAATGGCGTGGCCAATTATGGAGCTTCTACTTCATTGTGCTCCCCGCTGGGTGCTGGACTTTCCTGGAGCCTCTAACTCCGTTTCTCTCACCTCGTTCCTTCTTTGGGAATGGGAATGTCTATTGTACGCCTGTCCTACCATTGTATTTGGGGAGTAGGTAACTTCGATTTCACAGGTTTATGGCTGGAAGAGAATTTGTCTCAGGATAAATTCCTGCCTTGGGTCTCACTCATATGTCATTTAGATGAAACTCTGGACTTCGGGCTTTTTTTTTTTTTTGAGACAAAGTCTTATTTTGTCACCCTCGGTAGAGTGCTGTGGCATCATAGCTCACAGCAAACCCAAACTCTTGGGCTTAAGTGATTCTCTTGCTTCAGCCTCCCCCAGAAGCTGGGACTACAGGTGCCTGCCACAATGCCCAGCTATTTTTACAGACGAAGTCTCGCTCTGGCTTAGGTTAGTCTCCAACCCGTGAGCTCAGGCAATCCACCCACCTCGGCCTCCCAAGTGCTGGGATTACAGGTGTGAGCCACCATGCCCAGCCTCGGGCTTTTGAGTGGTGCTGAAATAAGACTTTGTGGCCATTGGGATGGAGTGCATGTATTCTGTATGTGAGAAGGGCATAATTGGGGGGCCTGGAGAAAAATGCTGTGGTTTGAATATGTCACCTAAAGTTTGTGCCTGATGGGAGTGTGTAGGTCAGGAGACCTCCACCCTCATAAATGGACTAATGTTGACTGTGAAAAGGCTTGAGGCTGTTCGTTTGACCTCCTGCTCTCTCTTGTTGTGTGATGGCTTTGTCATGTTATGACACAGCAAGAAAGTCATCACCAGATGTGGGCTCAAGCTTGGGTTTCTCATCCTTCAGAGCCATGAGCCAAATAAACTTCCACTGGTTATAAATTACCCTGCCTGTGGAATTGTTACAGCAGACAAAAAAGACCAAGACATATACATAAAGAGCCTCATATATATATTAAGGGCTCAGTTGGTGTCTGTCTCAAAGCCAGACTCTGCTCCCTATTGACTGTGGGTCCCCAATGGGAAGATTCTACGTGAATAAAAATAAAAGTGTGTTACACAGAGAGAAGCGAAAGCATTCAGGCAGTTGGTATTTTCTGGCTGTGAGGCCTGCCCCAGTTTAGTTTGGCAGGTACCTCCACCATCGGTGATGGAAGGATAAAGGAGAGAAAAATTGCAGTGAAACAAATGGATTGACCAAAGAGGGGAGGCTGCTTGGCTCCAGCTTCCAAAGGAGAACCCAGCTGTCCCTGTGGTTGCCATGCACTGGGTCTCTAGGTTCTGGCCCAGCCCTTTCATGCAAGACATGGACATTCTACAAAATAATCAGACTTTGGGGAGTTCAGGTCATTGAACTAAGATCAGTCTATAGACTCACTCCAAATGGCAACTGCTTCAGCACTATTGCTGCATAACAAGCCATCCAAAAACCTAGTGACTTAAAACACTGACAGTCATTTGTTCCTGATCCTGCAACCAAGGCTTGGTGCAGTTGGGAGGCTTGTCTCTGCTCCCCAGGAGGTCATCTGCAGTCATTCTTACACAGCTGCATTCAGCTGGCAGTTTGACTGTGGCTAGGAGATCCCAGATGGGCTTGTGTCCATGTCTGGCACTTTATGGTGTCATAGCTGAGGTGGTTGAGCTGCCAGGGGTAGGGGGTGTGGCGTCTCTCTCTCCACGTGGCCTCTTATCCTCCAGGGGCTTACTTTGGGCTTCCTGGATGTGGGATCTCAGGACAGCAGGAGATAGAGATTAGAAGCTGCACACCTCTCACAGGGGTCCTCCCACCACATTCTGTCTGTCAAAGCAGTCACAGGTCAACCAGACTCAAGGAGGGGGAGATAGACTCCACTTCTTGATGGTGTGGCAACCCACACTACCAAGGCTGGAGAAATAGGGAGAGGTGATGCATGGATGGTCAAAGTTATAATGATCATTCTCTAGGGTGTGACCCTCAATGCCTTTGTCTTTTGACCCCAATATACTTTAACTCTTGGGGTGTACTTCTACACTCCAACTTCCTTTTCTGAACACTCGAGACCCTTTGCCTTCTCTGGGTCTCCTTCGGCAGGGCTGGGCATAAACAGGAACTCAAGCCCTGCAGTCAGCCAGTGCTGGGTGGCAACCTGGCCCCACCACTCCCAGCTGTGTGACCTTGAGCAAGTCTGTAAGCCTCTCTGTGTCTCATTTCCTCCACTGTTAATGAGGATGCTGAGGCCTGCCAGTAGGACTGCTGTGGAGATGAAATGAGATGCAGCAGCCAAGTGCCTGACACAGAAGCTGTCTGGCTCTGGAAGATGAATGCTAAGTCTGCTCCTGGTCCCCCTCCATCCTCAACTGCTCCTCTGCCTGGTGAACACCCACGGTTTTCTTATGACACATCTTTTGCTAATGTCTCTGCTGAATCCCTCCAACCTTCACCCTGAGGATAACCCATCATTCCCGCCTTTGAAGTCCCATAGTCCTTTGAAATATCTCAATTATGTCCCAGGTTACATTGATGCACACTTATCAAGTTCATGTGTGTCTCCAAAAGAGGGAATTATTGCATCCGGGAGTCAGGTCTTACTCATTCCTTTCAGTGCCTAGCACAGTGTGGGTGCTTTGTATGTGTTTGGGGAATGAATGAATGCTTGGGGTTCTCAGAATTCTAGGACCCTCTTCATTCTTTTAGGACCCCCCTCTCAGCCCTGATTGCCCAGAAGAGGAGTGGGAAAATAAACAAAACAAAACAAAACAAAACAGGGATCCGGTTTTGTCCTGGTGATGTGGCCAGGGCCAGTGTCATGCTGGCTCCTTTGGGGTAGAACGCCCAGCCACGGCTGCGTCCCAGTCTGCCATCCTGGTGAGGGCTAAGCCAGGGTGATTATGCATTAAAAATTAAGTTTTCAAGTGGGAAGCCTGACTCAGCACCCTCAGAAGGAATTAGTCCTTGCAACTGAAGCTTCTAAAAGTACTACAGGCTTGGGTTTCAAATCCTGTTCACAAACTGTGCAAACCTGGGCCAATTCCCTTGCCTCTGACCTTCCATTTCTTCATCAGTAAAATGAGAAAATTGGTAACTCTGTGGAAAGACGATTGCAAGGATTAAATAAGATCAGCTAGGTGGTATAAAATGGGCATAGTACATCAGGTCCTTCCACTGCTCAAAAAGTCTCAGATCTATGACTATTGCTCTGGCAGAGAAATTACCCCATAAAATACATAATGACTGAACTTGTCAAGTGCCTCCCTAGACCTCTTATGAAGATTATTGGAGTTTTGGAAATTAAAAAACGTAAATGAGTGCTGGGCGGCTGCTAGGTTCACTCACCGGATAACGAACACTGGAGCTAACTGGTGAGCAGTTAACATGTGCTAGGGAACTGTTCTAAGCATTACATTAATTCACTTAGTCATCACAACCACACTGTGCAGATGATACTATTATTTTTCTCATCTTACAGAGGAAGAAAGTGGGGCCCAGAGAGGTATAGAGCGTCCATAAAGTTTGTGTGGGATTTACTACGTTAAACTATTTTAAATCGCACACGAACTTTAGGGATACCCTGTATATACAGTCACTTGGCTGGTCAGTGGCAGAGCTGGGACTTAAACCAAGTTATTTCAGTGCCTGCACTCTGAACTTGGATGCTACACTGCCTAGAAGTGGCTGCTTCTTGTCTAGTCTGACAGCATTTATAACACTAATCCATGCTTCAGCAGCAAGAATAATACCCGCTGACGTAAAGCACTTGCCATGTAGGACACCTTACTTGGCCTTTCCCAGAATTATTACAACAGCCGTATGTGATCAGGACTGTCATTTTCATCCTACAGATGAGGAAACTGAGATATAGTGACAGCAGGGACCCCTTCAAGGGTGGTGAAGGTGAGAGAGGAATTTAGGCGGAGCCCATCTTTAACCATCACGCTGCGACTACAAGCCAAGTATGGGTGCCGAGGTATGGATGTTTGAAATGGCCCAGGCTTAGTCAAGGATGTCAGTTACTGCCAACCAGCACACTTTGAATCCATGATGCCTGTGTAGTGTAGTTGCTCAGAACTTGCAGCCTCTCCCTGAAGCTCCTCCAGGGCAGAGCTCCTTTTCCAGCCCTAGGGGGCCCCTCCTTGGCCTTTCAGCACCCCTCTCCTCCTCCCCTTCACCCAAGGTTCTCCCTGGACTTATTCACATGAGTCCCCAGGCCTCCGGTAGTTTCTCTGCATTGATCTCAGGGTAGGTGAAGAACTTGGAGGGGAAAAATAACATCTCTGTGTTTGCCAATCTTAACTGAAATCAGCACTTCCTCTACTCACATGTCACCAGTAGAAATAACAGATAAATTCCCATCACGTTATGTGGTTGCAGATGCCTGGAAACACCACCCACACCTATCACCCTTTCAAAATTATGGTGCTTATTAGATCTGCTGCTAGATCTTAGTATATTTAGTGCCTTAATAAAGAAGCATATATATAGTGCTAAATTATAAATTTGTGTTTTTAATAGTTTGATACTATTTTTAATATAATTAGCACACTTTGAAACACTATGTATTTCTGTTGTATGCACTAAAAACTGATATTCCTGGAAGGGGTCTATAAGCCTCAGCAGACTTCCAAAGGATCTATGGCTCATGAAATATTTACAGCAATTCTTTGTGGTTGGAATCTGTCATCATGGATTATGACTTCTATTTTACAGAAGAGAAAATTCAGGCACAGAGAGGTCAAGAAAACTGTCCAAGGACACACAGCTAGTAAGTGACGTGCATGGATCTGAACCTAAGGAGTCTAGAGCAGAGCCTGCTCCCTTGGCCAGCACGCTGGGTGAGGGCCCCTTGTGCCCTAGTGGGCTGCCAGACCATTCTTCCATCTGGCACTTTCCTCATCCATCTCTCTCAGTCTCCCTGAGTGCCTGCAGGGCTGGGACTAGTTTTTATTTACCTCTGAATCCCTAGGACCTAACTCAGTGCCAAAACCAGGAAAGGTTTCAAATAAAAATGTTTTAGTGAATGCGTTTCTAACCCATAAATGCCTCGTAGGTTGTGGGTGCAAAGAGCTTTTCTTTTCTGATGGAACTGTACTGCATGAAAGAGAAAAAAAAAAAGGCCCCAAACCAAATAATTCATCTACATTTTATAATGGCATTAGTACAGAATCTTGCATTTTTATAGCACTTTTGATGATGGCAAGAGTTTTTATAACTCTTTGACTTAAACCTCAAACTGCAGTGATGAAGGGCAGAGGCTGCCAAGCCCGGCGGTGGCCCTCCACCTCTGCCACTCCCTGGCTGACATCACTGACTCCAGTGACCTCACATCCATAACATGGGGACAGTAACAACTGCCTTATAGAAAGCTGCTGGGATTAAGCAGATGAAGCATATTGTTTAGAACAGGTTTCTGGTACATAGTAAGGCCACAGTAAACTTGGCTAGCCTCCAGGAGCAGTGTAAGGATGTCAGGTGTTGGCAGTGCCCTGAAGTAATGCCATCAAGACAGTGGGCTGCAGTGAAGTTAGAACTGGATTCTGGTCCCATCTCAGCCATAAGCCTGGGATAAGACTGTCCTTGTCTGGGCCTTAGTTTCCTGATCTGTAAAATAAGGGGACGGGACAGAATCAGTGAGCATGGGCTCAGCATTCCTTCTTCAGAGGAAAGTAGGGATGGGACCAAAAGTAGAAATGAAAAGTGGGCTGGCAGGTTGGAGCCAGGGTGGGGACCCTCACCCTAAGTGGCTCTGGAGCACTGCTTGAAGACATTTGGAATGCCTGGTTGAACCAGAGTTTAGCTCCAGAGAATGAAGGCTGGAGTAGACCTGTAGATTTGTCTACTTTGGTGTGAAGAGTTAAAAATAAAAGGTGTGTATGGGGGTGGATGGGAGAGTCATGGATTTCAGTGTGTTTGGACAGGGTCTGGTCAGTGAAGGTAACCAAGTTTGAACCCTATTCAAGCTCCCTCCCTGGCCCCTGCTCAACTCTTGGGGTGTATAATTCCATAAGGAGAGTCAGGATCTTCCCCTTCACCCTCTTTCTCTCCCCCCTCCTCCTCTCTCCCCCCCACTGCTGCCTCTCTGATCTGTTCCCTTCTTTCCTGTAACTTACGGTTATGGGTCCTAAAGTTTTCTTGCATTATAACATTGGTATAAAAGGTTGACCACACAGGGCCTCTTTCTGCCAGCCCACTGCCAGCTCACTGAAGAGCTGAGCTATGATCAGAACCCATGGGAAGCCCCCTCCTACAAATGCACGTGTGAACCCCTGTGAGAATGCCCTTCCAGCCCATAGCCAGGCTAAGGAAAACCTCCTGAGCAGACCTGCTTCCCCAAGTGACTTCTTGTGTGTTAGATTATCTTCTATTATTGCCAGAAAAAAGGTTTTTAAAAGAGGTTAACATGGGATTTAATGAATACAGCGTAATACTATTCCTTTCATCAAATTAAAATTGTAAGTCTGCCACATGAAACAAGTGTATTATGAGTATCCAACATTATATATTATTATTATTGGACTGCTTCATTGCTCTACATACTTAGAAATAAAAGAAACAGCTCCAAGTCCTGCATTTGAATTGGCAAGCTTCTCCTTCAGAATGAAAGTCTGAGAAGACCAGGAGCATGCCCACCCTGCTAAGGAGATTCTAGGATATTAGAAAATACCCTTATGATAAAGCAGAAAGATACCAGATGGATAGACAACAGTGCTTTGTAAAAACAGCAGAAAGGAGAAGAAATATGAATCTGGGTTCTAAATGGTTCAATTCACATGCTGTGTGACTTTAGGCAAGTTACTTTACCTCTCTGAGCCTCCATTTTGCCACACTATTAGTCTGGGTAAAGGACAATTGTGAAAATAAATTAAAATTACACTTGTGGAAGCACTTTGTAAACTCTAATGGGTTACTGAATTCTGAGGATTAAAAACAACTGAAAGTTCGCTTTGTTGATTTCTTCTCTACTCCTACCCGTCCCCCATAACTGAAGGCTGGATGACATCTGTATATAATATTAAATAATAGTAACCTCATCTTTAATCATCAGAGAAATGCAAATCAAAACTACTTTGAGATATCATCTAACTCCAGTAAGGTTAGCCCATATCACAAAATCCCAAGACCAGAGATGTTGGCGTGGATGTGGAGAAAAGGCAACACTTCTACACTGCTGGTGGGAATGAAAATTAATATATTCCTTTTGGAAAGATGTTTGGAGAACACTTAGAGATCTAAAAATAGATTGGCCATTTAATCCTATAATTCCTCTACTAGGCATATACCCAGAAGACCAAAAATCACATCATAACAAAGATATTTGTACTAGAATGTTATTGCAGCCCAATTCATAATTGCTAAGTCATGGAAAAAGCCCAAGTGCCCATCGATCCATGAATGGATTAATAAATTGTGGTATATGGACACCATGGAATATTATATAGCCTTAAAGAAAGATGGAGACTTTACCTCTTTCATGTTTACATGGATGGAGCTGGAACATATTCTTCTTGTAAAGTATCTCAAGAATGGAACAAAAAGTATCCAATGTACTCAGCCCTGCTATGAAACTAATTTATGGCTTTCACATGAAAGCTATAACCCAGTTATAACCTAAGAATATGGGGAAGGGGGAGAGGGAGGGGAGGGGGGGAGGTGGGCGGAGGGAGGGTGATTAGTGGGATTACACCTGCGGTGCATCTTACAAGGGTATATGTGAAACTTAGTAAATGTAGAATGTAAATGTCTTAACACAATAACTAAGAAAATGCCAGGAAGGCTATGTTAACCAGTGTGATGAAAATGTGTCAAACGGTCTATGAAACCAGGGTATGGTGCCCCATGATCGCATTAATGTACACAGCTATGATTTAATTTAAAAAATAATAATAATAGTAACCTCTATTTGTTAAATTATTAAGAGCCCTGTATTATTTCATTCACTTCTATGGTAACTTTGTGTGGTAAATATTATGATTCACTCCATTTTACGGACTAGAAAACAGAGGCTCAAGATGACACACAAGTTAGCTAAGGCCAAGGGACCAGGAAGTGGCAGGCATTTAAACTTAGGTCTTCCTGATTTCCTCCTAGTTCTTATGTTGTGTTTGCCTCTAAAATATGCCTGACAAGCTGCTTCCAAATTGTGCTGGAACACCCCCAGGGACAAGGGGCTCATTACCACCCTCATCTTTATCCACACAATGAGCGCTATCCCCTGACACATAAAGGATGATTATGATGATATCATTTTCTATAAAATAGAGTGATAGAGTGGATAGTCTCTTAAGGTCTATTCCAGAACATCACTTTAAGAGTGTGAGCCTTTACAGACAAATCCAGCCTGGTTACAGAAGAAAGGATTACACATCTCCATATGAAAATGGAACACAGCATGTAAAAGGTGTGTGTGAATGAGGGCAATTAATTCTCTTTTGCCAATTGCTGTAGCTGTAAAAGAAAAAACAAAACAAGAAAAGAAAAATTTGCTGGAGAGGAGGCATTTATTCCCTGCAGACCCATGGTGTGATTTTGAAATAGCGCCACAGAAGGAAAGAGGACCAAGAAAATACAAATCTATTAAATGTGCAGGGCAAAAGAGAAAGGGGCTTCCATAAAAGGATTTCTAAACCATATCAAAGGCTTCTGAGGGCAGGGAGGGTGGCCGGAACACTACCAATTAGAGCCAAATGGGAAACCGGCTGAAATCTCAAGATTAAAGATGAAGAGCAGCCGTTAACCTGTCTTCTAACAGAAAACATAGTCCTTAATGCTCGATGTCATTTAATATTGTACAATGATGACCACAAACATTGAAGGCTCCTGTCCAACAACATAAAATGGACAATAAACGTCTCAGTGGGCCTCTGGATGTCATGGGCGAGATGGCACAGGAATAATGCTGGTGCAGGGCGACTCTGAAACCGCAGAAGTTGAACCGGCAGAAACACAGTCAGAACTCGCCCCAGGATACGAATTGCCGAGGCCCATCTCTGTTTTCCAAAGACCCAGTCCCTGGCCAGCTGGAATCCTTTGATTGGTGTTCTGGGCTTTAATGGGATGGATCGAGGTGATATGACAGAAAGGAAGCCACTGGCAGTGCTAGGAGGGGCCACAGCCTATTCCAGGGGATCCGTTTAGAGCAGACCCACAGCGTTATTTGAGGTGCTTTAAAAATGCTACATGCCTGGGTCTTCACGTAGAACGGAGGCCTGGGCATCAGTATTGTTTTAAAGCTCCTCAGTTAATTTTCCTTGTACCCAGGCTTGAAAACTGCTGCTCTGAAAGATGGTGGGCCCAATGAGGAAGAGAAGGTGGACATTTGGGACATGGCAAGCTTGGATTACACTAAAATCCACAGCACAGCACTGACGTCCTGGCAATGAGTTATTCAGGTAAGAAAATGGGCTAGTTTTCCTCCTGGCAGGCAGGAGGCTAGGGGCTGAGTAGAACAACCACACAGAACTCAGCCCAGACCAAAGCTCTGAGCATGAAACCATGAATATACAACTAGTAGCTGAGAACCCAGGTTTCCATGTTGCCAATTAATATTTGTGGACAGTCTGAATGTGTGAAGCCCCTGCTGGTGGGTGGTTTTCCCTAAGAAGGATGAAGCTGGACTCCTCTTGAGTTCTGAGTTCTGACTCCCCAGAAGATCTTCCCTTTCGTTCTCCATGACTGTCCTCCCATTGCCTGGGTGACAGCGTGGTCACGGGGAAAGTCAACGACTCTAGAGATGAACAGATTCAACACCTCAAGCCCACACTTAACGAGGGATCTTGGGCAAGGCGTTACCCTCCTTGAGGCTGTTTCTTATCCACAGACTCTAGAGTGTAAGGAGACTCACGGGGCTAGGAGCACAGGAAGTCATCTAGCGTGGTGCCTGACGCACAGGACCGCACCTGCGCCACTCGCTCCATCATGTCCCTCTGTGAGCCCCCGTCACATCTACCATGTGTGTCCCCCTCGTGTTTTCCTGCTTCCGTGCTGTTGCCCGAGCAGGTCCCTCCACCCAGAGTACCTTCCTCATCTTCCCTTCCCATCAGATTTTATACTATGGGCCCCGATGCTGGTAGAGGCTCCAGACCTATGCCCCTTTTGTCCTTTTTTGCACTTTCTCCATTCTAGAATTTAGATTTTAAGCCATCCGGCAGAACTCCTCCCTCCTCTGACCATTTATTCTACCCTGGGCCACGCCCTAATTCACCCCTCACTCCCACCTACACTGAGAATTTCCAGAAGATGCACCTGTGACAGTGTGAAGCGCCAGAAACAATGTGTGCTTTGGCACTTAATCCTCATAGTAAGCCTACAAGGAAGGTCTCATTATTCTCTATTTTACAGATGAAGAAATCGAGGCATGGAGAGATGGGTCACTTACCCAAAGTCAAATAGCCAGTGTCAGAGGTGGGACTTGCCCACAACAGCTGGCTCTGGGGTTCAGACTCTGAATGATCTGGGGATGTGCCATTGAGGGTGAGGCCTCCCCTACAAATGGGAATGGACAGGAGGGAGGAAGGGAGGATGAAGGAGATTAGGATGTGGAGACACCTAAGCCCTAGCTGGAACTGGGAGGCCTGTTTCCAGTGTCAGGGGGCCTCAAGGAAGCCACATGAGCACTGAGTGTCCCCTCCCATTACCGTCCACCAGGAGATGGGGTCAGCAGATCGCTGGCTAAGCATCCAGTCTAGAGTGACACCCACTAGTGCTTGGGGACCATGCAGTCCTCCTCTGGCCCCCCTGAGTGGGCAACTCTGAGTCCAACAGTCTAGGACACCTGTAAATTCTTCCCCAGCTAAGGAGAGAGCCCTGGACTTCTGGAGTGATGGCAGTGGGAGGGGAAGACCCTATGACCAAGGCCAGACCTGAAAGAACCAGCTGAAACCTCCCATCCAGTAGAGCAGCCATGGACACACCGTGTGGTCAGCATAACCTGGCCCCAAGGGCTGCAGAAATATGCTGAGCCTTCCTCCTCCCCTAGCTTCTCATGACTGGGCTCAAACAGCTTCCTCTGATGCCCGCAATGTTCCTCTTGCCTGTGAGCACCCACCCGGTAGATCCTCAATGAGCCAGAGCTGCCAGCCTGGATGATGTCCCCGATAATCATCAGAGCCGCCTGCTTTAGATCACCCTGACCTATGGGCACGTGAATTCCAAGACCTGACCTGGCCCCTGTGAAGCCCCCTTCCCAATGCCACTTCAACTGCACTGAGCAATAGTCTCTCCTGGGTTTCTGTCCATCATGGCTCTACCATAGTTGTTAACTGTGGGGTCTTAGATAAGCCTCTTAATTCCTTTGAGCTTCGATTTCCCCATGTCCACAAGGGGACAGTCCCACTTGCCTTACAAAGTCATTGGAGGGTATAATGAGCTGCCACCTAGAAGGTATCCAGCTGGGACCTGGCAACCAGGGACTCTTAGCAGACACTGTGCCCTATTGGGTGGGGTCTTCCTTTCCATTTGGCCCTGCTGGGGTCTTTCTCTCAGTTTTTAGACAGTGCAGTGCCCCAGGACAGTCCTGAAGGACCCCCTACCCTTGCCTGTTCCCTTCACTGTGAAGGGAATGAGAACTAAGTCAGGCCCCTCACAGGTGTCCCCAGGACCCCCGCCAGAGGGACCTGTCAGTTCCCCTGCAGGCCCCTTCTTTGCACAGTGAGGGCCCTTTCCCCCTTTCCTGCTGCCTCCCTCAGAAGGGGAGCGTCATGGAAGAACATCCAGGAGAAGGTGCTGCTTGGGTGGTTCCCAAACCATCCTGCTCTGAACCCAGCAAATGCCTCTGAGGGGGGCTCTGAGCTGCAGCCCCAGTGGCTAAAATGTCTCCTCTGCAGAAATAGGTTCCACGAACAAAACAGAACAGAAACACTTTCAAAACGCAGAGAACCTAATGTTCAGAACAGGGCACAAAGCAGGGTCTGCTCCACAGAGTGAGGAAAGTACCTTTCTTTCTTGTCCTCCAAGCAAAACATAAACAGTTTGTATTTCCCTGGGCTTAGCTTCCTGAACAGTTAATGAAGAATCTGCCTCTCCCACTTGTTACCTCAGAGGATCCCAAGAGCACAAAACTCCATGGGGAGATTTCCCATTCCCAGGACAGCCCTCAGAGTTTGTTTTCACAGTCACGAATGCAGTGAGGTGGGGTAACAGGATTCTTTTAAAAAAATAGCTGGGCGCCTGTAGTCCCAGCTACTCGGGAGGCTGAGACAGGAGCAATTGCCTAGGCCCAGGAGTTGGAGGTTGCTGTGAGCTGTGACGCCACGGTACTCTACTGAGGGCTATAGAGTGAGGCTCTGTCTCTACAAAAAAAAAAAAAAAAAAATAGATGACCAAATGGAGGCAAAGTGACTTGTCCCTGGTCACCCAGCAATAAGTGCTGGGGAGGGCTTTTAACCCATCACCACCAACCAGTAACTTTCAAATTGCATCCTGGGAGTACTAGAGAGAACTAATGGGTGCCAGGCCCCTCTCCTTTTCTGCACTCTCACCGGCTGTAGTGAGTGCACACACAAAGCCGAGTACTCGAGGGACGGTCTAGAAAGCAAGAAGCATGTGCTGGAGAGCTTCACACATGGGTTAATTTCTGTTCCTGTAACACATCTGGGATATTTGTTCCTGTTTGATATAAATTGGGCTTCCACATAAGACTTCATTTGAAGAAAGGGATAAACAGCTTAAAAATAATTGAAAACCAGTGCACCAAACCAAGTCAAGTCTATGGTTCATGCTTACCGGGTGGTTTTGCTCTGCCGTGGTGTACAAGGAAAACTCTCAAGTCTATAAGAGGCTGCAGGAAGATGCCGGGCACGGTGGGGTGGGGAACATCTGCCTCTTGGCTGAATCCCAACTAAAAAACTTCAGCTATTAAAAAATGAGCAATAGTTCCCTTGGTATTGGCAAGACCCAAGTGGCCACCTCCCAAAACAAAGCCCTGGGGAAGGTTTTAGTCCTTGTAAAGTTTGGCCCCTGACTTTCCAGGCAGGTCTGCTCTGGATCCCACGCCAGTATCTGATCTCCAGGCTGGGATGAGAGGCAGAGATGGCCTCCAGCTGTACCCAGCCTTTGAGCCCTGACCCTTAGGCTCTGGGGAACAGGTTTTTCCTCACCCAAGCAGAACACATCAGCTCCTTGGGCACATGGGGCAAACTTGGGCAAATGGTCTGGCCGGGTAACTTCAGAGGAGGCAGAAGTTTAAGACAGTCTCTGAAGACACTCAGACATCTGCAGAGGCTAAAATAGCAATTTCCTTTTGGTGACTGGACTCGGCGTTCTAAGAGGAACACGTGGACCCCAGGTGTTCGTGGGTGGCTCTGTTGACTCTGATTCTTTCTTCTGCAGCTTGGCCGGCTCAGACCCAGAGGAACCCACCCAGGAGTTGGCGGTTTTCACAGTAGCAGACATTGCCCAGCCCACAAAGGGCCAGGGTCAGGGTCACCGAGACCAGTAAGATAGACACTGTGCCTTTGAAGAGCAAGGAAACATGCTGAGAACCTCTGCCCCATCAGCCATTGGGTTCTGGAAGTAATGATGATAGTAGCCCCTGCAATTTATTGAGCACTTACTGTATGCCAAGCACTCTACTTATATTACTTCATTGTAATGACAATTAAATCATTACAATTCAATGTAAGGTGAATTCTATTTCTAGGCCCATTTAACAGACAGAGGTCCAGAGAAGTTAATGACAGAGCAGAGACTTGAATCCCAGCCTGATGGCCAAGCTCTTATCCTTGACCAAGCTGTACTATCCCAACCCAGTGTGTCTAGAATAAATGGGACTTTGGCCCCATCTGGTCCAGATCCCTGGGCTCCTGCCTTACTTTTCCTATACCATACATTCTCAGCAGGAACAATACCACCCTCCAAGGGAACAGCAATTGATTCTGGTGACAGAGAGAAAAAAAAAAATTACTCTTGTTTATGTATAAAGCATACATACAATATGTAATAGGTACATAACATAGCTGAGGAATGAAAAGCTTATGGGGATTGCAATTAGGAAAAAATCGTCCTAGCACATAGTAGGTGCTCAGAAAACAGTCATTCCCTGCTCTGCTGTTGCTGAACGTACACTGGTCCCATTAGGAGTTTTTGTGTCCCAGCCTCAATCTGCCTGGCCCAACCCCATGCTCAGGCCTTTGGCCCCCGCATGCTCCATGCCTGAGTCTGCCCCCACTAGCAACCAAGCTCTCCCCCAACATCCCTGGTGTTCTTCCCTCAAATTGCTTATTGGACTTGTTATAGGTTAAACAGGTACAGGCTTAGCTCTGCTCAAATGAAACTTGAACACTTCAGGTCGTTGTTGTCAATTTTCCCAACACAGGGAAAAAGGTAATTGTCAATTAACGAACTCATGAACTGAGGCAGGAGGAAAATCAATAACATGGGCCAACATGGAGTGTTCTAATGCCAGTCAGGATTCCCGGAGCGAGAGCCTTTCAAACAGGTGCATGGAGTAATTGGTTTTTCCCTTGTGACCCATCCTGTGGACTCTACAACTCTCCAATTAACATGTACTGTTGACAGGCACACAATTATTTGGGTTCGCTGTGCCCCAGCTAATGTTTGTTCAATCAAAACTTGCAAATATGTGGAAAGTGCACAGAATAGCAAATGTAGGATGTCTCTGGGGGAAGCCAAGCAGTGAATGGGTCTTAAAGAAAACTTGGACTTGGCCTTCTGTTACAGAGAGTGCCCTGAGTCTTGGCTTCACACCCCTGTTCCAGGCGGCACCTGACTGGACCTGTCTTTATCCCTACTGGGCAGCTCAGACGGGTCTGCCTGTAGCTGGGCCAGTACTCTCCTTCCACAACCTATGAGAGAGGAGGGACCAACCCCTCCCACCTGAGCCCTCTCGAGCTGGGAAACAGCTGGTCTATGCCTTTCTCCAGCCACCTAGAATGTCACTTCTCACCTTCTCTACCAGGATCATCCAAGTCAGCCTCCAAATCCTTAGGGATTCCTCCTGGCTTTTCCCAGGCTCTGAGGGTGCACTGAAGGTATCTGGATGTGCTTCTTCCCTAGCGTGATGCTATTGGGTCACAAGCCTTGGGTACTTCCCTCTCTAGAGAGTGAGCCTTTGATGTCAGGGGCTAAGTATCATTCATCTCTAAACAACTTCAGATTAAAAAGTGCTGAAGAAATGGTTGTTAGATGGTAAGCAGTGCCAGAGGTGGATGGTGGATGGATGGATGTGTGGGTATGCAGCAGAGGAGCAGGTAGGGGACAGAGAGGGGGTTGAGGGATTGAAGATGGAAGAGTGGTCAACAGATAAGGGAGAGAAGAGGATGGGGGCAAGGCAGGTGGAAGAAGCGTTAAGAGACTGATGGGGGTGCCATGGTTGATGGGTGATTAAGTATTTGGAAGGCCATTTGGCACAGTGGTTTAGGAGTGTGGGCTCTGTCTTAGGTTGAATACCAGCTTTGGTATTTCCTGGCTGCCTGACTGTAGGCAACTCAATCATTCACTCCAAACCCCAGTTTTCCTTCCTATATAAATGGTAATAATAATAGAACTTTTCTCATAAGCTGATCAGGAGCACTAAATTATACCTCTGAAACATTCCCTACAGGGGCTGGCACAAAGAGGCAGAGCCTTTAGTAGGCAGTCGGATAGGCCAATCACAGTCTCCTCTTGAGCTAGACCAGAGTCTCTTTGAGATAGTTAATAAATATGTAAAAATTTACAGTGTTATGTGATGTTCAAAGCATCATTTTGCTGGATCTTCAAAACACTCCAATACGAGAAAAGGAATTTATAGAACAATCTCACTTATGAACTGGAACAAGAAAATTATAACTAAAATATTATCTAACAGAATTCCGCAATATATTTTTAAAAATACACCACAATCAAGTAATGTTTAACCCAGGAATTCAGGGTTAGTTCGATGTCAGATAAATGATTATATAATCTAACATATTAGCAAATGAAAGGAGAAAAATCAAAGGATCAATTCAAAAGATGCAGAAAACATGATCAACTTCAACATGTATTTGTGATGAAAACAAAGAGAAAGACTCAGCAAATTAGGAAAATAAGGGATGTTCCCTAATCTAATCAAGTGTATCTATCAACAAAATTTGAGCAAACATCATAGTTAATGATGAAGCTTAAGACATAGTTCTGATAAAGTTAGGAACAAGATAAAAAGGCCCTCTATCATTGATTTTGTTCAGCATTGAACTGGAGATTCTAATCAATGCAGTAAGGGAGAAAAATGAGTAAATTATATAAGAATTCTTCACTTGTATTTCCGTATAGAAAACTCCAATCTTTCTGGAAGGAAGTATGGAGAAACCTCAAAGCACTCAAGCTAGACCTCCCATTTGATCCTGCAATCCCATTACTGGGCATCTACCCAGAAGGAAAAAAATCCTTTTATCATAAGGACACTTGTACTAGACTGTTTCTTACAGCTCAATTTACAATCGCCAAAATGTGGAAACAGCCTAAATGCCCACCAACCCAGGAATGGATTAACAAGCTGTGGTATATGTACACCATGGGATACTATTCAACTATTAAAAAAAATGGAGACTTTACATCCTTCGTATTAACCTGGATGGAAGTGGAAGACATTATTCTTAGTAAAGCATCACAAGAATGGAGAAGCATGAATCCTATGTACTCAATTTTGATATGAGGACAATTAACGACAATTAAGGTTATGGGGGACGGAGGAAAAGCAGAGAGAGGGAAGGAGGGAGGGGGTGGGGCCTTGGTGTGTGTCACACTTTATGGGGGCAAGACGTGATTGCAAGAGGGACTTTACCTAACAATTGCAATCAGTGTAACCTGGCTTGTACCCTCAATGAATCCCCAACAATAATAAAAAAAAAAAAAAAAAAAAAGAAAACTCCAAAGAATCTGTGGTGTTCTAGAGTAAGACAGTTCACCACAGTTGCCCAGTACAAGGTATTAAGGTCAATACCCAGATACGATTGTGTTCCTATTCACTGGCAATAACCAATTCGAAACTGTTTTTAAAAAGCGACTCCTTTCAAAACAGCAAGGCAACCGGAAAGATACCTAGGAATAAACCTAGCAAGAGACGTGCCTGAATTTTATGGAGAAATTTATAAAGCATTATAGAGGAAAATAAAATGAAGAATTGGCAAGACAGAGGCGGTTGGGAACTGAGAACGAGGGAGAAAAGGAAGGTGAGAACCCCACCCCATGCTGGGGGACTCTGCGTGGGCCGAGATAAAAGTCAATGGAAAAACAAAGAATGATTTGCATCCTGATTTTCTTTCCATTTATGGGCTGTCCTTCTGTGCCCACTTATTAAAGTGTAGTTAATGCACTGCCATTTTCTCACCAGCTTTTTCCCCATTTAACAATATTGCATAAATATTTCCTCTATTATTAAATGGGGTTCGATTAAAAAACCATAAAGAGCAATGCTCTAAGACGGACAAACCTGGGTATTTCCCCTATTTTGGAGATGAGGGGGACTGTGGGGTGTGAGGGAGGAAGTATGGTCATCTGGAACCTATGATATACCATCAAGTTCTCCCGAGGCCTCCAGGATATGGAATTTGTTCCCTCCATTTTGCAGATGAGAGGATGGGGGAGGCAGTTTCCAGCTGCTCAGTCACAGGGCTGGGCCTGGAACCTGGGTCTCTGGGGTCTTGGCTGTGTGCTGCCTCCCGGGGAGTTGAGGGCGGGGCACCCCATGCATGTCTTTTTTTGTGTCCATTGGCACCCGGGACAGGGCTATGTGGGAGGACATCCATCCAGTCAATCAACACGGGCTGCAGGCCCACCCGGCCCAGCATTGTGGCAGAACTTGGGAGCAGCAGCGAATAAAACCAAAATCCCGCCTCAGATACAACATTTCCTTGCCTCCTCCTCACCTCTCCAGCTCTTGGTAGCTCCTGGCATTCCATGGCAGCGTAATTCTCATCCCCGCCTCTTCCTGTGGCCTCCTGCCCTCAAATCTCCCTGTCCTTTCCCTTAGAAGTCTCCTGTCATTAGATTTAGGCACCACCCTAATCCAGGATAAACTCATCTCAAAATCCTTAACTTAATTACGTTACTACAGACCTTATTTCCAAATAAGGTAAAATCACAGGTACCAGGGATTAGGACTTAGACATAATCTTTTTGGGGTCACAATTCAACTCACTACACGAACCTACATTCTAGTGGAGGACAATGAACAGCAAATAAATATATAGCATGTGACATGGTCATCAGTGCTGTGTTTAACGGGGGAGAAAGGGGAAAAAAGATGGAATCTGTGGGGGTGGGTGCTGCAGCTCTGAATGGGGCTTTAGGGGAAGGCATCACTGCAAAGGTAACATTTGCGCGAGGACATGAAGGTGGACATGGAAAAAGCCATGCAGGTGTCTTCATGAAAACTGTCCCAGGGAGAGGAAATAGCGAGTGTAAAAGACTGAAGGAGGGGGCCAGCCTGCAAAGGATCCAGGAAGGGGGAAGTCCAAGCAGTGGTGGGACCCAGGCCATAGAGGGCCTCTGAGTGAAATGGAAGCCCTTGGGTGGAGGGTTTTGAGCAGAGAGGTTGATGTAGCAGTGAGAAGGCAACTCAACCCTCAAGGTGGGAGAGGCTGACTTGGACCGGGCAGCAGCAGTGGAGATGGGGAGGTTTGGTGGGATTCTGGGCACATTTTGAAGGGAAGGTCAACAGGATTTCCTGACGGATGTGGTGTGTAATAAGAAGAGAGGAACCCCAGATAACAGCAAGGTGTTTTGGTCTGAGCTATTACAAGGATGGAGTTGCCGTGTACAAGAGTTGGAGAAGGTTGCAGGTGGGGCAGAATTATGAGAAAGGAGTAGGAATTGGGTCTTGGACTTGTTGAGTTTGAGATGTCAAGAAGAGAGGATGGTTAGGTGGTTGGATATTTGAGACTAGAGTTGGGGCAAGGTCTGAGCTGCAGACATGGATTTGGGAAGTGCCAACCTAGGGACTATATTTGAAATCATGAGAGTGGCCAGTGTCGCAATGGGAGTGAATGTGAACAGAGAAGAGGCCCAAGGACTGCCCTTTGCAAAGGATACATCAACATTACGAGGTAGACGAAGGGACCCAAAAAGAAGATTGAGAGGCCTGACTAATGAGGAGGGAGGGAGAAAAGCAGGGGAGGGTGGGGTCTTGGGGACCAAGTGGAGAGTGATTTTAGAAGGAGATGAGGATCAATTATGTCCCATGCTGCTGCCAGGACAAGGAAGATGGGCGCCGAGGTGTGGCTCTTGGTGCCTTAGATGCCTTTGGTGTCCTTGGCAAGAGCAGTCCCAAGGAGTTATGGGACTAAAGCAAAATGGGAGAAGGGAGAGTGGAGGCAGCCCACAGAGACGACTCCTCACAAGTGTTTTGCTGTAAGGTGGCAGGAATCGGAGTAGTGCTGGTGGAGAGAGCGGGGTCAAGAGATGCTTTGTAACCAGTTTCCCCTCTCTATGGAATCATTCCCCTCGGCCTACAAACATGGTGTCATTTCTCTCTTTCTAGAAAGTTATAAAGCATCTACAGGATAAAGTGGAGGAAATCTCTCCAGAGACACTGTGCTCCCGGGCACTAGAGAAGATGGGACCTGGGGCACAGGGATGGTCCCGCTCAGTAATTCGAGGCAAGGTGGAGGGTGTGGGCACACGTCCTAGGAAGTGGGTCCACAGGGAGGCAGGAGCTGGTGGGAGATTGCTTACAATTACTTCTGTTTTCTTGTAAATCCAGGTGAGGATCTGAGCTGAAGGTGGGGTGGAGGAGGAAGGGCAGCAGGAGGTGGAAGGAGAAGGCAGGGCTGGGAGAGCGGCAGAGTGGATGCACCGGGGAAAATAAATAAAGCCATCGCAGGGCCCACTGGAGAGCAGTTTGCTGTGTGCTGGTTGAAATAATAAGTGCATTAATTTATGGATGTTGAGCTCCATGAGGGCACCTCCATGCCATGCTGGGTTTCTAGTCCCTAGCGCAGAGCCTGGCCTCTAATACATATTTGTCATGACTGAGTGAATGAATGCACACGTGACTAGTGCAAGGAAGGGTTGTCCTACCTGTCTGAGGGTGTTTGTCTCTTGGCCACCATAATTTTCCCTTGCAAGGCAGAGAGAGACCGTGGGCAGCTGTAAGACCCATGGTATCTGCCATATTGCTGGAAGTTAATTAACTCCGGGGTGTTTTTCCCTTCTGTTCTCACATGTGGAAAGTGTGTCTTTGTTCCTGACAACCTCAATTAGCTCCTGCTCCTCCTGAGCTTTCCCACCCCCACTCAAAGCTGGTGCTGTGGTCACTGTCCTGTTTCTGGGCAAGCCTGGTTTCCTTTGCAGCCTCGCTGCCTTCTCTGATCCAATAGGCACTTCCTGCATCGGGTGTGCCCAAGGATAGGCAAGACAGTGCCATGAGCTCTCCCAGCCACCCCTGCTGACCTGTGGTCTGGACTGTGAGAGGCTGACCTGGACTCACTGCAAAGCCCAAGCACCCTGTTCTGCCCAGTCCTACCACTGGCCTCTTCTGCCAAGTCAGCCAGGCCCCACCTGGGCCTCTGTTTCTTCCACACCTTGGGTAGTGATTCCTGTCCCATCCAGAAATGGAGACTTGCACCCCAGGAGAGTTCTAGGACTGTGGCCCCAACACCAGTAGTGTATAAAGCTCCTCAGGTGTCTTTATGAATTTGTGTCATCCTTATGCAGGGGCCAAGCTGCGTGGTTCCAATTTTAGTATGCATGTGGCCAAAGCGAGTCCTCACCAGGTGTTTTCAAAACATAGCCAAGATTGAGAACCACTTCTCCCTCCATAAAACCAGACTAATCATTCCTTTTGCATTATGAAGGCATACAAAACAAAGAGCAGCTAGCATTTATTGAGCAGCTAGCATGTGCTCCACACTTTATATCTTCTTTAACCTCAGCAACAGTCCTATGAAGTGGGTGTCATTAGTCCTATTTAACAGATGGGAAAGGAAACAAGCTCCAGGATGTGAGTGAACTTTCCGTGGGGCACTCAGCTGTAAGTGGGCAGAGTGAGGGTTTGAGCCCAGGTCCCTGTAACTGCAAGGCAGCCTACTGTCTGCACCTGGCATGGAGTGCGGCTTTCTTCCCAGGGGCTGCTTTACTTCTCATCTATCAAGTACATGGGTAATGATAGTCCCAGGCAAGAGAAGTGAAGTGGCTTTCCTACTAGGTCATGGACACTGTCATAGGGAGGGTGGGTGCACAGTGCAGTCAGCCCCACCTGGAAGGTGTGGGGAGGGCCTCGTGAGGGAGAAGAGGGTACATTTGTCTGGGAGTTTAGGAGCTGCTGAAGGCCTCTGAGGGGGGAAATGATGAGACAAGAGCAGGAGAATCTAATCAAAGCAGATGAACAGGAGGTGGGGACACCAGTTGGGAGGCTACTGCAATAGTCCAGGCAGGAAGAAATGGACAGGCAAGAGACCAACTGCCCATAGGCCAGCAAAAGCATTCAGGGCAGCCCTCTGCACCCAGCTGCCTTCCTGCTGGAAATCTCCGTCTGTCTCACAAGGCAACCGGAAGCTCTCTCCGGCAATCTCATCTGGAGACAACTGCATTTCATTATAATTTGAGTCTTTCTTGGGCTTCATCAAAGGTTATGAGTGTCTTGAAAGAGAGAAGCATCTCTTTCCTCAGGTGAGGGGGAAACTTGCCAGAGCTTTCTCTTCTAATACAAACTAGACAAGAAGATGCAGCTGAACTTGGCAGAGCCTGCCGGAGAACACTAATAGACTCGATAAGAAGAGGATTATGGAGAGAGACAGCTCCAGAGGGCGGTGGGGCAGGGAGAGGAAGGGGCCCCAGGATTGCCAGCCCCAAGTGGGCTAACCAGGAGGGGGCCAAGATCGGGGTCAGCAGAGGCAGCTCCAAGGGCCTGAAGGAACTCAGCTCCTCATCCTGCTAGAAGCTCTCTGTCTGAATACCAGAAAGATAAGACTCCAAGAGATAAGACCTCTCCCCCCAGCATCTTTCTGGTTGGTTTCCAGTGATCCCATTAATTATGGAGGCTCAGGGACTGGAATGGAATTCATGGCGTTTCCTGCGTGGGGCTCTCAGTGGAGGAGGATGGAAGTGACCTAGAAACAGTCAGCCAGAGGGGGAAAAATAACCCACTGAAGGTTCGACACTCCCACCAGAGGCTGGGAAGGGGTCGGGGGCTATCATGTGTATTTGCATGTTTTACAATAATCTCCCAGGCAGTTAGTAGTCCCATGGAACATTTGGCTGAGAACAAGGTATTTTCCTTTTTAAAAATCAGTTTATTTCCCTTTAATAAAAACCAACGCCGGTGTCTGACTCACAGGCTCAAAACAGACTTCACTGGTTACAGGGGCCGGGATTTCAGCGGTGGCACAGGCTGGAACTGTTCTGGAATAGGAAATCGAAGATAGGGAGACAAAGGCGGGGAGAGGGAAGAGGGGCGGGAGAGGCAGAGCAAGAAATAATTGCAGAATTAATGCCGAGCAGAGGGAGGGTCTCACGAAGCTCCCCAGGTGCCCCAGAAAGGCTGCTTAGCCCCCAGAGTGAGCAAGGCAGGGTTCCAGCTCCCCTCCAGCAGCACATTCGTCCCCTGCCAGCCAGCCCCCTCACCACGGGGCTGCTCATCCCAGCTTGGGAGAGAAGCCTCCTGTGTCAGAGGCCCCTGAATCTTAAGCAGATACCCTGTCATGCTGAGTCTGTGGCTGTCACCTCCCCAGGGAAGGCACGATCACTCTGAGCTGATACAGTGGCTACCAGGCTGCTGGCCACCAGGGCTGGGAGATGGGCCGGAGCTGGCTTCTGAGAGATATCCCCTGCTCTAGCCTGTCTGTTTTTCTTTTCTTTCCAATTTCTGGCTCATTTTATCTCACGTCTCCCTCTCATTCTTTGTATCCATCCCCTTTCTCTGTCTGAATCTCTTTTACTTTCTTCAGAAAAATGGCTGAACTTGTTAAGCCCGAGATCAAACACCTCCATGGGCTGAGTGTGTGAGAAGAGAATACTGCTTCAACATCTGGTGTGCTTTCTCTGCGACACAGCAGGTCCCTGTGGGGAGGAGGGGCAGGGAGGCTGCAGAGAGGGTTGGGGAGAGTCTATGCAAACTGTGTCATTATCCTGGCTTGGTATCAGGGGATAGGAGGGCTAAGCAGGGCAGGGGAAGGGAAATCTGATAAGGGCCAGATGCAGGCACTGACCAGGTGACCAGGGCATTCTCGGATAAAGAGAGAGGAGGCAGATCTGTTAAGGGTTACCATGTCCCTGTGGAATCAGGGGACACAGAAGCTGCTGCCTGACACCGGGCATCAGTTTCCTCTGTGCTTTGCAGGAAGTGGAATGAAGCATTTGGGGAGGTGGGGTGAGGGACAAGGACAAAAAGCCCCTGAACTAGGGGCTTAGGAATGTCATTTCCCTGATTCCTCTCAACAGCCCTGAGGAACAGGGGTGTTATTCTTGTCTTAAAGATGCGTGAAGTCACACAGGCCAGGAATGTGTGCAATGCCCCCGGTTGGGAGGAGTGGGCAGGTCCCCAGCCTGTGCTTTTTCTAGTCGTATTTATTCTTGTAGCAGATGGAAACTTAGCTCATGGCAGGTTCACAGTCAAGGCAATCAGTTGAGGATGGCCTTGGTCTGAGCCCAAAGATGGGGATGAGGAAGGGAAGGGGGAGGGTTTCTGAGCCTACTGGAGGGAACTGTTCTCCAGAGTTTGCCTTTTAGAGGCAGGTTGAGAAGGTGGCGCCCTGTGCCACATCCATTTTGAGAAATGGAAACATTCTGTCGCCCTGAAGAAAGGGGAGGGAAGGATGGGAAGAGAAAGAGACTGAGACAGGCAGGGAGAAAGACAGAGAAAGACAGGGAAATGAAGAGAGAGAGAGAGAAGCAGTCTTCCCTGCGCGCCCCTCCCAGGCAGCCAGGGAGGACAGAGAGAACACGGGCACACTCATCACACCTGCTGTGAGCCTCTGCCGGGCATGGGCACAGTGAGCTATCTCTTCACCTTCATCACAGTGACCCAACCCTATTTTACAGAGAAGTAAACTGAGGCAAGGAGCGCTTATGGGATTTGCTCAGCTAGTAAGAGGCAGAACCAGGGTCCTCACACATAGCCACCCCTGGAGCATTTTCCATGGCCCCAGGCCCCTCCTTCTGTCTCTCTTCCCCCATTCCCATCCTAGCCCCTAGACCAAGGACAGAGCTGGCCTACCCACAGCAGGGCACCAGGAGTAGGGGCTGGACACCAGACATGACTGTGACACATCCATGGAATGTATGCAGCACCTACCATGTGGTTCAACTGTGACCCGCTGAGGTAGAGCCCACATGCGGCTGATTGGCGTACCTAACACCACCTCCGATGGGAGCGCCCAACTCAGATGTGATCCTAAGTCTGGAACTGGGGGGTGAGCTCCTGATTCCCAGCACTGCTTATTTAACCCATGACTGCTATGTGGCTCTCACCTGTTCATTCACTCAGCGGTGACTTTGAAATGACCACTGAGCTACGTCTCCCACGGTACCTTGCCCTGTGCACACCACTTGGGTAGATGCTGACCCGACACGAAGGTAAGCCAACAGCCCCAGGATGCTGCGGCACACCAGCAGCCTGGTTCGACTCACCTTTCACAGTGTTTAAAAATTTGGAACCAATTTTTCAAAAATCCAGAGAGTCAGATATAAACCAGAAGGTGCCATACACATCTCCTGGGTGCCAACCCCCACGGGGCTTTGCTGGCTGGCGCTGGGCAGGGCGCCCTCCCGGACTGGGTGGGGCTCTCCCAGTTCACTGTGAATCTGCCTCTGCCCATAGCTCTCATTCCCACTGCCCCAGCCTCACCCTCACAAGCCCAGGGGTTCGGAAGTTGGGTCTGCCATGTGCCTGTGGCCCCTATAACACATTCTTTCTGGTTCTTGACAAATACTCAGTGACCTCCCAGCTCAGGAAAGGATGGAGCAGCCTGCTACAAGCAAGGAAGCCTTACCCTGGGTCCAGGCCAGGCTGCCCGTCTGCAGGTGACAGATGATACAATACATTTCTCTATCCAAGGGACACTCAGACTGGACACATAAACCGGTCAGGGTGGCACATGGAGTCCCCATCATCTGCTCCTGAACTTCCAGGGGAAGCCTGTCACCTGTCTGGCATGTGCAGCAACTCAGACCAGGCCACTCTGAGTCTTGGGAACCAGGTGACCCTCTACAGTGGTTACCATGGGAACCAGAGCGGGGCTCAGCAGAGGAAGGTAGAGTTTTAGCCCTTCACAAGTTGCATCTCCTTTTCCTTTTCTTGTTCAGTGACTCTTCAGTGAGCCAGGCCCCACAGGAGATATGACAGGAGGCCTGAGATTTAATTCTTTGCCTTAAGAAACCCGGGGTTCAGAGAAAAGACAAGAAAAGACCATGGGTGACCCCATATCCTGACCAGCTTTACAGTTTAAGGGCAGGGAAAGATCCGATCTAACACCTAGGGTCGAGGAGACCACTCCAGTTATGGTGAAATCAGGAAGCTTTCATGAGGAACGTGGCTTTTGCATTGGGTCTTGAAATGCTTCCATAGGCAGGGTGTTCGGCTTGGGGCGCGGGGAAACAAAGGGCAGGGAGCCCTGTCTTGGGGGCAGGAGCATTTTCAAAGTGGCTGTTCTGTAGGTAGAATGTTAGTGTGGGCTCCTGTCTCTTCTGTGGTCCGACCAGTTGTGGGAAAATTGGGTTGAATAAAAGTTGAATAGTTTCTCTGGAGGATTTCAGAGCCTTTACTAACGTGTACAGATTGTGAATTTCAAGAAGGGAAAGAGAATGGAGAATTTTCCATATTGGTTTGTCCCTCAACCCTCTCTCTGGCCCTTCCTTTGTATTTGTAGTACCCACTGGGCTGGGGGAGCAGACAGCAGAGGGCCAGCAAGAATGGCTTCTAGGGCGGTGCCTGTGGCTCAAAGGAGTAGGGTGCCAGCCCCATAGACTGGAGGTGGTAGGTTCAAACCCAGCCCTGGCCAAAAACTGCAAAAAAAAAAAGAAAGAAAGAAAGAATGGCTCCTAGTTGTGTGTATTTGACTTTCTGTGCCTCCGTGGCCTTGACTGAAATGAGGATAGAGACAAACCAGGGGTGCCGTGAGGCTCGAGAAGCCTTGTAGGGGTTCTGTGAACATTGTTTTGATGCTGCTTAGGCAAGCAGCTTCGTTCAGGACTACGCTTTCCAAGTCAGGCAAAAATGGAATGAAACCCTGGCTTGCTCTGTATTAAGTCCATGGCCTTGGTCAAGTCACTTAATCTCTCTAAGCCTCAGTTTCCTCATTTGAAATCAAAACCCACAGCACTGATTTCCTGGAGTGAAATAAGAAGAAATGGCTTGTGAGGCGCCAGATAGTGCTCGACACAGTAAGTGCTCAATAAATATTGGCTATCATTAATTTTCATTTTAATGAGGTTTTATACTACTTGTCATAAAAGTCCCATAAAAGTTGGATTTAGATGACAGAGTTTTAAAATGCCGTTTTATTTCTTTCAGGTACATATAGTGACCCCTGTTGGGCTACTGTGATATTGGCAGGCAGTCCACGGGGGACTCTAATAATCACTGGATGATCATGCTTAGCAATTAACAGCTTGTCTCAGGATCTTAAGAGGGGCTTCTCAAGTATTTAAGAGTTTCTCCAATTACATAGTCCCTCTGACCTACGAGAATGTGGCTCAGATGTTAATTTGCAGACCAAGGCTCTTTCTTGAGCAGTGGCCAAAGCTTAAGGTAGGTCTGGATCAATGAAAGACAGGAGAGAGACTGGCGAGAGGCCCTACCACTGAGAGCCTGGTTTGAAGAAAGGGGCACAGTGAGCTCAGGGGAGCCCCAACATCCTTTCCCTTGTAGCTGGGGGCCAAGAGTGGCTCATGGCTCACTGTGTGGTGAGCATGGAGCACCCAGAGTCACCCCCAGCCAAGCATCGCTGGTGAGCTGGAAGCTGCTCCTGCAGGTTCCTTTGGGGAACTGCCCTCCAAATCCCATTGTCGCCTTTCTGTGGAGTGGTAGAATTGTAGGTAGGCATCTGGCTGGCCAGCCAGACCACACTTCCCAGATGCCTTTGCAGTTAGGTCCAGTTTTTGCAGATGAGATGTGAGCAAAATTGATGCATACACCACGCAAGTCAGAGCCTTCGAGACAACAGGCCCGCCTTGCCCTCTTTCTTGGTCCTCTCCCCACTGCCTACAACCAGGACAGGGCTGAGACCCAGCCCGCCATGTAGGTGTTCACAACACCCCAGGGGATGGCAGAGAAATAAGATGGGAACCTGAGTCTCCAATCAAGCTACTCAAGAGGGAAAATAATTCTGCAAAGGAGCCAAAACTATTACAAGAAAGAGAAAGAAATACATTTTTTCTTTAAGGTATTGGATTTTGGAAAGAAGGCCTGTTTGTTATAGCAGCTTAGCTTCCTATGACTAAGACAAGAAATTCCCAATAAATATGGCAGAAGAAAATAAGAAGCAAGGCAAGTTATTCTTGAATCTAAGAGCATTTGTTCCCCGTCAGAAAACAGAAGTGGTGTCTAGTATCATCAGTTTACAGCTAGTATTTTTCACTGAACTTCCCTCCAGTACCAAGGGAAAGATGAGGGATACAAAGAAATAGAAAGCAACAAAAATATCTGAACACCTTGACCCATCACAGTAGGACTTCAATGAAATTTCCCAGCTCATTTTATCCCAGCTCACTTTGCACTCTGTATTCCATCTTCCCTGGGTCTACACCCTCTCCCTATGCTCTAGCTTCCCTGGATCTACACCCTGTTCCTATGTTCCACTTCCCTGGGTCCACACCCCTGCCCTGTGGTCCAGCTCCTCTGGGTCTACACCCTCTCCCAAACATACCTCAGTCTTGAACATCTCTAGACATGTGCTCATGCTATACCTTCTACCTGGAATATGTGTTCCCTCCTTTTTCCCTGGTGAAACGCCCCTCATCCTTCTAGACTTTCTCTGTGGTACGGTGAACTCTTCCTCCTTGGGCCATATTACCAGGAAGGTGCACATCCTCTGTTTCTCCTTTAGGGACCAGTGAGTCCTCTTGAACTTTGAATGCCCAGTACTGAGCACAAGGTCTGGCAAAGAACAAGTGCTTGCAAATGTTCCTTCATTTGACAAACATTTCTCAGGCTACTTACGGAGGATAAGACACAGAACAGTGAATAAGGCACACATCCTTGCCCTCGGGCAGTTTATATTCTAGTGGAGCAAATAGAGGTGAACCAAACAAACTCACAAGCAGCTATATAAGTACACATAGAGATGAATGGCGTAAGGAAAAGCACAAGGCATGGGGACAGAGGGCCTGGGCAGGTGACCAGTTGTAGAAGGGAGGCAGGGTCTCTCTGAGGTGGGGCCATTTAAGCTGAGACTATAGGGGACTGGGAGTGAGGGGGGTGCAGGAGGTTGTCCAAGGTAGAAATGGTGCTCAGACAAAAGGCACAGTATGTGCAACTGTTCTGAAACAGGACAGAGCCTGATGTGTGCTCAAGGGCACTGAGCAGGGAAGAGTGTAGGAGATAGGACAGGGCGGTGGGGAGGACTGGAGATGTTATCTCTGAGCACCAGGCAGCCATGGAAGGCCTTGGTAGAGCAGTGACCTTATCCTGGCCCTGGTTTCCATCACGGGAGAGGAGATTACTGTGATGGCACAAGCCCAGGGCGATGAAGCCCTGGATTCATGGGTGGCAGTGGGGGAGGGAGAGGTGCACAGGGATGTGCTGGGAAAGTAAAATGGATGCCGTGGGTGTTGACCCCTGGAGGTTTCAGGAAGAAAGGAAGGAAAAGTACACAAAGTTGAATGACTAGGTAGAAGTTGCAAGTGAATGAGACCGTTTGCCCTCAAAACAAGCTCTGTCACCAGTGGAATGAGAGGGCATGTACAGTGGCTCTCACCTGCAATCTCAGCACTTTGGAAGGCTGAGGCAGGAGGATCACTTGAGGCCAGGAGTTTGAGACCAGGCTGGGCAACATAGTGAGCCCCAATCTCTCTTTAAAAAAACAGTAGGTGAGAAGAGAATTTGTTAAAGACTGGTGCTGATAAGGGATGGAAGCAACCTATACATCCAGCCATAGGGGACTGGCTGAAACTGCCGTTGTTGACCACCTCCCTACTTTGGTCGCCTCCTTATGTTGGCCTGATTTTCACAGACTGGACATGCACCACCACATATACATATCAGTATAGTAGACCCAGCTCCTTATGTTGACCACTTCCATAGGTTGACCAGTTTGTTACAGTCCCATGGATGGTCAACTTACAGAGGCTCTGCTTAACAACTGTCTGTAACACTCATTATTCAGTAAAAACACAACTTGCATAACAGCAGGCCTTAGGATAGGATTCAGTAACATGAATAGAGGTATACAGATCTATAATATGCATGGTTTTTGTTGAATATAAATGAACTATCTCTAGAAGGACATACAAAACACTGATAACAATGGTTGCCTCCCAGAAGAAGAACAAGGGTAGAGGGAGAAATTTTACTCTATATTCTTTTTTTTTTTTTTTTGTAGAGACAGAGTCTCACTTTATGGCCCTCGGTAGAGTGCTGTGGCATCACACAGCTCACAGCAACCTCCAGCTCCTGGGCTTAAGCGATTCTCTTGCCTCAGCCTCCCAAGTAGCTGGGACTACAGGTGCCCGCCACAGCACCCGGCTGTTTTTTTGTTGCAGTTTGGCTGGGCTGGGTTTGAACCCGCCACCCTCGGCATATGGGGCCGGCGCCCTACTCACTGAGCCACAGACGCTGCCCATTTACTCTATATTCTTTAGTGATTTTTGGATTTTCCAACATGAGGCTGCATCAACTATTAAACAACTAATGATTATCCTGAAATACGAATTTGAACTCAAGACTGCATTCCTGCCTAAAGACTAATCAGCTACAGAACGTGTAGATCATGGAGGTAACTCCCTTCTGCTCTGATGACCCCCCCTTCTGAGCACCCCCTCCCCCTCCTCCCTCCTCCCAATCCCGACTCCAGTTGCTGAGAAGGAGCAGAGAGCTGGGGACCCCTGGCTTTTTGCCCTGCTGTCCCATAAACCCAGGTGTAAAGTAGGCTATGCTACCAGTTGCAGGTTCCTACAGTTTTGATTGTTGCTATTAAAATTGATTTTTTTCCTTGAAATCACCTAATATACAGGAAATATACGGTCATTTCCAGCACAGTAAATAGCCTAAATCAACTCACTCCGAGGTCAGAATCCCAAGCAAATAAAGTTTCCACTGAAAATAGCCCCACCTGTCACCAGGTGACCCCCAAGTCCCCTTGGACTCTTGGAGGCAGTGAGGATCCAGCCACTGCCGTGGGAGGAGGAGACGGATGTAATCCATAAATTCTGCACATCACCAGCGTCCAGGGAACTTTTGTGGGGGCCCCTATGCCCAGCCCAGGTGAAGCCAGAGATGGGAAAGAGAAATGTGTGGACACCGTGCTCCCTCGGCAGCCTGCAACCTAACTGGGGTCAGAGAACACGCCAGGAAAGTTAATTAAAATATAAGAGTTCAACTGTGAAAAGCAAAAGTGGGAGAGACGGCACAAGGCAGGATACTGGCAAGATGCTGACAGTCCTGAGCGGGGAGGGGGGGGGAGCCGGTACCACTGGGTGGGTTTCACACACCCGTCCTCCCATCCTCCCAGCCACCCAGGACCAGCGCAGGACCTAGTGCCAAAGGAAAATGGGAAGGCTTAACTTTACAATTATTAGGGATTTCAGGATGGTAACCCCAGAGCATTAAGCTGGGCACAGTTCCCCCCATGCACACCCATGAAGCCAGCCCTTCAACCACCCTTCAGGGTGGTTGCCTCAGAGGCCCCAGGAGGCCCCAGGAGGTTAAAGGTGGTGAGTTAGCGGAGGGTAGTTGGAGAGACTGGGATTTGAACACCAGTCAAACCATGATTCTTCCACATAGCCGCACTCTAATGATGACGATAGTTGACTTGGAGTGCTCACTCCAAGCACCCAACCACGTGATACGTACTGTTAGTATTCCCATGTCACAGATAAGAAAATACACACAGAGAAGTTCAGCAACTTTCTTAAGGTCACACAGCTAGTGAGTAGCAGAACTAGGGTTCAAACCCAGGAGAGTCTGGCCCCCAAAGCTCACTCTCCTGGGAAGGCTGGGGGGGGTGTTCCCCCTCCCCTGCCTCTAAGGTGGGTTCAGAGGCCGAGATCAGCTTAGCCCACCAGACTGGAGTGGGTCAAACTTGGGCGTTGAGGGGAAAGGGGCAGAAAGAGCTCTATGTGACCATGCTCCACATTTGTCAGGATGACTCAGGAGCCCTGCATCATCACGGCAGGTGGCCTAGTGGCAGCCCCTCTGCAGGCTTGTTATGCAGGCACCATATACTCCAACTGTCTGTAGAAACGGGCCCAGCCACATCTTCATTGTCAACCTTAGGCAGGCGGGCCAGCAGCTCTCAAAGACGGGAGGACAAAATAACGGCACATACCAAGAGAAGCATCAATGCTTACATCTTGTCCTGGCTTTTTTCTCATAATGACAGGAAGTGACCAACGCCACGGGAAAACTCCCCCAGCACAATGCCCCCCAAGCATCCCAGTGGCCCGCACCCACCTGTGTGTCCTTGCAAGAGGGTGGTGGGGAGGAAGAGGAGCGGTTGGCAGGAAAGCAGCCTTTTGTGATGGGCAAAAGAGCGCTTTGGCAGGAGGCACGGTGGACCCCAGAGAAGTGAGAATTAGACTGAACTCAAGTCCTGGCTCCTTCTCATCTCGGTTCTGTGGGTGTCCTGTGTTAAGCGCTTCAACACATGGCTCATCCCATCTCCACACAAACCTTCAGAGACAAGTACACCGTTCTCATTTTATTGACGGGGAAGCTGAAGCTCCAGAAACAGTAAGTAACTTGTCCTAAAACATCCAGTCTGGAAAGGCCAGAACTGGGATCCAACACCAGGTCTGTCTGACTCAAAGCCTCAAGGGATGGACACTGTGTTACCCCCGTGTGAAGTAACCTGGGCTAGTTTCCATTTCTGCTTCTGAAAGAGGACTAACTTCTTAGGCCGCACGAAATGCTGTTGCTGCCAAAATAAGACACTGGCACGTAGCAAGTGCACAAGAAATGAATGGCAGGAAAGAGCTCCTGACCCCACTGCAGGCTCGGCTGGGAGCTTCACTCAGCTTCGGGGCTGTCAAACCTCCCAGATCAGTGAGAACCTGGTTGTAGCAGGTTGTATAATTTTATGTTATCTCAGCTACCCAGAGTTTGGACCTTCAAGATTCAGTACACAAATAGATGTAAATGAGATGCAAATCAAGCTGTCCCCAGATAAACAGGAAAGCAAATAGCTCTAGCAATAGCTCTTTTCTCTTCTTCTGGAAATCAGGGGATGGGCTCTCTCTGAAGACGATCCAAAGCTCTTGTCTGTCGGACCAACTGGCCACCACCAGAGCTCCTGGACAAATGATGCCACTGCCAAGCACTACCATGGCAGGGGCACTTTCAGGACCCCAATTCCAGGAGGGGCCTTCCTCCCTCTTATCCTTTTTAAGAAGTCAGGGCCTCACAGACCCTGACCTTTAGATCAGAAGAGAAGATGAAATTTCCGTTGGCTCAGGACTCAGTGATGGAGATCAGCTCTAAGTGGCAGCCCAACCACATGACCACAGAAATTATAACTGCGACATTGTGATACAGTAAGAGATACGGTAAGAAACGTACTTGGTCTCTTCCCTGGTTTCTGCTATAGGTCTCCTAAAACCCTTGAAATGTCCTGAGACTTATGGGTGCAAGAAGAATTTTTGTTCTAACATTTGGTCTCTGACCACAGGTCCCCTGGTGGCTCCTGGATAGCTTCAGGATGGTTTTGGCCACCAGGAAGACCAAGCCATGACTGGAAGCTTGGAACTTTCATCCCCACTCCTATCCTCCAGGGAGCAGGTTGGAGCTGGAGGTGACAATCCATCCTATCTGTAGGATGAATGATAAGGTCTACAGAACTTCTGGGTTGCTGAACTTGTGGAGGTTCCTGGAGGTTCTATGCCCAGAGAAAGCATGGGAGCTCTGCACCCCTGCTCCCACACCTGGCCCAAGGCATCTTTTCCATCTAGTGGTTCAGCCTGTATCTTTTGTAATATGCTTTATAATAAATCATTAGACATAAGTAAAATGTTTCCCTGAGTTCTCTGAGTTGCTCTGGCAAATTATTTGAACCTGACAAGAGGGTTATAGGAACCCCCAATTTATAAACAGTTGGCCAGAAGCACAAGCCACAATCTGAGATTTACAAGTGGCATCTGAAGTGGATGCGGACTTGTGGGACGGGGGTTTAACTTGTGGGATCTGACACTACCTTCAGGTAGATAGGGTCAAAAAGAAATTGAAGTATGGGACACCCAGCTGGTGTCACTGAGGAATCAGTCGCCGGAGGGGAGAAACCCACACACATTGTGGTGACCGGAAGTGAAGTGTTCTGTGGTTAGTGAGTCAGAAAAACAGTCTGTTATTTGCTGCGTCTAACGATCATGTCATAGGAGTCGATGCAGCCCTGTATAGCATAAAGAGGTGCAGGGAAGCCAGGAGAAAACAAAATGCAAAAGTGTACAGGTGATGTACACAAGGAACCCAGGAGTGTTGAAGGAAAGTAGCTCGAGAATGACAAAGGACGTCAGACGTCTGTATATATTATAAAAGGTTCTCCACCTTTCCTGGGGTCATGGGCCCTTTAGAAATGCAATGAATACAAGTCAAAAGAAAAGCCCTAGTGTGAGAAGATATGCCATTCATACAGTTGCAAAGAATTCATTTCTAGAATACAGGTGGCCATAAAGTGTGCGTGCAATTTAAAATAGACAAGTGTTTAAAATTGCCTACGAACTTTATGGCTACCCTACATATTAAAACAAAAACAAGCTAAACACCCTTTATGAATCAATACATTAAAAAAAACATAAACCTCAACAGAAAAATGGGTAATAGATTTGAACTGTACTTTACAGAAAGGCCACCCTGATGGCCAATAAATATGTAAAAAGTGCTCCATCTTGCTAATCACCAAGTAAATGCAAATTTACCAACATCACCAATATACACACATGCCAGATTGGCAAAAATGAATACAGCTGACCATTGTCGACCCTGGTGAAGATGCAAAGGAATTGGTACTTTCATCCATTGCTGCTGAGAGTGTAAATTGGTAGAACATTCTGGAAAATGGTTTGATTGCAAAAAGCAATCTTGCTTTTTCAGGAAAGTAATGATCTGGTTTTGGTGTATTAAAGCTTGGTTATTTACGTTTGTCTGGCAAAGCCGAGTGTGCACATACCCATGGTTCAACCACGCCACTCCTGGTTATTTTCCTTAGCAAAGCTCTTGCATGTGTGTAAAGGAATGTCCAGAGAACATTGTTCTAAACAGTGAAAATCTAGAAACAGGCCAAACATCCAGAAACTGGTGAGCCGTGTTAAGTCATAGAATGCAAGACTGTGGGACACAGGAAAGAAGCAAAGCACAAGTTCACACATGGACAGGAGTGGACCTCAGAAACATACAACGTGGCCCTCCAGAAGCAATATTTATAGTATGTTTACAGTATAATCCATTACAAGTTCTCAAACAGGCACAACTAAACAATACATTATTTTGGAATAGATGTATAGGGAGGAAGAATATAAAGAAAGCAAAGGAAGGATAATTTTAACAAAAATCAGGATAATAATTACCTCGGGGTGGGGGGGGAGGAAGGAGATGAAATCAGGGAAAGCCCATGGGAGGCTATTTCCTATTTCTCAGCCTGGATGTTTGCTACACAAGCATGTGTTTCATTATTTTTTACATTATATGTACACACTTTATATATGCTTCATATAAAAAAATTCAGATTATTACGAGGGTACAAATGATTAGGTTACAATGTTTACATTTGTTAGGGGAGGTCCCTACTGTAGTTGTGCCCCTCCCCGAGGAGTGTGCTGTATACCCTTACATTGTGCCCATTAGGTGGGAGCACACCAATCCCTCCTGCCCCTAACTTCAATTGAATTGGATTTTTCTCTTATGTGGGCGTGTATTAGATCGTCTACTGGCTTCATATTAGTATTGAATATGCTGGGTACATGCTTTTCCATTCTTGTGATACTTTACTAAAGAGAATGTTCTACCACTTCATCCAGGTTAATATGAAAGATGTAAGGTCTCCATCCTTTTTATAACTGAATAGTATTCCATGGTAGAGTTTATTAATCCATTCATGGTTTGATCCCTCATTTAGTATATAGGCTTACTTGTGCATATTTCACAACAAAATAAATGCAAAAGATATAAATCAATACTCTTTTTCACCATTAAAAAAACAAATCTAATGAAATCTATGACCCTACTTTCAGAACAATGAAAAAACATCTAAGGCTGGGAGCAGTGGCTCATGCCTGAAATCCTAGCGTTCTGGCAGGCTGAGGTGGCAGGTGGATTGCTTGAGCTCGGAGTTCGAGGCCAGCCTGAGCAAGCGCAAGACCCTGTCTCTACTAAAAATAAAACAACAACAACAACAACAAAATTAGCTGGGCATGGTGGCTCAGGCTTGTAGTCCTAGCGATTCAGGAGGCTGAGGCAAGAGAATCACTTGAGCCTAGAAGTTTGAGGTTGCTGCGAGCTATGATGCCATAGCACTCTACCCAGGGCAGCTCAGTGAGACTCTGTCTCAAAAAAAAAAAAAAAAAAAAAAAAAAAAAATCCAAACATTCCACTTGAATGTGGAGGGCTCACAGACCCTTAAACATCCTCTGTGGGAAGATCTCATGTGCTGCTATTCCTGATTGCCATAAGTCAAAGCCACTGGGGTGGCTGGCCATCTACATCCTACCAGAGCAGTCATGTGGCTTGGAAAACAGTCTGGGACTAGATGCTCCGGAGCGGACAGAACCAAACCAAGCCAGCACCCCTTAAGAAGAACTCTCTGTATTGGCAGACCCCCCCCCATCTCCCCTTTTCACCCTTCCCCCCTGCCCTGGAGCATTTCTAGCTCCCAAGTTCCCAGGACTTGTTCCAGGGCGTGGTTTGGCTGGCACCTCTGGTGGCTGGGCCCTCCGCAACCTGAAGAAGCACAGTCCTTTGGGGAAGAGGAAGGAAAGTAACCAGAAGGTCGCTAATTGCTTGTGTTACAAATAGTAATCTTGTTTTTTAAACCTTAGGAGGATAATGATCTGTTTTTGGTATGTTAAAGCTTAATTGTTTAAGTGGGGGAATAAAAATCAACTTCAAAACAGGAGGAGCCTGGAAACAGAACAAATGTCCTTGAGAAGCCAAGGTAGGAGGCGGAACAAGAATTGCTTCTGCGATTGAGACAAGGACGGAGTCTTCCTCGTCACTGAACTCACTGCCTGGCACATAGTAGATGCCCAACTAATAAAGCTGCTGTGCTGTACTTACACCTGTTTCCTGTGCTGCGCAGGACTTAGCACAGGCAGCCTTTAGCTGCTCCTCAATATTGCTTTCTTCATCTATAAAATGGGGAGGATCGTGTAGGGCCAATGTGAGAATTTGATAAAGTGTGTGCAAGCCCCTTGCCCGGTGCCCAGCATGCATTAGATGCAGTTTCTTCGGTTCCTGTCTTTCCTTCTTCACCGTCACCTGAAATAGTGTCTCTGTTCTGGCTAGTCCTGCCCTCTTACCCAGCCCCTAACAGGAAGGCAGGCACGACATGGCCAGTTACTTCAGATGGCCAAGAAGTCCTGGTGGAAATGAAGTGCTCAGGTTTCCCCTGCCTTCTGGGTCCCCTGAGAGCCTCTGTTTGTTAGACACGGCCACCAAAGTGCCTGGGGCTCCCAACACCTAAACAATGCCACACCTCCCTAGGCCAAGGTCAGCAGGTGTTAAGTCAGGAAGAGAGGGTGATTCTGACTGGAGAGTGGCTCCTTGCAGGTATCGGCTGTCAAGGTAGGTCAGAAGTGGGGCAAAGGGAAAGAGGGATGGAGAGAGAGGAGAAGAGGAAACAGGAAGAAGAGGAAAGAGGAAGGCAGAGAGAGCGGAAAAAAAGAGAGAGCTGGAGGGAAGGAAAGCAAGGGGAGAGAGATGGGAGACAGAAACAAGACAACTTCAGGGCCTGGTGGGGAGAGCTTTGGACAGATTCAAGTTTGGGATCAGCAGCTTGCCCTGGCCTCTCCTTCAGAACTGGTGTGGGTCGAGGTGGCTGGGATGGAAATGTGAGTCTATGCTGACATTCACTCCAGGCTGAGTGCTCGCTGGGACTGTTTACTGCCCCACACTCGGGGGGCAACTGCACCCAGGCTCCTGGGTCATAGATTGCCAAAGACTGAGGGGACAAGGGCTGGTAATCTGAATAGTCAAGGAGGCTGCCAGGTCCCTAGACCTACCCACAGCTCACACATCGCTTGGGGTGGTTACTGTGAAGACTGTCACCAGCTCTGGAGCACTGCACTGTCCCTTAAAATTTCCCTATATCTCACCAGGGGATCTTTGTAAAGAGTTCCTTTATTAACATCTCTTCAAATGACTCAATTGACTTGAGTCTGTTTCCTGGAGGACCAACTGAAGCCAGCTCATAGTTTACGACCTTTGCATCAGCCTGGCTTCCAGGTTAGCCCGTTTGCAGATGAGGGTAAGCGACTGGTCTGGAGCTGCACAGCTGGGGATGGAGGAGAGGGACTAGAAGCAGTGTCTGCCGAGTCTCTGACCATGTGGTTCACCAAAGCTAAAGTCAAGGTCATGGCCACCTGTCTGGGTTCTCCCTAAGCTGGAACCTCAGAGATGGCTGGGAAACCCACCTGCCTAACTCCCCACATCCATAGGACCACAACACCCTATCAACCCCTTCCAATGAAACGTCCATATCAAGCTTTTGCTCTACCTTCTGTCCCTACAACCAGTGCCTTGGGTCAGACTCTCTCATTCCTCCCTCATGGGCCATGGCCAAAGCCTCCTGATCCATCACTACAGGGGGAGGGATCTTTCTAGAATGCCTAGCTCACTTGATGCTCCCTCTTTCTAGGATCTGCTTTTGGCATTGCATGGAGGACTTTCTCCCCCAGCTGGAGTGCCCCTTTCAGTCCTTGGTTCCTGGTAAACTCCCTCTTGTCTTTCAAGATCCAGCCACAGTGTGGTGGAGGGCAGGCCTCCTCAGCTCCCCCTCCACTCACCTCCCTTGCCCAGACACACACAGAGACCATCTCTCCCTCTGGTGCCTCCTCACAGAATCTGTTCCTGCCTCTGGCTCAGCATTTTTTCCTGGTGTTGTCTCGAATCCCTCAGAGAACGAACCATGGCAATATCTGAAATAATCCATGGCTCTCCTTTTCTGGTGTCACAACCACATTTTGCCTTTCTACCTTGCAGAGACATGAGCTTCTGAAGGACAGTAGTATGTCTTCATTCTCTAGGTCTCCAGGCCTCAGGGCAGGGCCTGGTCCCCAGAAGTGCTCACTACACCCTCCCTGAGTGATCCCCACTGTGTGACTCACCTGACACTGCTGTGTGGCCCTGGCTGAGGCCCTGAGCATCTCTGTGCTCATTTCTCCATCCTTAAGCCTATGGTGTAAGATCTCAGTTTGCTTAAAAGCATTTAACTCTCCCTTTCCTCAGATTCCAGAGCCTCTCATAAAGGCTCTTTATTTTGTTTTTATCTGGAGCCTTTTAAAAAGTTCTCCTCATGGGCGGCGCCTGTGGCTCAGAGAGTAGGGCGCTGGCCCCATATGCCGAGGGTGGCGGGTTCAGACCCAGCCCTGGCCAAACGGCAACAAAAAAATAGCCGGGCGTTGTGGCGGGCGCCTGTAGCCCCAGCTGCTTGGGAAGCTGAGGCAGGAGAATCGCGTAAGCCCAAGAGTTAGAGGTTGCTGTGAGCCGTGTGACGCCACGGCACTCTACCTGAGGGCTGTACAGTGAGACTCTGTCTCTACAAAACAAACAAACAAACAAAAAGTTCTCCTCATTTCCCTAAGTCCTTCTGCAGTTGATTTACACCAACTCAGAGGAGAGCTGGTCGGATCACAGAGGCTCTGCTGGTGGGGTCCAGGAGCCCCCAGTTCTCTGGGCTCCTAAGAAGGCGTGATGGACACTGGGAGCCACAGACCACAAAGGTGTCCTCCAAAAACCCAGTCGGGGGGATTCTGAATGGTGTGCCGTCTCTCCACCGAAACATCAGCCAAGTCTGACGTTTGATGAGAACATCATTCTCCTAGGGTGACTCGCTTTTCCCTGGTGGGCCTCCCTGCTGTGTCTGGTCTCTCAGCTGCCCCTGGGGCAGTCTTCCCGCTGCTCCCAGCCTCCCAGCAAATGTGCTGCCCCTTCCTGCCGGGGAAGTCGTCCAGAAGCGAGGCTCTGTGAAACATCTGGCTGGTGGGTGGCACCCCCGTGAGACCTGGCCTCCCCCGTCACCTTGTCACACTGGCAGGCTTTCCCACATACCGCCTCCAACTCCCAGACCCCAGGAAGCTGAGAGCCAGCCACTTACAGTAACGTGACTTAGGATTTATGGTTATGATTACTGGTCCTTTTTTTTTCTTTCTTTCCGAAACATCTGATTTAACTGGGAAAATGCTATCCAGAGTCGTGGGCCGTAAAAATGCAATAGCAGGGAAAAAAATGCTGCTAATGGCTCTTCTAGTAACACAGCCACAACAAGCAACTCTCAGGTTGGAGTGGAGCTTCCGAGGAGCTGACCTGGGCCCAGTGTGGCGGCCCCAGGGGCCAGGCCTCCCAGCACAGGGCCCTTAAAGCTGAGGGCCAGTTACCAGACTGCCATCACTTCCAGGCCCCTCCTATCCTCCCTGGTCAGCGGCAGGAGGAGGGCAGGGACCCTGGACTCCGGGGCAAACAGCCCTGTGCAAGGCTTCTCATGAAGGGGACACCCGCAGCTGCTGCCTGGGCCTTCAGAACCACCTCTTCCCTAAACCCAAGATCAACAGCCCCAACACAGGTGTGTCCAACTCCTTGGAGCACCTGAGGCAATAGGAGCCTGTAAGACCCAGGCCTTCTGGGCTTGGGCACCTGCTGTGTGGCCCTGGGCAAGTCCCGTCCCCTCCAGGTGTCCTCTATATAATGAGGGATCTGGGCAAGATGGTCATCTTAGGGTCTTCTGAGCAGGCAGAACACACAGGACCAAGCCAGCTTCCTCTCCTCTGCCAGAATATAAGCATAGAGAGGGCAGGACTATTTCCTGCTGCACCGCGCCCAGTGCCTCCGGCATTACCTGTCACTGGTAGCTTCTGCAGAGCAGTAAGCTGTTGAGCAGAGGTTTCCAAAGGACCTGAGAGCAGCACTGAGACCCCAGCTGCTTCCCACCCACATGACAAGCTCCTTTGCCCTCCTGGCAGGAAGGGCATGTTCTCAGGGCAGCTGCTCCATCCTCGATGGGCAGAATGAAGAGTCCCAGGATTCCTGCCCCCCGCCCGTGTGCTATCCAGAGCAGCAGGCCTGGCCCATCAGGCTCTCGGGCCCCAGGGGCTGCTGCCTTCCTCCTAAGAGAGTCACAGCCCAAGAGAAAAATCCAGAAATGGCAGCAACCCTAACATCAGTCCTCAGACTTCGGGGGCAGATTGCACCAGGCCCACATCTGGATGGGCTTCTCTAAGCTCTAGATGCCCCAGGAAGCAGAGAAGCAAACAGACAGTTTCTACAAACCAAATATTTTGCTTTTGATGGGTTGAAGGTCAAGACGGATAAACAGACTAGAGCAGCGGTTCTCAACCTGTGGGTCACGACCCACAGGAACTGTATTAAAGAGCCTCAGCATTAGGAAGGTTGAGAACTACTGGACTAGAGAGATCTTTGGCCAACAGAGGTTATAAGGGGAGGGGCTGACTTCTGGGCTAGATGGTGATTTCGCATCCTGCTGCCACACCTAAACCAGCCAGCAGGAGCTGAAGTGACTGGGAGAGGCAACAGAAGAGGGCAGAAAGGATCCAACAGTGTACTCCCACCCCAACCACTCCTGACACGCTGGGCTTCCAGTTGTCAAGGGTCAGAGGCGCTTCAGCCTCCGTCCTGGTCCAGCCTCTCTCTTGAGCCCCAGGCCTGCTGATTCCACCTGCCTCTCCTGTACCTCCCCGAAATGTATCAGAGACCACATTCAACACCTCCACCAAAACCAGACCTCTGCTGGCTCAAGAGGAAGCTTTTGGGGGAAGTCACCATAGGCTTTTGCCTCACCCTAATTCCCTGTCCTGAGAATTCTGTCCCCTCCTGCCCATCACATGGCCACCACCCCTTCCCTAGCCTCCATTCTCTCTCTCCTGGAGAGCTCGCCGTCCAGGTCCCTTCTGAGATCCCTGTCCCCAGGGAGGCCCTCTCAGCAGTGCAGGGCTAACTGCAAACTCTCCATGGAGAGCCTGTTCTGAGGGGCAAGAGGATGTGGGTGGGAGGTGGGCCTGTTCTTTACAGCTATGGTGGCTGCAATGGCAAGCAGAGGAATCAGAGGAAGTCAGGGAGGGACCCCAGAGGTCCACCCCAATAGCCACAGGTGATGTGCCCACCCAACACAAGCTGCTCCTGTGTGGCATAGGCTGAGCCACTTCCCGCCGGGGCCCCCAGCTCCTAAGCACATATTTGTTCACAGCACATGGGGAGGGACGAGTGGTGAGAATTTACCAAACATTTGCAGGGACCAGGCACTGTGAGGACAAGGAGGCTAAGGGAGGGGGCAAAATTCTCCGACACCAGATAGCAGGCAGTGGAGCAGCCTTCAGAAGTAGATTTCTCCAAGTCTCCTTTATTCAGTCGTGTCTGAAGCATCTATTTAACCTGTGCCTCAGTTTCTTCAACTATAACAACAGGGACGATGATGATAATTTCAACATCTCAAGGCAGTTATGGGGATGAGAGATGATATTTATGTGAGTCAAGGTCAGGAGTGTGGCAGTAAGATGGTCAGTGAGGGGCCTGGGGCCCAGTCTGTGTGTCTTACCTGACCCCAGGCCTCCTCCCACCACCAGTGCTATCATCGGTGTCCCCACCTGGTGTGCAAACACCGCAGGAAGAAAAGAAGGTCTGAGGAATTAAGATCACGGAGATCACTGCCTCCCAGGCTTCTGTGGTCTAAGAGAGTCACAGCCCAAGAGAAAAATCCAGAAATGGCAGCAACCCTAACATCAGCATGAAGGACCTTCCTGAGGGTCTGGGGTGGGGTTCACACTGTGCGCTTCTTGGGACTCTCCAGACCACAGGCTCAGCGTGGTTTGAGACAATCTGTACCTTCCCCTGCCCTTGGGCAGGGAGCTCTAGGGGACATCTTTGGCCTGGGAGTCAGCGTGCGATTTTATAAACCACAGAATAAGAGAGGATGCTGCCTCATCAGGAAGGTGCATTCCAAGGAACAATCTGCTCTTTGTAGCAATCATTTCTTTCATAACTATCTAAAATTCTCCTGGTGCCTACACCATAATTTAATGTGCTGCAACAAGGAAAATGCTTATGCTAGAACAGGAAGGGAGCGGAGCAGACGGCAAAATGGCCCATTCCTTCTGGCTGCACCTTATTTACTAGTCTCCTGCCCAGGGAAGGGAACCAGTCAAGGAAGAAGCTGTTTTATGGGGCAATTCTTTCCCACAATGTTCTTTAATATTGTTGCTGCACTGTGGCTTTTGGTTTTGCTTATAAGTTGTGTTTTTGACCTTTCTGAAGCCATAACAACCTTCCAGGCTCCTTTGCAAACTGTGCAAGTAACTTCTGGGAAGAAGAAATGAAAAGTGGGTAGAGTGGGATTTTTTAGAGAAGCAACTCAAGCAGGCAACTCCTCTGCCTCCTATTTGCACCTGGGAGCTGGGAGGTGATGCTAAGATCCCATAGGAGAGAGTCAGGGAGAGTCAGGTTGGCTACATCCCTACCCAGGCTCTGAGGGCGTCCTGATGCTGGGGTGAGGATGTCTGCAGGACCAGCCTTGTTACTGATGATTTAACTCTATCAAGGGTGCCAGTGAGCATGAAAGGACCCTTTTAAAGTAAAAATCCTGATTTTGCTAAATACTAAAGGAATTTTCTGCTATAATTCCCAAACTATTCCAATGGAGACACCTTTCCCTCAGGGAATAAAATCATATTCCCCAGGGAGATGTTGAGGACTCTAGAAAGGGAGAGTGTAACTCCTAGTTCTGTCTAGCATTTCCATGGCCAACATCTGTCCCTGTGGGAGAGGCTGAGTGGCCCGGGACAGGAGGCAGCTCTCCTCTCTGACCAGACAACCTGGGCCCACATTTTAGCTCTTGCAAAACAGATGAGTGCCCCCATATGTAAAATGTGGCCACTATGCCCTGCCCTGACCAGGATCCCGGTGAAGCATCAGACAGGAACATAGATAAAAATGTGCCTTGGGGATGGTTAAACCGGGGTGTTATCTGGAGGGCTCCTTTCTATGCAACTGGCAGACCTGGCCTGCCAAAATCACAGTGTTTGTGAAATCTGCACCAAAGGCACATGGCTACCGATTCTAGCTTGTCTCCCTCCACAGGGGAGGTGTCCTGGCGAAGGCTGTAGGCAATCTGGGCTCAGCAAGATACACAGAGGCTCTTTTGGGAAGGGTTTGAACATCAACCACCACAAATAAACAACACAAAATGTCATTTGGAATGTTTCTATGCCATGCACTTTATATCCAATATTTTTTCTAATTCCCACCACAACCCAATAGGATAGAAACTGTGCCTCTTGCAGATAGGGACACTAAGGCATAGTGTGGGCAAGTAACTAAGTGGAGATCACACAGCTGGGATAGAATTCTACCCCTGTCTCACTCTAGAGGTCTCACCCTCCACCACAAAGAAAATTGCCTCTGCGTTTGGGGCAGCAGGCTTGGAGGCCCCCAGAGAAGAGGACACCAGGGATTGTATTGGCTTTTCAATGAGAGCACCTGGATCAGTGAGGTGGTAGAAGTCAGTACATTCTCTATATCAGTTAGCTATTGCTGCGTAACAAACTATCTCAAAACTTAGTGGCTTAAAATAACGACCATTTATTGTTGCTCGCAAGCCCCAGGTTGGCTAGGTGATTCTTCTGTTGTCTGTGGGAAGGTGCAGGTTGGTACATGGCTCTGCTGATCTTGGCTGTGGGCTGGTCTGGGAAGCCTCAGCTCTTTTCCACAGGTCTCTTGACTCCTTTCAGAAATCTCCTGACATATGCTGAGGAATAAGAGGGACATGAAAGCATACAGGTGCTTTTGCAAGCTCTGCTTGAAATAAGTTTGCTGTTGTTCTGTGGCCAAAACAAGTCATGGGGCCAAGCCAGAGCCAGTGTGGAGGACACTACCCAAGAACAAGGATACAGGGAAGTAGAACTCGGGCCATTGTTATCATCCACCCTTCTGGAGCCAGAGTCCCTTTGCAGAGAACCTTCCCTACACTGAACTCCTTCCAAAACCCTATCCCATTTACTCTGCCATTTAATTCCCACCACCACCACAGGAAGTGGACAGCACAGGGGCATTCTCTCCCTTTTACACATGAGGACACTGAGGTCCAGAGAGGACAACTGGTCCACTTGCTGGTACATGGCAGAGTCTGAGGTCAAACCTGAGTTTTCTGAAAACCATATAGGCAGTTTCCAAAAGACCAACTTCCTGAGCAATCAAAATCTACAGATTGATTTTTTTTTCCCCCTAAGACCTTTGAAGAAGTCCTATCTCACCCACTCCTGAGCTTTCTCAGTCCCTCGCCCACATTCTCCCTCCTCGCTGCAGGATTCTACGCAGCTCTCCGCCTTCGCCTTGTGCGAGCTCTTCCTCCACTGACAAGAAGCCCTGCCAGAGAGGGGAATCGTGCTACCGAATGGTTAAAATTCCCAGAGTCTCTTATAAATATTTCATGAAAAATATCTGCCAAGATAACCCCAGACTGTTGATGTCGACATTATTGCACCTGCACATTTTAATTGGTCCAAGAGAGCTGGCCCATAATTGGTGCCTGGAAATCAGCACAAACCTGACTTGGTTATAAAACAGAAGATTGAGCTCTCTGAAGAATCTGGCATTTTTAACTCTGATGTGGGCGAGAGTCAGATAGGGGAGACAGAGAGGGACACACCCCACCCAAACGTGCCAAGCCCTTGAGACCTCTCCAAGCTCATTGTCCTGCTTGGCTCTGGCAGTGGGCTGTGGCGCTCACAGGCTCAGCGCTTGGGAGGCAGGCTTGAGAGCACAGTTTCTCAATATTTTCTGGACTGTGCCCTCTGTGACTGCTTGGTAGAGACTGTGGATCTTTTCTCAGAACAATGTTGTTAGATGCATAAAATATGCATAATCACAAAACTAGTCAATTTTTTTAAAAGTTGAAAGTTTTAAAATTGGGATATAGCAATATATACGCTTCCTTCTTAATGCATGAAATGACAATCTCTAACATCAGGTCTAATAACTACTGTCAAAGTGATAAGAATAAAGATATTCCAAGATCTCTACCATAACTGTAGTGTGATATGAAAATACCTGTGATTTCTATTGGCAACAAAGTCACAAGTGCTGCGAATAGAACCACGGCGTGTTGCTTACATTCACACTTGAAGGAAATGCTGAATTTCACTTAGAAGGGAGTGAACAGAAAGTTGTACGTTTTTTCCCTTCAAGTTCACAGACACCCCCCGCCACTGCCCTCCAGGTTAAGGACCCTGGCCCCACAGCCTGACAGTTCTGATATTTACTAGCTGGGTGGCCTCGGCCTCCTTTGGCCTCAGATTCCTCATCTGCAAAATGGGCGTTGGAGGCAAGCTGAGTGGCCTTTAACAGCTGCTCTGGAGTTTGGCTGTGCCCTTGGAAAGTGACCTGCCCTCACTAAGCCTCAGTTTGCCGACTGGAGAATGGGGGTCCTGACAGTACCTTTCTCACAGGCTGTTCTGGGGTAGGAATGAGACAGTGTGGGCAAAGTGCCCAGCAGAGTGACAGGCCGAGGTGCTACGCTCAGTGTGCCTTAACCCACTGAGACCCCCAGGACTAACCCGGAAGGCAGCACCTCCTGCCCCTCAGGGGCCCCTCTGTTTCCTAGGAGACCCCCTTCCTCTGGCACTTGCTGTGGGCCCTGGGGGGACACGTCATCTCATTACAGAGGCGTGCAGGGCCAATTAGTGCCAAAGTCAGCAAAGAGATGGAGTCTCGGGGGAGCTGCAGGCTGATGTCCTGGGCCGTCCTAGGCCGTCCTGGGCAGATGTCCAGCCCATGTCTCCTCCACCTTGGATGCTCCATACACATGCGTCTTCTGGCCTGGTGTACCCTCTGTGCTAGACTCTGTGGCTTCCTGCCACCACCCAGACTGACAGGGCCTTGGAACTCTGGAACACATGGGTCCCCAGATTGGGGTAGGCCATCGTGGGACACTTTCAAATCAGCACCTGCCAAACAGCTGGGATGGGGAAGCCAGACACAGTCCCATGTGGCAACTGGCATGTCTCTCCCTTGGATGGAAGTGCCAGTGTTAGATTATAAATAAGTACTCAGTTCTCACACCGCGTGTGTAGACATGTCACCTCCTCCTGCATCTGCCTCATGTGCAGGCATCAGGCCTCTGAAGGCTCTGGAGGGCTCAGAGCACCCCACTCTTCCCCCTTCTGTCATTGGAGGGGCCCAAGACAGTTCTCAAGGGCAATAACCCCATTCACTAAGCAAGGTGAGGGTGGGGGTGACCTTGGACCCACCGGCCCTCTCCAGGCCTCCTCCAGACGTGCTAAGTAATTGGGTATTTCCTGTTTTAAAATGTCAGGAAAGGTAGCCACTCAGTCCAAACCCACCTTGTGCTCGACTGGGAGTTTTGGGGCCAGCCAAAGTCACACAGAGCCTCCCCACCCTGCTGTCCTCACAGGTGCCCCTCTGGAGGGCAGTACTTCCCACCCTCCACCCTGGCGGCCCCTCTGTTTCCCAGGAGACCCCTCTTCTTCTGGCACTTGCTGTGGGCCCTGGGGGGACCCATCATCTCATTATGAAGGCGTGCAGGGCCCATTAGCGCCAAAGTGAGCAGAAAGACAGAGTCTCAAGGGAACCACGGGCTGACACTGCGGAGGTGGGGCATTCTTGGGAACATGAGCTTGGCAGATTAGCCCAGGCTGGGTAACTGGGAGAAGACAGGCTGGAGGGCTGCGGGGAGCCAGGCCTACACCCCTCATCTGGGCCTGTGCAGGTTCTTCTCAGTCCCCAAGGAAGGAGGGAGGGGAAGCGGCACACCCTGGACACCACCACCGGCAGGCACCATGCCCTGCTCCCTGGACACAGCCACGTCCCAACATCCCAGTGACTCTCTGAGGCAGGATGCAGGTGCTATTTGAGTCCTGTTTTACAAACAGGAAATGAGGCTCAGAAAAGTGATTTGCTTAAAGTCACAGAGCTGGCAAATGGGAGCAACCAAAATTCAGCAACCCTGGCCCACTAATGCTTGAGACTTCCTTACAGCCAGTGAGCAGAAGCGCACCTGCTGATCACTGAGAGGCGTCTGTGCCGGGCACTCTTTGGGGCTCCACACACAGCCTATTCCCTCCGATCTTCATGGTTCCTTTACTATAGGGAAGTGGACACTAAGACTCAGTGAGGCTGTGCCACAGGGCCAATGTCACACAACTAGTAAGAAGTGGAGTTGAACTTGGATTTGTCCATCTCCAAAGACATTGAAGTCAGCTGGTCTCAATTCAACAAATACTAATTGAGCACCTATTGTGTGCCCAGCCTCAACTCAGGTCCTGGGGCCATAGCAGGGAGCAAAATCAAGACCTCCCCTTCCCAGAGCTTCCCTTCTAGTCGGGGCAGGGGGGCGGGGGTCAGACAAAACAACTGGCAAAACATAAATCACTTAGTGAGTCAGACGGTGCTAAGTGCTAGGGAAGAAGCCGAAAGTGACATTTTAGCAAAGACTTGAAGAAAGTGGGGGAGCAAGGCGCCAGGTAAATAGCAGTACCTGCCACATGATAGGCGCTTAATGAACTAAAAGAAGGAACTAATCACAGGATGTACCCACCTGGTAGGTTGTCACGGACACTGGCCCAGGTGGCAAATAACAACATCCTGGCACCTAACCCGTGCCTGGGCTCTTCTGGGCATTTTTACATACTTTCCTCCTGTTCTTTACTTGTTCTTTGTGGTGTGTGTGGCCACGACATTCTGTGCTCAGTAACTGTTCGTGGACTTAGAGATGAAGGGGAGGCAGGAGTGAATGGCCGCCTGGCACCATGCAGGAAACAAACACTCAGCCTAGCTCCTTCTCCCACAGCTCGATCCTGCTCCCTCCGAGACTTCTGGCTTCTCTGTAAAGGAGAAAACCACAGAGATGTGTGCTGGACAGGCCAGACAGTCTGGGGTGCGGGTTGTGGCTTTGTGGTTGGGAGCTACTTGAAGGGCTGGGACTCTGGCTGTAAAAGGAAAACTCGGGGGCCCAGGTTCCTGCCTCCTCAGGGCATGTTGGTGCAGCCTGACTCCCTGTTTGCTGAGGCCAGCAGAGATGGTATTACGGCGGGGGTGGGGGGTGGGGGAGGTGGTTAATGCTCAGTGAGATTTGGGGAAGTAGGGGCAGCTGGAACATTATCTATAGACTTGGCTTGCGGGGGAAATCCTGACAGTGCCCTAAAAGTAAACAGTGCTTTCCTATAATTAGATACATATTTATTTTAAAAGGTTATAATTTCCTACTGGTGTGCTGCTTGATAAATACAGAGTTTATTATTTTTTCTTTTCCTTCACTGCAGCTCAAGAGAAACAAATCCAGGTTTGGGCATGAATAGGGATGTTATGAGAATTCCAGACAGCAGTTTCCTTCCCACCCCCCTCACCAAACGCAAGAGCAAGATGGGTCAGCACTGCAGTGAGTTTGGTGTGAACATGTGCAAGATCTGGGGGGCAGGCAGGCAGAAGCCTGCGAGGAGAGGGCTTTCCGAGGACCGATGATGGCTGGAATGATATGATTGCCGCCTTGCAATTCCCTCCTCCATGTTTGTGCTCACGTACCACTCTCTGCCTCAGATGCCCTTACTTTTCCAAAGCCACACATTTAAAGCCCACCTATCAGTGTATGGCTGAAAAGCCACCTCCTCCAGGAAGCCGCGGTGGATTCCCCACCATGGATTTTCCTTATTCTGAATTCCCACAGCCCATTCCCAACCCCTCTAAGGCACTTGCCATAGTGCCTTGTGGTTACTTCGCATTGAGATTACATGGCGCTTCCCCCTTCCCCCTCCCCCAAAAAGATATGTTGAAGTCCTAACCTCCCAGTACCTGGGAATATGACCTTATTTGGAAATTGGGTCTTTTCAGATGTAATTAGTTAAGATGAGGTCATACTCGATTAGGGTGGGTAATCCAGGGAGTAATGACTGGTGTCTTTATAAGAACAGAAGAGAAGCAGAGACAGACACACGGGGGAGAGACCACATGGTGACAGAGGCACTGATGCAGCTGCCAGCCAGGGGACCCCAAGGTCAATGGCCACCGCCGGAGCCCGGCAGATGCCAGGAGGGATTCTCCCTGGAGTCTCAGAGGGGGCCTGGCCGCGCTGATGTCTTGATCTCAGACTTCCAGCCTCCAGGCTGTGAGAGAGGCATTTCTGCTGTTTCAAGCAACTTGGATCATGGTATTTTCTTCCAGGAGCCCCAGGAAATGAATATACTGGGGTCCAGGCCTTTGTCCCATCTGGAGAAAGTGAACTGCAGTAACTGCGCCCTGACGGGCAGGGTACTGAATAAAATCAAGGAGTGAATGGTTGCATGGACAGTCAGTCCCTGGAAAGGGAGACCCACAACTGGCTGGTCTTGTGTTCCCTAAGTGGGGACTTAGAAAATATCTAAGTCCCCATGGCCTCCAGCCTAGGAGCAGACTCCCAGAGGGTCCCCTGCCTCCACTCGTACCTCCCAGCCTCTCCCTCTCTCGGCCTTGCTGACATCTCAGGTCATTCCAAACTGGCTAAGGTTTCCCATCTGTGAGCAATGCCCTGCCGTGCCCTTGGCCTACAGTGCCCTTCTTCCTGACTCCCACCATCCTTCAAGTCTGAACTCCAGTATCACTTCTTGTTAGCTACCCTGAGCTGCCCCCCATCCCTCGTCTCGTCAGGATCACCTGCTCCCTTCTCCCACTCCCTGGGCACTTGCTGGGTAACCCATCTCTAGAGTAGCTCCTGTCACCCTGGGTTAGTTGTTTAATTGTCTGTCTGCCCTGCCAGCCTGGCAGCATCTTGAGGTGACAGACTCTACATTTCTCATCTGTGTTCCAGTGCCTGGCAGCAGGGGAGGGACAGGCGGGTCTCTGAGAAATTAATGAGGAGGAAAGTAGGGGCTTGAAAATCAGGGTGGGGGGCGATCCAGCCTCACCTTTGGGGGCTTGTTAGATGATCTTCACATCTGCCCAACTCCTTCCCAGGGCCACCTAGGAGGACGGGCAGAGCTGGAAGGGGCTTTACGATGACTTCCAATCTGCCCAGCTCACATCAGAGATGATGGACCCAGGGTCAGAGGAAAGGAGGAGGCTTGTGCCTGGTCACACAAACCACACGGAGACATGCTTTGCCCAAAGCGCTGAGTTTTGACTAGTGCCTCAGGTCTGTTTATGAAATATGGTCCTTCTACATTAGGGGGGAGAATTGGGGGATTTGAGGTAGAAGAAAATATCTAAGTTCCTTAAGAAGAGAGGGGAACTTAGACTCACAGAGTCCTTACTGTGTGCTGCCCCTGGCCTGGGTGCTTTGACACTTTATCTGGAAGTCTCAGCACAGCCCTAGGAAATAGGTATTAATTTCAGATGAAGAAACTGAGGCTCAGTTGCCCCGAGTCACCTTGCCAGAAGCTATGAGGCTCAGTTGCCCTGAGTCACCTTGCCAGAAGCTATGAGGTTTTTCCTACATCATGGTGGCTCCCCCCACAAAGGGCACCCAGATGTGAGTCAGATCATGACTTCAGAGATGGCTGGTTCAAAAAGGGCATCAAACCCAACATTTTCTTGGATACCTTGTAGTTTGTGTCTTGTAAAGTGGAGAAGAAAGCTCTAGAGTCCCCAGGCCCTTAAAGAAGCCCCTCTCCAGTGGGGCAGTGAAGGCAAGAGAGAGGATGGGTAGGATGCAGGCTGCAGGCAGTGCAATGGAGCCAGGGGCCAAGGCACCTTTGGCTCTATTAATGAGGGTATAATCTCCAAAAGGAAGGAGGTCATTACTCTGCTAGACCTTGTAGGGGCCAAACAAAAGTCTGAGTAGGGTCCACTGCTGGGACCTCATACTGAGAGAGACACTGCCTGGCAAGAGAGCTGGGGATTTTTTTTTTTTGCAGTTTTTGACTGGGGCTGGGTTTGAACCCGCCACCTCTGACATATGGGGCTGGTGCAGTACTCCTTTGAGCCACAGGCGCCACCCTTTTTTTTTTGTAGAGACAGTTTCACTTTATCGCTCACACAGCTCACAGCAACCTCCAACTCCCGGGCTTAGGCGATTCCCTTGCCTCAGCCTCCTGAGTAGCTGGGACTACAGACAACCACCACAATGCCTGGCTATTTATTCCTTGCAGTTTGGCCTGGGCTGGGTTTGAAACTGTCACCCTCGGTATATGGGGCTGGCGCCCTGCCCCCTGAGCCATAGGCGTGCCCGAGGGCTGGGGATTTTTATCCCAGAGAAGACACAGCAGGAAATGAAAACTGTCATCAATACCTCAAGGACTCTCTAGTGAATGAGCAATTAGACAGATCCCTTCTGCTTCTAAGAGCGGGAACAAGGACCAGCAGCTGGAAGGTTCAGGGAGACAGGCTTCCCATCTCTCCTCTTAATATAAGGTCTGTCTTGGAGGAAGAGAGCCTCCATCCTAGGAGTATTCAACTGAGATGGGTAATAAGGCAACTCAGCATGAAGTGATGGGTCAGATCAGGCACCTTTTCTCTGAAGGAGACAGGCATTTCTAGACCCAGGAGATGCTCAGCTTCGTTCTGAATTTTTCTCTGGTAATAATTCAGATGCTTTGATCTTGCTTCTGAATGAAGAATTTCCCAATAGTGGGGTCTGAGAATCTGTATTTTAAGGTGATTTAGCCATGTAGCCAGATTTGAAAATCTCTGTCAAGAAGGTCCTAGGGGGAAGCAACACCCCTTCTGCACCCCCACAACCTCCATTGTGGAGACACTCGGTGTCCTGTGTGCAGCCCTCAACCCCAGCTAGCCCACTCCCCACATTGCCACAGGCCAAGATGCCTGGACTGGCTGTAGAAGAGGTTACACCTAGGGGCGGGTCCCCCTCATCATGATCTTCTGGGGATACTGTCTGGCCCAGAATACAAGTCTGTGAAGCAGCATTTCTCTGGTGTGTTTGCCAATAACATGGTACGATGGTTAATTTTATGGGTCAACTTGGCTGGGCCACAGTACCCATATAGGCAGTTAAACATCACTCTGGATGTTTCTGTGAGGGTGTTTTGAATGAAATTAACACTTAACTCAGCGGACTTTGGGTAAAGCAGATTGCCTTCCATAACATGGGGGGGGGGGGGGGCTTCATCCAGTCAGTCGAAGGCCTCAGTAGAACCAAAGACTGACCTCACCTGAGCGAGAGGGAATCCTCAGCAGATAACCTTTGCACTTGAACTGCAGCACCAGCTCTTCCCTGGGTCTGCAGCCCACACTACAGACTTTGGAACACTAGCCTCTGCATTTGTCTGAGCCAATTCCTTAGACAAAATCCTTCTCTCTATATACACATCCTATCAGTTCCATTTCTCTGGAGAACTGTGACTAATACACAGAGAGACGGACCAGGCAATCAGCAGAGAACTCACGCAGAGGCAAGCTCTCTGGGCACCGGGAACTGCCAGGCATGAAAGAAGACAGGGAATGTGAAAACTCATTCTGCCAAAGCCATTTCCTTCTGCTCTGAAGCCGGCTTCAGAAACACCACGCACTGGTAGGAGGGGAGATGGACACCAAGTTCATTAGAACATTCTTGGAAAACAAATGAAGCCAAGTCAGGAATCCAGTAACCGGGGAGCAGCAGGTGGGCTGTGACAGCTGATTGAGAGGGCATATGCCTTAACCTGTCTGGACCCAGGAAGGGTGCTGAGGGCTGGGGGTGAAGGGAAGGAGCACCCAGATAACTTGGGATAACTAAATAGAGAAGCATAGAAGCCAATGCCCAACTCATGGCAAGAACTGAGATGAAGAAGGTTCAGGAGGAATGTTCCCAAGCCTTTGAGATTCAAGACTCCCGGACCAAAGAGACATAGAAGGGTCATGCAGTCAGTCCCCTGCCTCCAGACTGGACATCTGGTAGCCCAGGCCACAGTGAGCCTCGCCCCAGGAGTGTTTGCAAAAAGAATTGGCAGGGAGAGATAGGTAGGGAGGGAGGGTAATCTTGATGACTGTGGTGGCCATGGCCTCAGCAGATTTTGAGAATTTACTGGGTGCTGGGCACTGAGCTAAAAGATTTCCAAAAATCAGGAGGCGCCTATGACTCAGTGAGTAGAGCGCCAGCCCCATATTCTAAGGGTGGCAGGTTCGAACCTGGCCCCAGCCAAACTGCAACAAGAGAAAAAATAGCCCGGTGTTGTAGCAGGTGCCTGTAGTCCCAGCTACTCAGGAGACTGAGGCAAGAGCATTGTCTAAGCCCAAGAGCTGGAGGTTGCTGTGAGCTGTGATGCCACAGCACTCTACCAAGGGCAACAAAGTGAGACTGTGTCTCTAAAAAAAAAGAGAGAGATTTCCAAAAATCATTTCCTTGCATATGGGCAATAATCACATGAAGTAGGTACTAGTACTATTTCTACTTTACAGATGAGGAAATTGAGATATTGGTGAAGTAACTCACACAGGTAGAAAGGGATGGCTCTGAAATTCATACCCACATCTACCTGATTCCAAAAGCCCTTGTTCTCTCTCTCTCTTTTGAGACAGAGTCTCACTCTGTTACTAGAGTGCCATGGAGTCAGCCTAGCTCACAGCAACCTCAAATTCCTGGGCCCAAGCCATCTTCCTGCCTCAGCCTCCCAAGTAGCTGGGACTACAGGTGCCCACCACAAAGCCCAGCCAATTTTTCTATGTTTAGTAGAGATGAGGTTTTACTCTTGCTCAGGCTGGTCTTGCACTTCTGAGCACAAAAGATCCAGAGTGCTAGGATTACAGGCATGAGCCACCACATGAGGCCTAAAGCCCTTATTCCTAACCACCAAGGAAGGAGAGGAGAGAAGGATCATAACTCTGTCATTTTTATGAATATGGAAGTAGGCCCAGGAAGGACAAAGAACATTCTTGGGGTCTCATGGCTGGTGCTGGGAACTGGGTGTGGACGAGACCAATGGAGAGACTGATGCAGAGTCTACACTGAAGGCTATAGAGTTGGACCAGGGACAAACAAGGATGCGGCCCAAGAGGGACAGCCCCAGGCCCACTGGCCTCTAGCCTGGGCACATGCACTTTCAGGCCCCAAAGAGGACTTCTCTCTAAATCTCTTTCCTAACAATCCTGGAAGTCCATCTTTTGTGGTGTTCTCCTGGATTTTTTCCTTGACATACAAACACCCCAGGGAGGCACAGCATATGGAGTCTAGCCCAAACATCTTTTGTAGGAAGGCATTTATCCGGTGACTTTAAAAAATATATCTCTGGCATCTGGAGGGAGGAGGTGAAAAAAATCTAATTTCAGGCCACCTTAGCCAATGACCCTAAAGTTTGGGAGTCAATCCCTACTCACTCTCTCCTTCACCCATCCCATCAACCACCATGTCTGCCAATTCAGCCTCCTTAACAGACTTCTAGTCTACCACCTAGTCCTTACCAGTGTCCCTCACCTCGATGAAGGCCACCACCTCTTAGCTGGCCTCCCTGCTTCACCTCTTGCCTCTCTACCATCCATTCTTCACTCAGCAACCCTAGTTGACTTTTTAAAATACAAATCCTGTCAGATTTCTTTCTTCCTAAAAAACCTTTTCATGGTTCCCCATTGCCTACAGGCTAAAGTCCAAACTGCCCAGCAACACTTGTTAGGTCCTGTGGAATCTGACGGCTACCTACTTGCCCAATACCACCTCCTGTCACTGTCCCCAGGATGCCTTTCATGCCAGCTCTCTAGGGTCTTTGGGGTTCCCTCCCTGAGGACCACTCCCCCACACCTCCCTGGCTTGCTGTTAGGCTTTCTTGAATAGCCCCTTCTTCCCCATCCCCGTGCCATTCTGTGAAACTCAACTTTTAAGCTGCAAGCCGGGTGTCACCACCTCTGGGAAGTCTTCCTGGATTTGCCCCGCCATACCTGCAGGCAGATGGCCCAGCCACTCAGCGTCTCCCTCCTCTTCATGCTTCAACCATGTGTTGACTTGTCCATTTCTGCCAGACTGTTGAGCATATGGAAGCCCTTGAGATAAGAACAGGGATTAGATCCTTCTCACTGCAGTGACTAGCTCTGGGCCTGCCCTGTGATTAGAGCTCAGTGAGTATCTCTGGAAGGAAGGCTGCCACACAAGCAACCACAACACCAGGTAGAAAGTGATGAGAAAGAAGCAAGATCATAGTGACAGATACCAGAGACGGAGAGGAATTGATTCTAAGTCTTTCCGGAGGTGGTAGCCTTGGAGAGGGGTGGTGAGGCACTGGTAAGGTTGCCGTAAGCAGGGATGGGAGGACAGGAGCTTGGACGCTGTGCCAATCGTTTGTATAAATACACTGTAGATGTTCACTTTGCCAGTCAGAAGTAGGCCTGAGACTTGACCTAGGCATTCAGTCCCCTAGGGACCCTAACTGTGCCCTTTCAGCCATGATAGGAAGAGACCGGATTTCCAGGGCATATTACCTTTCCTTTAGGTCACTGGAAGAAGAAATAAATTTGAATTTTTAAATACCTTGGCCAGATTCTCCATTGTTCTGATGCACTTCCCTTTATTTGCCTTGAAGCTTGTACCCACATAAACAGTGACCCTAGATCTCTGTCCATTCCCCCGATTTAGCTTCTGTAGGCCCAAGGGTGCAAGTAGATGTAAAGGAACCTGAGCTTGGGGCTGTGGAGTTGGGCTCAGGAAGGCCCAGTGGCTAAGCCTCTCCTGCTGCTTCCGGAGCCCTTCCTGCATTCTTTGGGGCAGAGAACCGAGAGAAAACAAGTTTCTGTGCTAAGAGGAGTATTTGGATGTGTTGACAAGGTCTCTACAGTAACCAGGAACTTGAACAAATGTCACCAGAAACCCACAAACAAGAAGACATATTTTCTCCCAAACTGGTCATTTTTATCCAGGAAGCTGGCCCATGGGCGGGGGGCTTGGCCATGCATGTTTGCAGTGGTAGCCACACCATCACATGCTCCTTACTAGCTGGCATCAGGAACTCAGCTAAGCGCTGAGGCTCTCTGGGTGCCTGTAAATAAATACGCTGGGTACTTGTGAGCACAGAATCAGGAGATTTGCCTTTGTAGGCAATTCAGTCTTGCTTTTAATTAAGGAATAAAAAAATAAAAATAAAAATAACAGCAAAAGAGAGGAGAAAATGGTTCAAGGAAGAACAATCAAGTTAGGTTTATTTTCAGTATCTGAGAAATTATAGGCCGTTGCTTCTTGAACCCATTCTTGAGGGGAGGAAGGGGAGGATGAGGAAGGTAGAAAAAAGGAGGGAGTACAAAGTAGGGGAAAAGGGGAGTGGCCACTTTGGAGCACCTGTGTGCTAGGCACTGGCTTCTGCCTGGATTGAGGGGCCAAAGAGCACAGTGGGTAAGGGGCAGGTGCTAGATCTAGGCTACCTGGTTCGAAATTGCATTGTCCCCTCCATCTGTGTCCCTAGGCTTTGCCTGACTATTCTGAGCCTCCATTTCCTTAGCAGTAAAATGAGCTTTTATGAAAATTAAATGAGCAAATGCATATAAAAAGTTTAGAACCTGGCATATAGTAAATGTTCATTCACTGTTAGCTATTGTTATTATATTAACTGGTTTCATTTTCACAATAACCTATGAGGTGTATAATTTTATTCTCACGAGTTTTCAGGTAAGGAAGCAGCTCAAAGAGAGAAAGACAGAGAAAGATCCCTGCCTAGGGCACACAGCTGGGCAGAGAGGGGACTCAACTCCAAGTCCAACAGATCTCACTCACCCCTTGATGCCTGTGGCAGGAGACTGCTCTGCCTCTGACTGGGTGGTAACAGAACTTCCAGGCTCTTGGGGAGGCTCCATCCACTCTGACCACATGCCCCCCACATGATGGGCTCATGGAGAGTGGGCCGCCCTTGCTGAGCACCTCACTCCACCTTCTCATGGATGTAGGAGACATAGGTCGGAGAGGTGGAGATGGTGTCCTGTGGACCTTCCTCTCCTTGGCCTCTAGGTCCCTTCTCATCCCAGAGGACAGAGCAGTGGGTTAGGAATCAGTAGATGTGGGCTCCAGCTCTGCCACCAACCCAATGTGTGACCTCACACAAGTCACTGTCCCCCTCCTGAAAATGAAGAGGTTGAATTTGGCCATCCTGAGCTCTCCGAGACTGAGTTTACAATTCTGAGGATCAGAGCATCCTATCTCACATACTAATACAAAGAGCTGAGTGTTTCAGCTAGGTGACTGCAGTGACAAGAGATAGCCCATTCTCTCAGTGCCCCTGGGAAGCACGTCCACTTAGCACACATCATGAATTCCACAGGCTGCAAGCAAAGTGGAGGGGGCTGGGGGAGAGAAGGACTATTGGCTTTGCACTGCCAGGCCCTGCAATTGCATTTCCACACAAAAGAACTCTTGATAGCAGCCCAATGGCAGGGGACTCTCGTAATGTCACTCACAGAGGAGGCAACTGAGATGCAGAGAATTCAGGTCTTCTTGCAGAGGCAACCTTTCCACCCAGGTATTTCTGGCTCCAAATCAATGATAAGATTACAAGAAAAAAATGTTAATTTTGCCCCTTTTAAACTAACTTGCTTTTCTTTTCTTTTTTTTTTTTTTTAGAGGCAGAATTTCACTTTGTTGCCCTTGGTAGAGTGCTGTGGCATCACAGCTCACAGCAACCTCCAGCTCTTGGGCTTAGGCAATCCTCTTGCCTCAGCCACTAACTCGCTTTTCAGGGGCCATCCTTCCCCAATCCCCTCCTTATAGGCAAAGTGGGAACCAAGATCTGGTTTGTATTTTACAGCTTCAAGCCCCAGCTGTCCTGGAAGAAAACAAAGTCTAATCAAGGCCTGAAAAGCTTGTGTCTGAATCTCTAGCAATCCATGATTTCTCCTGAAGTCAGCCAAGTTGGAGCCTGCCTGGTAGGCTGAGAGATCATTTCACTGGCAGCTCAGAACCCCCTCCCTGTGTGCGTCCCACCTGCCCCTATTTTCTTGTCCTGTCTGGGTTCCCTCTTGGCAGCCTGTTTATCAGACATCCAAGCACCACGTGGGTCCTTGCTTATCCGGCCTGGTCCTCCAGGCAGCTAGAGGAGCCAAAGCCCCTTCCTGTCTTTCCTGAGGGAGTAAAACACCTACTTTCTTCTAGGCAAAGTCAGGAGAAGCCTGGGCTTTGGAATGGGGCCCCGCTTGGGTCCAAGGCTGACTCTCTGCTCGTTATTAATCATGGGATCCTGGCCTCCCCTTCTCTGGGCTTCAGCTTTATATTTGAAAAAATGGGGATACGATTTCCTTTAAGAGTTATGTGCAGAATAATTGAGAATGGTGCTTTTAGATCCAAGTTTCATGGAAGCACCCCAGGGAGTGTTGGGAGTAGGGGAGGACACAGAATGGTGAAAGCAGTGCCCCAGGCGCCCAACCCTGTTCCATCAGGGCAGCCGCTCTGTGTCTGTTTTATGCGGCCAAGTTAGGCCCGTGACTTTGGATGGAGGAAAAGGTTATGCAGCTGAAAGGAAATTTAACAATCACGACTCCAATTGTGAAAGTACTTGGCACCCAGTGGGCATTTAATAAGCCTTAGCACGTTCTTCTTCTTCCATCCTTCCCTGCCTCTGGATTCTTTATTCCATGGCCCAGCCTGAGGCCAGACCCAGATGAATGGCCAGAAGGCAGCAGGCAGAGCTTGGAGCATGGAGGCTTTCAAAATCACAAGCCAATTACTGCAGGTGTGGCCTCCACCGTGGGGGCGGAGGTTTAAGAGGACTGTCACCCCAGTAGGACACGCTACAGGCTCGACTACAGCTCCACACGGAGGAAGACCGCAGGAAACCAGGAGCTGCAGAAAAAAAAGGTTCCCCACTTGGCACGCCTTTCACAAGGGGCTCTCCTCTTTTCCCGGAGGGGTGCCCAGGGAAAACAGCTCTGAAAATGGACGAAGGGGCACAGGAAGCCAGGGGCCAAGTGGGCCGGCCTGGCTGCCTCCTGCAAATAAGCAGAGCCCGCCTGAGGGGGAGGGTGCCAAGGAACAGAGCTGCCATCAGCCTGCCCAGTTTTCACAGACCTTTGGACACAGCAGACCTGCCTGGAGAGCTGCGTGGCAATTGGAACCACAGCGCCACCTTTAGGCTTGCTTCCGCATGCAGCTCCCCTCCAAAGGCCACCCCCGGGGCAGGTGAAGTGCTAGGTAAGCGGGGAATGGGGGCCAGATCAAACCCATTAAACACGTGCCAGGTGTCGTGTTGGTGGTACTTAGGTAAATAAGCTTGGGGTTCAGGGAAAGGTCGTTGCTAACGTGTATTGCAGCCGGAGTGTCCGGGCTGTGCTGCAGGCAGAAGGCTGGCAAAGCTAAAAGCCAATCTCGTACCTTAGTTACAGGGAAACCGGGGCTAGGACACAGTGAGCCCCGGCAGAGCTAGGACGTAAAGCATTCCGTGCCTCTCCACTTGGACGATTGTTCACCAGTTAATGTCACAATGACTACTGTGTCAGAGACGCACACTAGGGTGGTCCCTTTACATTTAGAAATGCGTGGCGATAGGGCTGAGCCACTGCAGGTGGGAGTGGACTCAGTTCACAGGACTACATGACTGCATGTCCTCCGACAACCTCATGTGTACAGTTTTTGACTGGCAAACGAATCACCCTTTATGAGCCACCTACAAATTGCTGTCTTGTGAGGACCTCTCTCACCCTTTCTCCCTGCCAGTGGAGTCTATCATTTCAGACCCTGCTGCCATGGTGCCTACTGGAGACATTAATCACTGGATGGGTCCCCCCATATTATGATGACATATGTGTCTATTTGTTTAAATAGAGAATTCTGGCCAGGAACTAGACCATATTCTTTCCTGTGTCTCCAAAGCTAAACTCAGAGCCAGACACAGCACATGTAGGTGCTGTGAAAATGATAGATGAATGGATGTGTGGATGGATGGGTGGGTGGATGGGTGGGTGGGTGGATGGATGGATGGATGGATGGGTGGATGGATGGGTGGGTGGATGGGTGGGTGGATGGGTGGATGGACTGATGGACGGATGGACGGATGGACGGATGGACGGATGGGTGGGTGGACAGATGGGTGGGTGGACAGACGGGTGAGTGGGTGGATGGACGGGTGAGTGGGTGGATGGGTGTATGGATGGATGGATGAATGGGTGGATGGGTGGATGGACTGATGGATGGATGGATGGATGGATGGACGGATGGGTGAATGGGTGGGTGGATGGATGGGTGTGTGGATGGACGGTTGGACAGATGGACGGATGGGTGGGTGGACAGACGGGTGAGTGGGTGGATGGACGATGGGTGGGTGGATGAGTGGATGGATGGATGGGTGGATGGACAGATGGGTGGATGGACAGATGGGTGGATGGATGGATGGGCAGATGGATGGATGGATGGATGGGTGGGTGGATGGATGGATGGGTGGATGGGCGGATGGACGGGTGGATGGACAGATGGGTGGATGGGCGGATGGACGGGTGGATGGACGGATGGGTGGATGGGTGGATGGATGGGCGGATGGACGGGTGGATGGACAGATGGGTGGATGGGCGGATGGATGGGCAGATGGATGGATGGATGGGCGGATGGATGGGTGGATGGGTGGGTGGGTGGATGGATGGGTGGATAGGTGGATGGATGGATGGGTGGGTGGGAGGGTGGATGGACAGGTGGGTGGGTGGATGGGTGGATGGATGGGTGGATGGATGGATGGGTGGGTGGATGGATGGGCGGATGAATGGATGGGCAGATGGATGGATGGATCAATGGGTGGGTGGATGGATGGATTAATGGCAAATGAGGTAAGGTGGATTAATGGCAAATGAGGTAAGTCTAGGGAGTGGGGAATCACTCCACATATCCTAGAAGAGAAATGGTATCTGTTTGTAAGGAGGCATCTGTTTCCAAGCCGAAGCCAAGCTGTGTAACTGAGGGTGTTCGTGTGAAGTGGAACTGTGTTGGCATCACCCTCCTCCTGACTACCCTTCCCCTGGCTTCCCGGAGAACCTGCTGGAAATCTGACAGTGTTCAAGATGTAGTTCTCTGAATGTCTGGACCAGACTCACCTGAAGAGTTTGTTAAAATGCAGGTTGCGGGGCCCTCCCTCTGAGTTTCTGATTCAATGAGTCTAGGGTAAGACCTGGAAAATGAATTTTTAAATCAGCACCGCCCAAGTGATTCTGATGTGTGGGGAAGTCTGACAGCCCTTCCTGGTGCAGTATACAAGGACAAGCCGAAGACTGTCTTTGCTGACTGGCACATCCAGGGAGGTTTGGGGAATTGATCCAAAGTCACACAGACATTAAATGACAGAAAATGTCTATAGAGTCTGGAAGCATCTGGAAGTCCAGAGGGAGGGAGGGCTTCTAAATCCCCCACCTACCCCTCCACCCCCTGGCCCTGGCCTGCAGGGGCTGGCCCACTCTCTGGGAAAATGTCCTTCACATAGTGAGAAGGGCCCACCTGTTCCCACCACCATCACCACTAGCAACACCCAGAGTGGCTGGCCTCGCTCCCTGCTTATCAGGGCAGGGAAGCCAGCGGGTGTTTTCAGTGTCTGTTTCTACCTAAACACAGCTCTCACTCTCAAATGTGGCTCTGCCAGCAAATGTTAGCAGATCTGGAACATGAGCCCCAGTTGGGTTCAGGCTGGAAAGGGCTCAAGGATGATGACAGGACCAGAAGATGGTTCTGGACCAGGAAATAGCCAAATATCCTGACAACCACAAGTGGGCAAGCAGCCCTCCCAGGCCAGCTGGTGAGCTCCGGGAGGGAGGAGGAAGGGCCCGTTGGAAGGCAAAAGAAAACTTGCCGTGTCCCCCAAAGCCTTGCTTGTTCCTGTGACTCAATAACCTCCACTCCAGCCATACTGGGTCTCTCGCTGCGTGCTTACTATGTTCCAGGTCCTATGTTTGGTGCCTTCCTGTTTGGCTTAATCTTCACAATAGCCTTAGGAGACCAGTAATGTCACAATTCCTGTTTCACATGCAAGGCAACAGGTCTATAAAGAGGAACGTAAAGCGACTAGCCTAAAGCCTGACCTCATCAGACCAGACACAGACTCATAACTTGAACCCTAGTTCTCTCCTTTCCCGGGCTCCCCCTCTGCCAGCCGTGCTGCAGGTGCCAGGTTGCCGGCCTCCCTGCCTCTGTCCATGGTGCTCTGCTCTGAAGGCTCTGCCCCTGGTGTCATGAACATGGTCCTTCTGATTCTTCTGAGCCAGGTAACAAGCCACTTCTTCCCTAATGCCCTCCTGGATCCCACCTCCCATCTGGATGTAGGAGTTAGTTGCTGGGTCCCCAAAACATACCACCTGGACTGTGTTCAGCCCCATGTTCATCTGCCTGAGCTGCTAACGTCCATGACAGCCGCCCCTAAGTCTTGATCTCTAGTCCCCATACTCACTACCGCCACCAACCAAGCCCTGGCTGTTGCACCCCTGCCCCCATGCCCTGCTCAGAGGCTTCTCCTCCACAGGCTTTCAGGTGGTCCCTCTGGTAAACCACATGGGTCCTGGGCCCACAAGCAGCCTGAGAACTAAGCAAACCACCCCTCCATACTGGTTCCTCCTCATTATGAGGGTGGAATGGCCTATGGGTCTAAAGGAAGGTCACTGAAGTCTAAGCTGGAAGGCCTCACTTTAAGGTTTGAACTAACTCACTGTGTGACCTTGGCCAAGTCACCGAGGTTCTCTGGGCCTCAGTTTCCACTTGTGGGATGGTGGGTGAATGGAATGGATGATATCTATACTCCAGGCTCTGTTAAACACTTCCTATGCACTGAGTGGGGCTTCCTGTGCCAGGCATTGAGTCTGTATCAAGGATCTAATGCACCAAGCCCTTAGTGGGGCCGTGGGCACCTGTCAGGGACATGGAGGCAGATTTGGCCCTGGCAGGTTCCCACTGCCAGGAGGGAGGTGAGTGTGGTCAGGTCAGCTGAAGGGCCCTGAATGCTGGCCAAGAAACGTGTACCTTCTTGGCTCCACCATGGAGAGTGGCTGTTGATCCCTTGTGAGGAAGGATAGGAAAGTGGGGGGCCGGGGACCACTCATCTGGCACTGACATGAGGGAGTGACAGAGAGAGAGCCTAGACCTGAGACTCCGCTTAGGTGTCTGCTTTGATGTAGGAAGCTGGCTGTTGTAAGCCAAGGCTCTGGGCCAGCATGAATGACAGTGGGATTGAAGAGGGGAGAAATTCTGGAGACATCTCAAAGGAAGAATTGAGGACTTGGGGATGCAGGCATGTGGTATGGAGGGGAGGAGAAGCAGAGAGGGTGGATTCCAGAGTATGGTGGATGGAGGGACTGGGCACCTGCGACCCCAGTACTGAGGGGAAAGGGCTGAGAGGCAGGGGACAGGAAAACCTGGGTGCTAGTCCCCATTACTGCCCCTAACCTTGAGTAGGTCACTGTTCCACTCTGAGCCTGTTTTTATCACCAGTAAAAAAGGGGAAAGAATCCTGCCTGCCTGCCTGACAGGTGTACCTTGGGGCTTTCATGTACTAATGTATGAGCAGCTCCTGGACGCGGTAAGCCTCATAAACATTGACCATTTCGATGGCTATGTGTTGCAATCCATTTTTATTTTACAATATAATAGTAATAGCTACCATTTATTGATCATCTGCCATGTGCCAGGCACTTTATTAAATAATTTGTTTATACCCCTGATCTGATTGCTTCCTCAAAAGAATTCTGCAAGAACCCCTGCATTTTATGGATGGTAACCCCGAAGATCAGAGAAATCAAGCAACTTTCCTGACATCTCCCAGCTGCTGGGCAGCAGTCCCCTCCAGCCAGCATTTGATAAGTACCTAATAGTTTCCAGTTGCCCTGGTCGGAACATAGAGGGGGTAGAATCTGGCTTGGCCCTTGAAGATACTTCATTGCAGCTACCAACCTAGAGCAGAACAGGTTTCTTTGAGCCATTTGTTGTGGAATTTTATTCTCTGCTGTGAATGTTGATAGACAGGGGACAAATATCTCCTGGCTTGCCTCTCTGAGAGCTGGGCACCGGGAAAGGATGTCAAACCCTGAGACCATTGTTCATGATGAGCCACGCTCCCGCCTGCCCGCCCGCCTGCCAGCCTTTTATCCAACTTGGCTGGGTGCTATTATTCAGCTCTGAGCCATCACCAGGAGCCACAAAGCAGTTAATTACAGAAGTATAATCCCCTTCTTCACGAGAAGCTGATCTTCTAGGGTTGCGAGAAGATAAGATTTATGCCTCTTTCAATTCCTTTATTCTCTCATCAACATAGATTCATATTTCAGTTTCCTGCATTGGAAACAAAAAGGAAACCCGCTCAGCCCACTGCTGCCTGAGAGAGATAAATTAGGCGACACAAAGAGCCAGTCCTATAAACTCCATCTCTTTCCCTTCCTTTCATGTTTGTGATTATAAACAGAGTCAAGGGCAGTTGAAATATATCCCTCTGCCTGTCTGTCTGCCGTGTCCTACTCAAATTGAGGAGAGAGTGATAACAATCCGTGCTGTACCCAGGAAAGAAGAACACGGCCCCCCGCAATCCCACAACAGCCTAGAGAGATCAGATAGAAAGATCTTTGTCTCTGGCCATTCTCTGGTCACAAACGTCTTTAAAAAGGCCACAGAAAGAAACTGACTGCCATGCCACTGCGGATGCTTTCATTTTCTTAATGGTAACGGGTGTGACATTATTTGCTCAAAAGGAAGGAAGGGCCTTTTCCTTTGGTGGGCTGTGCAGCCTGACTGTGCCAGGGCCCCTCGCCAGTCTCAGAGTGTGTGGACAGAGGTCGCCAGCAGGCCAGACCACAGAACAAGGCCAATTTTAGCAGCCCTGAGGAAGAGAGTCCAGGATTTTTGGAGAGGAAAGGCCCATTTACCAGGAATAGTCCCGAGGGAAATGACATTATCCTTCTACAGAGGAATTAGGGTGGGTTTTTGATTGTTGTTGTTGCAGTTCAACTGCCTTAGTTGCTTTGAGGGGTTTCAGTGGAGTTATTAACTGTTTTTTTTTCCAATAAATTATATTGCAATTGCATTTATTTATTTATTTATTTATTTTAGATTAACATGATGGTACAAATGATTAAGTTACATCGTTTGTGTTTGTTAGGGAAAGTTCTAAGTTGTAGTTGAGTCCTTCACCCAGGACATGAGCCATATACCCTTACACTGTGCCCAATAGATGAGGGTTTGCCAATCCCTCTCCCTCTACCCCTCTTCCCTCTCTGGCCACCCCCTCCCCCCTGCTCCTCCCTGTAGTTATTAACTCATGAGAGTTCAGTTAGCATATGAAGAACAAAAGGACCACAGAAATGAACCTGTTTGCCCAAGGAAACAGAGCAAAGGTGTGGTACAACTAAGAATACAAAAGTCTGGGTTACAAAAATGATCATCGCACTTGCCCTAAATTGCCAGACACTGTGCTAAGCTTCCTATTCCCCTACCTTTATGACAATTAAAATGTAAACCTTATCACCCACACCTTATGGATAAGGAAACTGAGGGTTAGAGGAGGCAAGGTACTTGTGGGGGGTCACCAGTTAGTGGCCAACTCCAGAGCTCCTGCAGCCACCTGCTGTGGCGCCTCCCCCCAGGGTGTTCCTTTCTGGCATCCTGACTTTCCTTGGAGGCTTTTTTGCAAAGCCTTCCCCTTTTTGGCAAAGGGGAAAATCTCATATTTGACGGATAATGAGAAAAGGGAGGAAGGGAAGAGAAGAAACTGAATATAAGAGCCAAGTTGGCCCCTGTAATAAAATGTCATCCCACAAGATGTAAGACAACAGTCTTTAATAGACTTTGAGATTCAATTATCCCTTTATATTTGCAGCAGACTCGTCATCGTCTAAATCATCCATTCACCGTAAACACACCCTAATTCGCGGATAGAATATAAGGTAAATCATGTTTGAGAGCTCTGGTGCTTCTGAGCCATCACCCCTCAGCCTTCGCTCCCAAGGGAGGAAGGTTAATAAAAGCCTTGGGCACTGCCTCTAGTTCAAGGCCAGGGGGCTGTCTCATAGATCGCTGAGAAGGGCACTCTGACTCAAGGCTGCATCAGTCTTTCCCGTTCTGGGGCTTTTGACGTATGTTCTTTGCCTTCTGTCCTAGCTACCCTCTCTCAAGCCCTCAGAGGAAAGACAGCAACTCCTGACTTCCTCTAGATCATTCTCATTTTTTTTCCCCAGAAGACTTTGCAAATGGGATATCTCTAGTGAATAGCCAACACATTTGATTTTTCTAGGTAGCTGGGCCTCCTTCCTATGCACAGGTACCAGCCTTGCCAGATCTGCCCTGCACAGCCCCTACCTATGAACTAGCTCCCAAACCCCACTCCTTGTGGCATTTAAATATTTTATATAACATGTGTATAGTATATATATTTTCTAATATACAAATATATGTATTTTTTAGCTCTCTTCCTTTTGAGTTACAAAAATAATGCATGTTCATTGAGGCATATGATTCAACAGAGTTGTATAAAACAAAAGTCCCCGATCCTCTACCCCAATTCCACATTCCCGAGTGAGCCAGAGTGACCAACAGCCTCATGAGTGTCTTTCCATACATTTCTTTGGGTTCATATAGCTATTTGAGGTTCCCTTCGCCACAATTTTTGCCTCTTTTGCAAATATGGGATCACGCTACATGTGTTTCTCCACAATTTGCTGTTCAGAATTTAAAAAATATCATCGACATCTTTTCAGGTCAAATAAAGACATCTGACCATTCTTTCCAATCATAGTGCATACGTGACGTTATGTGGTATGACTGTATCATCTTGTGTCCCTTGATCCTCCCAGATGCTACAGCAGGCCTGGCCCCTCGTGCCTATGAATGTCATGGTTTCCCTCCAGTTATAAACTGCCTGTCTTTGCCAAGGCTCTTTCCAGGCTGGCCAGTCTGGGAAGGGGAGGAGAGGGGAGTCCTTACCCATATGATGTTTTTAAGAGTAGTCCATGCCAGGCTAATCCTGGCCACTCAGGCAGAACCCAGACAGACTTTTAAAAACAGGCTTCACTCACATGAAATCTGGACTTTCTCTTGGCGAAGGCAAAGGCAAAAAACAAAGCATAACTAAATCCTTAAGACATCATAAACAGGCATGCAAAAATACTACATATAATTCCAGGCATAAACCCAATACCCGCCAGAAAGGCTTAAGAAAACAATCCTTGAGAACACAAAAGACGTTGTTTACCAAAAAAAGATTTTTATAATGCCGCTGCTGCATTTTATTAGTGAGGGAAGAGGCGTGAAGAGGAGACAGGCTACAGAAGATTTCTGTGCTCATTTAAACTGAATACTAAAACACTCCGGGTCTGAAATGTTTCAAAACTGGAAGTAAATTCTTTGAGACAATCTGGTTTTCTAGAGCTCTTTTATGGAAGTCATATTCGAATAGTTTCAGAAATCAAAATGAAATCTCACAAAACCTATTAAGAGTTTGTCTCCTTTAGAATCGGTTATTCCCTTGCTGGGACTCTATCCTAAAGAAACATCAGGAATGCCAGCAAAGTTGAATGAATAAGGATGTGCATCCCAGCATTACTTATATATTTAAAAAAAAAAAAAGTAGAAAACAAGCTAAATGGTCTACAACAAGAAAATGTAATAGTACAAACTATTATAAGAGATATTCACAAAGCATTCAATACCAAGGATGAATGTTCATGTTGTGATGTTAAGAGAGGTGGAGAATTATATATGAAATCTATGTAAAGATACACATCAAAAACACAGCAAGGAAACAGACCAACAGAACCATACGCCATTTTTCTTCTTCTTCTCTTTTTCTTTCCTGTAACTTAAAAATTTTCTAAAATGAACCCGCATTACTTTTTAAATGGATTAAATTAAGCCACATACAAAAGACACAAGTGACTCTACGGACTAATTTTAGGCTCATGGGCTGGTAGGTATGAGAAGGGATGGGCATGAATAAAGCTAAGCGTTTTCTGGGTTGTGGGGCAGAGATAGAGAGAATCCCCTCACTCTTTGGTATCTTTAAGGATTGTGAGGCCGGTAGAGAAATAAGAACCTTCTGCAGAACAATTAGCACACAAAGGAAGCTTAATAACACGGAATAGATGACCTTGTCGGTTCGCTCCACATTAGTACGCACTTCCTATGTGTCAGGCTCTAGTGGAAATGGCAAACCTTGTATTCTAGTTTATTAAAAAAACAAGGCTGTACTTTGTCCCCATCACATGGGACAAGGAGCACATTGATTCCTTCCATTTTCCTTCTACTTTTCTCATAAAGGCAAGAAAGAAGGAGGAGGAAGACAGGGGCAGGAAAAGGAGAGAGAGGAGGAGGAACAAACACACAAGTTGAGATTTGCAATGGACATCAGGAAAGAACACACTGGAAGGAGTCTGAGGACCTTCAACCGACTCTGCTCGGAGGGTTTGTTCATTAGCACCAGCTCTGGGAAAGATGCAACCAAGCAGGTCTCAAACTCAGGTTTGCAATTTCTCCCGGTCTGTTCTGAAAGTGTTTGACTGATTGGTGGTCTTAGGACAGTAAACAATTATTAATCACTTCATTCAATAAATACCTACTATGTGTCACACTCCTTTAGGAGCTGGGGGTTAGAATCAAACGCAGTCCTTGCACTAGCGGTACTTACATTCCAGCACAGGTGACAGGCAACAAACGAATGGAACCATAAACTAAAGAAAACTGTAAACTAATATTATTCAAGTCATGATCACTGCTGTAGAAAAAATAATAAAACAGACTAAGGGAGGCTACCAAGTGGGGGAAAAGAGTGTAAGCACAAATGTGGGTTGTTGCAGAAATCCAGTGAATGATGATGGTGGGTGTGGTGAACAGCAGCAAGGCCCAAGGCAAATTTTGAAGATGGAGCTCATGACGGAATGCGGGCAAAGCAAAAAAACAAAATCGAGGTAGATTCCAAGGTCTTTGGCATGAGAAACTGAATAAATGGTGGTGCTGTTTTGCTGTTCAGTGATAGGGGAATTCTGGGGGAGGGGCAGCTATTCTGTTTTGAGGGGACGTAGCAGATGCTGTTGGTACACAGCCCATATCCCTCCAGCCTTATGGCATCAGTGCCAGTTGGTTGACTTTCAACTGCCCCACCTGCATCTCTTTGCCCGAGGGCTTTCTCCCAAGCTGCAGAAAACCACTCTGCCCGGGGCGGGAGTGGGGAAACACTGGGCGATTCTGACATTCCCCAGGGTTCACAGTGAGACTGAGCGCCAGTTCCCCACAGGAGTGCCTGGCTTGACAGCGTCTCCTCCACTGGCCTTTCTCCTTTTCCAAGTCATCCTTCCCAATTCCCCACACCAAGGGTTCCTGGACATTCCAAATAAATTACTTACACTTGAATCTAAACTAAGATGGGAAATCTAGAGCAACTCCCTGTTCCTTATACTGCATTCTTCTTTTCATCTACCGCTAATCTTGCCTTTGGGTCTTTCTTTCTCACTGCGTCTATCAGAGCAATAGTTAAAGCAGCAAGCTAATTAGTGAACCTTGATCATACATGGTTGGAACCACAAATGGAGTAATTTTAGTAAACCAGATTGCCAACTGACCTCCTCATCCCAATCCCTGGGCCCACTAATGATCAGCTTCCTTTTCTTTTTCAACCAGTGCAGCTGTCCCACCTTGCTTTCATATTTTCAAAACCAGCAAAGAAAAGAAAGGACAATGATCTGAGGAAACCCAGAAATCTGTCAAATGAAATAAATAGGAGAATGAAGGGCCCTTCTGTCCCCTCCTTCACTACACAGTTCAGCAAATGCCCGGAGACAGGAAGGCCACAAACGATTAGCAGCCACATCAGATGCTATTTATGAAGCATTGACTCGATGAGGAATTACATCTCTCATCAAAAGCCAGAGACAGAGAGACCTGACTTGCCCTGTGCTGTATCTCTTAGGGAAGCAAGCTTGTTGATACAGTAGTATTTTATATGTCACAAATGATTCAGATTCATCACTTTCTGTTTTCCTTCTGTTGCTATGGATTGACTGTGGTGTTTTTAAAAAAGCAAAGCAGCACAAAGATCTTTTGGTTTGAGCAACAACAACAAAAAAAATTGCTTAGTACAAATGAACTGCTGTCAACATCCATCAGGCACTATGTAAACATGACCCTCCTTTCTGCAAATGAGAAGATAACAGGTGCACAGTCACATTGGCAGGGAGGATGCTGGAATCTGAACCCCGAGCACATCAAGGGGCACTGAGTCTGGGCACAGGCTCTGGAATCAGTCAGATCTGGGATCAAACCCCTGGTTAGCCATTTACTGAGCATTGGCTTTGGGCATGTTGCTTACCCTCTTTGAGCCTTGGTTTCTTCATGAGCTTAGTGGAGATGGTATTCCCACTCATAGGGGGCTAAGATGAGTAAGGGCTAGTGATCAGCAGAATAGGCATTCCACCCACAATAGTTCCCATCTCCAGTCAGCTGAAGGCAACCTGGAAAATCCAACCTATCCAAGGTCATTAAAGGCCTGAGAAAAGGCAGCTCAGTGATTCTTGAGGCACAGGGAATTATCACTGAGAAAAGAGAGGATGATATCTAGGATTAAAGGTTCTTCCCCCGGCCCTTTCCAAAGGCCCCCTGTGCTGCATCCTTAGCACTGATCACAGGGTCTGGTACATAGTAGCAGAGCAGGCTTGGTGCTGTGGAGAGAGACAGGCCCGGCTCAAGTTCACGTTCTGTCACTTGCTTCTGAACAACTTCCTTCCTTGAGCTTCCTTATCTTGAGCCTTGAGTATCCTTCCCTGTAAAATGGCTAATGATATCTACTTTGAGGTGTCATGAATATGAACTGAGAAAAGAGATGTGGAGCCTAATACAGTTCCTGGCACACCGTAGACACTCGAAACTGTTGCCCTTTGTTCATATATAATGAATAAACTCATGGATAAAAATAACTCCATTCAATGAACAATTCATACTCCCACACACAAAATAAAAACATGCCATATCACATTTTCCTCTCGCTATATCATGATGTAGTCCCAGATATTCTTACAGTGGCAAAGGTTTATTCCAGCTCTGATTCTGTGCAGCATTATCACTGCAAACTCTGATCTGTAATTGGGATGCAGTGTACCTACCCTCACCTCCATCCCGACACATGTAAGAAAAATCTGGTTACACATAATGCCAAGGGAATCTCACTGCATCTCCCCCCAAATGTATATTAATGCACATGATATTCTTCACCTTACAGTGGAAAAACAAGATGGACACCACCTTAACAAGTGACCAAAGTTAAGAGCACCAATAATAAGACATACTGACACCATGTCCCCCTGGTAGGACACACTGAGAACAGCACATCACTTGTGTGATACTCTTTCAGAAACTTCAAAACCCCAGTATATATGTCTGATCAAAGAGAAAGAATCAGGCAGACAAAACTGAGGAACAGGCTACAAAATAACTGATCAGTACTCTTCAAAAGTGTCAAGGTCATGAAAGACAAGAAAATAATGAAGCACTGTCACAGATTGGGAGAAGATATAAAACCAAATCAATATGGGACTCTGAACTGGATCTGAATGAAGTTTGCTGTTCAGTTTTTAAAACTGTTGAGGGTAGTTTCAACGTGGGGGAAATATTGATAAAAGATCCAACCAAAATGTTCATGGAAGACAGAAGGCTAATCCCAGGAATTTACCTGAACAATTGAGAGGTGAGGAAGATTTATGAAAGGATTAAAGTCTAAGCTCTATGGTGCTTCTTTTCCATTTCTTAAACCTGAGCCCCAATGGCATTTTCTCTCCCTCATCCCTATCCCCGCAAATCCAACCTAGAGTGACAGGATAAATCTGAGCCACTTCACTAGATTTTCACAGAAGCATAATTTGCTCCTGTTATTTTCGTCACTATCAATATAAATATCAGGTGGCATAAAATTAGATAGCTTATTAGACATAATATGTCGTGTAAGTGGAACTGACAAATTGGGATGTAGCTCTTGATTCAGGATTTTCTAAAAAGCAGGCCTATTGCTCCTCAGGGAGGAGGGGACCCCTCACGTGAAACTTAGGTTAAGTTTTTAGTTTACAAGTTGCACAGGAGCCCAAGTACAACTTCATATTGGAGGAGAACTGGATCCCAGGAAGGGATAGTTAGTCAGGGTCACATACTGACACAACCCCTGCAGGACACCACGCTGCTTTCTCCTGGTTGCTATTATTGACTACAGCCTTATTGTTCTGACCAAGAACAAGACCAGCCCACAAGTGTTACCCAGCACAGACACATGCTGCTGGACCTCTGAATCACTCTTCAACACTGAAGCCTCAGCGTAAGTACCAGGAAATGTGTTCTATAAGATGCAGGAACTGAGCAAATGTTGAGAGACCAGATTCTTCAAACTGGAATGTGTGTGAGTCTGAGTGTTCAGGTATGGCTTGGATGGGTCTAAGACTTCCAGAACCGATCTCTGGAGTTGCTCTCTAGTGTTTCCATTTTCCTTAACCATTCCTCTGCTGTCCACTTCATGTTTTTCCTGCCTCTCTCCACCGTGTCTTTGCCCATATCTTGTGCCTCCAGGTCCATTATAAGTAGCATTTGATCCCCTGACCTTCCCTAGCCTTCCTGTTTCAGTGTACTTAAGATGAGATAGCAACAGCTTTGAGGCCCACAGAATCCATTCATTCATGCACATACATATTCAATCATTCATACATCAGAGGCTATTGGGAACTCTGGGGATATAGTAACACACAAGATAGATATTTACTTTTGTGGAGCTTACATATTAGTGAAAGGACACAGTCAATATACAAATGAATAAAGATACAATGAAAGATACTATTTTATTCACACAAGATAGTTATGATGGGTGTTGTGATGAAACTAAATCAGGATCATGCTATAGGGAGTAACAAGAGGTTACTTACTTTAGCTTGGGTGGTTAAGTAAGGGACTATATGAAGAGATAGCATTTAAGTTTAGGCCTAAACAAGAGAAAGTCAGTCATGTAGGTTAAAGATAGGAAGATAGTATATCTGGATCGTAGTGTGTGGAGAGGTAGAGAGCAGAGATTGAGTCCAGATCATGTAGGGCCTTGTAGGGTATATAATTAGCATGGGAAGACATTGGATAGTGCTAGACAGAGGAATGATACAACATAATCTAATTTATGTTTTAAACAAATATTCAGGCTGCTGCTCTGTGGTGAATGGACTGAAATGGCAGAAATGGATCACAAGATTAGAAGCAGACGTAATTAAGAGGGTATTGCAGTTAACCAGGTAAAGGATGATGGTGCCCGAGTTAGGGTGGTAGAGATGAGAACATGAATTTAGGATATGCTTTAGAAGAAATGCGAATAGAACTTGATGGGTGAGCTGTGGGGAATGAAGTCAAGAGGGAATCAAAACTGTTCCCAGGGGCGGCACCATGGCTCAAAGGAGTAGGGCGCCAGCCCCATATGCTGGAAGTGGTGGGTTCGAACCCAGCCCCAGCCAAAACTGTTCCCAGGTTTTGCCCCAGCACCCTGATGGTACACTATTAGTTGAAGTAAGGAACCCTGGGAAAGGAATTGGGAGAAGACATGTTAAGTTTGAGAAATTTATTAAAGAACTGGGTGAAGCCACCCATCTCATATTTTACAAGTATCACCAAAGAACTAAGAGATGACAAACTTTGCCTTCCTTTTCAATTCATTGTTAAACAGGAATAAAGTGAAAGACAACTGAATAAAATATTCATTCTTTTGTAAAACACTCTTATATTCAGAGGTTTGGTGGTAGAGCCACATCTTGCTAGGCAGGCAGAAATAGCCAATCAATCACCATGTCCCACCACGCAATGGTTCAGGGGGCAAACTAATTAAAAATTTAATCCCATGATTTTCATCTTAATCTCTTTTCCCCATTAACTTTGATCAATGCCCACAAATACAAGTTAGCAGAACTTTTCATTTAGATAAATGACTGAGTGGGGTACCTAATTAGTCTTTTATGAACCAATGGATAACTAAAACTTATATGCTAATTATTAAAAACTACACACTAATTTTCAAAGCATTCGATTAATTAAAAATCTGTATTTCTATTACCAAATACACGAACTTAGAGGACACTCCTCTCCGCTACCTCCCCTTCTGTCCCTCCCTCCCCCTTGGTCCCGCTCAGACACCTCTTACATAGATGGCCCATTCTTTCCTCCCTGTCACCAAAACGCCGCAGGAGAGAGAGCCTCGGAGCCACTCTGTCGGGTTACCCTGAGGCGATCTGAGGAGAGAATAAGGAAGAGGAGGAGGGAGACACTTGCAAAAAGCTTCTTCATATTCTTAGCGTCCAGGTGTCTCCAAGGCAACCGGCGGGGAAGTGACGTACTTACACCGGAAGCGGAAGTTGCCCATTGGTCTAGGTTGCCGCCATGTTGTGTGTGGCGAATCGGGAATTCCTGGAGCCCTGCTGAGGTGTTGTGCGGACCAAATTTCCTTTCTCTCTTCCCCCATTCCTTTAGTGAGTAAACGAATGTTTATTAGCGACTCGCTGTGTTCTATGCCAGAATCCAGGGAACGGGGTGGACCGACGTCCAAACTCCAGGATTAACACGCAGCAAGTTGAAGGTTTTCAAGCACCAAGCCCAGGGGGCACTCAGTACTGTGCATTGAGCACGGGGGTCCGCTCGTCTGAGACATCTTGGAGGCTTGTTTTACTTTGGTTAATTGGACTAGGGCCACAGCTGGAGGGAGCAATGGGGAGATAGTTGGGAGACAGGTGGTGGTGTATTGATGTGTGGAATGTGCAGAGTTGGGTGGGGAGAGAGCAAGAGCTTGGCAGAGATCCCTAGAGGAGAGAATACTCTTTGGGACAGAGACTTAGGACAGAGCTTCAAAAGCTCTTTTACTAAAAAAAGGGAAGAGAAGGAGCAGGCAGCTTGGGAGAAAAGGGGCACGATGTGGCATTGGTGTGAGCAAGGGGGTAGCACCTCAAGGGGACTGGTCAACAGAGTCATTTATGTTGAAAAATTAATGGGATGGAGACTGAGATAGGTCATGACTAACCAGGCTCTGCCATGAGCTAGAGCAGGTTTAGTGGAATTGTGGGGAAAGGCTTGGTGGGGTGATTTGAGGAATAAATGAGGGTAATAGTGAGAAAATGGGGACAAATGAGTAGAGACAAGCTTTCCCAGAAGTGGCCTGTGAGGAAATGAGAGTGATGCTGGGAGGAAATGTTAAATATTTATTTATTTATTTATTTTTTTTGTAGAGACAGAGTTTCACTTTATCGCCCTTGGTAGAGTGCGGTGGCATCACACAGCTCACAGCAACCTCCAACTCCTGGGCTTAGGCTATTCTCCTGCCTCAGCCTCCCGAGCAGCTGGGACTACAGGGGCCTGCCACAACGCCCGGCTATTTTTTTGTTGCAGTTTGGCCGGGGCTGGGTTTGAACCCGCCACCCTTGGTATATGGGGCCGGTGCCCTGCTCACTGAGCCACAGGCACCGCCCATGTTAAATGTTTTTAACTATTATTTTTTCAGATTGTTGAGACATAAGGAGGAATAATCAGCTTTCACCTTATCTTATTTTCTTGAGGCATTTTTAGTAATCTGAGCTAGCATTTTGCTCCTGGTATAGCGTCTTGGCAGGCAGATTGAGATAGTCTAAACCTTGCTGATCATCTTTTCTCCTGTCCCAGATTTGTTTTCCGTTTCTTTTTGAAGGGCAATGGGATGCAGACCCTATTCCATAGGGAAATGTCTGTTCTGAAAGAGGAACCAGAGGCCAACTGTTAAAAATGCATTGGGACTTCTGCTTCTAGGAAAATGGAGTAAATATACTTTCCCCTCTATCCCACACAAAGTAAAACTAAAAACTCAGGGCATCATATATAAAAGAAACGTAAGACTTTAAAAGGTGGGGAAAGGTAAAATGAGTAGGAACTTTGGGACCCAAGCAGCACCATGGTTGCAGATTCCTTGGGTTTTCTATATGCCTCATATATTCCAGACCTAGAGCTAAAAAAGCCAGTGGCCCAGAAATGCTAAGGGGCCGGGGGAATCTGATCTCTCGAGTTAAAGGAACAGGAAAGGGGAAACCTAGAAGACAGAAAATTCTTGGACAGTAACTGTTCTACACTGGCCAGATACCACTCACAAAACAAAAACAGTGCCCCCCTACACCTGTTGATATGTTTCTAAATGTTTATAGAGGAAATAGGTCGGACAATTATAAGTGGAAGAAAGTAAATGCATTTCACTCAAACTGGTAAGATGACACCACCAGTAGAATGTGGTGTCATTTTTACATATATTAGGTTATATCATTATGTAGATATCAAAACACCTACAGTAAGCAATAAAAAGGACAGACACTCAAAAACACTGTTGATAAAAGGAATTCAGAGGAATGCAAGGGAAAAAACCCCAAATGACAGACAAAACAAACAAAAAACACAAAATGGCAGACTTTAGCTATTTTTCATATCTAACATATCAATAATTAAATGTAAGTGGCCTAATTATGCTAATTAAAACACTGGTAATAAAGTTAGTCTCTGGTAATAGGATGATGATATTATCCATGGCCTTTTGATTTTTGTTTCCCACCACCCCTAGACCCTGAGACTCTTGATCAAGTAAGGCAAAATTGACTGAGGATGGCTTGTGCCAAATCAGAAAACAAAGTTGGAATTTTATGTTTCAGATGTGTGGTTAGCTCACAAAATGGATTTTCTCAATTTATCAATTAAAATTCCTTTTGAGTTGTTGGGAGGGTAGTTGAAAAAACATGACCTAATTACATACTATCTGTAAGAAACTCACTTTAACAATATAGGAAGGTTGAAAGTAAAAGGATGGAAAAACTATGTCATGCAAACAATCAAAATAAGATAGGAGGGAGATGGTAAATGATAAAAGGGTCAATCCACCAAGAAGAAATAACAATCCTAAATTTGAATGCACCAAAAAATAGCTACAAAATATATGAAGAAAAAAACTGATAAACTAAAAGGACAAATAGACAAATCCGCATGCTTCTCTCAATTGATGGCACAACAAATAGAAAATCAACAAGAATATAGAAGAATTCAACACCACCAATCGACAGAATCCAATTAGCATTTGTAGAACATTTCACTTAGCAGAATGCACATTCTTTTTAAATGCTCATGAAACATACACCAAAATATCCTAACCATAATAAATAGCTTTAACAAATTTAGAGATCTAAAATCATACTGAGTGTGTTCTCTGATCATAATGGAGTCAAACTAAACATCAGTTAACAAAAAGATAAGGGCAAGCTCTCCAAACACTTGGGAACTAAGCAACACCCTTCTAAAGATTTCAAGGGTCACAGGGGAAGTCTTAAGGGAAACACAAGGATATATTGAACTGAATGAAAATGAAAATAAGCCTATCAAAATAGGCAGAGCTAGGCAATGTGGAGGGAAAAAGCACTAAATGCATACATTAGAAATCAGGAAAATGCTAATTAGTAATCTTAGCTCCCACCTAAACATCCTAGAAAAAGAAGAGCAAACTAAAGCCATCACAAGCAGAAGGAAAGGAATAACAAAAAGCAAAATCAATGAAATAGAAAACAGAAAAACTAGAAAAGCAACTAAAAATACTGGTTTTTGAAAAGTTGTTTTTTTTTTTTTTAAGGACAAAACTCTAGCAAGACTAGCAAAAAAAAGAAGATACAAATTACCAATATTAAGAACGTAACAGAGGCCAGGCCCAGATGGCTCCCACATGTAATCCTAGCACTCTGGGAGGCCAAGGCAGGTGGCCCACCTGAGCTCGGGAGTTTGAGACCAGCCTGAGCAAGAGTGAGACCTAGTCTCTAAAAATAGCCAGGCATTGTGGTGGGCGCCTGTAGTTCCAGCTACTCGGGAGGCTGAGGCAAGAGGATCACTTGAACCCCGGAGCCTGAGGTTGCTGTGAACTATGATGTCATGGCACTAAGGGCAACAAAATGAGATTCTGTCTCAAAAAAAAAAAAAAGAATACAACAGAGGATAGTTCTACAGGTTCTCCAGCATAAAAAAAAGAAAATAAGGAATACAGTTAATACAGTTGATGACCTTAAGAAGGATGAAGGCACAGATTCCAGAGCAGGGGTCCTCAAACTGCAGCCCACGGGCCACATGAGGCCGTGTGATTGTATTTGTTCCCCTTTTGTTTTTTTACTTCTAAATAAGATATGTGCAGTGTGCAAAGGAATTTGTTCATAGTTGTTTTTTAACTATAGTCCGGCCTTCCAACGGTCTGAGAGACAGTGAATTGGCCCCCTGTTTAAAAATTTTGAGGACGCCTGCTCTAGAATCAGGCTGCCCGGGTTAAAATCCTGGCTCTTGTGCTCACCGGAGTGTGCCTTAATTTCTTCATATTTTAAATGGGGACTTCACTGGTAACTCTTTTAGCAATATCTCTAGGGTGACTGTAAGAAATGCATTCACCAATCCACTGAAGCCCGTGAAAGAGTGTCTTACTCTACGTGCTAGCTGTCATTACCATTTACCAGTCATCTTTCAGGAATCTGGGAGTGAGTTCACGTGAAAAGATCTCTGCTCCCAAAATAAGTGTGACCTGAAATCAACTTTGGCCTTATTGGACAAATTATACAGGGTAGTAGATAAACTGTGGTGTATCCATGCAGTGGAATAGTACTCAGCAATAAAAAGGAATGGACTACTGATATCTCACTGATGTGAATGGATCTCAAAATAATTATGCTAAGTGAAAGAAAAACCACAGGAAGAGCATCCACTGTATGGATCCAATTGTAAACAATTCTGTGAAGTCCAAAGTCATCCAGGGGAGAGAAATCAATCGTGATCACCTGGGAATGGGGGGTGGGAAAAAGGGTAAAGAAATTACAGAAGGGCACGAGGAAGCATTTGCGGTGACAGATATGATATGCTGGTCTTAATTGTGATGGTTTCATGAGTGAACACATGTCAAAACTTGACAAATTGTACATTTTTAATGCTCAGCTTATTAGATAGCTTGTTTAACTTGAAAAACCCCATTATTAAGCTTCATCCAATCTTAACCCTCCCCATGTGTATTTGTTTCCTATTTCCCCCTCTCCTGCCTCACACCTATAACCCTCCCAAACCATTTCCATACGTTACCTAGATGTAAGCACTAGGCACATGAATTTGGTATTTATCCTTGCCATGCATTATTTTCTATATCACTGCACAAGTTCTTTACGAACATTATATAACATTATTTTGCATTACTTAACATTTTCCATCAATGGAGTGTTTGTCATTTTGAGATTTGATTTCTTTGTTCAACATTATATAAATTATGTAAATTATATAACTTTAATAAAATTTTGAGGCCGGTATTACCATTTTACACATGGAGAAACTGAGGTGATTAGGTGAACCATCTCTTGCTAAATGTGAGTGATTAAAGCCAGGATTGAACCAGATCTGACCTGGGTCAAAGCCAGAGCTTCAGAAAGTACCACAAGTACTTTTTGGGCTGGGAGATTTTTATCCGAGACTCCCCGGGGTGTGCTTTCTGGGACTTTCACAAGCAGCACCCTTCTAGGCTGCCATTTCTTCTGGACAATCCTGGTCTTCTTGGCATTCAAGGCCTCTCCTCACCATATTCGCCTATCCACTGTGCCAGGATTAAAGCCTAGCCTCTGTGCCCTGCCTTGCTCCTTCTATTTGGTTCTCTCTGCCCTAACCAACTCTCACCCACCTCTTCTTGTCTAAATAGGAGTTCTTATCCTCTTTCTTGCCAGCGACCCCTTTGGCAGGCTGGGAAGCCTAGAGGCACCTCAGAATAATACTTTAAAAGGCATGGGGCGGTGCCTGTGGCTCAGTCGATAAGGCGCCAGCCCCATATACCGAGGGTGATGGGTTCAAACCCGGCCCCGGCCAAACTGCAACCAAAAAATAGCCGGGCGTTGTGGCGGGTGCCTGTAGTCCCAGCTACTCGGGAGGCTGAGGCAGGAGAATCGCTTAAGCCCAGGAGTTGGAGGTTGCTGTGAGCCGTGTGACGCCACAGCACTCTACCGAGGGCGGTACAGTGAGACTCTGTCTCTACAAAAAAAAAAAAAAAAATACTTTAAAAGGCAGAAGATACCTAAGATTACAGTTATATTGAAATACCATTATCAACATGTTTTTAAGTGGAGATAGAGTAACACATATACTTCTTTGTTAATACCTTACATTATAAGTTCTAGCAATAATAACCAACTCTGACATGCAGATGAACATGAACTTGACTTCAATGTATTTGTAACAACTATAATATGATATGAAAATGATCTCTATTGATGACAATAAGGACTGAATGTTATTCTATTTTGAAATGCTACAAGTTAGCGAACATACTTTTTCCCATTCAAGTTCACAGACCCATAAATTGCCTCCACAAACACATTAAGAGTCTATGGACTTCCTAGGATTAAATTCCCTGGACTAGCACCTTCCCAGAGACAAGAACCACGAAGCAAAGGATATTGGAAGCAGCTAGTATGGGGGCAGACAGAAAGCTGTTTGGTCCCAAGGTCTCTGTGTTTCCTGTTAATGACAATCATCTCTCCATTTCCCTGATCAACAGCTGCCTTGAAGCCTCATACAGTGTTTAACTTACCAGGGAACTTCAAAAACAGATGCCTGGTAAGAATAACTCTTAACTCTTAGATTTAGGTCAGAGCATGATATCAAAGGCCTGAGCAAAGCTTTGCAAATTTCCAATTTTCAGTGATGCAGTCTAATTCTTCAGAGCATTTGTTACAGACACATTTTTCTAAAGAAAATTAGTTTATGGCTTAATGTGAAAGTAACCTCTCAGCAGATTCTGCCTGCTTTACACCCCCACCCCACCCCCAACACCGGCAGGGCCCCGCAGGTTCCTGGCCTCAAAGAATGCCCTTGCAGCATGCTAGGAGCCCATGGAATCTGCTTTAGAAAGGTCAAGCACTAGATTTTGTCGTTTGTGAGGCTTACCGTGTTTGCAACCCTGCTCTCTGTTTCCCTAAGGCTCAATTACTGATGATTCTTTCCAGGCTGGCAAGGCCCAAGGCCTTCTTCTCTCTGCCTCATTATTTTAGATATTATAAAATGCTAGCCTTTTAAGTTAAAGGTAAATTTTACCGCTTTGGAGAGGGGTAAAGGAGGAAACTTTCTCAGTCTTGGAAGGAAAAAAAAAAATCTTCCAACACGGTTTTTCCAATTTATACTGCATTAGAAGTATGTGATAATTTCAGTTGTTTCAAATCTTTGCCAGCATTGGCTATTTTCCATCATTCTCATTTCAGCCATTACCTCTTAATTTACATTTTATGTGTTTATTGGCAACTTGGACATCCCCTTTTCTCAAATACCCATTCACATATTTTTCTATTGAGTTGTATTTTTTTCCTTATAGATTTGCAGGAATTTGTTATATTCTATCTCTGTGTATACATACACGTGAATATAAGTCTGTTTTGAGGAATATGAATTGCAAATATCTTTTCTAAATCTGTGCTCTGCCTTTTTACTCTCTGAATAGTGTCTTTGATGAATAAAACATCGCATTTTAATAAAGTCAAACTTCCATTGTTCTCCTTTCTGTTTGGTGCTGTTGTTAAAAAATTAAAAATAATTGGGGCAAACTCATTGACATTAAAATGCACTGATGCAGGCTTTGGTCTGCTTAGTCTGTCCTGTGAAGGGCTTGTGGTCACAGGCCTGACCCGTGTGCCCCTGGGAAGGCACAATGTGTAGAATGGCACTGTCAAATCAAAATGGGATGCCAGACACGTGTAATTTAAAGTTTTCTAGTAGCCACAGTTAAGAAAAAAGGAACTGGTAAAATTAATTTGGATGGCATATTTTATTTAACCAAACATACCCCAGTGCCCAGGTCATTTCATTATTTACAAATTTACCTTGCTTTAGTTTTTAAATTTAGATTTTAGTTACACAAGCCATGTACAAGGGCTTAGTGGCCACATCTCTCTGGTGGCTGGCACAATGGACAGTACAGATTTTGAGACTGACAATGAACTTTGGGGACAAATGACCTAGGTTCCAACATGGCTCTGTCATTTAATGACAAGAGCAAGCATCTGTGGGCTCCTCCCTCCTCACCGGGCTCTGAGTACCTAAGGCAAGTCCCAAGTACGTATGAGGTAGGTAAACTTCCTACCACCACTGGTGGTTAATTGTATGTGTCCATTTGGGAGGCTTCGGTACTATAAAATTCATCCATGTAACACAAACCTAAATCTAATGTACCCTCCTAAATCTATTGAAATTTTAGAAAATAAAAATAATAGCAACAGCAAAACTTGATAGGCAATGGTGCCCAGTTGCTTGGTCAAACACCAGTCCAGATGTTGTTGTGAAGTTCTTATTTAGATATGATTAAACTTCGAGTAAAGTATGCTACCCTCCGTAATACAAATTCAGTTAAGGACTCATTCAATCAGTGGAAGGCATTAAAGGAAAACACTGGAATTGCCCAAAGAGGAAGGAATTCTACCTCCTAACCACTGTCAGATATAAGATTATAACACTGCCTTTTGCTGGAGTTTCCAAACTGTCAGCTGGCGCTGCAAATTTTGCATTTTTCAGTCCCCGTGATTGTACAAGCCAATTTCTTAAAATAAAATCAATTTTTCTCTCTCCACATGCACACACACACGGCTAGTTCTGCTTCTGTGGAGAACCCTGGCTAATTTTCATCCCAATTTCCTTCAGTGGGGAAACCAAGGCAGCCTGTCTCCAGAGCTAATGCTCTTAACCTTCCTTCTGCCTCCAGCCTTGTGGAAAACTGCTTCACTTCTTTAGCAAAGTAAAATGAATAATAGTACCTATCTGATGGGGTTGTTGTGAGGATTATCTGGGATAATATAAAGCACCTGGCATGTGGTAAACACTCAGCGAAAATTAGTATTATTTACTGATGTCTTCTACCCTGAAACACGCTAAGCAGAGCTTATTACTGCTTGCCCTGCAGACTCAAGGAATTTTTTAAAAAGGGAGGACAACATTTAGAAAAATCCATTCTATCAGAATTAAAGGCATTTTAAGAATCTGGTTTTTGCCACGCTCCACATCAGTAGAAATGGTTGTTTTTAAGTGAGTCCCTACGTGTGCTCTGCACTTGAATTCCATCATCTGGTAACATCTCCACGTGAATCCTACGGGGGAGGTGTTGTCATTTCCCAGTTTACAGACAGGAGACCGAGGCTGTGAGTGAATCAGAAACTCACCCAGCTTCTACCTGACACTCCCTCAGGGAGATAACTTCCCCCTAACTTCATATTATCAAACCATCAGGTTATTTGTTTTCTGTAATAATCCTCTCCAAAGCGGCTTGTAAGTGAATTGAAATTAACATCAAGTCTTTGTAGGGAAATTGAAAACTTAATCATTCCCTTCTTCTCCCTCATTTTTATCTGCTGCTGGGTGCACACATTTGTAATTCAGCTTTGAAACTGTCATATAATCTTATGGTTTTTTTTTCCTTTTGCAATTTTGTGCAGGTAATCCCTAAAGGAGATTTTTCATATATTGTGTATGATTAAAATTGTAGCTTGTAAAAAAAATGAATTGTTAATAACCGAGAGAGACTTGTGTTCCTTGAAAATATTTGTTGTTAAATAAAAAGAGACTTTAGAATGTCAATACATTTCACTGTGTTTGCTTTCCCCTTCTCTGTTCTTGTATGATACCCATACATTTCAAATTGCTGTAATCCATGGATTAATTTTTAGGTCTTTCTTTGAGTTACGTTCATAAATGTCAGGTCTTATAGAAAGATTACTTTTGCGTGTTTTAATACATTTTTTCTCCTCTCTTTGATGTCAGGGATGAATAAATCGGGTTTAATATGCCTTTCATTTGTGAGGCTTAACATAGAAACCATTCTAAGGCTAAACCAAACCTCCTTCTGCTTTTCAATGATTATCTTTTTCTGTCAAAATGAACCAAGCCTTCCAATCTGAGGATCTGAAAGAAGTCAGGCTAGCAAACAGTCAGAAATCAAAGCTTAGGGGGTGAGCTCAGATGGGGTCTAAGTGTTCTTTCATCTTCAGACACACACTTCTGAGAGTCCCTTTCCTTAAGCTAGTGACGTTGGATATGGAAGGGAGAGCCGGTATTCTCGAGTGGCAAGCAATTCTGTCATGTTTATTAAGAGGTTGACTCTTACAATAGTTATTTTCCATGTGCCCTTTTAGCTCTAAGCCTTGGTGCTTCTACATCCATGGCTTTTGCTTGGCATGGTTACAGTGAGATGGTTTAAATAATTTAGACACTAATTTATGTTGGAATGGATAGCTTCATAAGTGGACCATTAATACCTATATTTCAAGGAAAGGGCTGTGGAATGACCGAGGGTGTTATTAAATGGCACACTCCCTGAGATTGTTCTTCTCTCTTTTCATGATCTCTTACCTTTTTGTCATTTTTATGAACAATTCTTTGCCCTGTCTCTTGAAGAGCTAACAGAAAATAAGAACAGATCTGCAGAGAGTATGCTTGGAAAAGTCTGGATTTATTATGTCCAAATTACAATCTATGCATATTTATTAAGTTCCTATTATGAGCAAAGCTTTGTTCTAGACCCTGTGTATAAAGATCAGCATCATCCTCTTAAATATTCATCCCCCCAAAGTATAATTTATTACTACTTTTCCTGAAGTTAGTTAAGCGATGTGCATCGAAGCCTTAAAAATATGCATATGCTTTGATCAAGTAAATCTACCTTTAGAAATGTAACCAAGGGGCGCGGTGGCCCAGACCTGTAATCCAGCATTTTGGAAGGCCAAGGCGGGAAGATCTCTTGAGACCAGGAAGTTTCAAACCAGCTTGGGCAACATAGCAAGACCCTATCTCTACAAAAAATATTTAAAAATTTAAAAATTATCCAGACGCGGTGGCATGTATGTACCTGTAATCCTAGCTAGTAGGGGAGGCTGAAGTGAGAGAATTGCTTCATTTTAGGAGTTTGAGATTACAGTGAGCTGTGATAGCACCACTGCATTCTTGCCTGGGTGACAGAGCAAAACCATGACTTAAAAAAAAAAAAAAAAAAAGAAAGAAAAGAAAAGAAAAAAATGTAACCTAGGTAAGTAAATGAAGATGTGGGTAAATATTTATGTAAAAAGGATGTTCATCACAGTTGTTTAGAATACTGAAAATTGGAAAATAGCCTAAATGTCTAATAGTAAGGGATTGATAGTTATGACATTTTAGGTTATTGTCATGAATGTTAATGATACAATGGCATGTGAGAAAAAATAGTTATAGTGGGTATGTGGTATATGAATTCAATTTTTATAAATGAATAAATATATTACATGCCTAGGAAAAAGCTGTATGGATAGCAAGCAAATGTAAAGAGTGATTATCACTAGATAGTAGGATCATCGTTTTTTTTTTATTTTCTTCTCTTTGTTTTCCTTGTCTATATTTTATAATTTTTCTGCCAGAGATGAGATATTGCTCTTGATATCAAAACAGCCTATAAAAGTCATTTTTAATAAAAAATAAATTAGAGAGTTCTCCCTGGACCATTATAGGGCAGAAGGACGCAGTCTGGTGGACGTTCAGTGTCCATGGAGCCAGCCCCAGGACCGTGGCTCTGCACCTCGCTGTGACTCTCTGGCCTCCCTCATCCTAACCCTTCCTGCCCTGCCTGTAGCTTTATTTCCCGTCTTCAGAAAGTCACCCCTCCCTCTTGCTCAGTGCAAATTACAGAATAGCCAGCTCGACATCTGAGTTCATTTTTCTTCTTGCAATGAAAAGTCCAGAACCCTGGCATCAGATTCTAGCTTCCTGGACCTGGTCTGAGGACATAACCTCATCCTAATGAAAGGGGGTCCCTGAACCCCAAAAAACTCAGAGGACCTGGGGACACAGACAACATCAACAACTCCGAAATTTAAGATCAGGGCTCTCTGCCACCTACAAGGCAACTCCCCTCCCAGCTCTTTAATCTGCACATGGTCACAACCGATCCTTTGTGCCTTACCTCACCCTACTTCCCATCCTGATAATAGAAATTGCTAACATTTATGAAGTTCTTTTTGGGTATCAATCACTATTATAAGCACTTTACATATCTTTTTCTCCTATCCTCCTCACAACTCTGTGATTGGTTTCTTATGATTCCATTTTCAGGCAAAGAAAGAGACACAGAAAGGTTCCCTAATAACTTGCCCACTGTCACACTAGCTGGAAAATGGCACAGCTGAAATGTCAATCCAGGCTGTGAGGCCCTGACCACTAGCCTACCCTGCCCCATAAGCAACAGCCCTGGTAGGCTGCTTGCTGTTCATGGGACAGGCCAGGCTGTTTCTCTCCTCTCAAGCTTTGTTGCACCTCTTCTTTCTTTCCCCCTGCCAACCCTTGGCAAACACCAATCTTTTGGCCTCTTGGAGAATGTCATATCATTGGAATAATACAGCATGTAGCCGTTTCAGCTGGCTTCTTCCTCTTAGTAAAAGGCATTCAAGGAAGGTTATTCCATGTCTTTTCATGGCATGATAGCTCACTTCTTTTTAGCATGGAATAAGACTTGCACGTATCCATTGTTTATCCGTTCACTTACAGAACAGCATCAGTTGTTTCCAGGTTTGGGCAATCATGAATAAAGCTACAATACATATTTGTGTACAGGTTTTGTGTGGACATAAATTTTTACCTCCTTTGGGTAAATACCAATGAGTGCGATGCTGGATCATATGGTAAGAGTTTGTTTAGTTTTATAAGAAACCACCAAACAGTTTCCCAAAGTGGCTGTATCATTTTGTATTCCCACCAGCAACGTACGAGAGTTCCTGTTGCTCCACATCCTCACCAGCATTTGGTGTTGTCAGGGTTTGGGATTTTAGCCATCTGTAGAGAATGGTTCCTCATTGTTGTTTTATATTTGCAATTAATTTGCCGTGACCCAGGATGATGAGCATCTTTTCATATGCTTATTTACCATCTGCAGGTCGTCTTTGGTGAGGTGTTTGGCCAGATATTTTGCTTATTTTTAAGTTGGATTATTTGTTTCCTTATTGTTGCATTTTAAGACTTCTTTGTCTATTTTGGGTACCAGTCCTCTATGCGATGTACTTTGCAGCTGTTTTCTCCCAGTCTATAGCTTGTCTTTTCATTCTCTTAACAGTGAAATTCCAATTTTATTCTCCATAAATACACTTTTATTGGAACACAGACATGCCAGTTCATTTACAGATTGTGTGTGTCTAATTGCACGCCTATCAGCAGAGTTTCTACAGGGCCTGAGAGCCCGCAAAGCGTAAAATATGCACTAGCTGTCCTCTTACAGATAAGTTTGCCGACCCTTGATTTAGGGCATCATCTCTATACGGTCCTTAATGAGCCTGTCATTCCCAGAAAAGCAATTCTCATGGGTGACAATTACTGATCAAAAACTCCCTTCCGAGGTGATTGAGCTGAAGTGTCTCATTCTGGGCTGATTGGACACATTTTTTTTTCCTGTTTTCATGGTTGCTCTTTCCCAGCTTAGTTTCAACTCCAGCTGCTCTTGCTCAAGTCCCTGCTGAGCAGAGAAAGCACCACTCGGAGGGCTGAGCTGGGTCGGAGCTGTCCGGCCTGTGTGGTTAGATGACCTCTCACCTTCCTCCGTGGGAGGCCAGCCCAGCACCTCCCTTTTTCCCACGCCCATCTCTGTAGCCGCATCTCCCCAGGACAGGGAGTTGATCGCCCCCTGGAGGCTATTTCCTGTCATCACAGGGACATCAACTCCCCAGTGGAGAACTTAGAGAAAGAACATCGCCACGTTTTTCCCTCCCAAGGGGATGGGGGGATGGGTCCTCCATTCCCTAGCCCGCAAGACCTCCTTTCCCTTGGCAGTTTGGGATTGAATTTCCCTCAAAGTTTGGCTGATCACACTTGGCTGATTTCTCACATCCCATTTTCTCCCCCCAACAGCAGTAATCAATTCCAGCTTGGAGTGTGTGTGGGAGGACGGGAAAGGGGGACTGTGTCATTCCATAGCTGCCAGTTTGGTTCGCCTCCTTCCATACTTCTTGCCTTTTGATTTTTTTTTTATGTCTTTAACATTTGGTCCTTTTTTCTCCCCCTCTTCCTGATAAGTGAAAAGAATGTAAATCTAGAAAAGTGTGGGCAGACGCATGCTCTTTTTCTTGCTAAGTGTTCGCTCTTTAACTGTAATAGTGTGACAACAAGCGAAGCGGAGGGAAACAGGGAGACTTACGCACTCTGCCTGGTCTCGCCCCTCCTGCCAGTGATTTTTGACAGCTTGGTATCTGATGCAAATCATTTTTTCCCTAACTTGCATCTTCTGCCTCCTGCAAAGGATGGGCACTCTGGAGGGACGTCGCCTGTCCGGGCCCTGTGTATTCATCAAATTATTATTTACTGAGCGCTTACCGTGCGCCAGGACTTTGCTAAATGCTTTCACATTCAGAGGCGCTGGGAAAAAACAAGCTCCGTAGGTTTCTACCTTGCCCCATGTTCCCTTATCATTGGAAGATGTGATGATAAGCCTGGTGTCTGCGATCAACTAGCCTAGGTTCAAATCCTGGCTCTGCCACGCACCAGCTGTGTGACCTTAGGTGTATCTCCTCACCTTTCGGAAACTCAGTTTCCCCCTCTGTAAAATGAAGATTCATCGTAGCACTCATGTCCTAAGTCTGTTCTGGGGTGACATTTGTTAATATTGGTAGAGCATTTTGCATGGTGTGTGGCACACAGCAGGCGCGCCGTGAGTGCAGATGTTAGTCAGCGGCTGCAGTGGGCTGGCCTGTGCCAGCTTGGCCAGTGGTGAGGATTACTCCGTCCCTCTGCTCGCTGCCCACCTGCTGAGTGCTGGAAATTTCCAGTTAGGCAGGAGATGAGTGTGCCAGTGGGAGCCAACACACCCACGGAACACACAGCACGCTCAGATGAGAAGTGCATTCGGGTGAGTGCCTAAGTATCACTACTTCTATAGAACTGGTCCAGTCGTCCCAGGGGCCACACAAAGTGTTAAGCCAAATACGTGAGTATCCCCCTCGCCCTCCTCCTCCCTCTGCTTCCTACCACCATGGCATCAGCCCAGCAGCCATTTCTTCATTCCTTTCCCTGGATGAGCCACCCTCATCTCACCTTCTTCACTCTCCAAATGCAGGCCACCCTCCTCTCCACCTGGATCCCCACGGTTCCCTTCTCCCTGCTCTCTTGTGCTCCGTCACCCTCTTAGAATCAACATTTTTCTACAGCAATTAGAACAATCTTCTTAAAATGCAAACCACTTCTCCACTAAAACCTTCCAAGGGCTAAGGAAACAACCCACAGTTTCTGTGCTTTCTAAAAGGGTCCTCCAGGACCTGGAGCAGTGTCTTCTGAAGTCACCTGCACTCACTCTGTTTTCACCATGGGCTTATTAAAGCCCTTGGGCCTCCCTTTTGTTTCTGACCATGGCCGAGAGATTTCTGCTTCTGGCTTCCGCACTTGCTATTCCTCCACTTGGAGACTTCACCCCCTCTTCTAGGTAGATGCTTCTTGGCAGTTAGGTCTCATTTCAGGTAGCCACCAGGCCTTCCTGGATCCCCTCCTCAATACAGCACAGTTCTCCATGTGGCCTTGGGTGTGGCCTCTCCTCCTTTCTTGCTTGTAGTTCCCAAGAATAATGGCAGAAAGTTACGGGAGTATAGCACGGACTTAGAGAGGGACTGGCTGGGATAGCCCAGGGTGCGCCAGTTACTACTGGAAACCAGCTGTCCTGCAGCGTTTCGGCCCCACAGGTCCTGTTTCCCCTGGAGTATAAAACCCAGGGCTGGCCACCCTCTGGGGCTCCCTCACCAAATACTGCTGGGACACTGGCTAGGGAGCAGGCACTCGGGTGGGGTGGCGGGGCGGTGCAAGTGGAGTGTTCACAGATAGAACTCTGTCTGCCCTGGGCAGCTTTCCTGAGGCTTGGGGACCAGCTTGTCATGGATCCTAGGCTTTCTTTGTCCCTTGCCACCTATTTATAAGCAATGAACTCACTTTCTGTACCATAGTGCATGTGAGGGTTCTGTCTCAATAGTAAAAGTGCAGCCCAGGATTCTGCGGGTTGAAGTGGTAAGCAGGGTACCATGAACCTTCTTCATAACCACCTCTCCCCACCGCCCAGCTGCTCTGTCTCACTAGCCCTCTTTGGTTCCTGCAAAGCTTTATCACTACTGAAAATAAATAGGCAATTGACCTGCACCCATGGTTGTTCATATCCCCCAATTAGAATGCAGCTGTCTGTCTGTGTATCCCCTAACAAAGTGCCTGCCCCTAACCAGCATCCCATCAGTATTTGGTAAAGAAATCTCTGAATACACTTTTTAAAAGCCAGGACACTTTTTTTTTTTAATAATTTATTTTATTTTTTTTTCACCATACACTGGTTTTATAGACCATTTGACAAATTTTCATCACATGGTTAACATAGCCTTCCTGGCTTTTTCTTAGTTATTGTGTTAAGACATTTATATTCTACATTTAGTAAGTTTCACATGTACCCTTGTAAGATGCACCATAGGTGTGGTTCCACTAATTACCTCCCTCCACCCATCCTCCCCTCTCCCCTCCCCTCCCTCTCCTCCTTCTCCATATTCTTAGATTCTAGTTGGATAATAGCCTTCATATGAAAGCTATAAATTAGTTTCATCGTAGGGCTGAGCACATTGGATACTTTTTCTTCCATTCCTGAGATACTTTGCTAAGAAGAATATGTTCCAGCTCCATCCATGTAAACATGAAAGAGGTAAAGTCTCTATCTTTCTGTAAGGCTGCATTCTATTCCATGGTGTTCCTCTACTAAGTATATACCCAGAAGACCAAAAATCACATTATAACAAAGATATTTGTACCAGAATGTTTATTGCAGGACACTTTTCTTGAGAAAAAAACTTTTTGTAAGCTACAAAAAGTTAAAGCCTGGGGTGGTGCCTGGGGCTCAAAGGGGTAGGGCACCGGCCCCATATGCTGGAAGTGGCGGGTTCAAACCCAGCCCTGGCCAAAACTGCAAAAAAAAAAAAAAAAAAAAAAAAAAAAAGTTAAATCCTGCCGGACTCAGAACATAGATGGTACACGATACCACAAAGTAGAGAGGAATATCCAATGTTCTTGCTCAAAAGGAGATACAAGTTCAGTGACAGAAAGGGGACTGGACGGGTGTGGCCAGAACACAGGTGCCATGGACCTGTGGAGAAGCCTGGAGTAGAGAAAGTTCAGTACCTTTAGGGAAGAGGGGAACTGACCCTCTCTGCCAGGCAACCCGCTGTGGGCACTGGGCCAAGTGAGGTCTCCCCACGATGGAGCTGCTGCTGGGAGGCCTGAGACACTTCCTTCCCAAACCCACACCATGGAGTGGCAAGGAAGAGGTTCTGAGAGTTTCCTAAGAACCCAGGGAGAGGCCCAAGTGGCTGAGAGCTGCTTGAGGAACCTGGAGAGGAGGCCTGGCAATGTGGGGAGGAGGCGCAGGGTGACATTTGGGGACCTGATGAAGGAGCGCAGAGGGCAGGGGGGAGGAGGCAGTGAGTTGAGGTGATGTCAGGGAGCCTTGGATGCCCCACAGAATAAAACCAGATAAGGAGGAGTGGGTGCCCTTCATGCCACTGCTGCCCCGAGGGCAGGTGGGAGGAGAGAGGGCAGAACCTGAACTGACTGACCTTGATAAAACCCGACAACGACAATGTATCCTGAGCTGCCCCGCCCCCACCCTGACCCTGGGAGAAGGATGAGAATCATTTCTTTTGGAGAAAAATCAGGGAATTCTAAAACTTATGCAGCTAACATATAGAGAAAATGTGCCTCGTTCCAGCAACTGATCTAAATTTTATGTGTGGTTTAGGCTAACATCCTTGGCTACAGGCAACAGTCTACACCAGCAAGTTCATGCCAAAAGAGGTCTATTAAAGTTTACTCGTTAAGTACCTTATGGCCTGTCTAGGAGGGCCAAAGAATTAAGCTTGAGTAGTTCTCAGACCCAGGACAATGCTAGCCTAGGAGGTCAACAGAGCCCTTCAATTGCCCCACTCTGTGCAGGACCGTTCTCACAGGATGCCCTCTGCTGCTTTCACCTGCCAATAGGCACCCACAATACTTGAGGTTGGGTTTCAAAATTCCTCCTTGTTTTCCTGGAAGACCCAGCAGCTCTGCCTCTGCATTTCCCAGGCTCCCTGCATGTGGCTGCCTTCCTGCAGCACTCTTCTACAGCTGAGTCCTGTGAAACTGATTGGTGGAAACAGGCCACGTGCCTGCACCCCAGCTGCAAGGGGCTCTGGGAGAACTGGTCTTGTGTAGTCAGGAAGGCAGCCTGGGAGGGCAGGAGAGTGGGTGCCACCTGAGCCACACTGCACTGAAATCACCATTTGCAGATGAAAAAAAGTTGCATCTGTACATTCTCTTTGAATCTTGACAGTTAGGGGTGAGTCCCACCCCTCTTGTTTGGGGGGACCTTGAATTCATTTCCTTAATTTTCCTTAGCATATAAAAGAGCTACCTTAGGTATAGACTGTTCAAAGATCATCCTCCATCAGGAAGCCTACCTCCAAATCAAGAAGAGGTCATAGTTCAAGGACGTTTGTCCTTCCCCCAAATGCTATAGCCTGCTATCTTTTTTCTGCACTTTCTCTCTAAACCACAACATGCTTCCTTTCATATTAGGACTTTGCGCCTCTCTTGGGGCCTCTGACCCCATTTTTTATTTGCTGCCCAGGCTCTTGTGACCTCCCTTCTATTTTTGTGATGTTTCCGTTTGTGTCTGTAACTCCCTGTCTAACAACAAGGAAGCTATGGTTTCATATTTAAGTCCTAATTAGTTGCTTTTTGATTCATGTATAAAATTGTTTCCATCTGATACTCAAAGTTCTCCTCTCCTAACTCAAGCAAAATGCAGCTGCATTGCAGGATGGGCTTCCACATTTCCTCCAGTTTCTTTCAGAGCAACATGGAACTAAAAGACAATTCACAAGATTGCTCCTTCTCCCCTCAGAGGCCAAGCAGGACTTCAGTCTAACCCTTAATCTGGTTCGATCCTGTAACGAACAGGCTTGGCTGTGATGAAGTCCTGGAAAATTCTCCTGTCTCTAGTCTACTATTTATTCAACCTTCTCACACACGAAGGCAGGGGTGGGGCCAAAATTAAGGACTGGAAGTGAGAAACATCAAGGTTAGCAACACCTCAAATCAAAACTTAAAGAAGAAAGGGCCAATCAAAAAATTCTAAATGGGCTTGGCGCCTGTGGCTCAAGCAGCTAAGGTGCCAGCCACATACACTTGAGCTGGTGGGTTCAAATCCAGCCTGGGCCCGCCAAATAATGACAGCTACCACCAAAAAATAGCTGAGTGCTGTGGCAGGCGCCTGTAGTCCCAGCTACTTGGGAGGCAGAGGCAGGAGAATTGCTTGAGCCCCAGAGTTGAAGGTTGCTGTGAACTGTGATGCCACAGCACTCTACCCCGGGCGACAGCTTGAGGCTCTGTCAAAAAAAAAAAAAAAATTCTAAATGAAGAAAATCATTTACAAATACATCCTGAGCTCCAGAGAGAAAATTTAATTCAAAAAAATGCATCAATAAAAAGCTTTGAAATGGATCACACATCTGGAAACTGGAGCTGCTAGTAGTGCAAAGTGTTTTTGCGATTGTGGCCCCCATTCTTCCATGCTTCCTGGTTTTGTTAGTGTAGAAGGCCAGAGCCCCTCTTCTCAGGAAGGGCAGGTTCTTTGCAGCCCCATTGAGCTAAGGCAGTCAGGGTCACCCAGCCCAGTGATTGGTCCAGGGTTCTTTGGTTCTGGCCAATGAGATAGGGGAAGCCTCCTCCAGGGTTTCTGGGAAGTATTTTCTTCCTGAGTACAAAGGAATAGCCAGAGTCTTTTGTACTTGCTCTGAATTTTCCATCTTAAATGTAGATTATACATAGATATGGCTAATAAAATTTATCTTGTGACCAGGAGACAAAGCTACGAGAACTGTATGGACCTTATATGAGATAACTAAATATCTTCACTCATGAAGTTAGGGGTTGGCAAACTTGTTCTGTAAATAGGCAGATGGTAAATATTTTCACTTTCCAAGCCACCACTACTCAACTCTGCTGTCATTGCAAGGAAGCATTCGTAGATTCACAAACAAATGAGTGTGGCTGGATTTCAAAAGAATCTATTTATAGATTTCTGAAATTTGAATTTCATATGATTTTACATGTCACAAAGTATTACTGATTCTTTCGGGTTTTCCCAAATATTTAAACTATGAAACTCATTCTTAGCCCACAGGCTACACAGAAATAGATGGCAAGCCAGATGTGGCATGTGGGCTGTGGTGTCCCACCCCTGAATCAACTGTCTGTTGGATTTCTGTTCCTGGAAGCTGAGTGTTTTTTTTTTTTTTAGATGATTCTGTTATCCAGTCTTCCCTTTCACAGTTAACAAAGCTGAGGTCCCGAGAGGTGACACAACTTTCCCAGTGATACACAACTAGTTAGTGTCAAAGCTAATAAATCTAGACCCTAGAGCTCCCAAGCCTAGGATTGCCCCCCCCATACAGACCTGCTTCCTACTCATTTATACACATTTCTAGGTTATGACATTTATGTCTGTGATTCCATTTATTTACTCAAAATGTATTGAAAGACAGCAGGGTAGTAAGTTTTACAGAGGGCCTACCACATTCCAGGAACTTTACTGTATTTAATCCTACAGCAATGGTGAGGTTGGTATTGTCATGCCCACTTCACAGATGAGGAAATAGAGGCTCTGAGAGGTCTCAACCATGCCCAATTCACAGGGAATAGGTAGGGGCCTCAGTTCCTCCTTGCTACATCTAATTGCATCCCATGCTTCACAACTCCGTGTTGGATGTACTCTAATGAAGACGACAAGGAGATATTTTCCTTTTTGATGTGTTTCTTGGCGCATCACACAGGGAAAAATGATAAAATGCCAGTCTTCGTTGTGTCCACTAGAGGGCAGCAAGAGGTCATATTTCTGAAGCACTCGGTGCCTCAGCTGGTTCCACTGACTTCAGTCACAGGTTTATGGGAAACAGGAGAAAGAAAATGATTCAGCCTTTTATTCCAGTATCTTCACCTTTCTGATTGGAAAAACAAAACCCCATGGGGCTCAGGCTGTTTCCTCAGAGTCAGACATTGGGAATCAACAACTATTAATGGAGTCGAATCTTAAGTCAACTTCCGTTGCCACACAATCACACCTGCTGGGGTACAACAGGGGTGGACCCTGCTGGCACCGAGCTCGCAGTCTAGTGGAGCAGGCAGACCATGAGAAGCAATCAAATCAAGGAAATTGTCAGCGATTGTGGGAGGGGCTGTTGAGGGGGGGACGGAGGCGAGCTGAGTGGAAGTGGTTATTTCCCCCAAGTATGAAGATGGAAGCAGCCAGGCTCTCAAGGAGCTGGAGGGCAAGAATTCCAGGGATAAGGAACTGCAGGGGCGGGGTCCTGGCAGACCAGCAGTGTGTCTGGGTTAAGTCAGAGAAGGAAGAGGACACCAGAGGCACAGTGAAATGACAAGGGGCGTGCACCGAACCTCCACAATGGTGCAGGCCCATGGGAGGGGGCTGGGCACACTCTGGCTGCGCCCTCACTGCAAATCTAGGCCTGCATGGGATTCCTTTTCCTATCTCGTAGCCTCAGGAGGGCTCAGCAGCTTGGCCAAGACCACACAGTCTGAACACGTCCAACTGGGACTTGAACCTGGGTTCCTCTGACTCTAGTACCCAACCTTGTCTTTACTATTCCAAATAAAACGGAGCAGAACTCCCCAAATCCTGTCTCTTGGCCAAGGGTCTCCTCACGACATCCTCTTCCCCTTGCCTTTCAGGACATTGTCCATCACTGTCAGCTCTTAGGCCTGGGGGCCAGGGTGAAGGCAGAAGTCTGACAACAAAGAGAAGCTTTTTCTGGAAATGAATGCCCAAAGGCCAGGAAGAGAATCCCCCAAACTCACATTGTAGACAATTTTACCCTTTCAAAACCAGTGCTCCTGAGCGCACACTGACCACACAGAGACTCCAGAAACTAGAGGAAGGACACCTCGTGCCCCTGAACATGGCCTCGAAGCTCAGAGGAGTTGGATGGCTTTTGAATCTGAGCCAACGTCCCTGGGCTCTGGCAAATGTAGAAATTGCCCAAGTCTGATGTGCCTTGCCACCTTCTGACTTCTGATGAATGAAGGCGGTCCTGGAACAGCAAAGTGTGCCACTGATGGCTCAGGCCTCCGAAGTTGTCATTTAGGAGCTGGGGAGCAGGGTACATGGAGGGCTGAGAACAAGGGAGGATGCAGAGCAGACCTGGGTCTATCTCCTGCCCTGAGGTCCTGGCAACCCAGACTGGGTGGCAGTTCACGTCTTCTGCCTCATTTCTTCTAAGCCCTTCCAACCTTCAAGGCATGAGCCCCCTCATCCCAAAGCTGGCCTCGCAGTGTCTCCCTGCCCACCACCCTTCTCCACTTATTGGACAACAGAGCTTAGCATTTGTTCTGTAGGAGACAAACAGGATTTGGCATTGGACACCCAGGCTTGTGTCCCTGGTACCCTGTTGGCAGGGAGCCTGGACACATCACCACCCTGGTCAGGCTGAGGCCCAGTGCGGGGCAACAGTGGTGAACAGCCCCACCCTCAAAGAGCTCCTGGATTTCAATATTTCCATCTGGAAAATGGGTGTCAAACAGCAACCTCTCCAGCTGGTTATGTGCATGAAGAAAACTAACCTACCCAAGAAGCACTTGTGATGGGTCCTCCACGGTGGCCTCATTTTCCCCATCTGCGAAGTGGGGGAAGAATGCCGTTTCAGACGCCTTCTAGCAGTCTGGCCGGACAGGGAGCAGTAGCTCGGAACTTGGTCTTGGGGTCATTTTGTCTGGTTTTTCATCTTGGTGCTGCTTCCTTCCTGCCTTTGGGACCTTGGACAGGTTATCTAGCCATGTGCCTTGGTTTCCTCATCCCCACAATGGGAGCCTATTAGCTGCTATAACAAAGTATCATAAACTCGGTGGCTTACAATGACAGAAATTGATTCCCGCACAGCTCTGGAGGCTGGAAGTCTGAAATCGAGGTGCTGGCAGGGCTGCTGTCCCTCCAGAACCTCTGAGGGAAACTCTGTCCTGCCTCTTCCAGCTCCTGGTGGCTCCAGGTGTTCCTCAGATTGTGGCTGAAGAACTCCTACCTCAGCTCTGGTCTCCAGGTATTTCTCGTATACCTCTTATAAGAACACTTGTCAGATAATTCAGGTTGACCTCAACTCAAGATCCTTTACTTCATACATCTGCTAAGAGCATTATTACAAATATTGTCATAATTAATATTTGATTATGGTCTTGGGGACTAGGATATGGACACACCTTTTGGAGGATGATCATTTAACCTACCACAGAAGCCAAATAACGAATCCACAAGGCCCACACAGAGCCAGCACCTTGCAAGTGCTTGGCTGAGGAGAGCTATTCCTGTTATGCATCTAGGCTGTGGCTGAGGTTAAACCACAGAGACTCATCCAACACAAGGACAAACTCACGTGCAGAAAGACGGGCCATGTTTCCCTGAAGGCCTCCAGGCTGGCAGCCAGATAGGAAGGGCTGCTTTTCCCTACTGGACCAGACATGTTTCACCATTGACATTCCCCCAATCCTCTCTCCTAAAAAGGCTTTTGGAGAAATTATTGCAAAGTCTATATTTTGCTTTATTGAAATCAGGTACTAGGTGACTGCCGGTCAGAGGTTGAGGACAGCAAGTGACCTGGCAGGAGGGGGAGAAGTGGCCAGCAGAGGCGGTCTTGATGGAGCATTGCTCTCAGGCCAAAGGCAGCTCGGCTCATCAGGTAATGCCAGGCACCAGGCTTAAAGGTCAAGGTAATTTTTTACTGAAAAGAAAGGAGACTGCTTTCATCCTGAGTGAGAGTCAGTTCCAAGGCTGGTGCAGTGTATCCAAGAGTCAGGGGGAGGATATCTGCTTGGGAAAGGAACAGAGAAAAGCATGGCCTGGGTCCAAGGAGGGCAAGGAGGCCAAGGGGGCCAGACTTAGCCTCAGTTCTGTGGAAAGGAACAGACAGCCACACTGATGCCCACACTGGCCAGCCTTGGGACAGCTCAGAGCCTCAATTTTCTCAGCTGGCAAATGGGATCACATCAGCACCTCTTTGTTCATGACCAGCACTTTGTGGATGGGCTGTGCTATATGACACATATGGTGCTCCCACCAGCATCACAGAGGATACAACAGGCCACAGTAGGACCTGAGCTCTGAGCTCAACCTAGGCTGACAAATGTCTAGGCTGGGAATGAAGCTAGAGGGGTGTCCTCACAGTGTGCAGAAAGCAGAGAAGAGGCCTCTGAACTGGTTGAGAGAGGACCCTCATAAAGAACCTTCCATCCACAATCATTTCAAGGCCTGGTGGTATTTTGTAACTGTAGTATGACCATATTTTTGCCCCCAAAGAATCCCAGAAATAACTAATGGTTGAAGTCCTTGCCAGAAGTGCCATCAGGATAGCAATGTCAATATGGTGTTATTGTCCCCAGGCTGATGCTGCTGGGCAGTGACCCTTTGGTAGAGCATGTTTCCCCAGTATTCTTGAGCTCTGCACAAAACTAGCATAACAGCAGAAAGTCCACACCCCCTTCTCCATGTCAGAGGTCAGCACTGAACCAGCTTTGGGGACTCTTGTCCCCTGGAAGCCACCCCTGGGCTTTATTTTATAGGGAGCTGTTTGCTCACCTGGCTGAAGGAAGAATCCTTGAGTTAAGAAGCATGTATAATTTTAACAACTCTTCTTTTTGTTCCATGGGTTCAGAATGACTTTGGTAATCCCCTTTTCTGGAAAACTGCCCACTTGCCCCAGTTTCATTATTTTCTTTTGAAGTTGAGAAACGCACACCACCTTCATAGCAACCCCTTAGGTCAATCATAATGAATCTATAGAATACTGAACACAAAGGGAATACTGTAAAGCAACCAGGCGAAAAAGATCTCTAAGGAATGACAATCGCCTAAAACCTAACCTTTCTCAAACCCTAATCAAAGCCAGAAGACAGCAGAATAGTGTCTTAAAAGTGCTGAAAGGCCATAAATGTCAACCTGGAGTTCTACAGCCAAACAGACTGCCTTTCAAGCACACAAGTATCAAGTAAAAGAGAACACTGACTGTCAAAAGACTCCTGACAAAAGAATAGAAATAGTTTTCTTTTCCAATTTGGATAACTTCTATTTCTTCTTGACTAATAACTCTTGTTAGAACTTTCAGTGCAATGTTGAACAGCAGTGGCAAAAGCAGGCACCTTTGTTTTGTTACTAGTCTGGGTGGTGGGGGGAAGCTTTCAGGTGTTTCACCATTAAATATCATGGTTTTACATAAATACTTAATTGGATTGGGAATTCCCTTATAGTCCTAGTTTCTGAGGAGTTTTTGTTTTTCAATCATGAAAGGGTACTGAATTTCTTATCATGTGTTTTTTGGCGTCAATTAAAATGATCATGTGGTTTTCTTTCTTTATTCTATTAATGATTACGTTAGTTTTGTGTGTTGAACCAACCTTGCATTCCTGAGATAAATTCTTCCTTGGTCATGGGGTATATTCCTTTCAATATGCTTCTGGATTTGGTTTGCTACTAGTATGTTGAGGATTTTTGCATCCATATTCAAAAGGGATATTTATCTACAGAAACTTTTCCTATGATATCTTTGCCTGGCTTTGGTATCAGAGTAATGTTGATCTCATGGAATAAGTTAAGTCTTCATTGCAATTCTGTGTTTTTGAAGACTTGAACACTAAAAATGGCAAAATATTGTTGAAATATATTAAAGGATACTTAAGTTAATGGGGAGACATGCTGTGTACATGGATTGACTTAATATTGTTAAGATGGCAATAATTCCCAACATGATGAAGAGATTGATGCATGGCTATCAAAATTTCAGCTGCCTTTTTTGCAGAAAAAGAAAAGCTTATCCTAAAAGTTATATAAAATTGCAAGGGCTTGAGAGGTGGAGCAAGATGGCAGCCGAGTAACAGCTTCCTTGCATCTGGGCACCGTGAGTCTGGGGAGATAGGACTCCAGGCATCTCTGGCTGGTGGGAACTGCCTATCATCACTCCTATGAAGATACAGGGAGTCAGCGAGAGACTTCTGGACCCCAAGAGGAGGACTAAAACAGTGGAAAACCGGCAAGTGGTCGCGTGTGTTCAATCCGTCTAAACCCGCCCACAACTGCACAAGAACTTAAAGAGCAAGAGGAAGTGAAAGGAAAATTAGGGCAAGGAAACAGATAAAAGAAATCACTCATGAGGAAGAATCAGCAGAAAACTCCAGGCAACATGAAGAACCAGTCTAGAACAACCCCACCAAGGGACCATGAGGTAGCTACTGCAGATGATTCCACCAGTATAGAAATGTTAGGAATGACAGAAAGGGAATTTAGAATACACATGTTAAAAACAATGAAAGAAATGATGGAAACAATGAAGGAAATTGCTAATAAAGTGGAAAATAACCAAAAGGAAATCCAAAAACAGAATCAAATAAGAAATGAACGATATGAAGAATATAAAAAGGATATAGCAGACCTGAAGGAACTGAAACAGTCAATTAGGGAACTTAAAGATACAATGGAAAGTATCAGCAACAGGTTAGACCATGCAGAAGAAAGAATTTCAGAGGTAGAAGACAAAGTTCTTGAGATAACTCAGACAGTAAAAGAGGCAGAAAAGAAGAGAGAGAAAGCAGAACGTTCACTGTCAGAATTATGGGACTTTATGAAGCGTTCCAACATACGAGTTATAGGAATTCCAGAAGGGGAAGAAGAATGCCCCAGAGGAATGGAAGCCATACTAGAGAATATTATAAAAGAAAATTTCCCAAACATCACCAAAGATTCTGACACACTGCTTTCAGAGGGATATCGGACCCCAGGTCACCTCAACTCTAACCGAGCTTCTCCAAGACACATTGTGATGAACCTGTCCAAAGTCAAGACAAAAGAAAAGATTCTGCAAGCTGCCAGGAGTAAGCGCCAGTTGACCTACAGGGGCAAATCCATCAGAGTTACCGCAGACTTCTCTAATGAAACTTTCCAAGCAAGAAGACAATGATCATCTACCTTTAATCTACTTAAACAGAACAATTTCCAGCCCAGAATTCTGTACCCTGCTAAGCTAAGCTTCAAAATTGACGGAGAAATCAAATCATTTACGGATATACAAACATTGAGGAAATTCGCCACAACAAGACCAGCTCTACAGGAAATACTTCAACCTGTTCTGCACACTGACCACCACAATGGATCAGCAGCAAAGTAAGAACTCAGAAATCAAAGGACAAAACCTAACCCACACTGATGCAAAAGATAAAACTAAGCAATGGACTCTCACCAAATAAGACGAATAGAATACTACCACACTTATCAATTATCTCAATAAATGTTAATGGCTTGAATTCCCCACTGAAGAGACATAGATTGGTTGACTGGATTAAAAAACACAAGCCATCCATTTGCTGTCTGCAAGAAACACACCTGGCCTCAAAAGACAAATTAAAGCTCCGAGTCAAGGGTTGGAAGACAATTTTTCAGGCAAACGGAATTCAGAAGAAAAGAGGAGTTGCAATCTTATTTTCAGATACATGTGGATTTAAAGCAACTAAAGTCAAAAAAGACAAAGATGGTCACTTTATATTGGTCAAGGGAAAACTACAACAAGAAGACATTTCCATTCTAAATATTTATGCACCCAATTTAAATGCTCCCAGATTCCTGAAGCACACCTTACTCAGTCTGAGCAATATGATATCTGATAATACCATCATAACAGGGGACTTTAACATACCTCTTACAGAGCTGGACAGATCCTCTAAACAGAAATTAAACAAAGATGTAAGAGATTTAAATGAGACCCTAGAACAACTATGCTTGATAGATGCATATAGAACACTCCACCCCAAAGATAAAGAATATACATTCTTCTCATCACCCCATGGAACATTCTCCAAAATTGATCATATCCTGGGACACAAAACAAATATCAACAGAATCAAAAGAATTGAAATTTTACCTTGTATCTTTTCAGACCATAAGGCACTAAAGGTGGAACTCAACTCTAACAAAAATGCTCAAGCCCACCCAAAGGCATGGAAATTAAACAATCTTCTGTTGAATAACACATGGGTGAAGGAAGAAATAAAACAGGAAATCATTAACTTCCTTGAGCATAACAATGAAGACACAAGCTACCAAAACCTGTGGGATACTGCAAAAGCAGTTTTGAGAGGAAAATTCATCGCTTTAGATGCCTACATTCGAAAAACAGAAAGAGAGCACATCAACAATCTCACAAGAGATCTTATGGAATTGGAAAAAGAAGAACAATCTAAGCCTAAACTCAGTAGAAGAAAAGAAATATCCAAAATCAGAGATCAATGAAATTGAAAACAAAAGAATCATTCAGAAAATTAATGAAACAAGGAGTTGGTTTTTTGAAAAAATAAATAAAATAGATAAACCATTAGCCAGACTAACTAGAAATAGAAAAGTAAAATCTCTAATAACCTCAATCAGAAACGATAAAGGGGAAATAACAACTGATCCCACAGAGATATAAGAGATCATCTCTGAATACTACCAGAAACTCTATGCCCAGAAATTTGACAATGTGAAGGAAATGGATCAATATTTGGAATCACACCCTCTCCCTAGACTTAGCCAGGATGAAATAGACCTCCTGAACAGACCAATTTCAAGCACTGAGATCAAAGAAACAATAAAAAAGCTTCCAACTAAAAAATGCCCTGGTCCAGATGGCTTCACTCCAGAATTCTATCAAACCTTCAAGGAAGAGCTTATTCCTGTACTGCAGAAATTATTCCAAAAAACTGAGGAAGAAGGAATCTTCCCCAACACATTCTATGAAGCAAACATCACCCTGATACCAAAACCAGGAAAAGACCCAAACAAAAAGGAGAATTTCAGACCAATCTCACTCATGAACATAGACGCAAAAATTCTCAACAAAATCCTAGCCAATAGATTACAGCTTATCATCAAAAAAGTCATTCATCATGATCAAGTAGGCTTCATCCCAGGGATGCAAGGCTGGTTTAACATACGCAAGTCTATAAACGTTATCCACCATATTAACAGAGGCAAAAATAAAGATCACATGATCCTCTCAATAGATGCAGAAAAAGCATTTGATAAAATCCAGCATCCTTTTCTAATTAGAACTCTGAAGAGTATAGGCATAGGTGGCACATTTCTAAAACTGATTGAAGCTATCTATGACAAACCCACAGCCAATATTTTACTGAATGGAGTAAAACTGAAAGCTTTTCCTCTTAGAACTGGAACCAGACAAGGTTGTCCTCTGTCACCTTTACTATTCAACGTAGTGCTGGAAGTTCTAGCCAATACAATTAGGCAAGACAAGGAAATAAAGGGAATCCAAATGGGAGCAGAGGAGGTCAAACTCTCCCTCTTTGCTGACGACATGATCTTATACTTAGAGAACCCCAAAGACTCAACCACAAGACTCCTAGAAGTCATCAAAAAATACAGTAATGTTTCAGGATATAAAATCAATGTCCACAAGTCAGTAGCCTTTGTATACACCAATAAACAGTCAAGATGAGAAGCTAATTAAGGACACAACTCCCTTCACCATAGTTTCAAAGAAAATGAAATACCTAGGAATATACCTAACGAAGGAGGTGAAGGACCTCTATAAAGAAAACTATGAAATCCTCAGAAAGGAAATAGCAGAGGATATTAACAAATGGAAGAACATACCATGCTCATGGATGGGAAGAATCAACATTGTTAAAATGTCTATATTTCCCAAAGCTATCTACCTATTCAATGCCATTCCTATCAAAGTACCTACATCGTACTTTCAAGATTTGGAAAAAATGATTCTGCGTTTTGTATGGAACCGGAAAAAACCCCGTAAAGCTAAGGCAGTTCTTAGTAACAAAAATAAAGCTGGGGGCATCAGCATACCAGATTTTAGTCTGTACTACAAAGCCATAGTGGTCAAGACAGCATGGTACTGGCACAAAAACAGAGACATAGACACTTGGAATCGAATTGAACACCAAGAAATGAAACTAACATCTTACAACCACCTAATCTTTGATAAACCAAACAAGAACTTACCTTGGGGGAAAGACTCCCTATTCAATAAATGGTGTTAGGAGAACTGGATGTCTACATGTAAAAGACTGAAACTGGACCCACACCTTTCCCCACTCACAAAAATTGATTCAAGATGGATAAAGGACTTAAATTTAAGACATGAAACAATAAAAATCCTCAAAGAAAGCATAGGAAAAACACTGGAAGATATTGGCCTGGGGGAAGACTTCATGAAGAAGACTGCCATGGCAATTGCAACAACAACAAAAATAAACAAATGGGACTTCATTAAACTGAAAAGCTTCTGTACAGCTAAGGATACAATAACCAAAGCAAAGAGACAACCTACACAATGGGAAAGGATATTTACATATTTTCAATCAGACAAAAGCTTGATAACCAGGATCTATAGAGAACTCAAATTAATCCACATGAAAAAAGCCAACAATCCCTTATATCAATGGGCAAGAGACATGAATAGAACTTTCTCTAAAGATGACAGACGAATGGCTAACAAACATATGAAAAAATGTTCATCATCTCTATATATTAGAGAAATGCAAATCAAAACAACCCTGAGATATCATCTAACCCCAGTGAGAATGGCCCACATCACAAAATCTCAAAACTGCAGATGCTGGCATGGATGTGGAGAGAAGGGAACACTTTTACACTGCTGGTGGGACTGCAAACTAGTACAACCTTTCTGGAAGGAAGTATGGAGAAACCTCAAAGCACTCAACCTAGACCTCCCATTCGATCCTGCAATCCCATTACTGGGCATCTACCCAGAAGGAAAAAAATCCTTTTATCATAAGGACACTTGTACTAGACTGTTTATGGCAGCTCAATTTACCATTGCCAAAATGTGGAAACAGCCTAAATGCCCACCAACCCAGGAATGGATTAACAAGCTGTGGTATATGTATACCATGGAATACTATTCAGCTATTAAAAAAAATGGAGACTTTACATCCTTCGTATTAACCTGGATGGAAGTGGAAGACATTATTCTTAGTAAAGCATCACAAAAATGGAGAAGCATGAATCCTATGTACTCAATCTTGATATGAGGACAATTAATGACAATTAAGTTTATGGGGGGGAAGCAGAAAGAGGGATGGAGGGAGGAGGGTGGGGCCTTGGTGTGTGTCACACTTTATGGGGGCAAGACATGATTGCAAGAGGGACTTTACCTAACAATTGCAATCAGTGTAACTGGCTTATTGTACCCTCAATGAATCCCCAACAATAAAAAAAAAAAAAAAAAAAATTGCAAGGGCTTGCAAAGAGTCAAACAATGTTTGAAGAAAGAATAACACAGTTGGAGGACTCACATTTATTGATTCCAACAGTCATTACAAAGTTACAGTAATAAAAAAATCAAAATACAAAGTCAGACAATTAAGTTTGCAAACTCATCCTAGAAAAATTGCTACATACTTCATTTCTGAATGTCACTATGGTCACCAGATGGCCAAAGTATGTCAAAGGTGACTGTACATCTATCAAATTGAGAGTAACAGAATGGAGAGTCTAAAATAGATATACCTATGGTAAATTTGATTTTCCACAAGGATGTCCAGACTATCATGGGGGAAAGAATAGTCTTTTAAACAAATGCTTCTGAAACCACTGTATCTAAACATGCAAAAGAATAAAGTTGGACTCTTATATACGAAAATTAACTCAGTGACCTAATTATGCAAGTTAGAACTGGAAATTTCTTAGGAGAAAACATAGATGTAAGCCTTTGTGACCTTGGATTTTGCAGTGGTTTCTTACATGTGACACCAAAAGCACATGACATGAAGAGGGTCCAGGAATGGAGGAGGAGAGATGGCCAAACTTCCCTAAGAGAAAGCAGGTTCTGGCCACACCAGCTTTTTCCAGGCAAGCTCTGCAGGTGGAGCTTGAGCTAGACCTTGGGTACAAGCGAAGGGATCTGGTAGGAGACTGAGAAGAATGTTACTGTCAGGGGATACCCTTGCAAGATTAAACCCCAAGAATGCCAGGAATCAGCAATATACAGGTACAATGCCCAATGACAATAGTACTAAGGGTCTTTTGTGTACAGTGCTGTATCACCTACATAGTTCTTGCACATGCTATATCCCCTGGGAGCTTCCCAATGGCAGGTGAGTTATGCAGTCCGGATGCCATCTCAACAGCAAAATATGAGACTTGTCCTCGAAACCAACCACTAGTCCTTCCTCTGCATCTCACAGCACAACCCAGTTGCAAGGTGCATTGGCGGCTCCATTATTTTTTTCACCCTTCAAGATGGGCAGACTACCAGGGGTGCCTGACCTTTTTTCTTGTTTGACACACATGGGAAGAATAAGAGTTGTCTTGGGCCACACATTAAATGCATAATACTAACAAAAACTGATGAATTTTTAAAAAGTTGCGTGCATACTTTTCATGCTATCTATCCAACACCACAGGTAAGCAAAAACAGTCCTGAGATAATCTGCCTGTGGCTGGCCCTTTGTGGGTTTTTGGTCACAGGTGTCGTGAGGCCCAGGTTTTCCAGATCAGCCCTAGCTCAAGGGAAAGGCTCAACACAGACACACCTGGAATGTGAAGGTGATTTTGAGCAAGGGTTATGGGACTCTGTCCCAGGCAGGTCTCTCAACCTCTCTCAATAATCCAATCAGTGGCTCCTGAATCACCTGTTTGTTTCTGCTGCGCTCAGATCTAGTTTGTGAGCCTTGCATAGAAATTCTAGTCCAGTGGTTCTCAACCTTCCTAATGCCACAGCACTTTAATACAGTTCCTATGGGTCACGACCCACAGGTTGGCAATCGCTGCTCTAGTCCCTGCTCTAACCTCTGCCCTGTCCATTCAGTTCCCTAGAAGGATGATGTTGTATTCTTTCCTGAGTGTTCCATCTCCGGTGTCTCCTGCACCCAATAATTGATTTAGAAAAGTAGGAAGAAAAACAACTGTGTCTTTGCTAAGACTGGAGCTAGGCTTTCTTTAGCTGATCTTTCTTCATTTTTCTTCACTAGTGATCAAAATGGATTCCTCCATAGGAAGCAGAAAGATAATCCCACCCACAGGATGGAGAAGACAGAATCATGCTTCAGGAAATGGGACTTGAGCTTGGCATGGGACACTCAGCCTCCTCAGAAAAAGAGATTTATCTTCTGAAGTTCACTGCTGTCTTAGGCAGCTGTGAGGGACCCTGAGAATGTGCACTGGAGTCTAGAGTTGTAGCTGGTGGTGCAGAGCTGCAGCCCAGCCACGAAGGGTTCTTGCTGGAGGAGGAAGGCCCAGGGAGGAGATAAGCCCACACCCCGTCCCCACTACCCCACCTTGCAGATCCCTCCACTTGTCCTGGGGTCACCGCAGCCCTCCATTTCTCTCTGGGCTGCCCTATTCTGCAAAGCTGTTATGATTTTGTATTTATTTCACATATACCCACATATTAACTGTGCCCACCTCTCCATCTGCCCTGCCTCAGAAAGAATGGTCCATTTAATTGAAAGAGCCCTGATTCTGGAATTGGCCACCAGTTAACAGGGAACTTTGAACAAGTCATTCCCTGCTTTGAATCTGACTGCTGTAAAATGAGAGGAATAAAAGGAGTTTTCCAAACTGGGTCATGTGGAACACAGAAGATGGTGAAACTCAGGGCAAAAATTCTCCAGGTCAAATAAGGAAATTCTGACCATGGCCCTCTTTATAATTCGAAGTCACATTGCCAAATAAAATTCAGGTACTTAGAGCCCTGATAAGGAGAACCCTCTCTAATTTTCTTTAATCTGGCATCCCCAAACCTTCTTGACCAGAGAACATTCTCCTCCTTTTTCAGTGGGAAATCAATTAAGATCTTGAGGAATGTAATCTTCAATAGATTAATCTGAAAAATAATGACCCGATTACTAAACTCCCTATAAGTTTAAACTCATCACATTTTGGAAAATAGAAGCCCTAAATGGGGATACTATCTCAATTAAAAATTAACTCATTATAAGACAAGCAGGCCAGTTGATAAACCAGAATGAACATCAGTGCAGACCCCAGAGTACAGCAGTCCAACGAGTGGCAGAGGCAGCCAGCCCAGCTAGGGCAGAGGAGGAATGAGCCCACCTGCCCCTGACTCCTTTCCTGAGATCCTGCCCCAGAACAATGTCCCCTTCTCAAGCAGGAATCTGGACAAAGCAAGTGAGTCAAAGAGCTGCCTTTTTCTCTTCCCAGTGCCCCAGGACAGCAGCTCCTTTCATCTTCAAGAGTATTGTTGTAAAAGATCTCTCCTTATTCCAAAGGGGATTTTACAGAAAAGGAGCTCTGCTGGGTGTATACATAATTGGGTTTCTTCTTCTAGTTGAAAGAGCTGTTCTGCACTGATATGTGAAGTAGACCTCTGTCATTTCTGTTGTCCCTCAGCCTCCTGTGTTGTTGAGTTCATTCCTTCCTTCCCTCTGCAGGTAGATGCCGCACCTGCCAGGGGCTGGACCTGAGGTCTGAACAGGAACCAGAGAGACAGGCCAGGGTTTACTGTTTTCATCTTTACCTCTCATGTGCATTCATAGCTCCTCAAGGCTACTGTAAGTTCGTTGGGGCAAAGCCTGGTTCTTCTTTGATCTCTGACAGTGCCCACAGTGACACGTGATCACTTGCATGCACTGGGCTGCCACACATAGCTACTGGGTGAGGTAGCTGGGCCAGGCTTTGTCCAATGAGGTGCAAAAGCAAATCTTTTATACAAAGAGGATATTTGACTATTACTCATTTAATAGTCAAAGACTCAAGAAAATATGAGGCTAAGAAGGGAACCGAAATCTTGGAAAGGAGTCCTCAGGTGCCCCCATCACCTTATGGGCACGGCATATGGAAGACTTGGGTTAGAACTCCTGGCTGTTTACCAAGAATCATACAAGAAAAGAGAAAAGAAAAAGCAAGAAAACAACAAAACCCCTTGGCTGTTCTTCACTAGAGATCTTGGGCACATTACTTCATTTCTCTGTCCTTCTCTTTCTTAACCTAAAATGGGGATATTACTAATCCCTTCACAGATCGTTAAATGAAATGATGGACATTGCATGTACATTGCCTGTACAGAAGCATTATTAATGCTATAATTTCAACTATTTATGCACAGCAAAAACGTTTAAAGAGGGGTTGGAAAGAAAAAAAAGTCTTCCATAATTAACAAACTGTCCTACAAAAACGTAATGATGTAATATAATTCCTATTAGAATAGGAAAAATAATTTTAAAATTCTGATGGAAGAATAAATATTCAAGAATCGCCAGGAAGAAATTTAAAAAGTAGTAGTGGGGAGGAACGTACCCTAGCAAAATTAAAACTTGGGCCTAAAGGTACAAGAATAAGTCTAAGTTTCTCATTTTGGTACCAAAATATACAAATATATCTTTGCCCAAGAACAGAGAGTTCAAAAATAGACCCCAAATATGTGAGAGTACATAATAAAGGTGACATTTCTGTTCAGTGGATGAGCAGTTTATTTACTTAAATGTTGCCAGTATAATTGGCTCTGCACCTAGGTTGAATAAATTTAGATCCTTTCTGTACAGTATTTGCAATAATAATTTCCAGATGGATTAAAGATTTCATAGAATGACTAATACTTTAAAAGGTAAAATAAAATACAGGAGAGGGAAATACCGTATTAGGTAAGGTCTGACAACAGAAGCCATAACAAGAATTATGGACAGATGTAAATTCATAAGTATTAAAATGATCTCTCTAAAAATGCCATCATAAAGTCAAAAGACAGACATTATTTGTGAATGACACAGTATAACACACATGATGGATAAAAGGATAATCTCCCTGGTATAAAGAGATCTTACTAATATAAATTGATAAGAAAATGACAAAAAGGCTCAGCATCTGTAGCTCAAGCAGCTAGGACGCCTGCCACATACACCGGAGCTGGTGGGTTTGAATCCAGCCCAGGCCTGCCAAACAATGACTATTACAACAAAAAATTAGCTGGGTGTTGTGGCTGGCACCTGTAGTCCCAGCTATTTGGGAGGTTGAGGCAAGAGAATCGCTTAAGGCCAAGAGTTTGAGGTTGCTGTGAGCTGTGACGCCACAGCACTCTACTGAGGGCAACATAGTGAGACTCTGTTTCCATAAAAAATAATAATAATAAAATACTGGAGATTATTCAAATGTCCTCCAATGTAAGAATGAGTGAATAAATTGTGACTGGTCCAACATATCATAAAATAATACACTGCAATGAGGATAAATGAACTCTTGTTACCTGCAATCGCACGGATAAATTCACAGTATAATGCTCTGTGAATTCACAGTATAATGCTCTGTGAATTCACAGTATAATGCTTCTTTTGAAAGAAGCCAAATCAAGAACAAAAGATGGGGGAAATGTTCTAGATTGGGCGAGACCAAAGAGAATGCTACAGATAAATGCAGTGAATGAAGCTGAAGTCCAGATTTTTTGAAAAACTATAAAATATGTTTGGAGATAATCAGGAAAATCTGTGTGTGGACTATATGTTGGATGAAGTTACTGAAAAAAATGCTGATGTTCTTAGGTGTGGTAATAATGATGAGGTTGTGTAGAAACGTGTCCTAATTCACGGGAGATGCGCCCTGAAGTGTGTAGGAGTGAATACCACGATGTTTGTAGATTACTATGAAATGACATGGCAAAAGGAAATGTGTGTATTTAAAGAAAAAGAGACATGGAATCAATATGGCAAAACTAAATTAAAGACTGGTGTACGGAGGTAAGGAGGTTGAATGGCTATTAGTCACATTACTTTGTCAACTTTTTTTTTCTGAAGAAAATAAAAGCAAAAATAAATGTAATGCACGTCAATTATAAAATTCATAAAATACTTTAAAAAGAAAATCGGAATAGAAAATCCAAATAGACTTCTCCTTAAAGAAATTGCATCACTAGAGCATATCTGCTGTTTTTATTCAACATTGAATTGTAGCTCCTAGTCATACAGCAATCAGAAAAAAATAAACGAACAAGGATTAAACAGAAAAAAACAAAATTATCCACATAGAAGTCTAAAAAGAATCTCCCGAGAAATTATAACTAAGAGAGTTTGGCAAGGTTGCTGCATATAAGATAAATAAGCAAAGATAAAAAGCTTTTCTATATCCTAGCATCATAGAGCTATAAAAAGTAATTTAAGATTTAAGTGTTGCAACAAAAATATTCAAAGAATAAATCTAACAAAAGGTACATGAGATCTCCTATGTGGTGAACAATATAACTTTATTGAAAGACATTCAAAAAGGCTATGATAATGGAGGAAAAGCTATGTTCATATTTGGGAAGATTTGATCTCACAAATTTGACAATTTCCATCCAATCAATTTCTTAAATTCAATTTTTATCCAAATTCTCAAAAGGTTTTTCCTTGAACTTGATAAATGGATTCTAAATACATGTATGGAAGAACAAGAATAGCCAAGACAGTTTAGTGGAGCTTGTTTTGGCAGGTATTAAGACTTAATATAAAGCCAGTGTAATCACGACAGTATTGGTTATGGGAGCTATCATGGACATGTAGATTAACAAAACAGAATAGAGTCAAAAACACGGATGACGGGCTGGGTGCAGTGGTTCATGCCTGTAATCCTAGCACTCTGGGAGGCCGAGGCAGGTGGATTGCTTGAGCTTACAGTTTCAATCAAGCCTGAGGAAGAGCGGGACCCCATCTCTACTAAAAATAGAAAAAACTGAGGCAAGAGGATCACTTGAGCCCAAGAGGTAGAGGTTGCTGTGAGCTATGATGACGCCATGGCACTCTACCCAGGGCGACAGCTTGAGACTTTGTCTCCAAAAAGTAAAAAAAGAAAGAAACATAGATGAAAACATTATATTCCCACATGAATAAGGAAATTTAGACTTGTCAAAGCTGGCATTGCAAATTATTGTAAAAGGATGGACTAGTCAATCAGGCGTGTGCAGACAATTGCTTATGGGAAAAGTAAAATTAGATCTCTACCCCCAACTAAACACAGAAAAGTCACAAGCGGATTAATGACTTACTGCAACAAATGAAAGTTTAAAGCTTTCCAGAATATAGGATATTTTTATTAAAAAAAAAAAAAACACACAAAAAGCGAGAGTGAGACCCCAACTCATGAAAAAAATGGAAGAACCCAGCCCCGCAGTGAATGCCTGTAATCCCAGCGGCTTCTGGAGGCTGAGGCAGTGGGATGCCCACAGTCCGAGTCTGAGGTTGCAGTGAGCTACCATGTCACTGCACTCTCTCTGCTCAGGGGCATAGGGTGGGACCCTGTCTTGACTCAAAAAAAAATAAAAAAAGCAAAGAAATAAAAATAAAAAATAAGGAAATAAAAAAAGAGCACAGCCAAAGAAAATTGATAAATTGACAATCGTAACATACAGTATGTTTGTGTAACAAAAGTCACCATAAACAAAATGAAGTCATGAGTCACTCATCAGGAGAGGCAAGCTTCCAAAGAGACGACAGACGCAGAATTAGGGTCAGTGATAAAGAATTTCTAGGAAGTAATAAGATATACAATAGTAAACGGACGAAACCCAAGGAAAGACAGCTCTCAGAAGCAGCAGCATGAACACCATCTAGGAAAAGGTGATCCGTCTTGTTGATAATTAGGGAATACAAATTAATCTCAATTGGTTTTTATTTTGCCCCCATTGGGGCAAAAATAAGTCAGATAACAAGTATGACAAAGATGAGAAAACTTTCAGTGTTAGAGGGTGGCACTAGGTTGGACAGTCACTTCACTATAACTCAGTATGCATCGCCTACAACCTCTTTGTCCACTCCTGGGGACGTTCTACAGCAACTCTCGTGCAGAAAAAAGATGTATGCAAATCCTCAATTTCATGTTTATTGTGGTATAAATTGGAAACAACCTCCTTGCCCATCAGCAGGAGAACAAACTACTTTTGGTGTCGTCAAATAACAACATACTATAAACCAGTGAAAATAAATGAACCTGAGCTGTGCATGGATAAATCTCACAAACATAATTGGGACGAAGACTAAGTTAGTAAAAAATGCATTCCATGTAATAGTCTTTATAGAGAATTTTACAATATGAAAAACACCGTAAATTAAAAATCACATATTAAAAAAAACACAAAAATGCACATGAAAAGGATAACCATTAAATCCCAGACATTCCAGATTACTTCTAAAAAAAAGGAAAGGATGGCAGAGAAGGGAACTGTCAGCTGTCATGGCTTCTCTTTTATCCTGAGTGGTAGGAACCCAGATGCTCATTATATTTGCCTCTGAACAGTTTTTTGCTATGTCGAAATGTCATAAAAAAATAAAAAGAGGCACGAAAAATACAAAGCCTGATAGAAAACATGTAGAACTACCTGTAAATGCCAGAGAGTAGCCCCCGGGGTGGCTGGTCCTGCCTTGGGTGGCGTGGGAGCTCTAGGAAGGGGCACCACCCACACAGCCTCCGTCTGGAGTGGGTCTTTGATGGTGATGATGATGACTGGCAGCAATCCTGGGGATAGAGGGAAACTTGTCCTGCAGCACAGCTCAGACACCTGCCACAGGTCACGGACAGTTTGAATTCCTTTCCTGGAGCATCCCAGCTATTAGGGACTTGCTACCCAATCATTTATTCAGTATTATGACAAATATTCACTGACTCCTATGTGCCCAAGAAACTAGAGGAACAATCGCGAGCAAAAAGGACTTGATTCCTGACATGCAAGATGACCTGGTGGAGGAGATGGGCCTTAGTCTCATGATCACAGAAATAAACGTAGTAGAACCTCTAAGTTGACCACCCAAGGGCCTGGAACAAACCGGTCCACATACAGACGGTGGTCCACACAAAGAACTAGACCTACTGTACTGAAACGTACATGTGGTGCATTGCAGGCCTATGAAAATGAGGTCAGCTTACGAGGTGGTCAGTGTAGGGAGGTGGCCAGCTCTAGAGATTCTACCGTATGTAGAAGAGTGCGGCAAAGGAATACCAAAGGGTGCTGTGAGGGAGCAAGTCACATGCTGTGAGGGAGCAAGTCACATCACCCAGATCAAGTTCAGAACCAGAAAAACTCCCCCAGGGAAGAGCATGAGAGCTGCAGTTTGAAGGGGAGAAGGAGTAACAGCGGGAGGATCAGGGGAGGGTGCCTTAGAGTTGCTGGGGTGGGGTGGTGGCCTGTGGCAAAGGCCGCACAGGGGTGAGGGAAGAGGAAGCTGGAGAGGGGCAGAGCGAGGCCTGGAAGTCCCGCTTGGACACCCAAAGCAATCAGAGGACATTCAATCATTCTGATGTATAACTGATTTGTGTTTTTAGAAGTTCACTCTGATGACAATACCAAGCACACAGCCACTCTAGAAAACAGCTTGGCAGTTTCTTACGAAGTTAAACACACACTTGGCCAGATGACCCAAGAGGAAGGAGAGCTTATGTTCCCACAAAGTCCTGCACGTGATTATTCTGTTCATAACCTCTAAGCACTGGAAACAATCCAAATGTCCTCCAGTGGGTGAATCAACAATCTGTTGTGCACACATAGGACAAATAACAACATGAGTACACCTCAAATGCATTTTGCTAAGCAAAAGGTGTCAGATGCAAAGAGACATTCTGTTGATCCCATTCATGTGACATTCTGGAAATGACAAAACCATGGGGAAAAAAACAGACCAGTGGCTCCCAGGGGCTGGGGCTGGGGGAGAAGTTGGTTACAAAGGGCACGAGGGAACATTTTGGAGACGTTCTCTATCTTGATCATGGTAGCAGCTGGCTATGTGATGGATACATTTATCAAAACTTACAGAGCTGCCACACCAAAAAGGGTGAATTTTATTGGATATGAATTATGCCTCATTAAACAAAAAAAAGAAAATTAAAAAAAAAAAAATCACTCTGCCAGCCCATTTGGAGTTCTGTGCCCACTGTGAAGAATCCTCTTCCCCCCTGCAGGGAATGCAGAGAACTTGAGAGCAAGATCAGGAGTGTCTCCGGTTCCAGAGTTAAAGGAGGTATCCAAAATCAAGGAGGTTATTAGGGGCTGAGGCTGTAGGTCTCACAGGGGTGCGGCGTATCTTAAAGATACCGTAGCCTTGGTCACTGCTGGCTCCCTACCCTGCATGGGCTGTTGGTTTAATCTGAGCCCACTGGAGGCAGAGAGATTTAGGGTGTTGCTAGTACCCCCCTTGAGACCCGTATTTGGTGAGTGTATGTAAAGCCTGCCCCAAGCAGCTCTCGTTCTTGTTGGGACAATCCCGTATGGATTCCTTGGTGAGATGCAGTGAGAGACACTCAAAGTGAATCATATCCGGGTGGCAGAAATAGCCAACGTATGGGTTTGCAAGATTCACAAAGGCAGCTTGAAAGGTTGGATGTACAACATGCTGTTTGACAAGGATGGGAGCGAATGTCCTGGGGTGACTACATGCTTGTCTGCAGATGCAAATTATCCATTGACCACCTCAGCCATCCTTTGGCTAGCATGGAGCCAAAGAAAGAAAGAGAATGACTTTGACTATGACACGGTTTGCTCTAGAGCAAGGGAGAGGCCCGCAGTTCCCAGGGAGCCACCTGGGCTGGCTTTGAGAATGAATCCAAAAGACTACAGTCCTTTGGGCAGGGCTGTGGCATGTAGTGGGGCAGGCTCTGAGCTTCCCTTTCCCTCCCCACAGTGTGGGTGGTGCCCCTGCACCCGAGGGAACCTCTGCTTCTACAGTGGGCCTTTTGGACTGGGCCGATAGCCCTGGGCGGATAGAGACCAACCTCTGTGGACCTTACTCTTGCTGCTGTGAAGACCCATAGGGCTTCAGGTGCAGCTGCCTCACCAGTCCCAGGCTTCTCATGCCCCCTTTGGTGATGACACATGCACAGACACTGGGCCTGCCCTTAGTTCCTGGGGTAAGACGGCAGAGGCTGGGCGGCGTGCTGATGAGCAGAGCCCATATATGGAGTTGGGGGTCTGACTCACAAGGGACTTCAGCCTCTGAGGGCTGAAGGGGGAGGGCTTACACCTGCTCAGGCCCCTGTGCTCCCACCCAGCAGTCCCCACAGGGGCTTCTGGTGCTATGAGGCACCCTTATCTTCTCTCCATCTCATGTCCCTCTGTCTGGTGAAGGCACATGCCCTCCCTTGGAGTCTGGCTTTGCCATCACCCTGCACATGAGGCGGCCAGCTACACCTCCACCTCCCTCAGACCCCAGCGACCAGTCCAAGGAGCAGGAATACAATCCAGGCTGGGCCAATCAGGCACCTTCCATAGAATTTTATATATAGATTTTGGGAAAGAGAAGAACTCTTACCTGTTAAATCATAAGCTTTAGGACCTGGCACAGTGGCTCATGCCTATAATCCCAGCACTCTGGGAGGCCAAGGTGGGAGGATTGCCCAAGCTCAGGAGTTTAAGACCAGCCTGAGCAAGAGCAAGACCCTCTCTCTACTAAAAACAGAAAAAAACTAGCTGGGCATTGCGGTGAGTGCCTGTAGTCCCTGTTACTCAGGAGGTTGAGGCAAGAGGATCACTTGAGCCCAAAAGTTTGAGGTTGCTGTGAGCTATGATGCCACAGCACTTACCTAGAAAGATAGTGAGATTCTACCTCTCAAAAAAAAAATTAATAATAAGCTTTAGGATAGGCCTCCCTCAAGAACTGCCAAAGGTTTAAAGAAACAGAAGGTTAAGACAAAATATATAGAGAAAGAAAGAATGTTATCCTGCTTGAATCCCTGCTCCCAACAGAACCTCAGCACAACTCTTCCCCTGCCTCTGATGGGCCACCTTGAGCTTTGCATGGTGAGAAGAGGGTTGATGCTGTTTTTAGGGATAAAGCAAGTCAGACCCTTGAATCCATCACTCCCAGCCTAGAGCCTCAACTTTTCCTGGGGGACAAGGCTGTTGGCCACCGTTAAGCAGAGACGTCAGGCCTGTCCAGGGAGTGGGTTGGAGCAGCGAGCAAGGGTGGATGGAGGAAAGGGCAGTGCTGGCCAGGAGGCCCTTGCTTTTGTGCTCATTACCCAGTCCTGAAGATACTGGGGCTGGTAGCCTGGCAACCAAGGGGTATTTATAGGCTCCTAAACATCAATAACAAACAGAAACTCCATGGCCTCCTTAGGTCCAAAGCACTAAACAAACATTAAGTAATAAGGAGCCATCCATTTCACCTACCTACCAGAGAATGGCCCCAAATAGTCGGATCCAAGCCTCTTCCCTACGGCCACAGCAGGAAGGCCCCAGTTAGTTTAGTGTGGTTTTGTTAGTTTTGGATTTCCAAAGAATTGTGATTTATTTTTCTCAGAAAAAGAGACACAGAAAAGCCTACCCCACCAAAGGGGTTAAGGAAACGAATCATTACAATATCTGTTGCTTAAAATTTTATAACATTCTACACATTTTAAAGGACAATCACACATTCATTTGGCCCTCACTGTAATCCTAGAAGGAGGCAGGAGTCATCACCCTCATTATACAGATGAGGAAACTGAGGTTCCAAAGGTGGAGGGACTTGCCGAAGGTTAGCAGGTAGCTGGTGAGTTATGTTAACTGAGACTGTGGCTACTCCTGAGGCTGTGGGGCTCTGGGGCCTGGCATTTGGGAGTCTGCCAGTGAAAGACCATCTCTAGCCTCTTGATGGTGAGACCAGGTTTGCCTTCATTTACTTATGGGTATAGTTGTGTCAGTCAAGGCTTTCCAGAGAGGCAGAACCAATGGACTAGGCACATGAGAGAGACTTCCTAGGGGAACTGGCTTATGAGACTGGGCAGGCCAGCTGTGTGCTGGAGAACTAGGAAGGCAGTGGTGCAGTTCAGTGTGAGTCCAAAGTCCTCAGAACAAGGGAAGCTGATGATGTAACCTTCTGTTTGAAGGCCTGAGAAGTAGGGGGCGAAGAGGGGTACTGATGCACGTCTCAGACCACAAAGGCTGGAGGATGCCCTAGATTTCTGATGTCTCAAGGCAGAAGGCAATGTCTCATCTCAGGTCCAGGGGCGAGAGCAGATTCACCTTACTCTGCTGCCTTTCTGCTCTACCCAGGTCCAGCCAGCTGGATGGTGCCCACTCACAGACCTTTCCCACTCAGTCTACCAGTTCAATTGCCAACCTCTTCCAGAAATACCCATTCTTAGTGTTTGTGCTGCTACAAGGAAATACATGAGTCTTGGTAATTTATAAGGAACAGAACTTTATTTCTCACAATTCTGGAGGCTGGGAGGCCTAGCTAGCATCTGGTGAGGGCTGTTCTCTACTTCCAAGATGGTACCTGGAGAGCTGCATCCTCCAGAGGAAAGGAATGCTGTGTCCACACATGGCAGAAGACTGAAAGAGAGCAACCCCCCTTCTGCAGGCCCTTTAATAAAGGCATTAACCCATGAGGGTAGAGCCCTCATGACCTAAACATCTCTCCTAACACTGCCACACTGAGGATCAAGTTTTGAACACATAATTTTGGGGACACATTCCGATAACACACCCTCCTGCAAATACCCAGGGATCCCAGAAATGCTTTATTGACTACCCAAATATCCTTTAATGAGAGTGGTTAAGATCTGGGACTCAGCTATAAGAACGGGCCTGGAGGGAAAGTCCAGTTGGAAAGCAGGAGATGAAGGATTCCAAGAAGGAGCTATCTGGAAAAATAGGGATTTGAGAGATTTTATGTATTCAGAGAATGTGGTACCACATAAAAGGGTATCATAAGCAATCAGTACACAGTAAAAAGCAAGGCAATCAAGCATACAGAACTTAGGGATTTTAAACCCCTGAGAAGCTTAATATAGAGGAAAAGAGATTGAGCTCAGGGACGACTGCCTGAACTTCCAGTTCTGGAACTTATCAGATGCGTAATCTTATATAATCCCTCTGTGCTTCAGCTTACCCATCTGTATAGTGGGGCTGACAATAATACAACATAGGACTATTGCAAAAATGGCATGAATACATATAAAGTGATTAGCATAGTGTTTATCACATAGCAAGAGCTCAGTAATTTTTGCCATTAGTTTTATGGACTCTTATGGGTATATCTACTCTTGTACATAATCCAACCAAAAGACAAATTTAAAAACACAAAATTGGAGATATGACACCATGATCACTGTGTTCATTTAATTGTAGAACAAAAGCACTACTCAGGGTAATGTTAACTATTTTAACAAACTCACCCAAAATATACAAGGATTCAAACATGATAGAGATTTCTGGATTGTGCACATTTCCCGATTGATGGGTAACTGATTGGTGATTTATCTTCAACATTCAGCATGGGCGTACAGGTTGCTGATTCTCATGCATCCAGTCAATGGGAAATGAAAGAGCACAGAGGATCACCCACTGCAGCCTCCACAGGCCAGACCAGAAAGCAACACTCAACACTTCGACCCACTGACCACTGTCTAGAGGCAGGTGTATCTGATTGCAAGGGAGGCTGGAAAAAAATAGTCCAGTGGGGGGAAGAAAATGGTGAATCATTTGGTGAACAACTTCTGTCCCAAAATGCTTTATACGGTGTCAGAACAGAATGTTGATGCTATTAAACTTGGACAAAGTGAAAAAATATTGAGATGGGGAAAGGAAGGTGAGGACATTCATAAGAATGTTCATTTCCTTCTCTTTCTTGGCAGGGCATCCATCTATTCTGCCACAAATTAAAACATGGCGTTAAAAAAAATAATGGCTCTAATCTCAATTTTTTTTTTTTTTTGTAGTTTTTGGCCGGAGCTGTGCTTGAATCCACCACCTCCAGCATATGGGGCCAGTGCCCTACTCCTTTGAGTCGCAGGCGCCACCCACTCTAATCTCAATTTTTCATAATCCTTTTTTCACCTTAAAAGAATCTTTCAAATTAATAACTTACAGAAAAGAACATCTGAAGTTGACAAATTTTAACTTTCATTTTCTTCTGTAAAATTCAAGTAAAATTAAATTTTATACTTTCTAAATTAAAAAAAATGCATATATATCTTAATCTTAATGCCTTCTTTCCACTTCTTAAAGCCTGGAGGTACCAGCTTCAGACTTGCACTCATGGAAGTTCAAGCAAGATCCTATTACCACCATAAGAATCCCTCCACCATCACTTGAGGATGCTCCTGGTCTACCTTCAAAGGCCTCTTTGTTGCCACTGCCACTTGAACTTGTGAAGAGGTTCATGCAGATACCTGTAGTTTCCAAGGACAGCACCCCTTCGGATCTTTGCCTCACCCACAGTGTGGTCTAGGTTTCACTGCCCTGCAGGAAGGAACAGAGGATAAGAACAGAAGACATTGGGGCTGGAAGGACCCAGCTTTTCCACCTGCACATTTCTGTCAAGTGGATGTTGGATCAGAGTTAGAGGGTTGCTGGAATTTGCTCATGTAAACCCTCCTCTTCTCAAAATTGCAGAAATGCAGAGATATAGCATTTTCCAGGACAGGAAATGATCACTTTAGAAAAAAGACGCAGGGAACTTGCAGAAGTCAACAGATCCCTAAGTGCTTTGCAAAGCAACCCTAGCCTAGTTCCCACCAGAATGACTCAAAATTACTGAAGAAAAACTATCCTGCCTGAGGTCTCCCAGGTGCCTGCAGTCTAGAGGGCTCCCATGGACCCTGCCACCAAGAGACACTGAGGGGAGTCCCTACCCTTGATGCTTGCTTTCCAGGGACGGTACACCTGGTACAGATGGCATGCGCCTACAATCTGCCATCAACCCCCCAGAGAGGCTCTCTATCCCGGAGCTCACCCTACCCTAACCCTGCCCATCATTCAGCCTTGGGATCCTCTCAGGGAGGGAAACAGGTCTGCAGACAAACCATGTGCTCTCCCAGCTCCACAGATGTCTCTACCTGATGCTGAATGCAGGTTTAGCTGCCCACTACCCAAGAACCAAACACAAATGGCCAGTGGTGCTGAAGGAAAGGTAGTTTTCTCAAGTGCTAGCAGACCAAGGAGATGGGGGAGCATTGTCTCAAAACCCATCTCATTTCCTTGGCTCGCTGAGCACCTTACAATGGGAAAGGGTTAAGAAGGCTGGTGGCAGAAAGCAAGCTTTGTGCAAGCCATCATGATTTGTTGAATAAGGTTACCAGCAAACAATAGGTTGTCTCATCTTGTACCTGGCAGCTGCGTAAGCAAACAGCAGCAGGTTAATTCTGAACTTTTAAGACAGAAGGAGCCCAAAGCATACTGAAGGTGAAATAGCAACAGGTATGTAAATATTAACATTCTAATTCTCTATTGCTGTAGAACAAGCCACCCCCCAAATTAGTGCCTTACAACAATAATTTATAAATATCTCATGATTCTGAGGATTGACTGATCTCATTTCAGAAGTTCTCAATTGGAGTCTCTCAGACAGTTGCAGTCAGTGGCTGGGAGTGGTGTCATCCAAAGGCTCAACTGGGCTGGGTGTCCCAGATGGCTCATTCGCAAAGCAGTGTGGGCTGCCAGCTACGTGCTCAGCTGGGGCTGTTCAGTGGAGCTTTTATGCATGACTTCTCCACATGCTTGCCCTTCTAGGAATGTAGAAGCTGAGTTCCAGTTAGGAACACCCAGAGTGAGCATTCCAATGGGCCCCGGAAAAACCTGGGAGCCTTCCTGTAAACTAGCCTTGCAAATCTCAGAACATCACATTTCCAGAAAGGAAGCTGGCCCCCACTGCTCAATGTGAGGGGCAGCATGCACTTAAGGAAGGGAAGGAATTGATAGTCACCCTTGGAGACCACCAGCCACACTTCACATGTCTCCATGTTGCCCAGAAACAAAGATTGATATCCTCACAAACGATCACAGTTTTATACTGCATCAAATCAGACGACTCAAAAAAATAAATAAATAAAAAGACCATGCTCCTATTGTAGCTGTCAAGGAAAGGAGACATCGCCTTTATTCATTCCTGAGACACTTAGGCTAGTTATGCACACTTGAAATTTTGAGGGAAAACCTGAAATGTAATTAGGGCTATCAGCAATAAATAACTATTTTGTGATGGAACTGGAGCAAAAGATGAAGGGACTTCTACTTATGAGTAGCACTACAAAGGTACAGATTTCACGTCAGCTCCAGGCCCACAAGTGACCCCTGAATCAGCTTCTCCCCAGGTGGGGCCAAGAAATCAGCATTTTGCAGACTACACCAGGTGATTTTTAAGTCATAGCATTTTTGTTGTATTCATTCTTCACCTAATTAGAATCACACGTAGGCCTGTTGATGAGTATAAAGTGCAATGATTTAGGTTGCACATCTTTTCTCTTGTTCAGCACTTAGCAATTTTTAAAGACATTTTCATTGATATATTTGGTTCTGTTTCCACAATAATGTCCCAGTACTCCTGATGTCTTTGCTCCGTGACACGACCCTAGCCTGGTTTGGCCAACAGAGCCCCTTAAATTCACCACCTTCACTTTGCCTCTGAAATTTCTTCTCCAATATGCTGTTTGATCATTCCCTCAAAAATCTCCCAGATTCCTCCTGCTCCACCTGGAAGCCCACCCTGATTTGGGTGAGGGGAAAGGGGATCACTTTCCCCTTGGGTTCTTCACTAATCAGTCACCAGGTAGACCCATGAAAGTTTTGGGAGGCAGCAGAGAGCCTGGAGTTAAGCCCGGACATGGAGTTGGAGGGCCTGGGAGCCAGCTCAGCCCTGTCCTCTCTGTACTTTGGTGTCCCCATCTGTAAAATGGGGGTGTGGGCTGCCGTCAGTGGTTACACAGTGCTTTGGAGCAGCTTTAGTGCTCGTTAGGATGCATGGCGTATCAGATGAGACGGGCTGGCTGGGGGTGTGAGGACCCCAATCCACACCTCTTGTATCAGAGCAGCTATTTTTCCTCTTTCAAATTCCCAGATAAAGTGTGGGGGGGGGGCAGGGCTGGTTTCCAAAAACAATGAAAAGTGCTCCTTCTGGGCCATATGACCTTTAATTTCCTTTTCAGGCCTGACTTTTCAAAATAGTGGTAACAATTTACAACACTCTAGTGCTAACCACAGGTAAGGCATCGGATCGAGTACTTCTTGCCAATACATCACTTCATTCTCTCCATTCGATGGACCTCAAAACTGAGCCCCACCAAGATGAAGTGCTTTGTCTGGGCCACCCAGCTAGACCCCACACCATGGGACACAAATTCCTTTTGGGGTAGACTGGTGCCACAGCCCTCAGGCTTGGCTGGGACACAGTGAGATCTGCCAACTTGCCTGACTGCTAGCCCAGGTGCTCTAGCCTCAGTTCCTCCCATTTCAGCCCTGGAGCAGTTGAAACAGTGCCAGCGATCTCCAGACATTGGGTGGAGAAAGAGGTGAGGGTGAGGGATGAGAGCAGTGGAGTGAACTTGCAAAGGACTGTGCATGAAGGTGCAGCAGAGCCTCAGGGAGTGGGGTAAAGCCCGCACCCCAGGGTCCATGGGGCAGGACTGTGGGACAGGGCTCTTCTCTGTCCACGCCACATGTTTACTGAGGTGCTGTGATGCTGCTGGCCCTACTCTATACAGACATCAGTGGGCAACACAGGCCCCCAGCCCTGCCCTCCTAGGGCCTGTATTCCAAAAGGGGGACTCAGATCATTAAAAGATAAAACTAGACAGGTAAGGATTATATGGAATATTAAGTGATAAGTGCTAAGGGTTTGGAAAAGTAAGGAAGGGAAGAGAAACAGGGAGTGATGACAAAGGGTGGAGAGCTGGTAATTTTATTTTTTTAATTTTGGATTAATGCGAGGGTACACACAATTAGGTTACATTGTTTGCATTTGTAAGACAAAGCCCGATTTGCATTTGTAAGACAAAGTCCTCTACCCAGGTGTGCCACATACCCTAAGTACTACCCATTAGGTGGTAACTTAAAGACCCCCTCCTGTCACAGCCCACTGCTGCCACCACTTGTCAGGGCCCGGGACTGGCCAGTTGGCCAGCTTCTCTAGGTTCTGGACACAGACCACTATGCTGTTATCTCGCTCAGGAACCATTGCTCTTAGGTACCTGAGGGCTATTTACCTTAGTAGAAGGGAGAGATAGTCTTTGAGGGTGAAGTAGTCTTAGAATAGATCTTGACAGTCTTTAGCAGAGCTTAGTTCAGCAGAGAAACACCGTGCTGGCGTTCTGCAGGCAGGAGAGGAGACAGAGTCAGAGTACGCAGGTCCGTAATAGAATGAACTCGCTCCTGACTGCCACCTCCTTCAGCCTAATACAAGGCTGATCTCATGCCTCTCAGCACCACAAGGGTAGAGACTGCCAATTCACCAATGGTCTCATCTCACGAGCTCTCTCATGCTTATTACGAGAGTTAAATCCTTCCCCGTTCCCTTTTCACCAAGGTGTATCCATTATTGAGCTATATGGATGTTTCTTATAACTCTCCCTCCTCCTAAGCCATAGGCTATATGGGCTGCTACATTTCCCCCTTTTATATACAATCAAAGTAATTTTTAATATGGCAAGGGCAGTTCTTCCTGTTGTCTAGCCCTTTTCTTGCTGGGCAAAAGAACATGGTGATTGTCAAAGTTCAGAATTCCAGATAAGGGCTCTTAAAGGGCCCTGTACAGATTTAAACTTCAGCTGCCGCTAGGGAAAAATGGTGATTGTAATGTTAATTCCCTTGAAGGTCTTTTTAAACTGAGAAAACTGAGAAAGTCTTAGCTGAGAGAATTTGCTGTTTGACTGTAAGAACTTTTCCTTTGCTATCAAATTGTAGTTAACGGACTAACAAAAGATCATGCTTTCCTTGCTGTCTTTGCAAGCAAGGATTTTACTCTCGCCATTCCAGAGGCTTCCCTTCTGCGGTCCTTGGTAGCCAAGACCCCACTGCTTTGATCAGAGGCCTTGCTTCCTTGCCCGAAGCTTTTCCTCTGCTCTTTGCAAGCAAGGATCTTACTCTTGATGTTCCAGAGGTTCTGCTACTTGCAGTCCTTGGTAGCGAAATTATTACTAACAGAGGTTTTGCTTTTCCAAAGGCTCTGTCGCCCTTCACGGTCCTTGGTAACGAAGTTGTCCTTGCTTTAACCACCCTTTACTGCTTCCGCACTTAGTAGCTGGCAAGTTGCTACTTCTGTCTTTAGCAGCTAGCGAACAAAGATGTTGTTTTCCAGCTGAATTTTTCCTTCATTAATTCATTCCAGACCTTATCTCTACCGGAGTTCCCAAACATAAAAGCGACCTTCGAAATACTCTCCCTTTGTGACCTCCTCTCACATTCTTTCCCTGGAGCCTTTCTTTCCCTTTGGGGCACATCCAAACCCCCCTTTTTAGGACGCCCTTAACAGTACATGCTGGTAAGAGGGGGGTTCCCTATGTCTGGGACTCAAGGTAACCATGTTAACCAAAGGGGGTTACCCTTGTCCTGAGACTTAGGGTAACCAAAAACTTTTAATGGAAAAGACGAACAAAAGATAAACTTATCTGCTTGTTCTCCATTGTTTTCTCTTGGTCTGGTTTAATTTCCTCAAACTCTGAGGCCTCACAGGTCAGCCACACTTATGGGCATTCCCGTGGCGTAGAATTTAATTGTACTGCTTTTGCAAGAATAGTTTGAAATGAAAATATTCAAGAAACTACGTTGTTTTAACTTCTTTCCTTCTTATTGAATTGAGAGCCACAGTCCTTTGCCCTGGGGCGTACACCTGGAAGTTTAGATTCCTTGTTTTCCTAGATCACTTAAAGAGAAACCGTTCTTTTCATTGGTATTCTGTATTTTAGGAGTTTTTTCTCATATAGCCTAGCTTCCCACCTTTATGGTCTTTGATGTTAACTGGGGGATTTCTCTTCTGATCTTCTAGCTGCCCAATCTGTTGCTACGTCAATGTAGCATTTACCAGCTTCAACTGTGAGATTATTCATCTGATCTCTCAACTGTTTTATCTCAGCGGCCATGATCTTAATCTCCTCTTTTAGCTGTTGAATTTGATATTTTAACAGTATTATCTTAGTTGCCATGATTTTTCTTTTCTGGCTTTTTCTATCGGCCTTTTACCTCTTACAGTCTTTCCCTTTCAAACGGAACCTTTTATTGCCTTAAAGGGACAGGAGATCTCTCTCTTTAGCTGTTTGTTTTACTCTGGAACAGCAGTTCTCAACCTGTGGGTCACGACCCCTTTGTAACAATGAAAATACATCATGGCATTAGGAAGGCTAAGAACCACTGCTCTGGAGTCTTAGCTTTTTAACAAAACTTCACTTCCTGTTTCTTCACCAGCCCCCTTGATCTACTTCAATTCTTTTTTTAAACAAAACTCTTAACTTCCAGAAAGGGATTGAGGCATCGATCTCTCAAAAGCTACTTCCTGCTGGTGATGGATGAAGATATAGGGGAAGGCAGTTAGAAATTCTCTTTCCTAACTTCATAAACTCAAGCAACCTGTTCCCAGACTTTTTCTCTTTGCTGTTTTACCAAAGGCTTTTCTCACCAGAGGCTGAAGGCTTTTGTTTACTAAAGGTTCTTATCTCCTACTTCTATCTCTTCTCTTTCCCTCTTGTCTAAAGGCTTTTTTCTGCTTTTTTCTCCAGCTGCTTCACAGAAGCTAAAGGCTTTTACTGGCTTTCTCCCCCCACAGAAGAGGTAGTTAGAATTCGGAAAGAGAAAGCACAGGAAAGAGGAAAAACCAAATGAGAAAGGCCTGCTGTTGGCTGTCTTTTACTTAGATATTTCTTTTCCCTCTAGATATTTCTATTTCTCTTTTCTTTTTCTTATTTACTAAAGCTTATTTCCTTTGCAGTCCGTACTCACCATATCCTGCCAACTACACCATTTGTCACAACCCATTGCTGCCACCACTTGTCAGGGCCCTTGACTGACCAGCTTTTGGCCTGCTTATCTAGGTTCCAGATGGACGCTATGCTGTTACCTCACTCAGGAACAATTGCTCTTAGGGACCTGAGGGCTGAGAGCTATTTACCTTTGCAGAAGGCGGGGGGGGGGGGGGGGGGGGGGGGGGGGAGAGAGAGAGAGAGAGAGAGAGAGAGTCTTTGAGGGTGAAGTAGTCTTAGAATAGATCTTGACAGTCTTTAGCAGAGCTTAGTTCAAAAGTGAGACACCAGTGCTGGTGTTCTGCAGGCGGGAGAGGAGACAGAGTCAGAGTAAGCGGGTCCGTAATAGAATGAACTCCCCCCTGACTGCCGGCTCCTCCAGCCTAATATAAGGCTGATCTTGTGCCTCTCAGCACCACAGGTTGTAGAGACTGCCAGTTCACCAATGCTCTCATCTCACGAGATATGAGAGCTAAATCCCTCCCAACGCCCTTTTCACCAAGGTGTTCCGTTATTGAGCTATACAGGTGTTACTTATAACTCTCACTCCTCCTAGCCATAGGCTATACGGGCTGCTACACCCTCCCCTTTCCTCCTTCCCCATATTTAATTTAACACAATTAAATTCTTCTTAAATTTAATTGTGTTTTTTCTCTCATTGGGGCTTGTAGTTGTTAATTTATTAGTTTTAACTTAGTTGTGAGTACAAGGGATGCTCACTTTTCCAGTCTTGAGATACTTTACTTAGGAGAATGCTCCCCAAATCCTCCTAGGTAAATAAAAAAAATACAAAGTCTGAATCTTTATGGCTGTATAATATTCCATGGTCTACATATACCACAGTTTATTAGTCCATTCATGGGTTGTCAGGCTCTTGGGTTGACTCCACATCTTGGTGATTATGAATTGAGCTGCTATAAACATTAAAGTGTAAATATTCCATTTGATCCCACAATCCCATTACTATGGTCTACCCAGAAGAAAAAAAAGATCATTTTACCATAGACAGCTGATAATTTTAGATAAGGGGCAGAGAAGGCTTCTTACAGAGAGAAGGTCAAAGTGAGGCTGGGATAGGGACCTAGAGGAGGCCTCATTTCCCCCATATCCTCTAGGTGGCAGCATCTTCCTGTTTGTGGGGCAGCAGGTGTTTCCTCCTCTTGACCCTAGTGTGTCAGTCTTCAAAATGTCAGTTAAAATGGGGACTCCTAGGAATAATACTTGAAAATGGGAGTGTGAATATTGTTCTGTTTCTTGGTCTAGATGCTGGATAAACAGGAGAGTTCCTTTTGTGAAAATCCACCACCTTGCCTTTATGACCTACGCACTTTTCATCTTTATACTGCAAATTCAACACGACACACCCACCTTAAACATCGTATTTTAATATGACTCGAGTTTGTATTGTTTTTCCACATTTTGACAATTAGAGCTATATGTCAACTTTCTTAAAATGTATTAAATGCATTAGTACATACCAAATGCTCTGAGCTGTGCCTCACAGGTAGGAAGCACTTGTCCACACTCACAAGGTCTCATTTTTGATTTCCAGACTTAAGTTTTTTATAGTGGAGGAAGAACTTGAAGACACTTTCCTAGAAATCTGATGGCACAATCCTTTTAGAATTTTGTGTTTTCCCCAAACTTTTATAGATATATTGCTCATACCTATTTTAATAGAAGTTCTAAGAGCAGCTTAGAGACCTCCATGAGTCTTTGCAAATCACTCACCTTGATTGTCATAGAACTAACATTTCTTCATATTTCTATGTCATTAGTTGACATATCAGCTAATTAAAGTGCATAATTCAATAATGAGATCAACTGGCATAAAAAAGGTGATTTTGAGACAAACACAACTCTATGTATTCAACTTGATTGGAGGGGGAGAGAAAGGCATGAGAAAGTAAGCTCTGGATATCAGGTGGCAAGTTCTCCCAGAAGGGACAGCTTGGGCCAATCTGGAAAGTTGGTTCAGAAAGTAGGTTCAGAGAGCTAATATTATGCTCTTCTTAAATGTTCAGGTCTGTAAGATTGACCCTGATACGATTGTTTATGGGCTGTCTACCCATCGAGCATTGCTGGAAGTGCTTGGTAAGGCTGCCCTTAGGAACCTCAAACAGACATCAAGGCCATTTATTATTGAACTTCCATGTGCCAGTCCTATGCTGGGTACTTACAAAAGCTAGCACTACACATCTTCACAGCAATCCTGTCAGGGATAGAATATAATCTCCCCATTTGTATTAGTTAGATCTTGACATGTAACAAACACTCTAAAACTTAGCAGCTGGTAATGGCTCATAATTTTAATTTAGTGCCTAATTCTGTGGGTTGGCACTTTGGGTTCATCAGGGTGGTTCTTCTAGTTTCAGCTAGGCTCAGTCATGTGGTAAGCTGCCAGTCCGCTGCTCAGCTCTGCTTCTAGGAATTGATTTACTGTAGGCTGTGATCATGGGAATAACTAGCTCACTTGATCTCTCATCCTCCCATAGGATAGACTGGGCCTCTTCACATGGTGGCTGAGCAGGATTCAATGATAGAGAATGAAAGCTTCTAGGATCTCTTGAGGTCTAGGCTTGGCAAAATGGCATTTCCACCACAGTCAATTAGTCAAATCAAGTCACAAAGCTGGCCCGGATTAAGGGATGGATCAATAGCTTTACCTGTTTGCAAAGTCACACTGCAAAAAGGTATGAACATAGGAAAGGGAATAATTGCAGCCATCTTTCCAAACTATTTCTCACAGCCTTTGTACAACTAAAGAAAGTGAAGCTCCAGTATGTTAGGCTAATTTGTCCATTCAGGGACTTCTAGCTATTAAGCACCAGGGCTAGAATAACTCATGCCCATGGGACTTTGATACCTACCCTTTTCACTAGGCTAAGCTGCTTTATTAAGAAATTAAAGAGTCAGGAGAAAATAGGATCCCTTTTATTTTAAAACTAATATTAGTTGTGAATCCTCTGCTATTTCGATAGCACTATGGTTTGGGTCATCCTCAACATCCCTAAAATAGAGATGATTGTCCTCATTTTACAGATAAGGAAACTAAGACTCTGAAGTATTAAGGTAACTTGCCAATGGATCACACAGCCTAGTGCCCAGAAAGACAAAGGGTTTGGCCATCTTTCTTCTGATCTCAAATCCACTGTTCTTTCAGCCCTGCAAAAGACTCCTAATTTTGGGCCCATGATCTCATCTCTTCTCTTTTCTTCTTTTTCTCTCCTCTCCTCTTCTCTCTCTCTCTCTTTTTGAAACAGATTCTTATTCTATCATCCTGGGGAGAGTGCCATGGCATCATAGCTCACAACAACCTCAAACTCTTGGGCTTGAGCAATCCTCTTGCCTCCCCTTTCCAAGTAGCTGGGACTACAGGCACCTGCCACAACACATGGATAATTTTTTAGTAGAGTTAGGGTCTTGATCTTGCTCAAGCTGGTCTCGAATTTCTGAGCTCAGGCAATCCACTCACCTTGGTCTCCCAGAGGGCAAGGATTATAGGCGTGGCCCAAGATTTCTAAAAGGCATCACATAACCCTTGGATCATTTAGGGTTACATATAAAATTTATAACATACATTACATTCAAGCAATTTTTCTGAAAAGGGAAATAGCTTTTGTGAGATTCCTCAAGGAGTCTATGACCCCCACTAAGTTAAGTATCACATTTCTAAAAAAGTGCTGCCTTCCTCCCAATGTGGCAGGCAAAACCCAAACCTGGAAAGAAATGAAGGCTTTAGGTTCACTACAAAAGAAATGGGAGGGCATTGAGGTGCTGTGCCTCTGAACGTGAGAATGTGTTTATGCATTTGTGCTAAGATGGAGGCAGGATCTGAAAAGATCCGCATTGTTGGAAAGGCCCTGCCAGGACAGCCGATGACAAGTAGTGGTCGGCAGAGTGATGCTGCGAACTTGCTCCTACTCTAGAGTATTTTTCTACAATTAGCAGACTTGGATTTCTGGATCGGGGTCCCCAGATCCCTTTCTCCTTTCTGCCTTAAGATGTGGTCCCAGAATTGCTCAGAGTCAACAGCAGGGTGTTGGGCATGGGCCTCATTCCTGGGCCTGGGCTGAGCCAATATCTCAGCTCTTTTGGACTCGGCAAGACCCTGTTGTGGGGCCCAGAATCTCTACCCTTTCTCCCAGGCAACTTCCTCCTGCACATCCTACTCTTAGTAAGAGACCTGGGTTTGAGAAACTTCCAGTTAGCAGTGGTCCAGCTGGGAGAACCACAAAGTCATTGAATGAGAGAATTAATGACACACAGCTGAAAACTGGGGCCAGTGAGGAAACGTGACTGGCTCATACTGCACCTGCCCTCCCACCGTGCCATCAGAAATTTCTTCCTCTTTTTTTTTTTTTATGGGAGGTTGTATGTTTTCAAGAATTTATCCACTTCTTCTATGCTTTTGTTTTATTTATTTATTATTATTTTTTATTGTTAAATCATAGCTGTGTACATTAGTGCAATCAAGGCACACAATGTGCTGGTTTCATATACAATCTGAAATATTCTCATCAAACTGTTCAACGTAGCCTTCATGGCATTTTCTTAATTATTGTATGTAGACATTTGTATTCTGCCTTTAGTAAGTTTCGCCTGTACCCATTCTAAGATGCACCATAGGTGTGGCCCCACCCATTACCCTCCCTCCCCCCTGAACTCCCCCCTCCCCTCCCCTTCCTCAGCCCTTTCCCCATAGTCTTGTGCTATAGTTGGGTTATAGCCTTCATGTGAAAGCTATAATTTAGCTTCATAGTAGAGCTGAGTACATTGGATACTTTTTCTTCCATTCCTCAGATACTTTGCTAAGAAGAATATGTTCCAGCTCCATCCATGTAAACATGAAAGAGGTAAAGTCTCCATCTTTCTTTAAGGCTGCATAGTACTCCATGGTATACATGTACCACAATTTGCTAGTCCATTCATGGGTCGATGGGCACTTGGGCTTCTTCCATGACTTAGCAGTTATGAATTGGGCTGCAATGAACATTCTGGTACAGATGTCTTTGTTATATTGTGATTTTTGGTCTTCTGGGTATAAACCTAGTAAAGGAATTATAGGATCGAATGGCAGGTCTATTTTTAGGTCTCTAAGTGTTCTCCAAACATCCTTCCAGAAGGGACGTATTAGTGTGCATTCCCACCAGCAGTGTAGAAGTGTGCCCTTTTCTCCACATCCACGCCAACATCTCTAGTTTTGGGATTTTGTTATGTGGGCTACTCTTACTGGGGTTAGGTGATATCTCTTTTTGTTTTTTTTTTTGCCGGGGCTAGGTTTGAACCCGCCACCTCTGGCATATGGGACCAGTGCCCTACTCCTTGAGCCACAGGTGCCGCCCACTGATATCAAAATGCAAAAGTAGTTTTGATTTGCATTTCTCTGATGATTAAGGATGATGAGCTTTTTTTCATGTGTTTGTAGATCATGCATCTGTCTTCTTTAGAGAAGTTTCTCTTCAAGTCCCTTGCCCACTCTGAGATGGGATCACATGTTCTTTTCTTGCTAATATGTTTAAGTTCTCTGTGGATTCTGGTTATTAGACCTTTATCGGAGGTATAACCTGTAAATATTTTCTCCCATTTTGAGGGCTGTCTGCTTGCTTTACTTACTATGTTCTTGGCTGTGCAGAAGATTTTTAGTTTGATCAGGTCCCAGTAGTGTATTTTTGATACTGCTTCAATTGCCCGGGGAGTCTTCCTCATAAAATATTCACCCAGGCCGATTCCTTCAAGAGTTTTCCCTGCACTTTCTTCAAGTATTTTTATAGTTTCATGTCTTAAGTTTAAATCTTTAATCCAGTGAGAGTCTATCTTAGTTAATGGTGAAAGGTGTGGGTCCAGTTTCAATCTTCTACAGGTTGCCAGACAGTTCACCCAGCACCATTTGTTTAATAGGGAAATCTTTTCCCCACTGAATGTTTTTAATTGGCTTATCAAGGATCAAATAATGGTAAGTACTGGGATTCATCTCTTGGTTCTCTATTCCGTTCCAGACATCTACTTCTCTGTTTTTGTGCCAATACCATGCTGTTTTGATCACTATGGATTTATAGTACAGTCTCAGGTCTGGTAGCGTGATTCCTCCTGCTGTGTTTTTATTGCTGAATAATGTTTTGGCTATTCGAGGTTTTTTTCTGATTCCATACAAAATGAAGTATTATTTTTTCAAGATCTTTAAAATATGACAATGGAGCTTTAATAGGAATTGCATTAAAATTATATATTGCTTTGGGTAGTATAGACATTTTAACAATGTTGATTCTTCCCAGCCATGAGCATGGTATGTTTTTCCATTTGTTAACATCTTCAGCTATTTCTTTTCTTAAAGTTTCATGGTTCTCTTTGTAGAGATCTTTCACTACCAAATATTTCATCTTCTTTGGCACTACTGTGAAAGGAATAGAGTCCTTGACTGTTTGTTTGGCTTGGTTATTGTTGATATATATAAAGGCTACAGATTTATGGGTGTTGATTTTGTAGCCTGAGACATTGCTGTATTCCTTGATCACTTCTAAAAGTTTTGTAGTAGAATCCCTAGTGTTTTCCAGATATACGATCATATCATCTGCGAAGAGTGAAAGTTTGATCTCTTCTGACCCTATGTGGATACCCTTGATTGCCTTTTCTTCCCTAATTGCAATGGCTAAAACTTCCATTACAATGTTAAAGAGCAATGGAGACAATGGGCAACCTTGCCTGGTTCCTGATCTGAGTGGAAATGATTTCAATTTAACTCCATTCAATACGATATTGGCTGTGGGTTTGCTGTAGATGGCCTCTATCAGTTTAAGAAATGTCACTTCTATACCAATTTTCTTAAGTGTTCTGATCATGAAGGGATGCTGGATATTATCAAAAGCTTTTTCTGCATCAATTGAAAGAATCATATGGTCCTTATTTTTTAGTTTGTTTATGTGTTGAATTACATTTATAGATTTATGTATATTGAACCAGACTTGAGACCCTGGGATAAATCCTAATTGGTTGTGGTATATAATTTTTTTGATGTGTTGTTGGATTCTGTTTGTTAGGATCTTATTGAGTATTTTAGCATCAATATTCATTAGTGATATTAGTTTATAATTTTCTTTTCTTGTTGGGTCTTTCCCTGGTTTGGAATCAAGGTGATGTTTGCTTCGTAGAATGTGTTGGGTAATATTCCTTCTTTTTCTATATTTTGGAAGAGGTTTAGTAATATAGGTACTAGTTCTTCTTTAAATGTTTGGTAGAATTCTGACGTAAAGCCATCTGGTCCTGGGCTTTTCTTTTTAGGGAGATTTTGTATAGTTGATGCTATTTCAGAACTTGATATAGACCTGTTCAACATTTCCACTTCATTCTGGCTAAGTCTTGGTAGGTGGCATACTTTCAGGTATTGGTCAATTTCTTTCAGATTTTCATATTTCTGAGAGTAGAGTTTCTTGTAGTATTTGTTAAGGATTTTTTGAATTTCTGAGGGGTCTGTTGTTATTTCATTGTTACCATTTCTGATTGATGAAATTAGAGATTTTACTCTTTTTTTCCTGGTTAGATTGGCCAAAGGTTTATCTATTTTATTGATCTTTTCAAAAAACCAACTTTTGGATTTATTGATCTGTTGTATAATTCTTTTGTTTTCAATTTCATTTAATTCTGCTCTGATTTTGGTTATTTGTTTTCTTCTGCTGGGTTTGGGGTTGGAGTGTTCTTCCTTCTCCAATTGCTTGAGATGTCCCATTAAGTTATTAACTTCCTCTCTTTCTGTTTTCTTGAGGAAGGCTTGCAGTGCTATAAATTTCCCTCTTAGGACTGCCTTTGCAGTATCCCAGAGATTCTGGTAATTCATGTCTTGATTATTGTTTTGTTCCAAAAATTTGGTGATTTCCTTCTTAATCTCATCTATAACCCATCTGTCCTTCAGCATAAGGTTGTTTAGCTTCCATGTTTTTGTATGGGTATGCAGGTTCCTGTTGTTATTGAGTTCAACTTTTATTCCATGATGGTCTGAGACGATGCAAGGAATAATTTCTATTTTTTAAAATTTGCTGAGGTTAGATTTGTGGCCTAGGTTGTGGTCGATTTTGGAGTATGTTCCGTGGGCTGATGAGAAGAATGTGTATTCAGTTTTGTTGGGATGAAATGTTCTGTAGATGTCTGTTAAGTCCAGATGTTGAATGGTTAAGTTTAAATCTAAAATTTCTTTGCTTAGCTTCTTTTTGGAGGATCTATCCAGCACTGCTAAAGAGGTGTTAAAATCTCCAACTACTATGGAACTGGAGGAAATCAAGTTGCTCATGTCTGTTAGAGTTTCTCTTATAAATTGATGTGTGTTCTGGTTGGGTGCATAAATATTAATAATTGAAATCTCATCATATTGAGTTATTATCTTTAACAAATATGAAGTGTCCATCTTTATCCTTCCTTATTTCAGTTGGTTTAAAGCCTATTGCATCTGCAAATAGGATTGCAATGCCTGCTTTTTTCTGCTTTCCATTTGCCTGGAGTATAGATGACCATCCCTTCACCTTGAGTCTATATTTGTCTTTTAATGTAAGATGCGATTCTTGTATGCAGCAGATATTTGGCTTGAGTTTTTGTATCCAGTCAGCTAACCTGTGCCTCTTTAGAGGACAATTTAAACCATTCTCATTAATTGAGAATATTGATAAGCCTTTCAAGAGTCCAGTGGACATTTTTAATCCTTTTGCGACTGTGGAATTGGAATTTGATCAAAATTTTCTGGGTGGGTTTACTTTTGTGGTGGAGGATTACGCTGGTCTTTATGGAGGCTAGGTCTGAGAATATTCTGGAGAGCTGGTTTAGTTACGGCAAATTTCTTCAACATGTGAATGTCATTGAAGTATTTAATTTCTCTGTCATAATGAAACTCAGTTTAGCTGGGTACAGGATCCTGGTTTGAAAGTTATTTTGTTTTAGGAGATTAAAAGTCGATGACCATCCTCTTCTAGCTTGAAAGGTTTCAGCAAAGAGATCTGCAGTTATTCTAATATTCTTGCCCTTGTAGGTGATGGTTTTCTTTCATCTGGCTGCTTTCAGAATTTTCTCCTTCATATTAACGTTAGTGAAATTGATTATGATGTGTCTGGGGGATGTCTTATTTGGGTTGAGTCATGCTGGAGTTCTGAAACTGTCTGCTATCTGAATTTCAGAATCTCTTGGCATGTCTGAAAAGTTTTCCTTCATAATCTCATGGAGAAGAGACTCTGTGCCTTGTGAAGTCACTTCTTCGCTTTCGGGGGTCCCTATAAGACAAATATTGGTTTTCTTTGAATTATCCCAGAGCTCTCTGAGAGAGTGGTCTGTTTTTGCCCTCCATTTCTCTTTGTCTTTGAGAGTTTGGGAGCATTCGAAAGCTTTGTCTTCAATGTTAGAAATCCTTTCTTCTGTTTGCTCCATTCTGTTACTGAGGGATTCTACCATGTTTCTGAGATCTTTAAGGGCTGCAACTTCTTGTCTCAAAGTGTCAAAATATTTGGTCACTTGGTCTTTGAACTCGTTGAATTCTTGAGATATCTTTCGGGTTACTGCTTGGAATTCTAATTCGATCTTATTTGCTATCCAGATTCTGAATTTAATTTCTGACATCTCAGCTATTTGTTTGTGCATGGGATCTTGTGCTGTGTCTGCCTCATTGATCCTTGGGAGAGTTGATCTACTCTGATTATTCATATTGCCAGATTTTTTTCTGTTGATTTTGCCTCATGATTGTTTTTCACTGTTGCCTCTGGCCATCCTCAGAGTTGGGGAGGTGTCTCTCCAAGAGTAGACCCCAGTGGGATCACTCTATTGTTGCTGGATCTTTGTAGGAAGTGACCCTGTGTAGTTCCTCTGGGGCTGCCCCAGCCAGGGAGTTCTGGTTGTGGAAGCAGCTCCGGAGTGTGACATACCCAGATCCAGCAACAGGGTGGGAGGTGGTGTGCACAGTTCTGGGTGTGCCTGGCACCCAGTGACTTTGGCACAGAGAGCCCAAGGCTCCAGCAGTCTCTGGCCAGGAGAAGGGGTCTGCGCAGAGGAAGGGAGGGCTCCAGAGGGCACACGGCTACCAGAGTCCCTGGCCAGATGTGCGGGCTGGTGTGGAGGCAGGGAGTGTACAGGAGGGAGGACTAAGGGTTGCACGGCTCCCACAGTTCCTGATCAGGGCATGCCGAGGCCCGGTGGGCATGGGTTGCAGGTTGGGGGTTGCAGCGCAGCTCATATGGAGGACCAGGTGGCACCAAGCCCAGGAGTTTGACATTGCTAGGAGCTGTGACGCCACGACACTCTACCCAGGGCAAGAGCCCGAGGTTCCAGTCAGCAATTTCTGCTAGCTATCCAACTACCCATGTCTGGATGGAAGGTTGCATCCCTCCCCTGGGTGTTAGCTGTCACTTTCCCTTTGGTTCCCCAGCATCCACTTTGCCCCTCCCCAATCTGTTCTCAACAAGAGGATCTTTCTAAAACTCAAATCTGATCAGATTATGATCCCCTACCTAAAAACACCCACTGGTTTTCCAAATGACCAGAAGCCCTGCTGTCTGGCCCTTGCTTCTCCCTTCTGGCTTATTGCATACTGAGCTTCCCCAAGTCATGTGCTGGAGCCAACTCCTACCAGCTCACAAGAAACAGTGGTTAAATATTGAGGAATTGGTGAGTAGCTGGAAATAAACCATGGTGGGAATATTTAACACTGAAGAAATCAACAAATGCTAAAAATCAGATGTTTTTTTTTTTTCTGGAGGGTGGATTGGCCAGTCCACTACTGCTTCACACCCACTGTGCAGGTCCATTGCAGGGCCTTTGCACATGCTACTGCTCTGCCTGGAACACTCTCCTCTTTCTTTGTGGGCTAACTCTACTCTTCGACACTTCAGCTCAATTGTTACTTCTTCTGGGAAGCCTCCCTGGATGTCTATGAATAAGATAAATCTCTACCATCAGCTTTTTTTTCTTAGCGTGCATCACATTTGTAGTTTCCCATGTGTGATGAGTGATTATTGTCTGTCTTCTGCACGGACATAGAAACTCTCCATGGAAAAATAGACCATGCCTATTTTTGCTCACTATCTTTGTTCTATTATCACTTGGCACAGTGCCTGGTAGTAGAAACTCACAACATCTGCTGAATGAATAAAGGAATGAACTAGTTAGTAAAATATGCAGAGAAGGAGCCCTAAGATTTGGCCATGGTAGCAAAGATACTTTTGCTCATGTGTTCACGTTTTACTCTATAGTTCCCAGGTCCCTTGCTGTTATGTTTGTTCTGTTACCAAAGGCTTGCTCTTGTCCTCTGCTGGAGATGAAGGAGTAGCCCAGATTCCTGAGTCAATGATTGGAGAAGAGCTGCCCACATGAGTCACCTTACCCTCCTTGAACTGAGATGGGAGACATACTTTCATTGAATTAAGCCCTGAGGTTTTGAGTTTATTTGCTACAGCAGAACCTAATCTATCCTGATTTAAAACACCTTAAACTGTCATTAACTACTTCTGCTTTTGAGGCAAACCACAAGACCTCTGAGCCTCAGTTTCTTTCTTTGTAATAATAAAAGGACTCCACAAGATGATCTTTGTAATCCTTCCCATGTTAAAATTCTGTTGTTCTGCTTATACATGAATATTTTCCTTCCTTCTGCTTAGTACTATAAGCAGACGTGATGGATGTTTGCTAAATAAGCTTCTATATTTGAAATCCTTTATTCCAGGTAAAAGCATTTTAATAACTTAGAAGTTCAGAGTGATTACTCAGAATATTTAAACATCTAACATCTATAGTGTTGATCAAAATAATAATGATGACATTTTATCAAGGGGGTGGGGAACCTTAAGAGACGTATCCCTCAGCCTTTCAGATGCCAAGCACCTTGCTCTGTCTGCCCTTGGCATCCTGGCAGCCCCGGTATTTCCAATTACTTGCAGATCTCATCCTCAGACTGTCTCTACTGTTCCACTCTGCTGACTCTGTCAACTGCTTTTCTCAGTAGACAGAGTCTCATTTTTCAAAGGAACCCAGTGATGCCTTTTCTTAGTGAGCTATCATTAAAGGGCACTGCCTGAATGTCAGTAACCAAGAAGCAAACATTGTACCTTGGATGAGATGTATAGTTGGGTAGAAAAAGGAGCCCAGAGTCTTGATGACTCAACTGGGTTTCAAATCTCCTGGGGTCTATTCCCAGCTCTGCCATAGGTCCATTGTGTGTCAAAGAGGCAAAAGTCAGGCTCTTCTTCTTGGGCTGGAGTCCCTCTTCCTATTATGAATAAAGACCACTACAGCTTCTGTCATGTCAGTAACCATAGTAACAGTGGACCACATGACAGGTGCTGATCCCCATTACACATTTTCTGATAGTAAGTGTTTTTATCTTTCCTCCCCACCCCCACCCCAGATCCTATTAGGAGTAGCAGCATTGAGGATCTCCCAGGGGAACAGCTCAGGCACGAGCAACCTGGAGCTGTATTAATTAAACCTCTCATTTCCCCAGAACATTTTGCATTGCCAGACCCAGAAGCTAAGAAAACCTCCTAGAAAAGCTCTATACTAAGAGACTGTTAAGTCTAACCCTAGGGCTGAGGTGCTTCTCTTCCACAGTTGGCAGCAACTGGGGATCAGTAGGAAAATGTCCTTGGCATACAGCAGGCACAAAATAAATACTTGTTACAGATCTGATTTAATAAAATGAAGCTCACCTAACAAATGAGATTCCATATAAGCCACTGGAAATCCTGAAGGAGATGATCATGTGAGGCAGTCAACAGTTATTGAGAGCCTGCTGTATGTATCCATAGGTCATGGCATGGAGTCTTTAAAGCTGCTAGCTTGCTGAAGGAATCCCAAGTCCCTGAGAGTGGCTGGAATTTAAGGACATGCTGAGAAGTATGTGGAGAGGGGTGTAAAGAGGGGCGTGAAGGGTTAGCAGAAATTACATTCACCAAGGGTTTTGGATCTAAGTTGAGTCTCTTGGGTTTATTCCCCAGAGAATGTTTGAAAGCTCTTATTCATATAAGTGATAGGATCTGCTTTGCATTTCAGAAACCTCCTTTTTGATGCCCTGGAGAAAAAGAATAGAGAGAGACTACTATTGTGACCAAAGAAATGAGATTCTAGAACTTCTGAACACAGGTCTAAGAAAACTGACAGCTCCTTCCTCTTAGAACCTGGTTCCCATACTATGAGCAATATGGAGAAAGCAAATGGAGAAGAACAAAAAGGCATTCACTGACAGCCCCACTGCAATCTCAGCTGTAGCCAGTACTAACTACTCCCCATCTGAGTGTGCCATCTTGGATGTTCCAGCTAAGCCATACTCCCAGATGACTGGAGTCCCAAGAGATATTATAGCAAGCAGGAAAACCACCCAGCTGAGCCTAGCCAACTCACGAGATCATTATAAGTAATAAAGTAATTGGTTTAAGCCACTAAGTCATGGATGAGTTTATGTATAGGTGTAGATAACTAAAAAAGTGGGAGGAACCAAATGATGATCAGAGCAGCTCAGCAGAAAAGATCTGGCTGGAGAAGTCATAGATTTGGGAGTCACTAGCTTCATGGAAATTTGAAAGCCCTGTTGTGGACGAGAACACCTACACCCCTTCTCACACACACGTCTAGCATGGGTAGAGCACAGTCAACCCACAGCAAAGGTTTGCAGAATTGAATTAAGTGCTCCATATAACAAAAAACACTGAAAACTCGCTGTTTTCTGTATCTGAGATTTGAATCCCCCTCACTCCTAGCATCCTTTCACCCTCTTTCTCTGGGAATCTAAAGAGTATTTCAGCTGCTGCGTTTGATACTCTGTATCTCCCTAAGACAAGTGTGGACTGGAAATCTGCAAACAGGAGTTTGAGTTCAGCATGATGATTTTTCTAGCCCTCCATGTCCTTTCTGAGGCTCAGCTTCCTTATCTATATATAAAAATGAGAATACTGTGGATCAAATTAGGTACTAGAAGTGAACTACCAGCCACACTAAGGGGGGTGCAGATGTAAACAGAGTCATTGTAGTCATCTTCCAGGGACACAGGCAGAGTCAGAGGCCACATCAGTTCTGTCCACCAGGCCTCTCCACTGGGGGAACATCTGTCAGGTCTGGGAGATGGGAAATCCTCAGCTTTGTGTGTTTGTTGTTTGAAAAGCTCTTAGAGGACCTGATTTTACAGCCTCCTTGTTCAGCCCCTGGGGGAGAAAGAGGGCGAGCAAAGGGTTACTAGTCTGGTAAAGTGACCGCCCCACCCTAATAGTCTCAGGCCAGGGTTCCAGTCCGACCGACCCGCTAACAGTGTGACCTGGCCAGCTGCTGCCCTTCTTGGGCCCACTGTCCCCGTTTACACATGAAGGGTTAAGAATGGCCTGAAACAACCCTAAGGTTCCTTCCACCTGACAGGCTCTGGCAGCTGCTAGGGTAGGGGGTCTAGTCACGTGCGGGGGGTGGGGGGGCGCAAGGCTGACGCGGGCTGGCCTCCTCCTCCTCTGACGTCCTCACTCCCTCCCCGCCCCTCTAGCGGGACAGCTGCTGGCTCGCTGGGATCCCGAGAGCTGCCTGGCTGCAGGCGGCGGGCCGGGCCCCGGTGGGTGCGCTGCGGCGGGCACCATGGTGCTGTCGGTGCCCGTGATCGCGCTGGGCGCCACGCTGGGCACGGCCACCAGCATCCTCGCGCTGTGCGGGGTCACCTGCCTGTGCCGGCACATGCACCCCAAGAAGGGAGTGCTGCCGCGGGACCTGGACCCCGACCCGGAGAAGGCGAAGCCGGGCGTGCTCCAGCCAGACCAACAGGTGAGCGGGGGCGGTGCCCGGACCCTCCCGGGGAGAGCCTGGGCGCCCGGACTGCGCAGAGAGGGAATGGGGCGGCGGGCTGTCACGGTGCTCCCCGCGACAGAGCTGGCGGGGAGAGGGGACGAGGGACATGCTCTAGGACCTATCCAGGAACAGGAAAGGCCTGGGGGATGGGAGAAGAACGTGAGGGGTAATTGGGTGGGGGGCTTGAGGTTACCGAGAGACGATGGGGGGCAGCAGCCAGTGTTAAGGGGAGGGGCTGGGGAAGGGGACTTGGGTAGGAATTGGGGTAGGAAGGGGGCGGGGAGTCGGGGCTGGGCGGCTGCTGGGACGAGTGAAAGGAAAGGGAGGCTGGGAGGGGAAGGGCGCTCAGAGAGGAATGTGGGAGGGGGACGGGAAAGGTTGGGGGCGACTTTGAGAGGAATTATGGAGAATGGGAAGCTTGCAGAATTGGAGGGGAAGAGGAATGGGGCTGAGAGAGGGAAGGCGGGTAACTGTGGGGCTGCAAGAGGGCAAACACTGACAGAGCTGAGGAGTAACTCCCAGAAAACCAGAGGGAGGTGGCTGCGGTTCCCCTCCGTCCTCGGTCCTAGGAGCTGGGGAGCCTGGGGGCAGCTGGGCAGGGAGGCCTGGCTCTGAAAGGCAGCAGGAGCCCCGCTCCCAGCAGCTCTCAACTCCAGCCAGCCAGCCAGAGGGCTTGCTGTGGGCTGTCCCAGATGGCTCCGAAGATGTCCCTGTGACGGTAGGGCTTTTATCCCACCCATCTGCTTGTCCCCAGAGCCCCTCTGGGCAAGAACTGGGCTGTGTTCCCTCTGTACAGTGCAGCAGAAGGGGTTTGGAAGGATTTCCCTACACAAGCTGTGACCTCCAGGATGCATTTCCAAAGTAGATAGTGCAGAGTATTCTCTGGAGAAATGAGAGAAAAAGAGTCTTGATAGAGTGGTTTGCAGAAGGCTGGCCCTGGGGCAGGGAGACGGCTTAGATGACCTCCCAAGGTCCTCTCGATGCCTTATGGATCTTATAGTTCCAGGAGTGGCCCTAAGATGCTGTGATTCCACCTTCCTTTTTCCAATCAATGATTCAAAAGCTCAGAGGACCCAGCTGTGTGGGGCTATGTCAGTCACTGTACAGGGAGAGTGGAAAGGAAATGGCTGCTGTCCTTGAGGCACTTACAATCCAAGCACAGTGACATTGGCACTGGCTGAATAGGAGCCAGCTGCCCAGCAGGATGTGGAACTTGGAATGATCTGGAAATGGGAGTAGTGGGCTTGTCATTATCAGGGGGGTTCAGTGGGCCTTTCTGTGGCAGTAGCAGCTGGCTGCCTCTCAACCTTCTGTTTCCTGCAGCACATCTGAGGGACAGCCACTCCTCTGCCTTCCAGTGGCGGCCCTCCAGGCACTGTACCTACTCCCCATTCCCCAAGAGAGCCATTGGGGAGACAGTTGGTGTAAATGACCTCTAAGATCCCTTCCAACTCTCTGCCTAATTGACAACCAGTTGCACACACAATGGCTGAAAATCTGTTTAGGACAAACCAGCTCGTATCTTGTGCCTGCTTAAAATCCCCCACAACTTCTCATTAGACTAGGTCGTGGCAAAGTGTTACATGGCACATACACAGTGCCAGATGCTGTCCTGAGTGTTTTACCCTTACAGTGCATTGAACAACCCAACAGAGGAGCTGGGTGATGACCCTAACTTAAAGATGAGGAAACTGAGGCTCAGAGAAGGTAAGTGACTTGCCCAGGGCCACACAGCCAGAGAAGTTTAAGAGCTGGATTCTAGGTTCTAGTTGAGCTGGTCTGATTCTCAAGCCTGTGGTATTAACCAGTGTGACCTGCAGTCTCCCCTTTCTTGGCAGTCTTGGCCCCCTTAGAATTAGGATTGTTCTCATAAGACACCCAGCCCTTTCCTGCCCACTTCTGTTTTACTCTGGCTTTTCATATAGATGGTTCCTTCTCATCCTCAGGGCTCTTTTTGTCAGGTCTCTTTCACTTTAAATGTTGGGGAGGCTTTTGCTTACTGACCATGAAACAAAGTACCCCAATATCATCTCCCAAATTGTTCCTTCTAGCTCTTCGTCCAGTTGGATGTGATCTTTCATATTCACTTACTTGTATGATATTTATTCCCAGTATCTACTTAGCGCCTGAAAATTAGTAGGTCCCCAATAAGAAATTGTTGACAAATACAGGCATCCCAGCATCCAGCCAGCTGGGATTATCATCTGAGTTATTCTTCAGATGTGGGTGCATGGGCCATGTCTTTGCAACCCAGTGGGAGCTCATTAGAGACATGATAAATATTTGTTAATACACGATTCCTTCCCATCCTCATTCCCTGACCTGATTCCCTCAGCCTGGGGCTGAATCCATAGGTGTGAATGTGGTGAAGCTGAAACCTCATGTGGCTTGGTTGCCATTGTGCATAGACTCATTCAGCTGCTGACCCAGTTAAAGTAAATGGAGAAAGGACAATCAATTGATTTCAAACAAAGCAAAGGAGGTGGTGTGAGGGGCGGCAGGTGACAGCCAAGTGATGTCCCTTGCACATGTTGATAAGAATAGCAAGAGTCAGGGAAGGCTCTCTAAAGATCTTTCTTGAAGAGAGAGAGCGTGGGAGCTGGGGAGTGGGGTCCTGGATTTCTGTAGTCCCCACAGAGGTTTCTGAGCCTTAATGTGTCTTACTGGGAATTGGGATGCTTGTGGGATACAAAGTTACTGTCCCCATCTCTGTAACTCACTGGCTGTGGTTACTGGAAAAATTCCATGCCTGGGAATCTGATTTCTGGCCCTGAATGGCTGAAGTTCCTAGTGATTTTGAAAAGAACTTTGAAACCTTCCTAGGGATTCTTAAACAGGGTCCACAACACCCCCTGCCAAGAGGTCTGTAGATAAATTTAAGAGGTTCCTGGTCTAGAACAGGAAAAAAATGACATATTTAGTTTTGCTTACCTCTGACTGAAATAGAAGCTCTTTTAAGTAGGATTATAAACAACTAACTACAGTAGTATTATCAATACCTGTGACTTCATCCCCAAGGGAAATCACAAATAGTTTCATAGCACACTGCAGCTGTTGCAAATACTTTGCAATAGTATTTGTGCTTATCTCACATTCTAAATGATGGTACTTATTAAATCTCCCGCTAGATTTTGTTACTTAATGAATTAATAAAGAAGCACTCATATAGGTATTTCACACATTGATTTTATTAGCTAGTCCTCCTGTGTCTTTCATTTTCTGCTTTTCCCAGCGTTCAGAGGAAGTGTTCATAGGCTTCCCTAGACAGCTAAAGGGATCCTCAGAACAAAAAAGGTCAAGAACCCCTGTGGAGTGCAGAGCTGTAGTGGGCAGAAGCCCTGGGTCTCTCATTGCCTCTCATGCCTCCAGCCAGGCTCAGTTCACAGTTCTTTGCTTTTTCAAAATACACACCCTGGACCTTTTATCCTGTCTTCTTAGACAACCCCTCATCCTTACTCACTGCAGGCCCTTGGCAGGGTGGGGTGCTAGGAATTCATTCTTCCTATGCTGTCCTCTCCTAATCAGGCAGCGTCACTCACCGGGGACCACCCTGACACCAGCCAGCCTGGAAGCAGGGTTATTATGAGTGACCTGGCAGTCTGAGTGAGGAGACAGCAGGGAGGTAGAGCAAGGACAATTGTCTCCCCATCACTGTTACTTCTGAGTCTTTAGTGAGACCCGTGGGTTTCTTCCTCTGGATTTCCTCTTCATGCTTGTCTGCTCAGCCTGCCACGTCAGGGTCCTTTCCGAGGAAGACCCCCTCTTGCCTAACCTAAAGAGCTGTGAGATGAACAGAGCTGAGAGAACCGCCCTTTCCCCACTGCTCAGCGCCCTGTGTACCTGCCACTTAGCCTGGCTTCTGTTTTCATAAAGCTCTCATTTGAGTGTCCTAGTTTCTCCCTTGTGGCGTGGCACTTACCTTCTGGTCCTCTTGAGTGGATCTTCCCAAATGCCTGAGGGGGACCCCCAGAGTGAACCTGGGGGTGTCTCCTTGAAGCTAACTGGTTGACAGGTAGTCAGAGGCTTTACTGAAGTTGCTTGGCTCTCAGCAGGGATCCCCACACCTCTTCCAGCCGTATCCCCTGCCGCCCCCACTGCCACATGCTACCAAATTATAAAATTCTACCCTGCTTCCGACAGAGCTGGGGACACCAAGGTGGCTTTCGATGAAATCATAGTCGATAGATCTCAGATTTTTATAAAATAATATAAACAAGTGGTGAATTTGTATCAAACTATGTGAATATATAATCTCTTCTGCCCAAGGTCAGAGAAGGGGTCTTTTGCTTTGTTGTAACTCTGACAGTGTCTGATGTGACAACCCTTCAATGTATGTTCTGAATTAAATCATTACAATGTACTCTGACATTGAGTAAGAGAGGGAAGAAGCAAAGGAGTTCCGACTGTTAAGGCTGTGTTTACCCACAAGATTTGAAACCAGGCACTGTTTATTTATGGTGTTTCCCGGGGGCAGGTAATGACTGGGTCAAGGGTAGGGGAGCCTCTGAGAGTTGTTCGTGCTCTGCCTCTGGGGGGGGGGGGTTGGCTCGAGGGTGTGCTCACTTTATGAAAGTCCATCCAGCTCTACATTTATGACTTGTGTACTTTTCTCTCGGTGGTTATAGATCAGTAAGGTTTTTATTAAAAATTGTTGCCAGGCACTGCGGCTCGTGCCTGTAATCCTAGTATTGTGGGAGCCTGAGATGGGAGGATTGCTTGAGGTTATGAGTTCAAGATCATCCTGAGAAACATGGTGAGGCCACCATCGGTACAAAAAATTAGAAAAACTACCTGGGTATGGTGGCACACACCTGTAGTCCCAGCTACTCAGAAGGCTGGGGCAGGCAGATCATTTGAGCCCAGAGTTTGAGGCTGCAGTGAGCTATGATGACACCACTGCCCTTTTGCTGGGATGACAGAGCAAGACCCCGACTCCAGAAAACAAAAATGTTCCTATTATGACATAATGTTTGTGAATGTTAATGATCAGGCCAGTACTTTTATTACCAGAAGGGCTGTGGGGCTATATTTGAGACGTGATCCTCCTTTTCATGGCCTATTAAGAACTGCTTCCTTGGTGCTGTCTGCTTTCTGCCATTTCTCTCCTGTGACATAAAAGAGACTCTTGAGTCTGGGATCTTGAGTCCATCAGTGTGGCCCTATTAACGCTCCTCCCTCCTGTTCTCTGTAGACCTGTAGGGCAACACCTTTCAGACCACTTGTCTTAATTCACACTTGTGAGAGGAGAGAGAGCTATGCTGTGGGTAAGCATAAAGGTTTGCTGAAAAATCACTCACATGAGACAGATTGATTAAAATCTGAAAAAAAAGACATTCCAATGTATTTTCATGTGTGTGCATGGGAGCTCTGAGAATGAAACCCACCTCCTCAGTGCAGGTACAGAGGTTTGTACAGAGGAACAAGGACTTGGGCTGTAGCAAATCAGGTCTGGAAGAGAGAAAGGAAGCGACTTGGCCGGCTGGCCAAGATGGTCTTGTTATGAGAGAAGAGATGGTAAATGTCTCTTTAAAGTCGTCAGACTCTCAGGTAAGGAAAGACCTGTCTGCATTAATGGAAATTCTCTACAGATGCAAATTTCCCCCCACAGGACAACTTTTGCAGATTACTTCTGTGGCAGCCACCTCAAAATATGTCAAAGAAATATATTTGGAGATCAATATTGTTAATTTCCTTCATTGCATTTCATCAGTTAATTAGTTCATTCAGTGAGCTCGGTCTGGGTCCTATGGGTACTGCTAGGGAAAGACAGACAGATGCTCTTCCTGATAAGAGGGGAGGCGGACAGTGAGAGCAGCAATTGCTGTGAGGCATGTTACAGGCAACATGAGGGCAGAAGCGCAGCGGGGGGCAAGGAAACCCTTAGAAGGGGCATTCCCACCTTCAGCCCAAACTAGAACTTTCTCCCGGGCAGGCTGATTGCTTTCTTGAACTCTCTTCTGCACCTTGGAGATCCTAGGAGGTCCCAGGAATTGCTAACTGCACTCTGGGAACTGATTCTACTCTGGGCTTCTGGAAGGTCCAACCTTCATGGATTCTCAGACTTTTAAAGGATTCTTTCCCCAACTTCCTATTAGATGATCTCCTCACTGATAAAGGCAGATTCCTTCCATAGAGTGAGAATAGCTAATATTGACCGAGTTCTTTATATGAGCCAGTCAGGGTTCTCAGCACTTTAACCATTTTAATTTTCATTCTCACAATGACCCTATGAAATACCCATAATTACCTTTTCCATTTTACAGATGAGAAAAGTAAAGCACAGAGAGCTCATGTGATATATTCAGTGGCAGAGCTGGGAATCAAATTGAGGAAGTCTAGCTCCAGAGGCCACGCTTTTGACCACTAAACTGGAGATCAAGAGAAAAAAGGAGTCCAAGTTTTATTTGAGCCATTGTATTTCCCCAGATATAGCAAAAAAGCGTCTATGACTCTGCATCTGGTGGGTCAGCACCAGCAGCCTCTCTCAGGCTTTGGATGGCTGTGTGGCCTCCATCATGCTTCAGGCATTGGGTGCAGCCCAGGGCCCTCCAGAGAGATTTTACACAGTAAACATGTTTGGGCCGGTTGCTTAGCAACCTGGAAGACAGTATGAATCTTTCATCAAAAAATTAGCATAGATTATTTCAAGAAGATGAACACACACCCGCTGGAAATGGCCCTTCGAAGAACTCATGATGCCGACCCCTACATCTGAGTCCATCAGTCCTTTTCCAGTGGTGGTCCTGACCTGGCACACGTCCTTTCCTTTCCCGGTTTCTCCTGTCGGTATGCCAGGTAGATAATTCAGACGTGTGGTTCTTCTCTTTGGAATTGATGGTTCACTAGCATCAGAAAACAGTGCAGCATTGTTTTCAGGTGTTCAGATATGCTGGCTGTATTACGAGCAAGGACCTGGGATATAGGAAGAGAAATAGAGAGGCCATTGGATCATAATGAAGGAAACACCTGAAAGACAAATCAGAGGGGCCTTAAATAACGGCAGAAGAAAGAGAAGAGACCAGCAGGGTGGAGAAGCACCAGACCCAGAAGACCAAGAGGGGGCAGGAGAAAGACCTGACGGTGCCAGAGTCAGCGCGAGGCGGTCCTTCTGTTGTCCACGCTGTTTGACCTACAATCTCCCAATAACCAGAAGCAGTTCACCTCCAACTTAACACCATCATAGTGCTGTATTCAGCACCTCAGAGCTTATTTCCTGCTTACAAACATGGGGAAACCCTGCTTTGAGGAGAGAGGAGAACAGCTTCATAGAGACAAGTTTTAAGAAGGAAGGAATTCAATATACAGAGGGTGCCAAAGAATGCGTACGCATTTTAAGAAAGGAGAAAACTGCATTAAAAATGTAATAGTCAATATATACCAATAACAAATGTCACATCGAGCTCCTCTTGTAATTGCAGCAAACGTGACTTGAATGTTACAAATTTAATTCAGATGTTTTTTCTTAAACTGTGTATACATTTTTGACACCCTCTTTATATTTAACACAAATACGCATAAAAGGGCCCCCTAGGGTTCTAAAGGAAAACAGATGAAAGGGCTATGTTCCTTCCTCTTCCTTTCTTAATTATGTTTACTGAGCATATACTATGCACCACTTTTTGTGCTCATGGGTGGGGATATAGCAGTAACTGCTCCCTTCCCAAGGACTCAGTGACTCACTCTCAACCTCGTAAATGGCCTGGTGTAATGAGGGAGACCAGAGTTAATAAAAGAAGAGCACAAACAAATGGAAATGTGTACTGGTGGTAAATGACCTCAGAGAAGATTCTGATGCTACAAGTGTGTGAAATCAGCCCAGCCAGGGAGGTTAGGGAAGGCTTTCCTGAAAAGCGATGGCCATACTGAGAGCTGGAGTTGAGGAAGTTAACCAGGCCAGTAGGGAGAGTGTCAGGAGTTCCACACAAAGGAATAAGCATGTGCAAAGGTCCTGTGGCAGGGAGGAAGCCTGAGTGTTAGGCGGGAAAGAGCTGTGTACCTGAAGAGCAGGGAGCAAGATGCAGCCAGCTATACTAGGCTGCTGGAGAAGTAGGTGGGGCCCTGAGTAAGCATGGCAACATCACTCATTCATTCATTCATTCATTCAGATGCATTAAGCATTTATTAATGCCTCTATGAGGGGCATTGAGCTATGTGTTCATGATATAAAACTTATAGTTAGTTTTAAAGCTTTTTTATTGAAGTGAAATTTATATAAAATTAACCATTTTATACATATCAGTACCATTTAATACATTCATATCCTTGTAACCATCATCTTCACTTGGTTCTAAAACATTTTCATCATCCCAGAAGAAAACACCTCACTGATTAAGCGGCCGCTGTTCCTCCTTTCTCCCCTAAGCCCTAGCAAATATCATTCTATTTTCTGTTTTTATGGATTTGCCTGTTCTGAACTATTCATATAAATTAAATCATGTAGTAATAGTATGTGGCCTTTTGTGACGGCTTCTTTCACTAGCATAAAGTTTTCAAGGTTCATTCACACTGGAGCATGTATCGGTATTTTATTTCTTTTTTTTTAAGTTCTCTATTTTCTTTATATATTTTTTGAGAAAGTCTCACTCTCATCACCAGGCTAGGGTGCCATACATCATCACTGCTCACTGCAACCTCAAACTCCTTGGCTCAAGCAGAGCCTCCTGCCTCAGCCTCCTGAGAGGCCAGGACTACAGATGTGTGCCTGGATGCCCAGCTAATTTTTCCTATCTTTAGTAGTGACCAGGTCCTGCTCTTGCTCAAGCTGGTTTGGAACTCCTGAGCCCAAGCTACCTTCTCGCCTGGGCTTCCCAGAGTGCTAGGATTACAGGGGCTCACCACCATACCTGGCCGGTATTTTATTTCTTTTTATGGTTGAAAAAGATCTCATTATGTGTATATGCCCGGTTTTGTTTATCCACTCATCAATGGATGGGCATTTGGGTTGATCTGACCTTTTCTCTGTTGTGAATAGTGCTGCTATGTACATTTCTGTCCAAGTATTTAAGTACCTGTTTGCAAATCTTTCGAGTGTATACCTAAAAGTGGGATTGGTGGGTCATGTGGAAATTCTATATTTAACATTTTGAGGAACCGCCAAACTGCCTTCCACAGCAGCTGTGCCATTTTAATTCCCACCAGCAACACACAAGGATTCCAGTTTCTCCACCTCCTTGTGAGCAGTGGTTTATTTTCCTTTTAAAAAATTATAGCCATCCTAATATGTGCTAAGTAATGTCTCACTGAGGTATTTTCTACATTTGTAATATTAAAAAAACTAAACTCTCATTTTAATAATATTTGTCAGTAACTGGCAACAATTTTAACATTCATTTGGTATCTGTATTGAATGCCTGTTAAAGTAAACGCACTTGGCACACCTGTAAAAACACTTCACTGCTCTTGAGTCTCCCGAGAGGAAGGGAGTGTGCGGTGTCTTGGCTTCCCGGCTTCCCTCTTCTCCCAGCAGGTTTGAACCTGCTGCTCCCTCCTTTAAATATGGTGCAAGTTGTCACTGTCATCTTCCCCATCCTTTTCCCCCAGGCTCTAGCCCTTGCTAGGTCCCAATCTGCTTCATCCAGACAGCTGGGGCCCTACTCACCCAGGGCCAATTCAGGCAGGATATAGTATCTTTGGTATCATTACCCTATGTAGTGACAGTCTTGGGCCACCGGGATGCCCAGAGGGGCTGTGATCCTCTCTACCTGCCATACACCCAGCCAGCCTTCCCTCAGAGCAGTTTGCTAAGTGCTAACGCATCAGGTTAAAGCGGAGTTAATTGCTTTATAGTATAGAAAAAGCCTGGGAGATTTTTACGGTGCTTAAGCGTGTTCTAGTGATATTTGGGGAAGTCCTTTGGGATTTGGGGGTGGACTTGGAGTACATTATCATTTCTCCCATTGAAATAATGGAGGACAAGTTCCTGCTTTTTGAAACTTGTGTCACCACATTTCCAGGGATAGATCAGAGTTAGATAACAAGGGGCAGCTGCATATAGTCCAGGAATAAGAAGAGAGAGAGAAGGGCCCACGGGAATTCTGTGGACAGGAGTCTTAGTATTTTGACGTACTTCACTGACGCCTTTCACCCCCAACCCCCACCCCGTCAAGTCCAAAACATACTTTTCTTTCATAGAGAACTGAGCAGGCTTAGCAGATAGCAAAGGAGAAGCAAGGAGAAATGTTGAATGACTAAATGGCTGGTGGATGAACGGGTAGTGGATGAGGAGCAGAGGAGCAGTGGAGCTGCCACCTCTGCTTGCAGCCAAAATAAAAACCACCAGCTCAGGGAAGGAAGCAGGGAGGGCGCTGAAGAATCTCTGAGCTTGCCCTTAGTGACGTACCAGGAGTCAAGGCAAGCATGGAGTGTGACAGCCTCCCTTTCTCCTGGCTTCCCTCCCTTAGGGTCTGCATTCACTTGGTTGACATTGGAGAGAGTTTTAAAAATCTTCAGCTGCAGACCCAATGAGATAATACCCATGGAGACCGTGCTTGATTTGGAAACACATTATAAACTGCCCAGGTTGGATATGCTGTTCAGGATGTAGGTTTACAGAGGCTGGACTGTGAAAACTCTGTTTTTCAAATAGAATTAAGAAGAATGCTTTGCAGAGGATGAAGGTATGGTTGGGAAAAAGCAGTTTGGTAGGGCAAGGAGGAAAGCTGATTGAAACAGCTGCAAGCGTGGAGCACCTCCTGTTAGCTCTGAGCTCACTCTAGGTGGCTCATTTCCTCCTCCCTTCTCATAGCACATCACCAACCATCTTAAAATACACTTTCACTTTCAGCACAGTCAATTCATAGAGCAGAAGGGGTAAACCATCAGAGAAAGACAGTGGGGGCAGTGATGTAACGTCAAGAGAAAACGTCCCCGTGATTTGAAGGGCTTTGTGCACATTCTTTGCAAATGAATCATCTAATCAGTTCATTTTACTAACAAATAGAACAAATCCTTTCAGCAACAACAGGACTTGTCAGCCGCCCTGTGCTCCACAGCCTTGATATAAAATGTATAGAGACAGAGAACAAAAAGGAATGAACGTGAGATTTGGGATTTGGGTCTAATCCCACCACATTGTAGCCTTGCATTTGATTTTGGATAACCACTATAATTGGTTTTAGGTAACAATCTCTGGGACCGCCCAAAAGAGGAAATTGACTCTTAGAATGAAAATGTTTATCTTATGAACAAGATACTGAGCTCTTGTTGCTGCCCAGCCAGGTTCATCTGCCTGCTGCCCAGGAGGCAGCCAATACCCAGAGCCAGCTGGGGTTTACAGCAGAGAAAGAGTTTATTCTGCATAGTGCAAAGCAGGGAGATGGAAGGAATTTCTCAAATCTGCCTCCCCCAGAATTCAAAGGAAAGAGAGAGGGGGTAGGGTTTAAGGATAGCTTGACAGGCAGGGGTTTAGGTAATTAGGTTTGCTAATTGGCTAAGTCTGGGGCAAAATTATGGGTGTGTGCACATCATTACAGGGTCTGGAAATCATCTTCCTGTTTTGCTTCTGCTCCTGGGGTCATGATTCCAGTGGAGTCAGTTTCGTGGTCTGGGCAAGCTAGCTCGTCCACTATTTCCTGGGCCTGGAAGATATCTTAGAAACTCCCTTTGGGTTTCCAAAAACTGACATTATCTATGGAGGGAAGTTAAGAATCTTTACAACAACTGACTGGAAGTAAACAGGGGACAGTGTCTAACTATTATCAAGCAAATCTGGGGAGGGGGCAGGGGCTGATCATTATCATTATTTTTAGCTAAGTCTGTAGCTTCACAGAGTTTGGGGGCCCTTAGTCTAGTTCTCACCTTGAACCCCTTCAACTCAGCAATTTGTAAGCGTGGTTTCACCTTAATGGGAAGCAAATGAGAATTAAAAACCTGAGTTTGAATTCAGACTCTCATCATTTTCAAACTAAATCGCCATGGCCATTCTGAACCCCTCTTTCCATACTGATAAAACAAAGATTGTATTATGGTTCAGCAGGGTAATATTAAAGAATGTATCAGATGACACTTAAGAAAGCACCCAGTAGACTCAACACCTGGCCACAGACTCAAAGGATATTTTTAGGAATCTGGATTATTTTTGTATTTATCTCACTATTAGATGATCTTTTCACTGCCAGATGCTCCCATTCATATAAACAATAACAGATTATTTCCATAGAGTAAGAATAGCTAAGATTTATCAATGACTTTTCTGTATGTTCACTGTATAGGGAGGACATAGTTCATTAAGAATATTCCAGATGTGGGCAGAGTGCGGTGACTCATGCCTGTAATCCTAGCACTCTGGGAGGCCAAAGCAGGTGCATTACTTGAGCATAGGAGTTCAGGACAACCCTGAACAAGAGTGAAACCCTGTCTTGACTAAAAATAGAAAAAAAGTAGCTGGGTGTGGTGGTGAGTGCCTGTAGTCCCAGCTGCTTGGGAGGCTGAGGCAAGAGGATCCCTTGAGCCCAAGAGTTTGAAGTTGCTGTGAGCTATGATGTCACAGTACTCTGCCCAGGGAGGCAGAGTGAGATTCTGTCTGAAAAAAAAAATAAGAGAATAGCATGGTTTCTGTTAGCATGAAAGAGGGAACACGAACATCCGCTTCTAGGATATTCATTCATTCAGTAAATATTTCTTGATCACCTATTATGTGCAGAGCACTGGGGGATACCGACAAGACAGACAACATCCCTGACCTGTGCAACTAGCATCCCAGAGGAAGCGATGCTCACCCCGCAGTCATATACGTCAATATAAACTTATTACTGCGCGGTGTGGAAAGGGAGCTCAGAGGGCCTCCCAAGGAAGTGAAAAACAGATTAGTGTTCTGATCCTCAACCTCTTTGGAAACTCCTTTCAGTAAAAACATTTTGGGTACCTTCCCCTTATATATGTATCTTTCATTCTTTGTAGAGAATAGATATGCTTATATATAAAACACATTACTATACTATACATCACAGACACAATAAAGCATGCACAAAATAGACCTTTTGAAAACAGTAAGGTAATAAATTGTAAAGCAAAATTCTGTTATTTTCTTCCCAGGCCCCAAGTGGGCTACCTTGCACACCTTGTGGCATAGAGTTAGTGGTGTTTACTAGGAAAAGGCATTGGGGATGCAGTTCTGAAATATTCTTGGCATATGGTGCGTGCAAAAGGCCCTGTGGAAAGAACTGTCGCTTAGGAGGGACTGAAAGAAGGTCGGAGTGGGTGGAGCACAGAGAGCACAGGAGAGAGGGAGGAGAAGCTGGGGGGCAGTTAGGCCAGGCAGGGCCTCACAGGGCCTTCTGGGCTGCTGTAAGTATGTGGTCTTTATACCAAGGGCTGTGGAAGGTATTGAAGGGTCTCAGGCAAGCTCTGACATGGTGGGGTTTGAGTTGTGAAAAAATCCTTTGTGGAGACCACATTGGATGGGTGAAGTGCAGAAATGGGAGACCATGGGGACCCTGGAGAGAGATGATGACGGCTTGGCCTGGGGTGGTGGCAGTGGATTAGAGAGGGGCTTGGGAAAGAGACTGGCTCTGCTGATGGGCTGAGTGTGGGCTGCAGGAATGGAGAGGCGTTAGGGAGGACACCTGAGGTCTCGGCTGAGTCTGTCACATGTGCAGCCCGGTGGTGGGTAGCATTTAGTGAGACAGGGAGCACTCTGTGAGGATGAGAGCATGGGCCACAAACCTTGCATTCTCTTCTGTGTGGGTGGAAGGAGGGGACTCTTTCAGACATCTCCACAGAGATACCAATCAGAGTGGTGGTTCTGTAAGTCTGGAGCACACAGCACAGGTCTGGCTGGAGGTGCGCACAGGAGCGTGGTCTGCAGGAGGAGCAATCCAGTCCTGTGTGTCCTGGACCATGGAGGGAGGCAGGAGTGCCTCGGATCCCAACATCTGATGACAGCAGACGTGTCTGCAGGGAGGCCTCCAATCCCCTGGTCTCCAGAAAGGCCATCTGAGCAGAGTAGAGAAACTCTAACAGGGAGGTTTAGTAAGGGGTTTGGGAATAATAATGGAGAGCCTATCTGAGATGGGTGACGTGATTGTGCTGTGGAGCCTCTGCCCTGCGGATGGACTCCCCCCAGCAGAGCGCAGCTTTCACGGTGCAGCTGGGCTGGTCCAATCATGGAGGGAAAGAACAGGACAGCAACGGGGGGAGGTTCGGAGTCCAAATAGCTGGGCTGTTCCCCTGGCATCAGGCAAAGGGCAATTAGGCAAGGGGAGTCTTTGGACTCTAAAAAGGTATTGTTGAAGCGATAGACAATCATTCAGGAAGTCAGAGAAAGAGAAGAGAGAGCGGGGCTCTTTGGTCTCAGCTGAAGAAAAGCAGGTGTTGGAGGGGCTCAGCCAGGTGGCTGGCATGAGGGGAGACTGTGGCCCAGGTGGTGACATTCCACAGGGGTCCCGGGAGAAAGATGCCCACCAGGGTCAGAGGTGCCTGTACCTTCCCTTTGTTCCCTAACAAGGCAGGTAGAGGTCAGGGCACGGGGCAGTGGAAGAGTGGATAATTGATGTACTTGAAGTTATTATAAAGGAGAACAAGCTATGAGAGGGCAGATGAGTCAGAAGCCTGTGAAGCCAGCAGTCAGCATGCCGTGTGATGCTTCTGGAATTGTTCTTTATTTTAGGAAAATACGGGATCCCTCTGAAGAGGGAGCATCTTGAATCTGCAGCCTCTGAAGCCAATGAAAGGATAAGGCAGGGCGCTTGTGGCAATGAACAGGTGCCTGGCTGTCCCGGTGGCTCAGAGCCTGGGAAAGTTTGTTGACCCTTCTGCCTAAGCCCCAGGCACTGTCCACAGCCCCACAGAGTGTCCCTGATGGACGCAGAGCAGGGCCAAGTGCCCCTCTGGAATAGAGAAGGGGCAGCTCTGGCTGCCGCAGCTGTGCTGAAAAGAATCCGGCTCCTGTGACTCCTGCAGGCGTCCTCTGGGAACCGCCTGATGGCAACAGTAAATGAAATTTTAATTGGATTAATAAATAGTGTTAATAACTGAGTTGTCATTAGCCAATTGCTATAGAGTGATCTGACTTCAAACATTGGAAGGGTGGAAGGGGTGAGACACTTGGCTTTGTGTTCTAGGTCTAACCCACCCGTCCTCCATGTGTGACCACTGCTGATAACCTTTCCGTGCCCCAGTCTGGCCACCTGTTAACAGCATCCGTCATCCCCGAATTCAGGCAACACACTAAGATTGTGCTCAGAGCACAGTAAATGCCTCCAGAACCCCCGAATCCTCTTCTCCCAAACCCAAACCTACCCCTCCCTGCTCCCTACCCGCCATGCCCTGGCCCCAGAAAGCCCCTCTAGGGGCTGCATGGCAGACTCCTCTCCCCTTTGGCTTCAGGTGGAGTTGTCCCAAGGGCAGCCTGAAAGGATGACTTTGGACAGGAGGAGAGTAATGGGGCATTCGTTCCTTGGGCTGCATCCCTGCCAAGTTGCTGGGGGCTGCTGCTCCCTGGCAGGCCACTCTCTCTGAGCAGCATCCTGTCCTGTTTCTGGCGACCTCTCCTGCTTCTTGCCCTTGCAGGCCTAGGGATGTTAACAGTGCCCATCTCTTCCCAGCCCGGGAGACTGTTAGTGTCCTTAACCCTCCACACCTTTGCAAATATCTGCCCTATGAAACTCACTTCAATTACCCAGTTGGAATGTGCCGTGTCTCCCTGCCAAAACCTTTATTGATAGGGTACTCTATCATGTTAGCTGTTACTACCAACCCTAATAATGAAGAATAATAAAGGAAGAATCTGTGAGCCAGAGAAAGTATGCCAATGAAACTGGTGGAGATCAGGACTGGCAATGCTAAGAGCCTCTCTTTGCATCAGGCTGAATTGTTTAGAAGCCACTTTCCTTTTCCCATGTGATCCAACATCCAGGGTGGTATTTTGTGCATCTCCCAGCTTTTAATACATGCTTGCCAGAAAGCTTTGGGTTTGTTATTCTCATTTCGAAAAGCTTGAAATGAGCTGAGGGAAAAATATTTTACATTTAGAGTAACTTGGAGCCAAATACTCTGACACCACCGACCTTCTGTTATCAAATCGTATTTTGTGATATTCTGTACACTGAGTGTCAGCCCAGGTGAAGCAGATGAGGAATCTCTGGGGTTTGAATCTTATTTAAAAGAAGGAAGAGCTACATCTATGGATGACACCGGCTGGCCTTGGATCTGTCAATGACAGCTGGAAGGAGCAGGTTAGACGCAGCACCTTAATGGCCATCTCTTGACATCTTAATGACTAGTCATTAAGGCCACACAGAGGAACCAATTTGCTGCCCAAACGCTGCGTTGGACTTCCAGTGAGAGTCTAGGGATTCTGCCTTTTTGGAAAGGGAGACCTGAGAAGTAATAATGGAAGTACTTTTTTTTTTTTTTTTTTAATGCAGTGCTCTCGAATTCCTCCTTTCCCTGACACCTGGTTCTACCGTAAGCACCGTCTTATGATCTTCCTTGGAGGAGTCTCATGCCTCACTACTTTCCTTCTTCCATCTTGACTCGTCACAGCGACACCCTGCCTGGACCCCTCACATCCTCCTACTGTGTCCCCAGGCCGGCCTTCTTTCTTCCTTTTCCTCCACATCAGTCACCCCTGCACGCACCTGCTGAATTGATTCACTGAAACAGTTTCACTCGTGTTATTCTCCTCCTCACACACTGTCAAGGTCTCTCTGCTGTTTGTTAGAATTCAAAATCTTGAGCTCAGCATTCCAGGCCCCTTCTGGTCTGGCCTCGCCATTCCTTTCCACCTCCACTTCTCAAAATCCAGCCTTCCCCTCCAGGTGGCATACCGTGCCCTGAGCATGCTGCCCTCAGGGACACATGCTGCTGTCCTTCTCCCCCTCTGTCTGTCCCAAGATTCATCATCCTTGAGTGCTCCCCTCCTCCAGGAAGCCTTCTCTGATCACATCGACCATGAGGAGCTTATCCTTAGGTCTTCTGGAGCACACAGTCCAGACATTTGGCCCTATGAGATCACCTTCCATATTTACCTTTGTGTAAGTTTGAATCAGGAGGAATAGCAAATATCTTTCATCTCTCTAATCAATCCCTATTAATAGTAACGTGGCTTCCTGGAGCCCTGCTGTGTCAGAGCTCAGCAGAAAAGAATGCTTGGATCAACTAGGCATGTCTGCCATGAGCATAGGGTAGGAGAGTGGTGGCGTAAGCACCTCAGATTTCCAATGTAGGGAATATCTAGTCTGCCCATTGGATGGTAGACTCCCCGAGGGCAGGAACTTACTGAGGCATCTTCTGTGACTGGTGCATCTTCCATGGTGTGTAGGGTGGGAGAATGCAGATTCGTTGGACACCAAGTGTGTGCTGGTTTGATTGGAATCTGATGTGGAGGGTTTGGGTTTAACACCAAAATGTAAGGAGGATCCAGTTAAAACAGCTCCTGTCCTGGTTTTGAAGCCACACTCTACAACTTGTCTGTTTTGTGAACTTCCAGGTTAGAAATCAATGTGTTTTCCAAGTGGATAGAATGTTCTTAGATTAGTGGTTCTCTATACCTTTTTTGCCACACTGTATTACCTTTAATGGATGATAGCCACATGGGTCCGGAGGGTTATGCTGAATTTATCTCCTTTCTCTCCTGCTGAGAAAATCTTATCAAAATGCAAATGTATGAAGGAGGTATTATTCTAAGGATAACCTTGAGTGTGCTGTAATCAATTATTAAGTGGGTAAAAACCATCATTAACTATCACTTGTAATATATTGGTACAATAACAGCGTTAAAATAATTCCTTCATGGCTCAATTATCTGAGTACTGTAGAATCAAAAAATTTTACAGCTGCTCTGGAAGAATATCTTAATTTCAATGTCAAGGAAATTTGGCATGTAACCAAACTTTCCATTAATACACAAATGACTTTTGTAGAAAACAAACATTAAAAATACGAACACCACCAATGAGAAACAGAAAAAAAAAAGTCTGAAGTATTCAAATGGACACGATTGCTTAAGGCCACGGAGACCAACATTAAACACATGAGTTCCCATCTTACAAAATTACCAGTGATGTAGGGCTGAGATCCTCCTCTTATACACGGACTCAGTGTAAGAGAAAGACTTTGAATCTCTAGTAAACCAGTACAGTGGGGCAGGGGTGGGGGAACCAAGTGGAAATTTTGGAATTTAAAGGCTGGCTGAGAGACTGTGCTCTGAGATGAAATACACTGGAGATGGGAGGATAAGGCTGTGGTGGCTGGAGTGGAAATGTTGGAATTGAATCAATCTTTTAAATTATACCAGCTTAAGATGAGTGTTGATGAAGTTACAACATGGTCTTAACATTGTCTTTGCTCGTGTCACAAGTGAGCACATTTTTTGCACAAAGAATGTCAAACCCAGATTTGGAACCTGTAGCAGTAACATAAGGGAAGCCCCAACATCCAGGCAGTCCAGTGGTGTGGGGAGGGGTGGATGGGGCTGTCAGTCTAATGATGTGGCACCTGCCAGAAAAGCAATGATTTGGACACAGTATAGCATAGAGTTTAACACAGACCTGGCTTTGGAGTGGACTTGGGTCCAAAGCCCAGTGTTCCCATATGTTAGTCGCGTGACCTTGGACAAGTTTCTATCTCCTTGAGCTCAATTTCCCTCAGTAGAGAAAATAATTAGGTCAATTTTATTTTTCTTTATTAATATTAGGGCATATGGAATAAAGACAATATTAGGCACTTGCCTATGAGGTTGTGTGAAGATTAAATACAATAAAGTTTGTGTCGTTCTTCACAGAGTACTTCTGGGACAGAGGAAGTGTTAGTGGCCTAAAGGGTGTTGTGATGCAACTGCTGAAATCCATGCAAGGGCCACCTACAAGGAAGAAATCTCTTGATGGGATCCTGCCATTTGTGGTTTCTAATCCCACAGAGTGTTGGTTTTTTAAAAAGCAAATTCTGTTTTTCAATTTCTTTTCCTCCAGAAGAGGGATCTGGCAACACTCATGGGCCCTCCTCCTCTCACTGGGCTCTCGCTGCATCGCACCTGTGTCTCACTGTTCTCTGAACACACTGCAAACTTGCATGCTCCCGCCTTGGCCCAGAAGGCCCTTCTCCATGGTCTGCACCTGTCAGTGACGAGGGGGCGCCCAGCCCAAAGTCAGTGTCTCTGAGAATCCTCTTACCTGTCTTCCTTCTCCGCCTCTTCCTCCACGCCTCCCTCCTCTTCCCCAGGCAAAGCTTGGTTTGTTTCTGCATACTCTGTCTGGGTTTTTATGGGTCTTCGTCATAGCAGTTATTATTCTAATAGACCCCCACATCTGCCCACACATTCAGTCTGTGTCAGCCTCCCATCACATAAAAGCTTCCCAGTATCAGGTGGGGATTGGTGGAATGATGGGTAAATGGCTAGACCAGGAGGATGGGGGTGGGGTGGGCTTTCATCTAGCCCCAGTTGGCTTCCTCTTATGTCTACCCAAGACCTTAGCAAGACTGTGGACTGCTGCTGTCTCTGGTTCCTTGTTCTCGCCCAGGCAGTAGTATAGGGCTGAGCTATAAAGCCTGCAGGTTCCCAGTCATGAGGCTGGGTTCGCTTCCCAGCTCTGCATCTTATTAACAGTGTGACTTCTGACTTAACCCCCTCTGTGCCTCAGTTTCTTCCTCTGTGAAGTAGTGATGCCAGTAAGGCTTTCCTCAGGAGGTTTCGAAGCTTAAATGAAACCGTATGGGTAAAATGCTTAGACTTGTCTCTGACACATGGGTAATGCTAGACATGATTTTTGTGTTTTGTGTTTTTTTTTTAATTTTAGCTCAGGGAGCCTCCCCTGACCCTCAAATTCTTAGTGGAAATAACTTCCCCTCCCTCTACGTCTTGTTACCAGCTGTCCTGGTCCTGACAGTGCTTATTCCCAAATGAAATCGCCATTTTGGGTCTATGGCTCCTTGCTCTCTACTTCACTTGAAGTGTCCCCTCCAGGAGGAAAACGACTGGACAGTGTTGCTCTTGCAGCTGACCAGCCCTGGAGATTTAATCAATGATAAATCAATGGCTGAATGAATAACAGCAGAGAAAGGATTGGCACTGGGACCGGCTGTTATTTAAAGTTGTGAGAGGCACGTTTACCTGATGGCAGAAGGGCTTTCCAAGTCTCTTGCCTTAGGGAACAGCTGAGGAGAAGGGAGTGTGTTGCTTTTTTAGATCTTAAAATAATCACAGAGAGAAAAGAGACTAGGAGGAAGTGAGGCCCCAAGGGAAGAGGATTTGAGACAGAACTGGGGGTTCAGACTTGGAATAAACAGAAGAGGAGGTGTTGGAAGGGAAAAGAAAAGATGGATAGTGGTAAGGTCACCATGGAAACACTGGGTGCTTAGGCAGGAAGTGCACTACCTCTCCACCGTGAATTTCAACTTAGCAGAGTGAAATACACCACCCCTGGGGACCTGACCCTGTGGAATTTGCTCAGAGGCAAATTGCTTCAAGAGCAGCCAAGAAGCAGAGTCCTGGTCCCAGCAGAGTCCTGGCCCCGGCAGCTCCGTGAGAGGGGAACATGTACCAGATAAATAAGTGCGTGGGAGCCAGGAGGACCGGGCCAGGACAGGGAGGTCATGCCTGTGAGCAGCTTGCCACCCACAAGGATACTTCTGCGTATGCCCTCCCTGGCCATTTGGGCCTCCCCCAAACCGTGGTGTTCCCAAGTGCAGGGCCCACCCTTTGGGGGCTTCCCCACACTCCACCTCGGGGGCCCTGGGAATCTGAATTTTAAAGTCTCCAGGTGAAGCTGAAGCACAGAGTATGAAAAGCAGGGATGACTGTCCTGTTCCCCTGACTAAAGGGCACACAGGGGCAGAGGCCGGGCACCTGCCCAACCAGCACAAAAACATGGGCACGCGTCTAAGCCGACTGGAAATGGGAGCAGGTGGGTAAGTGGCTTGGAATGGTTCAGAGTGGGATAATCAGCCTGGGATTGAATGGAGCCTCTCCTGGGCCCTAGCAGCCAGGGCTTGGGGCACGGGACTGAACTGCTCTATAGCTTCAGTGTCCTCATCTTTAAAATGGGGTTATTCTGAGGGTTCAAGGAACTCATATTTGAATAATGAAGGGAACAGGCAGGCAGAGCCCCAAGATAGAAGGGGCTGGGAGCCTGGGTTTGAAAAAGCCAGTTGACCCTTTTCAGACTGTGAGAAATCAACTTTTACTGTGTTCAGTCACTGAAGTTTAGCAGTTGCATTTCCCTAATGCATGGTACAAGGCTGTTAATGAATGGCCTGCTAGCCATGAGATTCAACCAGTTGTGGATATCTGTGAAGACAAAACCTACTGGGCGTGTCTTCCTCTATAGAAGGAATCAGTGGAGCAGATTGACTCTTTGGATTGATTAAGAGCTTCTATAGGTGCACCCCAAATTTTCTGTGGGAGAATTTTCTATAAGGTTGGGAAGAAAACTTTGCTAAGCTTTGCCAGTGATTTTCAACTGGTGTGCTGTGAGAGGATCTCAAGTGTGCCATGAAATTAAAGATCATTCATTAAATTATTTATGAAAGAAGTTCAAAGCACAGTAAGTCTATACTTTTCTTTCTTTCTTTTTTTGACCAACATAATTTAAGTGGGCCACGGAAGTGTGGCGTGAGAAAAAAGGTTGAAAACACAGTTCTAAGCTGTCTTTGAAGGACAGTGAGGATGTTCCCACTGACAGACCCAGCCTCTAGGTGCTCCTTCCCTACAGCAAAATGATTCTCTTAGCTCCTTCTAGCTTCCCCTAATCAACTGAGTGCCTTTCGTCTAGACATTAGTGAGAATGCTGCTTCTCCACTAGGGGCGAGTGTGACTGTGTGTGTGAGTTTGTGTCTGAGTGTGTGTGTGTGTGTGTGTATTGGAGAGGAAGGGTGGTACCAGACCTGGAAGTCACAAAATAAACAAGGGGAATTTTTTCCTTCTTGGTGATAATTTAAAACATTTTAATATTAAAACAGCCAATATGGTCAAGTACAAAAAGTAACATGAATTTCTAAGATAGAATTGGAGATTTTAATAAAGATTTCCAGTTGCTCCAGACTGCTTCCTGTGTATGTGTTACCTTCCTGTGGCTTTGGAGCCGTTTGTAAAGAAAGTTGGTGAAGAGAACAGTGGCAGAGGCGAAGCTGGACAAAGCACGTCACCTGGTCCAGCAGTGCAGCAACAGAATGCAGAAGCAACTTAGAGCAGGGCAGGTGACCAGACAGGAGAGGAAATTTGTGGGGGTATCTGGTCAAGTGAGCAAGTGGATAATGGACCTTCTGGGGGACCGAGTGAAACTGGAGAGGCCTGTGATCTACACTGACCAGACAGGATAAAACGTCCTTGTGAAGACCCTAAACCAGCAGTTCTCAAGCTGTGGGTCGCGACCCACAGGAACTGTATTAAAGGGCCATGGCATTAGGAAGGCTGAGAACCATTGCCCTAAACCATGAGATATATGAGGCTAAATATGTGATTTGGGCTGTTTCCCCCACTCTGGGAATGAAGATTCACTTCAATCCCCTCTGCCAATTATGGGGAACCAGCTGATCACCCGTGTGCCTCTGGGTTCTGTTATCAAGTGTATGGTTTCTTACAATGAGCCTTTCTGGAGGAAAAAGGATGACTGTGGAACCATGATTATTGAAGGGGAGGAAACTCCAATTTCTTACACATTGGATGACAGCAAACTTGATGGCCGCCTTGCTGCAATAATGGGATTTATCCTTGCCCACAAAGCCAGAAAGCTGCACATCTTACCAAAGAAGAAAGGATGAAGAAACTGTGAGCTCTCTGCAAAAGTTCTAGGCTCCCAAGAAGTTCTAAAGCCATCACATTATGAAGAGAAGAACAGTTGTGAGGAGCAGTACTCTGGGGGCTGCTATATCACCTATTTCCCCCCTGGGATCATGACTCAATATGGAAGGGTACTACGCCAACCAGTGGACACGGAGATGGCCACACGCTAGAGTGGCTACATGGAGGGGGCTGTGGAGGCTGGGGAGAGAGCAGCCCGGGAGATCCTGCACACTGTGGGGTAGAGTCCAGGGGATGAAATCTGGCAGCCAGAGCCAGAGTCGGTGGATGTCCCTGTGCGACCCATCACTACAGACTTCTTGGAGAGACATCTACCCTCTGTGCCAGGCCTGCTGAAGCTGGTGGGACTGACCACCATCTTTTTCAGCAGTGGCTCTGGGCTTCCTGCTGCACAAAAAGGAGCTGCTGTGAAAGCCTAAAGAGATAGGTGTCTTAACCACACCGCCTTCTTATTGTACTCGGGGTGTGGGTTTGGGGAAGGGGTTGTACTTAAAGTTCCCTGAAAACACAAAGAATGGAGTGAGGCGGGAGCGTGAAGAGAAGTCCGGCTCTGACTGCTTTATCTTTTTCTCCATTGAGGCGCCAGGTTAGGGTCCCTTACCTGGCTTAGCACTCTGGTTCACCAATTTCTAAGGTTATTGTCCTCAGAACCTTTAGAATAGTAAACAGGCTTGTGTGCTGCCCCACGTTATGCTTTGTCCATGCATGAGCAACTAGTTTCTTCTTCTCTCTGCAGCTTGATGCTTGTACTTTCTCTTGTCTGTAATATCCTCACTTTCCCTGTTTTTTTTTTGTATTTGTTTTTAGAATCATGTTTTATTATCATTGGATGACCTTAGGTACCATCTGGTCCTCACCTTCTGTTTTAGAGTTGAGCAAATTGAAGTTTATAGAGATGGAGCTCAATTGCTCAAGGGCTGTTAAGAAGCCACTGGTTATCTGGGGGATGAGAACACAGGTCCGATGCTTTTCCACCTTCCAGCACATTTCCCCCAGGTGTGCTCTTCATTCCCTGTCATTGTCGCTGATGGTGTCCCCTTGTGTGGGTTTACTCTGTTCTGAGCTGTCTTGCAGTACTCAAATGCTACCCAGTAAGTATCTTTAAGTCTTACTATCTTATGCAGTGTGTATCAAGTGGATTTTAATTCTTTTAGGGTGAGGATCTTGTCTCTTTTTCCTTTGGTATCTTCCATTTTGTCCCAGTAAAGGTCAGTACACACTCGGCTAGTTAAAAATAAAAATTTGTTGAGCAAAAAAGAAAAAGAAAGAAGGAAAGAAAGTTGGAGAAACACTGGTCCACAGGCCAGCAGGTCCTAAATGCAAGTTCACAGGCAGGTTCTGGGCTGGCTGTATGCCAGAGTCGCTTGGGAGGTTCTTCTGTCAGTCCAGAAAGCTGAATTCAGCAGTTTGCACAGACAGGTGTGTGTGTGTCTATTATTGATCTGTCTATTTTTCTATTGCAGTAGTGTTTGCATGTAGGGAAATACACACATCTAAAGTTTACAGATAGATCAATTTTTTTTTTCTTTGAGGCAGTCGCACTCTGTTGCCCAGGCCAAAGTACAGTGGTATATTGTAGTTCACGGTAACCTCAAACTCCTGGGTTCAAGCCATCCTCCTGCCTCAGCCTCTCAAGTAGCTGGGACTATAGGCACCTGCCATGACACCCAACTAATTCTTCTATTTTTAGTAGAGATGAGGTCTCACTGTTGCTCAGGCTGGTCTTGAACTCCTAAGCTCAAGCAATCTACCTGGCTCGGCGCCCTAGAGTGCTAGGATTACAGGCAGGAGCCCAGCAGTTTGACTGATTTTGACAAATATTTAACCCCCAGGATGTAAGCCCCACCCATCACTTGCCTCTTCTCAGTCAGTTCTCTCCAGAAGGAATCACTGTGCTGAAGGCTATCACCAATGATTAGTGTCACCTGTTCTAGAATTTCACCTAATCAGGGTTTCTCAATTTTAGTATTATTGATATTCTGGATTGATCAACCTTTGTTGTAGGGGCATTACAGGCAGAATATGTCTCCCCCCCCACCCCAATCCATGCGTTGACTCCTCACCCCCAGTGTGATGGTATTAGAGGTGAGACTTTGGGGAGGTGATTGGGTCATAAAGATGGAGCTTTCATCAATGGGATTAGTGCCCTCGTGAGGACTGAGACCCGTATTAGAGCAACAGTTCTCAACCTGTGGGTTGCGACCCACAGGCACTGTATTAAAGGGTTGCGGCATTAGGAAGGTTGAGAACCATTGCATTAGAAGAATGTTCTCTGCTCACCACTGTGTGAGGACACAGTGAGGAAACAAAAGCAGGAAGTGGGCCCTCCTCAGAATGCAGATGTCCCAGCTCCTGGATCTTGGACTTCCAGCCTCCAGAACTGTGCAAAGTAAATGTCTGCTGTCTAAGCCACTCAGTCGGTGGTTATTTGATATCCCCCCCAAACGGACTGATAGAGGGACTGACCTGTGCGGTGGAGGGCATGTAGCAGCATTCCTGGGCTCCAATAATAGCTCTCGACCCCATGTGGTGACAGGAGTTAGTAGCACCATGACCCCAAGTTATGATAACCTAAAATGTCTCCAGATATGCAGATGTCCCCTGAGTGGCAAATGACCCTGGTGGAGCACTGCTGATGTGAGCGGAACCAGGCGGGGATGTTCTTACGTATGAGCAGTGCTGACGTGAGCGGGACCAGGCGGGGATGTTCTTACGTATGAGCACTGCTGATGTGAGCGGGACCGTGCGGGGACGTTCTTACGTATGAGCACTGCTGACGTGAGCGGGACCGTGCGGGGACGTTCTTACGTATGAGCACTGCTGATGTGAGCGGGACCGTGCGGGGATGTTCTTACGTATGAGCAGTGCTGACGTGAGCGGGACCAGGTGGGGATGTTCTTACGTATGAGCACTGCTGACGTGAGCGGGACCGTGCGGGGATGTTCTTACGTATGAGCACTGCTGACGTGAGCGGGACCGTGCGGGGACGTTCTTACGTATGAGCACTGCTGACGTGAGCGAGACTAGGTGGGGACGTTCTTACGTATGAGCACTGCTGATGTGAGCGGGACCAGGCGGGGATGTTCTTACGTATGAGCACTGCTGACGTGAGCGGGACCAGGCGGGGATGTTCTTACGTATGAGCACTGCTGATGTGAGCGGGACCAGGCGGGGATGTTCTTACGTATGAACACTGCTGATGTGAGCGGGACCAGAAGGGGATGTTCTTACGTATGTGCCTTTTTTGCCCATCGTGGTATCCTGATTCTTCCCTGTCATTTCATGAACCTGAACTTCCTTCCTTCTAGTTAGGAGGACTATTCCATTGTAAGCGCGTGCCACAGTTTACCTGTCCATTCTCCTGTTGATGGACACCTGCTGCTTTCGGGGTCTGGCTAGTACACAGGTGAACAACGTGACTATCGACAGTCATGGGTAATTCTTTGTGTGGTTTCCTGGTTTCATTTCTCTGGGATAAATATATAGGAGTGAAACTGCTCAGTCCTAGGGTAGATACATGTTTAAGAAATTCCCAGCTTTCCAAAGTGGTTTACCACTTCCCTTCTACCAGCAATGAATGAGCATTCTGGATGTTTCAATCCTTGCCAGCACTGGTGGTGTCAGGCTTTTTAATTTTAGCCATTCTAGTGGGTGTGTAGTGGCTATTCTCCATGGACACCATGGCTATTCTCATGGACACTTGGCTAATTCTCATGGACAGCTGTATTTATCTATTGCTGTGTAACAAATCGCTCCAAAACTCAGTGACTTAAAGCAACAATAGTTATTATCTCACAGTTTCTGTGGGTCAGGCGTCCAGTCATGGCTTAGCCGGGCTGAGTCTCTCCCAGGCTGCAGTCCAGGCATGTCTCAGGCTGTGCCTATCTTGGGACCTCACTGTGGAAAGCTCTGCTTCCAAGCTCACCCACATGGCTGTTGGCAGAATTCAGGTCCTGTGGGCTGCTCTCTGTTTCTAACCATGTGGGCCACTTCATAGGGCGACTCTCAAAACTACAGCTTGTTTTGCCAGAGGAAGCAGGTGAGAGAGACCAAGGATGGTGAATCTAAATCTCAGAAGTGACATCTCCTCGCAGTGACTTCTTCTATTTATTAGAAGTGAATTTCTTTTCTTTGGTCGGGTTACGATGGCGCATGCCTGTAACTCCAGTGCTTTGGGAGGCCAAGGTGGAAGGATCACTTGAACCCAGAAGTTTGGGACCAACCTGAGCAACACAATAAGATCCTAGTTCTAATCATCATCATCATGGGGCACAGTGGCGTGTGCCTGTAGTGTTGGCTACTCAGGAGGCCAAGGCAGGAGGATCACTTGAACCAGGAATTCAAGGTTACAGTGAGCTGTGATCACACCACTCCAACCACTCCAGCCTGGAGGATAGGAGGATAGAGCAAGACCCTGTCTCTAAATAAGAGAAAAGAAAGAAAAGGAAAGAAAAAAGAAAGCAAGTACAAGTCACTAGACTCAAGGGAGTTGACGATTACACAAGGGGGTGGATGCCAAGAGGCAGAACCCCAGGAGAACTCACTGTAGACACCCAGGCACAGTGGCTCTGGCATGAGAATGCTTGATCTAGGCCAGAGCTTCCCAAACCATGAGAAAGGAACAAGTTTTGTTTAGTTTTGTTCTATACTTAATCACAAATGAATGAAAAAGAGTTCATTGGTCCCAATGCACAACCCTCCTTTGCCCAGCAGCTGAACTATCTTATCAAATCTTCAATCCAACCACTGGAAATAGGGGCTATAATTAGCATACTCACTGTACAGATGAAGATACTGAACACAGAGAGAGAGATTAATTGGACCCAAGGTCACACAGCAAGTATGTGGGAGAGCCTAGACTCTAACCAAGCTATCTTGTTTTAGAGTTTGAAGACTTGACCAGTTAGCTATATAGTTATATTCTAAACATAAACTCTCTCTTTCCCTCCCTCCCTCCCTCCCTCCCTCCCTCCCTCCCTCCCTTCCTTCCTTCCTTCCTTCCTTCCTTCCTTCCCCCTTCCTTCTTTCCTTTCTTTCTCTTTCTTTCATTTCTTTCTTTCTCTCTTTCTTTCTTTTTATTTATTTATTTGTTTTGAGACAGGGTCTTGCTCTTTAGCCTTGGCTGGAGTGCAGTGGTGTCATCATAACTCATTGCAGACTCAAATTCTTGGAGTCAAGTTATCCACTTGCCTCAGCTTTCCAAGCAACTGGGACTATAGATGTATATTCTACACCAAGCTAATTTTTCTATTTTTTTGTAGAGACAGGGTCTTTCTATGATGTACAGGTTGGTCTTGAACTCCTAGCCTCAAGCCATCCTCCCACTTCGGCCTCCCAAAGTGCTGGGATTATAGGTATGAGCTACCACACCTGGCCTTAAACTTAAATTCTCATACCCACAATGGTGTTCGTAATCACCAGTGTCAGAGCCCAGGGTATAGAATCTTGTAGTCCCCTTACCCTTGGCCCGGCTACTCCTCTGAGGGGGCTTAGCTGTGCTGCAGACTCAGCAGCAGAAGTGGCCTGTGTTTGGCATTATCTGAACACTCAAGCCCAATTCTGTTCTCTCTGCCATCTCTTTTTTAAAGTTCAAGTTTAAAGGGCAGAGATATCCCCTTTTCCAGATAGGCTTGCTTCCTCCACCTGCAGCTTCCTGGGTAGTACAATGCTGCTTTAAGAGGGCTGTCCTAGCAATGAAACCCAAATTAATAAACAGCCTTTAGGTAAAAAATTAATCATGTCACAAAAGAGGCCACCTAGTGTCTCTGGTAAGGTTCAGCATTTGTTTATAGATCATTAACTACATAATTAATTTGTTTTTCCAACATAAGCCCTGTAAGGGAAGGGCTGCATCTGTTTTGTTCTCTCCTGTACTCCTAACACTTACCACAGGACCTGGTCCGTAGCAGGGCTTGGTAAATATTTGTTCATGAAATAAAAGTTCAAGCTTACCCCACTTCATTCCCCTCCCCATGCCACCTGTCTTAGCCTGGATTCCCAGCAGGCAGAGCCCTTGCGTCCGTGCTGCTCTCCCAGGAAGCAGGAGCCAGAGGAGGTAGAGGGGTGGGATGAGGAGCATTCCTGAGCCTGCTGGATCTCCAGGCGTCATCTTCCAAAGGCCACTGAAGGACCAGGCCTGGTGGCTCATACCTATAATCCTAGCACTCTGGGAGGCTGAGGCAAGTGAAGCTGAGGTGGGTAGATTGCTTGAGCTCAGGAGTTCAAAACCAGCCTGAGCAAGAGTGAGACCTTGTCTCTAAAAACAAAATACCCAGCTTGTGATGAGTGCCTTTCACTCCTAGCTACTTGGGAGGCTGAGGCAAGAGAAGCACTTGAGCCCAAGAGTTTGAGGTTGCTGTGAGCTGTGATGCCACAGCACTCAACCCAGGGTGATAAAATAAGACTATCTCCAAGAAAAAAAAAAAAAAAGCCGACTGAAGACCCGAATACAGTGATGAAGAGGAAGGAGGATTCATTGCCTTCCTACCCATAAAGGTCAAGTTTCTCCTGTGGGGTATTTTTTCCATTTTTTAAAATGGTGCTAAAACACATATAATGTAAAATTTACCATCCTAATCATCTTGTGTGTTCAGTTCGGTGGTGTTAATGAATGCATTCATTACATTGAGCAGATATTACTACCATCCATCTCCATAATTCTTTTCATGTTGTAAAACTGAAATACTGTCCCTGTTGAACAATGACACCCCATTCCCCTGCCCCAGCCCTGGCACCCGCCACTCTGCTTTCTGTCCCTGTGATTTTGACGACTCCAAGCCCTTCGTATAGGCAAAGTCATACACTGTTTGTCTTTTTGTGATGAGTTTATTTCGCTGAGGATCATGTCCTCAAGGCTCATCCATGTTGTAGCCTTTCTAAGGCTGAATATTCCATTCTACGGATAGACAGATTTTGTTGATACCTTCCTCTGTTCAGGGATACTCGGGTAGCTTCTACCTTTTAGCTATTATAATGATGCTACCATGAATATGGGTGTACAAATATCCCATTGTACACCTTGCTTTCCATTCTTTTGAGTATATAGCCAGAAATGGAATTGCTGAGTCATATGGTAACTCTTTAATTTTTTAGGGAGCTGTGTTTTCCACAGCAGGTGCATCATTTTACATTCCCACCAACAGTGCTGACTTTGTCATTTTCTGGTTTTGATAGGAGCCACCCTAATCGGTGTGTGTGTGGGGTTCTTGTTGTAGTTTTAATTTGCATTTCTCTGATGATAGCGATGTTGAGTATCTTTTCATGTGCTCATTGGCCATTGGTACATCCAAGTCCTTTGCCCATTTTTGAATCCAATTGTTTGGTTTCTTGTTGAGTTCCTCCGTGGAGTTTAACTCTTTGCACATCTGGGTTGCTCTTGGGTGGACAGTGTCCCTGGTGTCTCACACCTCAGTGGCCATGGAGAAACCCAGGGCGGGAGGTAAGAGGAGGTAATGTGAGGCCCTGTGGGGCTGTGCCCACATGAAGCTGGTTGGAGTCCATGCAGAGTGGGCCATGGTAGGAGGAGCAAGTGGCAAAGGTCTCAGAGACAGGTGAGGCTGGGTTAATCCAAGGAGGAGCATCAGAAGGCTCGGATGGACCATCTGAGGGTGAGATTCTTCTGTCTAGATGCACATGCAATGCTGGGAAAAGTGGGCACCCATGCCCTAATTGTGGAATGCTTTCCCCCACTGGAAATTTTCCCTGACTCATCCTGCAAGTGTATTTCCTAGGTCCTCTTTGTAGGAGACCAGATGATTCAAGGGAAGGAGCAGTGAGAGTTAAGCTTTGAATGCTCTGTGACTGTAAGAAACACTTGTGATATAACATCTCAGTAAGACCTTGGTGATAAGGGCGTGGGGAAGGGATGCAGCACTCCCTAACACGAGAGCAGGAAGGCACCAGCTTCAGTGCTCGGCAGTCTCCACACCTGTGGTGCAAATAGCCGTGGGACCACTTCTATAAGGAGCTGCAGGAGAGGTTAGTCCGGGTTCATTTTCTCACAGACTAGCTCACTCTAACTCCTTTGCTTCTCCTGCTCAGAGGGCGCCTGCTTGGAGCCCTTCTATGAAGACTGCTAAGATTCGCCCTCCTACTAAGACTGTCTCTCTCTCTCTCCTGCTGGGGTGAATTGCCCTCCGGCAACCTAAGGAGAGTAGATCCCAAGCAAGGTAGCACAGCGGTCCACGTCCGGACAGTTAGATAGGCTGGGGCCGGAGACCTGGCCATTCCCGGGCCCCGATACTTCTTCCTGGGGTTCAAGGAACATGCAGACAGAGAAGCCGTGATTCTAAGTCCTGACCCACCTGCACCCACAGTGTGAAGTTGGAGCCCCGTTTCTCTCTGGGGCCCTGCTCCCCTGAGCTCCGCCTTCCCCAGACGATCTCGTTCTTCACCTATAATCTTACCCCAGGCTCCCTTCTTCCCCACCCAAACCTCTTTTCTGCTTCTGTGGCACTGAATTTGCAGCTGTGTAAGAGGAATTATAGATGCCTTTGAAAGATGTGGTACAATCAGGCTTTTGAAAGGCAATAAATAAGATTGCACAAGAGGAGATAGGTAATGAGCGCTGCTCTTGCTGCTTGAAGAGACAGTGTCCCTGTCATCAGACTCTGCTCTTGGCCTAGGCAAGGGCTGTAAGTCATTCTATGCTACTGGCAGCCATTTGCCACATAGGATAAGCCTGGACAAGACTAAACAGCAAGTAAGGATGAACGCAGAGAGATTCAAGAGGGAACGGTGTCCTACCCCAGGCCTAGTCTCTCTGCACCAGGGCCATGGTCTCCTGTGATACGTATTGGAAATGCTGTGACTCAGCTTGGGCTGCTCTTGGCTACAAGGCACAAACCCCTGCCTTAACCAAGAACAATACTGCTCATGTAACTCAAAGTGCAACAGATCGCAAGGTTGGTTGATTCAGTAGGTTCATGACGTTCTCACTAGAGAGGTAGGTTCTTTCTGCCTGTGCTGACTCACCTTGCAGTCACAAGGCAGGGCTACATGCTTCCCATCTGGGGGGAGGGAGGACCTCTTCTGCTACCATCTGGGTTGGCTTCTCCAGGATAGGTGCCGACTCCTAGGCCAGAAACAGTCACCAAGATAATGCCATGGACTGGTGGGATCAGAACAAACAAACCCCACTCTGGGAGACAGAGGTGGGTTGGAACCTAGAAAGCCTGGCGACATGCAGGGAGGGGAGAGGGGAGACACAACAGGTATTGGTGGACAACCCAGAAAACCCTACTGCTCCTGGGTACATTTGAGCACTTGTAATAGGCTACTGAAAATATCAGAGACCCACAAAGTGAGACCCACCGAGGAGGGAGGAATGCAGGAGAGGCTCAGCAGAGACTTGGGGCAACTCTGTGAATGTCATTCACGGCTGAGCTGGTGATTAATTTCCCACTAAAAATGCAAGATCAGCCCAATCAGATCCAACTGGGAATTAACCCCTAGCCCTTTCTCAAATAATTAAACTGTGTGAAACCCAAATATAAACACAAAAATGTTTCCCAAACTACCCAAGCCATGTTAGTTGTGGTCCCAACAAGTGACAGCCTAGGATAACCCTATATCAGGGGTGTGCTGAGGTCCAGCAGCCTCTGGACTGATGGACAGGAGGGGCCGGCAGTGGCCAGAACCCCAGGATGCTGTGGCTATCATTTAGAATCCAGCATTCAAGGCAAATGGGAGTTTACTGGGGGTTATTTTTAAGAAGCATCTGTAGGCAGTGGAAATAACACAAAATTTGAAGTAAAACATCTGGAATCTGGATAATAAGCACCACTTGCCAGTGTTATGGTCTTGAGCATCCCTGAGCCTCAGTTTCCTCATTGTGCAATAGAATAAATGCAACTTGGACTTAGATGAGATTTTGAGAGTAGATGTGACTTTGTGGAGGATAGAAAGACACTAGGGGACCTTAGTCGTTGTTCTGTGTCTCTTCCCAGGACTTTGGGCTGCCTGGTGTCAGGAGCACAGACTTTCTCCCCAGACTCTGTGACCCCCCTGTGTGTAGTGTGTGCCAGCTGCCAGGGGTCATTCACACATGCTGCCTCCTGCTGGCTTCAGCCCTGCGTTCCTGCACCCCAAGTGTACTTGTTACTTACTTCTCCTGTGTGTGACCGTCTCCCCAACTCACCTGCACCTGCAAGTAAAGCAATAGTTCCCCACCTCTTTGCAGCCCCCCAAAGCAGCTCAGAACGTGGAGTGGGATAAGCCTGAAAATCATTTTCCACTTAAGGTGACAGACAGCCCACGGAGGCAAAATGACCTGCCAAAAGTTACCTAGCTCCAGTGGCGGGGTCGCTCCTGGCTGGCAGCCCCCTTGGTGCCCAGTGTCCCTCTCAGCAGGTGTGGAAGTGCACAGGGAACCTGCTTTGCAAATCATACACATCTCTCCCAGGGTGACTAATTCCTACATGTAACAAGATAATGACAGATGTTTCTGTTGTGGGGTGTTGTGCTTGGAAAAGATTTGAAGGCAGGACAAGAGTTGAGAGCCACTTTGGACCCAGCTAATCTTGGCTTACCACTACTGCCACCCTCACCAGTTGTGTGATCTCAGGCAAGCTCACCCCAGAAAAGCAAGAAAGCTCTTAGAGCCCAGACTCACCGGGTACACTCAGCTGTGATCAGGATGGGTCCGCTCCTTACTTGGGTTGCATTATGATCTGCTGGGTGTGTTTCTGAGAGGAGAATAGAGTGAGTTATACTCTCTGAGCCTGAGTTTTCCCTTCTAATAATCTCTTCCTCTTAGGGGAGTGCTGCAAATCCAGGGAGGTACTCACGCAGGGGCAGAAACTGATGGGGCCCCGCAGGAAGGGGGTGTCTTGGAGAGGCTGGCTCCTCCTCCTCTTCTCTTTGGTCCCTTCTGTACCTTCTTGTGCACACCCCAGCCATTCGACCCATGGAAGAGGCCAATCGGGGAATGCCCCTGTCACCTAGCTCCAGCCTCCCTTAGGAATGGTTGGGGACAGAGTCTCAACCAGGGCCAAATGTCCAGGATTTATCCTGGGGTCATTAAATATAGAAAGTGAAAATGTGATAAACACAATATTAAAGTATTAAGTCCCTCCCCCCTGCAGACTGCATCCACCCCCCACCCCACACTTCCCTGCCCTGGGTCACTCCTGCTATTGGCAAGAGCAGCCCGACCCCTGGCCACCCACTAAAAAAGCCACAGAAAGGGGAGTCAGGAGGCTTCCTAGGTGACCCTGCCATGGGTTCCTCCCTGCCTACTTCACCCTGAGGATCATTTTGTGGCCACCCAGGATGCCGGCATTTCATGCTCTACATCTAACTTTGAATCCCTCGGGTCAGAGGGAGCTCAGTGCTTCGTGGAGGCAAAGACAGAAGATTCCACATCTCTGTGTGAGGTAGCTCCATGTAAAGGCTTGGCAAATAGGCAGGTCTTTGTGTAAAGAAAATTCTTTTTTTCCAAGTAACTAAGCCCTACTTCAGGGTACATGCCTGGACGAGTGGTACACAAGCTGCATTCTGGCCTCCTACTTGGCCCTCATCCAGATACCTTTGTATAGTGCACAAGCCATACAACAGAACATGGCAGCCCTAGTCACAGGTATGTATTTCCTGCTTCTGTGAGCAGACACTATGCCAGGCACCAGGGACACAGCAAGGGCAAGACAAGATGAAATCTATGAGCCCATGGATCTCACGTTCTAGTGGAAGAGACGGATTGCAAGCAGGCCAGCCCATGACCAAAACAGAGTGAGATCGGTGCTGTAAGCAAAGAGCGGGAGGTAGTGATAGGGAAGGCCTGGCCTGGGAGAGGAACTTAATTTAGATAGGAGGGTCAGAGATGGCTTCTCTGGTGATGCTTCAGATGTGAGATGCAGCCAGCCATGCATGGAGCAGATGGAGTTTTGGGGGGGGGGTAGTGTAGGGGAAGCTGGACTAAGGAAATAGTCAGCCTCTTTGAGAAGCAGGGGACTTGGTGGCTGCAGGTAAGCAAAGGGAAAAGGATTTGGGGCAATTTCAGAGGGATGAGCAGGGCCAGGAGAGGCAAGCTCTCATGGATTGCTGCAGAGAGTCTGGATTTTGGTCCCAGTGTGGTGGAAGCCACTGGCATTTCTGAGCCACTAGGTGGAGAAGAGGAGGGAGAGTCAGAGGAGAGAGAATGAAGAAGCAAAGAGTACAGACGGAGTGACAGAGAGAGGGCTGCCCGTGACAGGCCCAGAACGCCTGTAGGCACAGCCATAGGCTGGGTGGGCCAATGGATGGAGGAAGAGGCGGCTGAACGGGGCCCAGTGGACTGTGGATTCTGGGGGGTTTGGAGATGAAGGTGACCTCTCTTGGAGCAGAATGGAGCCACCCCCACCCCCTGCCTCCCATAAAGGCTCAGTCACTTCTCCCTTCCACAAGTGGAAAACAGGCAGGAAGTCCCCTCACGGACTGATCAGTGATTTGTTTTTGCAGTTTAATGTTAAAAAATCCACGGAACCTGTCCAGCCACGAACCCTCCTCAAGTTCCCAGACATCTATGGTCCCAGGCCAGCTGTGACAGCTCCAGAGGTTATCAACTATGCAGACTACACGCTGAGATCTACGGAAGAGCCCGCAGCACCTGCCAGCCCCCAGCCCTCAAGCGACAGTCGCCTCAAGAGGCAGGTCACAGAAGAGCTGTTCATCCTTCCTCAGAATGGTAAGGGTCTCCGCATCCTAGCACTTCTGCGGACTGCACTCAGGTGGGGTCTGTCAAGGCCTCTGCAAACACTGTGCATGGCCTGGCTGAGGGCCATCGGAGAGCCCCATTGTCCATAACATTTGCCACCGAGCAACTGGGTGGGCCCTGGGTCTTAGAATTATGGTCCTTTATTCCCATCGACACATTGCCACATTGCTTCTCCCTCAGACCTCCAGCTTCCCACTAGGAGAGTCCCTTTCAAGTCATGTGTGTGCAAGTGCAGAGAGGGGTAAAAAGTCATGGATAAAACCATGGGCTTCAGAGTCATGGGTCTAATTTGATGCCCTTTTTATATATTTTCTGTGTGACACTGGTCATGCTGCTAACCTCTTTGGACCTTACTTTCCTCATCTATAAAATGGGATCATAAAGCGTAGGTAGAATAATATATACAGAATGTTTAACTCAGGGCCTGGCACAAAGGATATAATCGAAACACATCATTATTGTTTCTATTCTCCTTTTTATCACCACCAATCTTGTGAATGCAACACCTTTGGCACTAGTGCCAGGCGCTGGGGCAGAGACACAGTCACTAACCTAAAGGAATACTTAGGCATTTAGGGAGGCAATACATAGAGCCACCAGGAGGGGGGCCTGTTGTGTGGTCTAGGGTTCTGCTTTGTGTGGTCGGAGAAGGAGGCAGAGGTTGCAGAAGCACCCTGATGCTGACCCCCTAATGCATCTCCTGGCTTGGATTCAACTAGGCCCTATGCTGACCTGTGGCCAGTGTCCCTCCCCACCCCCCGGAGGCCCTGACCCAGAACCACAGTGACAATCCTGGCATTTCAAGAGCAAGTTCATGTAGAGCCTGTGGCAGGAAGGAATCCTGGTTGGCTTAAATAATCCTGGTTGGCTTTTAAAAGCTCCAGGTTGCCTGTTCACGTATAAAACAGATTTTTTTTTTTTTTTTTTTTTTTTTGTAGAGACAGAGTTTCACTTTATTGCCCTCGGTAGAGTGCCGTGGCGTCACACGGCTCACAGCAACCTCCAACTCCTGGGCTTAGGCGATTCTCCTGCCTCAGCCTCCTGAGCAGCTGGGACTACAGGCACCAGCCACGATGCCCGGCTATTTTTTTTGTTGCAGTTTGGCCGGGGCTGGGTTTGAACCCACCACCCTCTGCACATGGGGCCGGCGCCCCACCCACTGAGCCACAGGCGCCGCCCATAAAACAGATTTTTAATAGACCTCGTAAGACTGGAGAGCTTAACTGAGGGGCCATAATCGTAATCCTAATGCCCTCTCTTGAGAGGCCCAGATTTCTCAAGGCTTGGGCGAAGCCAGGACTGGACACTTCTCACCAAGGAGAGCAGGAGAACAAATGAGTGTCTGGAACTTTGGAAAACTCAGGCACATTGCATGTTTCCTCCTTCTCCTCCCCACTGCGGAAGGCAACAAAATCTAGTAAGGGTTGTTAGTTCGGCAAATATTGACCAGAGGCAAAAGAGCGTAGGCGAGGACATCCAGATCATTCAGTTGCTGTCCCCGTCATGTGCCACATGTGGTCTATTCCACCAGTGACGATCCTTACTATGCACTGTAGAGCTCCAGGTCCTGTTTCCTGAAGCGGAGACTGCTCATTTCCTAGTGATGCCCACTCCCTGGTCCCTCCTGGGGAAGGAGAGCAGCGGAGTCAACTTGCCAATGCTGCACCTGGACTGAGCCCCCAGCCCTTAATAAGAGACCTAATAAGTGGGGGCTGGTTTTGATGGCAAGGCTGAGGCTGTCTGTGAGCTGAGGACCCGGGGTGCCAGGTAAGCCTGTTCTAATTCTGACTCTGCTGCCACTGTCTGTGTGACGCCTTTGGAAGCCACATGGGACCTGTGTACCTGTGCGTCTCACTTTCTACCTCGGCCACATCCTGGGCCATCTGTTCTTTTCTTAGATGCACTGGGGACATTTTTTAGTATCTGCAGGAACTTAATATGTGTAATGAAGCATTTTGGAAATTAAATAATCCTCTATATTTCTACCCTCTAAATCAGTTCTGAAAGTCAGAAATTAAATTCCAGTTTGCTGAATGTGGAGTCTTCTGTGGCTGCTATAACCTTTTAATTCTTACATTATGTTTAACTCATGAGAATCTTCCAGATGGTGGGTTCCTGTTCAAGTGAAGGGCAGAGTGAGCAACATTGGGAGTTTTGGGAACTTCTGAATTAAAGATGAGGTCATTCATTCACTCAGCAAACCTTTATAGAACATGCAGTGAAGTCAAGTTCACTGCTCCTGACTTTGCATCCTCTCCCAACTTGTTCCAGTTTTATATCTAACAGTTAACTTTGGGGTATAGGCACAGTGGGAAAGGTGGAACTGGAGATGGGCTAGGGGTGGTTTGCCTGAAATAGGGTCACCAGAACTGCACAGGCTGTGACAGTTTCCCTTACTGAAAGCTCGTCAAGGGCCAGGCTCTGGCCTAAGGACTTTTCCTGCTTTGTTCTATTTAATAGTCACAGAAATCCAGGAAAGAGGAACTGTTATCACCCCCATTGTGAAGATGAGGAAACTGAGGTTCAAAGAAGTCAAGTAGCTTGTCCAAAGGTCACACAGCTATTATGTCCAACATCAAAGCCCAGTGGCTATTATGTCCCCTGAGAGGCAATGCCTGTGACTCCAGGGGTAATTACCTTGGTGTGGCTGCCATGATTTTGCATGTGGATAAGACGATTGGGGCTTGGGTTTGTGGCATAGGTGATAGAGATGGAAAAGCTATCATCAGGGAAACAGGACCCCAGTGTGGGGGCAGTGATTGTTTGGGCTCTCTTGACAGGGGTGGTGGAGGATGTCTGTGTCATGGAGACCTGGAACCCAGAGAAGGCTGCCAGCTGGAACCAGGCCCCCAAACTCCACTACTGTCTGGACTATGACCAGCAGAAGGCAGAATTGTTTGTGACCCGTCTGGAAGGTACTGTTCTTATTTGACTCTCATGGGCTTCTCGTGTGGCCATCTCCCCTGTGGGAGCTATGCAGGTATCAGGAGCTATGCGGGTATCTGCAGATGGAGGCAGCCCGGGACCCCAGACCCAAACACACAATGTGTGATGCTCAGACATAAAGATATTCTGTCTCTCCAGTTAAAAATAAGAATTCCTTCTTGGGAAACATCTTTCCTCTAAATGGTGATTCAAAGACCGTGTTTCTCCATCTGTGGTTTCATAACCCCCTCAGACCTCCTTGTCATCTGTATCCGACAGATAAAAGGAGAAAGAAGAGTAGGCACGATCATTCCTTTTGTTTTTACTATTTTGGGTTAATAACCTACAATTACATTACATTATTTGTGTTTGGAAGGTAAACTCTAAAGTCCAATTGTAGTTGAGTCCTTAACCCAGAAGTGTGCCATATACCCCCACATTGTACCACATAGGTGGGAATTTACTGAGCCCCCTCCTCCCTTGAATTTAATTACGTTTTTCTCTCCTGTGGGCCTGTAATTGGTGATCTACTAGTTGCAGATCAGGAGTGAGTACATGGGATGCTTGCTTTTCCATTCTTGAGATACTTTATTTAGGAGAATGTTCTCCTAATCCATTCAGGTAAATACGAAAGTTGCAAAGCTTCCATCTTTTTATGGCCGAAGAGTATTCCATGGTATCCATATACCACAGTTTATTAATCCATTCATGGTTGATGGGCACTTGTGTTGTTTCTACATCTTGGCCATTGTGAATTGAGCTGCTATAAACATTTGAATGCAAATGTCTTTATGGCAAAATGATTTGTTTTCTGGGTAGATACCTAGTAATAGGATTGAAGGATCATGTGGAAGGTCTACTTGTAGCTCTGCAAGGATTCTCCATACTTCTTTCCAAAAAAGCTGTACCAGTTTGCAATCCTACCAATAGTGTATTAGTGTTCCCTTCTCTCTGCACCCATGCCAACATCTGCAGCTTTGGGATCTTGTGATGTGGGCTCTTCTCACTGGGGTTTGATATCTCAGGGTGGTTTTGATTTGCATTTCTCTGATGATTAGGGATGATGAGCATTTTTTCATATGTTTGGGCACAACCATTTCTTAATAGACTCTCTGGACATGGCAGACATATCACTTCTGCTCCCATCCCATTGGCCATAAGTCAGCCACATGGCCACACTCAACTGCAAAGCAAGCTGAAAAATGTGGGCTAGCGGGTGCCCAGGAAGAAGAGGAAATGAGACTTTGGTGAACAGTTAGCTGTCTCTGACATAGGTGCCTTTGACATTGGACAAGGCTTTGTGCTAGACAGGATGTTCTGAATGGTTAGAAGAGTTTTTGCAATTCAGGAACGAGGCAGTCCCTCCGAAGGGGGCAGGATGTCCTTGTTCTCCCTTCCTTGACAATTAACTTTGTAGTTCACATAACCAACAAAGCTAAGACTTTGCAAAGGCATCAGGGCTAGCAATGGGTCCAGAAAAATCAATTTTGTCTTTCAAGTGGTTTTCCTTATTGTCTTAAGATGTTTAAGCACTTTTATGTACTTGATTGCATTTTGTCCCCACAATAGTCCCATTTTACAGATTAGGAAACTAAGGTCTAGTGACACATCTGACTAGACCTGCCTCGATCTTCCTCCTAACTGATGACAGAGCTAAAGCTAAACAGTGCCTTGAAGCTCACCGGAATGTTCTTGCTGTTAGGACACATGGCCTCAGATCTTCATCTTCTCTGACTGTGAAATGTCAGCTACCACTTCCCAAATTGTCATTGAACTGGCAAATTTCTGGGCAAATCCTCATCATGAAGCATTAAAACCAGTAAGGTTTGGGCCAGGCACAATGGCTGGTGCCTATAATCCTAGCACTCTGGGAGATTGAGGCAGGTGGATCACTTGAGCTCAGGAGTTCAAGACCAGCCTGAGCAAGAGTGAGACCCCATCTATACTAAAAATAGAAAAGTTAGCTAGGATTGTGGTGGGCACCTGCAGTCCCCACGGCTTGGGAGGCTGAGACAAGGGGATTGCTTGAGTCCAAGAGTTTGAGGTTGCTGTGAAATATGATGATGCCACAGCAGTCATACCCAGGGTGACCCAAAAAAATAAAAATAAAAAATAATAAAACCACTTAAGGTTCAATAAGAACATTCTTGAGGCAGCAGCCATGTGATTCATGTTTACCACACACATGCTGCGCAGTGACCATGAAAACACAGAACAGATGCGTCACGTGATCGGCAGCAGTACTAACGAAATCATCCGTAGTAAGCCCAGCACCTTGGGGAAATCTCAGAATCACAAGTTTGGAAGGGTTCTGGCGAGTGCATGTCTTGCCTCTGTTCTCTGAGGAAGACCAGTGTGTGCTGACCTTGACCCCTCAGAGATCTGCTATTTCTAAATGTCTTACCAAAAGGCAGTTCCACGGGGCCCAGGGTGCTGAGCCTGGGGTATTTCAGACACCCAAGACCATGACCATTAAGTGGGATCCCAGAGCTCTAAGCAGGGCATGCTTCTCTTCCCCGTTGTCCTCGGGAAGTCCCAATTCTGTGTTGCTTTCCCCTTGCCTGCAGCATTGTCCAGTGACCACGACGGGGGCTGTGACTGCTATGTCCAAGGCAGTGTGACCAACAGGACTGGCTCTGTGGAGGCCCAGACCACTCTAAAGAAACGGCAGCTGCACACGACCTGGGAGGAGGGCCTGGTGCTCCCCCTGGCAGAGGAGGAGCTCCCCAAGGCCACCCTGACGCTGACCCTGAGGACCTGTGACCGCTTCTCTCGCCACAGCGTGGTTGGGGAACTCCACCTGGGCCTGGATAGAATGTCTGTGCCTCTGGGGGTTGCCCAGTGGGGTGAGCTGAAGACTGCAGCTAAGGTAGGGCGACCTCTGAGCCAGCAAGGGAAAACCTGTTAGTGGAGCATGGGACAGCAAAACTGGGCATGCTCCCAGCAGCTCTGGGAACAAGCCTCATAGACCTTCCCAGCTCGGGTGATGAAAGGACGGCTGGAGTCTTGACTAGGTCAGGGGGCTGGAGTAGACCTGTCACCCAGGATTTGGGGTTCCTGGTGTTTGCGCCTAGTCTTGCTTCTAACTGGCCATGCCAAACCGCCCCCTGCCATCAGAGGAAGTGTCATGCTGTGTGCACATTGTCAGTAGACCTATGACAGCATTGTGCTCATTTAGATCCAACTGTGCTCGTATGCTCCTGCTGTGCTCCACCAAGTTCATCTGTGAGCCCACCACTCACAGAATGTGCAGCCCAGAGGGGAAAGTCAGCCCAGAAAAAGGCTGACAATGATGACAATGATGGTGCTAAATCCTGAGACTTCTAAGAGGGGCCTGACCAAAGTGCTGGGATGGAGAGTTCTAGAAGGTCTGGTTCACAGTTTGCCCTGGGCTCTGAAGGAGTGACCTGGGTGGGAACAGAGCCAGAGCCCAGTGATCTGTGCAGCCCTCAGCCCCAGAGTGATTTCCTCACCTTTCTGCTGCTGGGAGGCTGTGAAGGGAAGGAAGGGTCTGCTGAGATGCCACATACCTCAGAGAGCACACCCTTGTCCCCCACAGGCCAGGACAGCAGAGGGGTCAGGGAAGCTCAGGGCTGCGGGAGGATGTGTAGTTATTTAGGACCCTGGGTCAAAGGCTATCCAAGGGCCTGCCATGTGGTCCCTCGAGGGAAGCTTCTAGATGACCAGGCTTTCACCCAGCTGGGCAGTGCCTCATCTAAAGGCCGCATAGATCACACAGCCCCACATACATGCTGTCTGACCCTTTTCAGAAAAAGTTTGCCAGCCCTAGTCTAGAGTGAAAAAGTATGAATAGGGCACTGGTTTTGAACACTTATCCATATCAGTTCCTGTGTCAGGACTTCTGAGTTCTCCCACCCGGCAAAGCAGCTAAGTGAGGGAGATAACACAACCGCTCTATTTCCAGATGAGGGAACTCAAGCTTACAGTAGTTTAGAAACCTACATGGGGTCCACCCAGCGAGGATGCTACAGAGCTTGGCCTCAAGGCCAGATCAGTCTGACTCTAAACGCTGGGCTATCTCCCCCGCACCTGCCACGCACGCCTGGCAAGTATGAGGTACGCCCACCAGGTTCTTCCCTAGTGGGCACTTGGACTCCACACCTGCCCCTCTTTATGCTGCCATTGATTCTTGCCCCAGTTTTCTCTCTTTCCCAAGCTCCAAAAATTGATAGAAAAATCACAACCACTCTCAGATGGAACTAAGCTGTTCTAAAGCCTGCTCTCTAATTAGTGTGTGATTTGGGACGGGAGAAGGAATTGACACTTTGGCTTATTAATCTGGTAAACCAGCCTTCTCTGGAGATGTAGAAGCTGCTGGGCTTTGAGGCTTTGGTATCACCCCAAAAGGGCTGCAATCCCACCAGTTCAGGCAGACGCCGTAGGCATCTAGCCCACTTCTGTTATTCTCCCTAGGAGAGCGGCATTCATTCATCCATTCTGCAAATACCTTGCCCAGTTTCTACCATGTGCCTGGCACTGTACCAGGCACTTGGGACATGGCAACCGTGATTAAGATGAAGCCCTGCCCTTGCAACTCATCCATCCTAATAATCATCATTCTCTGCAGCTGTTACTGCTCTGCAAATATGCGCTCACATGCACAAATGGGAGCAGTTTTAGAGGGGGGCATGGAGTCAGAAGTAGGAGGTGACACTCTGGGTGTGTGGTGCAGGAGAGAGCCCTGAGGCCAGACCAGGAAACCCTTTGCCCCAGCTAGAAGGTGTGGGCTGATTTGAATAAGGTGAGTGGAGCCCTGGCCCTTGCAGCCCAGAGGTTTTTTCTGTTAGGCCAGAATGGGTTAACAGAGGTGGCAGCAGTGCCCCAGTTCTAACGGAAGACTTTCAGCCAGAAGTGCCATGTGCATCACCAGAGATCCACAGACTGACCCACTCCAAGGACAGCCTGGAATAAGTCACCAACAGCCTGAGAGAAAGAGTGGAGCAGGGAAAACCAGGGAGAAGGAAAGGCAGTGATTTTTGTTGGAAGGTACTTTGAGCCGCAGTGCTGAGGGGGCAGGTGCCATTGAAATTCTTTGGCTGTGGTGCAGCTGGCTGGGCTCGTCTGGGGCCTCACCCTGCACACAGGTGAAGAGCACTTCAGGGGCTGACAGGTGCTGGCTCCTCTCACCTGGTCTGGGGGGAGCAGAGGGCTCAATCCTGGTCTCCCTGTGGCTACATCCAGGCCACATGTGGCCCTCTCGTAAGTGCCCTTGAGTCAGGAGGCTGGTTTCTATCCCAACTCCGCTGCCACCCTGCTGAGTGCCCAACACGCACCCCTCAGCCTCAGTTCTTCATTGCAAAATGAGAAAGTTAGGGGGGGACTGTCCACCGAGGTAGCTAGAGAGCAATGAGCTCAGGACTTGGACTTCGTTGTCAGACCAGACCTCTGGCCAAGGCTGTTTTCCTACTTCCGGCCTACATGACCTCTAGCGGTGATGCACCCACCATCTCTGAGTCTGAGGTTCTTATACCTAAAATGGGGAAAGGGTCAGAATCCCTGTTGGGGTTGTTGTCCAGATTACATGGGAAGTCTCACCTTCCCCCCCAAATATTTATTAGGTGCCCATCGTGTGCCAGGTACTGGGGATACGTGTGAATAGATGTTTCTCTGGAGCTTCCGGTCTGATGGGACAGACAATGTGATTGTATCCAGCACACACTAAGTGTTTAATAAATGTTAGCTGCTACGATTCAGCATCGCCAGGGTTCCTTGAGGCTCCCAAATCATTTTGTCATATGGCACATTGAATCTTCTGGGTCATGAGAAAATGGAAGCACAGAAAACTTAAGGGACTTACTCAAGGTCGCACAGTTCCAATGGTAGAACTGAAACTCAGGCCCAGTTAGCTTGGCTCCAGAATCTATGCTTTTAGTACTACCCTTGTCCTGGGTTATTAATAATTTGTCGTTTTGACAGTTGTCATTAAAACGATCATTTATAACCTTTATTAAGAATTTACTACGTGCATTTTCTCATCTGTGCTTCTTTGGAGCATTGACACCGCTCACTCTCATATATTGACTCACATCCCGTCTATCTTTCCTGAGCTCCCTGCAGGCCAACTGTGTTTTGTTCACTGTTTTAATTGCAGTTTATCTGGAACATAGTAGGTGCTTTATTTATGCTTGCTGAATGAAAGAATCCATAGGAGGCCACAATAAGCAAAGGAAAACTGATTCCTGCCTTCCTGGGCTCCCAGTCCAGGGAGGAGGTGAATCTATATCACCCTGTATGACAGGAAGGGTGACAAGAAGGGGGGAGCCTAGGGAGCTGTTGGTGGCCATTGCCCAGTGCCCAGCCTGGTACCAGTGAGACCTGAATTACCACCATTGCACAGCAGGGAACAAAGCTGGAAGGAAGGAGCACAGGTCTGAGAGTCGGGGCACCTTGAGAACAAGCTTCTCTATCCCCTCTCCTAACTCCCCACCCATCCTTGTAGGCCACACAGCCTGCCTCCTCCTCAGGATTTTCTTTCTTTTTTTTTTTTTTTATTAAACGGTGTTAGTTTTTTATTGTTGTTGCAGTTTTGGCCAGGGCTGGGTTTGAAACCACCACCCTCAGCATATGGGGCTGGCGCCCTACCACTGAACCATAGGCACCTCCCCTCCTCAGGATTTTCAAGGAAGGGCATCTGCTTTCTGCTCCAAAGAGGAGACTTACTGCCTTCAGCTGACCTGCCTACACCCTCCCTCCTTTTCTTACAAGGTCTCTCCAGAGTTTGGACTATAACCAAACGCCCACCTCCTAGGAGGCGTCTTTGGGTTATTTTTGTTCTGTAATGGATTTGTTGAAATTGCAAACGAAACTTGGCAGGAATTTCCTAGGAGATACCCTAAAGTTGAGGAGACAGATGTGTTTGGACGCTCGACAGAGGTATCAGTGTCTCCTGGGGTGGCTGCTGCCAGTCCCCTCTGGCACCTCACCTACCATCATGTGCCCCAGTGTTTTGCTGTGGGGCATTCCATTGAGGAAACAAGCTTCTGCTCAGCCTTCTTATTTCACTTTATTGACTCTTTCAGCCTTCAGGGGCTAGAAGGAATTATCTTTTTCCAACAAAGAAAGGAATGGCAACTCCCTGCTGCCCCTAGACCCTACTGGGTAGTACAGTGATTCTCAGACTGTCTTCTCTGAAGCCCTAGAGCAGGCGTCCTCAAACTTTTTAAACAGGGGGCCAATTCACTGTCCCTCAGACCGTTGGAGGGCCGGACTATAGTTTAAAAAAAAAAAACTATGAACAAATTCCTATGCACACTGCACATATCTTATTTTGAAGTAAAAAACAAAACGGGAACAAATACAATTCACACCACTTCATGTAGCCCACAGGCCTCAGTTTGAGGACGCCTGCCCTAGAGCTTCAGAGTTTCCCCAGGAGTTGGGGGATGGGTGGGTGAAGGGTGACAAGGACTCCTCGCCTTCTGTCCCCGACACATCCTGAGTGGCATCTCTTTATTCTGTTTTATATGTTGGGTTTGAATAAATAATACGTGAAAAATCACATTTTGTGGGAAAACCTAACTCCTTTTGAAACATGTGCATTCTTTTTTTAAAATTAATTAATTAATTTTATTTATTTATTTTTTGTAGTTTTTGGCCGGAGCTGGGTTTGAACCCACCACCTCCGGCATATGGGGCCGGTGCCCTACTCCTTTGAGCCACAGGTGCCGCCCGTGAAACACGTGCATTCTTCAAGCCCCTGTTCCTACTCCCTTCTGCAAGGGGGGAGAATTCAGCTTTGACAGGGAAGTGGTTTCTAGGATGCCCATTAGGTATAAGTCCAGCGAGACCCCAACCTCAGCATTAGTTGATGACTCAGAAGCCCCCCCCCCCAGAGGTACTCCCCTCCTGCCCTGCCTCTTCTGTTTCAGGAGCCGTCTGCAGGAACTGGAGAGGTCCTTCTGTCCATCAGCTACCTCCCAGCTGCCAACCGCCTCCTGGTGGTGCTGATTAAAGCCAAGAACCTCCATTCTAGCCAGTCCAAGGAGCTCCTGGGAAAGGGTGAGTGAGGTGTGAGAGGAGAGAGCCAGGGCCCCACCCCCTCTGGCCACTGTCAATGTGTGCAGAAGGACGTGGCACCTGGGAGTAAATGGAATGGATGAGCAGAGAGGTCTCACATGAGCACATTTGTGGAATCATCATCAGCTGTATCTTCCACTCTACGCTCACAAACCAATTTTGAAGGACACACTTGCTTCTGTTAGTTCATATGCATTCACTTCTGGGCCAATCCCAATCGCCAGGACCCAGATATGAGCCATCTGGGATTCCCTACCTTGGAGGTCCACTGTGAGAGCCATTGGCCTTAACCATGGCAAGCCAGTCAGACCAGGAAGCCAAGAGTCAGACTGAAAGTATGGATTGTTGTTCCCGGGCTGCTGGGAAAACCTGGCTGGACCCACCTCTGGGACAGGTGTCAGGAAGCCCATGTTCTTCTCCTGTCTCAGCCACCACTGCACAACCCACACTCAGCACAGTCTTCTCTCTGCTCAGCTTTTGCCAACTTCCACCCCCGTACCAGCTGAATGTGGGTGATGGCAGAAGGTATGTGGGAATGTAGGCTGAGGCTTAGGGCATCTGTGCCCCATATACCCAAATAAGCATCTCTTTAACAGCCTGGAGGCCTCATCTTTTCCTTCTGGATGCCCCAGCACAAGTCCCAAGTCTCGGGGACCAAACAGGCTTTCCTATCAGAACAGGAAAGCAGCCTCGGCCAGCCAGATGATACCTAGCAGGCAAGTGCTCATAGCAGGATATAAATAAATCTCTATTTATAGCGGGGTACAAATAAAGAATTGCCACTGCATTAGGAATCTTTGAGCAAAAGGTTTGGGGCTAATGAAATCAGAAGAGTTGGTCTGGCTGGCAGATTTCTGAGCCAAAAGTCAGAGTTCTATGGTGTTTCCTTATCCACTCTAGGCAATTCTCTGCCTCTTACTCTTTTTTTTTTTTTAAATTACAGTACAACACTTTGTCTCTCAAATATCTCTGCTGAGATAACAAACTAACCACCCCAGGGTGATAACTATAGCAATAAATATAAAGTAACAATTATTCTCACATTAGCTTTAGGAACCTTAACTAAAGGAAAAGTAATCCGGTCTGAGCCGTGTGATGTGACATGACTTTCAGATCTGGTGACTTGTTTTAGATTTCCTGGGAGATAGTTCCACTAGTGAAGTGCCCCAGGGAAGGGGGGGCGAGGAACAGGGAGTCTGCCTTCACCCCTCCTGCCCACTATGTCAGGGTCCTCAAGTAAAAGCTACAAGAGAACAGAAGAGAAAAACTCAACCAGCAGGGGACCTACTACTTTCAGAATAGACAAAAATGCTTGGACCAAGAATTGAGGGGATGAAGATTTGAGCTGGCTTAGGTTTTCTGGTCTGAGTTCAGATTCCAGTCATAGGACTCCTGGATCTGGCTTGATGGGTGAGGATAAGAAATCATGTAGAAAGGCTCCTGGCAAAGTGTGGTTCCCTGTTGGCACTCCAGCATGTCCCAGTTGTGGGTCACCCAAGGCCTAGCTTTATCTATCGTGGGATCATCTGTTTCCCACACTTTAGCGTAAGTTCTACAGGGGCAGGAATTTTTGCTGTATCCCTATGTCTAGAATAGTTCCTGCCGTAGGATCAGTACTTAATAGTTGTGGGATGAATTAACAGCTTCATGGGTAAGCAGGGAGTGATCCTCTGTTTGAATCTTGAGCTAGAGACACTGATTTTCCAGCCCCAGGAGGAAGCCTCGATCTGGCCCTCCAGTCCCCAGAAGCTCACTCGTAGGCCTTCTCTCTTTCTTTCCCCCCTTTTTCTTTCCTCAGATGTCTCTGTCAAGGTGACCTTGAAGCACCAGGCTCAGAAGCTGAAGAAGAAGCAGACAAAACGGGCCAAGCACAAGATCAACCCTGTGTGGAATGAGATGATCATGTTCGAGCTGCCTGATGACCTGCTGCAGGCATCCAGTGTGGAGCTGGAGGTGCTGAGCCAGGACGAGATGGGGCAGAGCTGTGCACTTGGCCGCTGCAGCCTGGGGCTGCACACTTCTGGCTCTGAGCGCAGCCACTGGGAGGAGATGCTCAAAAACCCACGCCGGCAGATCGCCATGTGGCATCAGCTGCACATGTAGCCAGCCGCATGGCCGCCTCCCTTCCTGGGCAGTTCTGGCTGTCCTTTCAACCTACTCTTTTTGCCCTGTCCTCCATTCTGCCACCCAGAAGACAGAGACAGACGTGTTTGCAAAGGGCAGGACCCCTTCCTCTCATAACACTTCTGTTTCTAAGAAATAAGCAAGGCCAGGCAATGTGTGGATGTAGGACATTCGGGTCACACTGAGGGATGCAATTTACTCACCTGCTATTGAGAGAGACATTTACCAAATGCAACTCATGTGCCCATTTTACAGGTAGGGTTAGGCCAGTTATATTTGGGGAATAATGGATGCAAAGAAGAATTTTGCTTTTTAAAAATAAGCTTTTCAAAAATGCTGAAGGAAATAAAAGTTATCCTGGATCAACTCCTAGAATTGGAGATTGTCCAGGTGGGATGAAACTTTGGGCAGCATTAAGTAAAGTTCCCCATGTGAGGTGGTCACCTAGTACAGTCACCAGCAGGTCCTTGGCCCCACCTGGACAGTTCCAAGTCAGTATTCCTGGTTGAAGCTCAGGAGCCTTCATTTCTAACAAGCCCTGGGATGGGGGGGCGGGATCTGAAGTAGAGGGCACCATGCTGCACTTGGAGAAATTCCTTCAACAATGTCCTAGACAGGTTTTCAACCATAGTCCTTGATGAGGGTCCCAGCACCATGGGGCAGCCATTATCAGTGCTTGGGCACCTCAACCATCTGGGGCCTCCGTTTTTTATTTATTTTAATTCTTTGTATTTGTGCTTTTTAGATCCTGTTCTTAGATTGAATTTGTGCTTTTTATTGAAGAAATTTGTTTTATTTTATAATCAGTTTATACCATTCTTGGGGAGACCTTCCCTGACAAAGTATAGGTGGAATCCTTTGTTAGTCACTAGATCCTGAATGCGAATTGTCACATCTACCAGCGTCACCAAAGTGACCCTCTGAGATAGACCCATCCCTTCTCAGCATGCCAGTCACTTTGGAAGGAATTTAGTTATTAAGTTATTTGGTTACATCTGGCTATATGGAGATGGCGATAGAAGGTAACTTTAAAAAGGAAATAAGATCTTTTGCAAATGTGCCTCCTTCCTCCCTCAATTTCCAGGAGCTATAACTTTATTTGGTAAATAACCAGCAGCTAGATTTCGAATTCCTACCTTGTGATTCCAAGTAGATGCCCACATCGTTAATTAAATCTAAATTATGAGGTTTGTTGAGTGGATCTATTACTCACCCATGAACCAGGATTCCTGGATTTTGTTGTCGTCCTTGCCCTTCAGAATTCCAGTTTGCATCTGTAAAATGGGACTAACGGCAGGGAACCCTGTGAATGGTGTGATGAATAAAGTAGTGTCCAAAGCTGTCAGCACTCCTTGCCTAAAAACAAACTCTGAGGCCACCAAACAAATCATCTTGAAGCTAGGTTACTATTTTTACTTTAAGTTGGCAGCTGAGAATGTCCAGAAAGCACCAGAACCATCTCAAGCATTCCCAGAATGATGGATTCTGCATTTGGGATCCTCTAATACTAACATCCAAACTCTAAGCCTTCAGATGACACTCTAGTTCCCGATCTAAGCTAGAATTTCTAGGTGAGGTGGGTAAGGGCTTAATTCCTTCAACAAGTCAATTCATCCTTGGCCGCTTCTTGAGAATAAGAGCAGGGGCCTTAGAATTTTCGGTCATTATTTTTCCTTTCTATACAAAAATTGATAAGCATTAGAAGTAACTTCTACCCATCCTCTGAAGAAACAGAAAAAATGCCTAGTCCCTCTTTAATGGGAAAGACAATTAGAAACCTTGATCATTAAGGTTGTTTGGCCCCTGCCAAGTGTTTTTAGGAAAAGCATTTGTTAGTGGTTTCCTGTAACATATTTTTTGTGATCCCCTTACCATACTGCTCTCTTCTTTTTGGTTAGCATGGCTAAAAGAGAACAAAACGTTCCTTACATAAGCTGAAAGCTGACCGGCATTCTCTTTCTGGCAACATCTGTTCCTCCAATCTAGAAAAGTTTGGATTCTAGACTAAAAATAAGGAAACATAGGTTATATTTCCTTATAAATCTATGCACCAGCCTTATAGTCCTGTCAAAGGAATTTGAGGTGGGCTGGGCAGGACGCCTGATCCTAGAGTATCATTCCCCCATGAAGCATCCATCTTGTGGGATCTTAAAGATTCAATCTTCCAGAATCCAGATTAAAGGTTGCCCCTGACAGGAGCCATATTCCATTACAGAACATCGTAGGTGGAGCTGGTCACCTAGCTTGGCGGGGATGTGCAGAAATGAGATGTGTTTTGAAGGGGCTTGTCTGTTGTGTTTCAGTCCCTAGGATAAAGCTAACTCATGGATGCTTCATAAGTACTTGTTGAATGATTTAAGGATGGATGGGGAATAAAGGTATATACAGAAAAAAGACATTGCAAATGGCATAACAAATAGAATCCTATCTGAGTTCTCAATGGTACAGGCATCAGACATCTCAGCAGTTAGCCTAGAAATTCATAACATTGAGTATTACTATTTGCCTAATGACAATTCATAGCTCCTTGTGTAAGTGTAATTAACAAAAGAAGAGAATGGAAGTGCTGTGCTTTTCCACCAAAATTCCATCTTAGTGAATTTTAAATTACCCAGAGATGTCAGACTGCCGAGTCAAAATACTTTAGTAATCTCTGCTTCAGCTTACCTGGTACATTTGCAATTTACTATTGAATTAGAGTAATTGAGTCTATGTGAACACATCCAATTGTTTTTGAAAAAACACCTTGTACAATGCCAGAGAAAATTTTCTAAGAGGGGTGTGAAGCAGAGGTGAAAATAAAGTGAGAGACGATTTCAGACTGGGTTGTTGCCCCAAAGGTGGTCAGGTTCTTTCATGAGATCTGTGTATGGGGATAGTGAATTAGGAGCCCTCCCTAACCTGGGACTCCATTTCTTACATCAAATCAATATCTATTTGTTGAGTGCTTATTAATCAAGACCTTGCACGTGTCTGTCCATTTTGACTTATGATTTTCTGTGTGGGTTGACTGATAAGTCACCCCAAACAAAGCTGGGCAGAGAGAGCAACCTTGGAGAGCAGTTCTTCCGGGTCCATTCCTCTTGGATGGAAAGGAGTCCTGGGGGAAAGGCATTGTTGCCTAAACCAACAGTCCTTGTGATCTGTTTCTGCCTTCTGTGTTTCCTGATGTCCAATGCTTAAGTGTGTGTTTTGCAGTCACGAAACGAAGCACAAAAAGACGCATGAGATGTTGTAGTCATATGTCTGGTGTCACACTTCGGAGCAAAAACCTTGCAGTGGTAAATAAATCATTTCCAATGGGGTCAGCTACCTGGTGTTTTCTTTTTTCTTTTTGATATTTTAGAATATAAAATGCAAAAAACAATCATCTGATAAACCCTCATGAACCACTGTCAATTTTAATAAAGCTTGACAACTCCAGTTAAAGTCCCATCAGTGCCCTTTACTCAGGAGAACATAATCCTGAATTTGAGATTTATCATCCCAAATGACAATATTTTGACTACATGTATATGTAAATGCTGAGCACCATAGCATATTTTTGTGTGTTTATAAACTTAAATTTGTTTTTTGCTCAACATTAAACTTTTCATCCACGCGGACATGTATAGCTAGGATTCATTTATTTGTCACTGAGGTGTAATAGTCTATCATATAGCAAGACCGTCATCCCCTTCTCCTGTTGATGAACATGTTTTCCTCCCTTCCTTCTTTCCTCCCTCCCGTCCTCCCTCTCTCTCTTCTTCCCTCCCTTCCTTTTGTTCTTTATCCTTGCTGTCACAGGCAATGCTGCTAGGAGCATTGTCTCCTTGGGCACTTGTAAAAGTTTTTAAAGATGTACACTAGGAGCAAGTGCAGTTGCTAGGTCATCCAGTACCCTGTGTGACACTGTGTATGTGTGTGCACTCATAATCACACACGTGGACCTTGGTGGCTGTGCTCAATTACTGAATCAAGGAGATTTCATACAGTTAGGGAAGAAAGGGTTGGGTATGGCTTCTCAGGACTTTGACTTCATAAGAAAAGAAAAAAAAGATGGAAATTAGGGACTCTTCTGTCATTAACATCCCCAACAGAAACACTCCCATCCGTGGAAGTGTCAATGCAGCAGCCAGTGATACTCCTGAACTTCCGATAGAGTCCTGTCACCCAGGACTTCCTGGTGGCTGCTGCAGCCCTGGCCTCTAGAGGAAAAGGCCCTGGCATGGAGCAGGGGTCAGGTTCTGAATTTCAACGTCAGTAGGACGTCAGGACACACAGAATTAAAACCAAAGCTTCCTAATAGAATAAATGATCCATAAAGAAAGCTATGAGATGTCTTCATTTAAGTCTGCATGTAATTCCTTACATACATGCATATATTTTCATGGCAACCAGGATTTTAATTTTCATAATAAAATAGGAACAGTGGCTTTGTCTCATATAGCCAAATTTTATGCAGACTCTGTTTCACTGGTAGCTATGAATGTTGCCTACCTGGGCCCCAAACTAACATTTAAGAGTCTAGAGCCACATATACTCACTACTACTACATTGGAACTGACCAATGAACGCACATGTGCCCCGAGGGAAGTAAAACTCAGTGGAAATCAAGTAGCAGGGAGGAGAGGAGAAAAAATCCTACAGTGAACACCATGAGGATGGTGGGCACATCTGTAGCCATGACTCGAGCATGGCTTACAAAAGCAATCCATGTAACCAAGAGCTTTAGTGCCCCCGTAATATTTTGAAATAAAAAAAAGAGTTTAGATCTATATTAAAGAGAAATGGAAGAGAGAAGAAAAGTTCATTTTTTACTCTATACTAGGGCTTTCCATTGAAGTGCTTCAAATAACAAACTCTGCTCCTGCGAGTAAAATCAATTCATTAGGAGCTGGGGATCTGCAACCCAGCTTGGCTTTGTCACTGGTCACCTTCAAGGCCCTGCACAAGTCACTTTTGCCTCTGGGCCTCAGTTTCCACATCTATAAAGTGAATTCAGACTGAATGATCATGAAGGCGGCTTTAACAGTCTGCAGTTCTGTGATCGAGACTGGCACAGTCCGTTTTATGTGCTTACCTTCAGCCTTCTATCTCGTGTGGATAATACAAATTAAACTCATATACATGTGCACCTGGCCTCTCTGCGACACAGCTGGTGATGCCCCCTGGCATCTCCTGACTGTCCCTCCTGACAGCCACCTACTCCTGTAGACAATGTGCAATGGCACCTGAGGCTCTGGGTCAGCCCCTTCTCATTTGCTTAACTGCTAAAGGGGCTGGTGGTAATTTTCCATCCAAGGGTTTCTCTTTTTAGAGCCCGTTGGAAGCATTTTGAACTCTGGCATCTGTTCTGTCTCCCTCCTGGGACAGATGCCTGGCAGGGAGAAAACCATGGGGTGTGGCTGTGGATGAATTTAGAACTGCCCCTGCACTCTCCTTCTCTGTCTCTTTCAGGTGAGCCAGCACAGATGGTCCTCTGCAGGGACCTTAGCAGCTTCCCTGAGCCAGAGAAGGAGGTGCCCATGGGGTGGGGGGAGGCAGGAAGCCAGACTACTTTTTAGGTAGTGCCTCTGTCTCTGGAAGCCAGACATTGCCATGGAAACTAGTCTAGTGGTGGCCACTGTGTGATCAGGGCCCTGTGGGGATCCTCCCCAGTCATGTTTGGTCTACTGTCAGTGCAGCTCATGCTAGGGCACAGTTTCTCATCCCAATTTCCCAGCACTCTTTCTTGGTGTTTCAGGACAGCCTGTGGGCAAGTGAATGATGGCAGAAATCCTACTTCAGAAACCCAGGGACAAGCAAGGAGAAACCTGTTTTTCCAACCAAAACAAACAATTTCTGCAAGACTTCTGGCTGTAAAGGCCAGGCGAGATGAGCTATTCGAAGCAGAAGATGGTGCCCTGAGGATCTCTCCAAAAGGGAACAATGATCCCCATTTAGACAGGCATTTACACCAGCTGAAGATGGTGTAAAGGTCAAGGACATCCTAGTGCTGCATTTCATCCTGATCTAAGAGGTCACTATAATGATGGTACTGAAATCACTGAAGACTAGACTTATCCAAGGTGTCACGGCTTGTAAGAGGCATAGGAGGATTTGAATCTGGTACTGTCTAACCTTGAGTTCCAGACTCTAGGGTATAGCCAGTGTCCAAGAGTCTTTATTGAAAGGTCACTGAGATGCATTGTCAATGGTTTCAAAATGCTACCTGGAACCATGGACCCCAAGAATCACCAAGCTGAGAGGAGCAGGAAAAGTTCCATAGGCCCAATTAGGAGACACCTGACTGGATTGGTTAGGACATTGTCCATGGGGCAAGAGCAAGTTGAAGTAGAAGGGAACTCATGTAAGCACCATGGGAACAACCTATGGCTTTGTGGAGTAGGCCTGGGTCAAGACCAGAGGCAGCCGGAGGTCAGGTGCAGGGTCATTTTGATCAAGTGAGGAAACTGAGCCAGAGATTGGCAACAAGGAAGAACTCAGGACTTCAGTGGGGATCAATGCAGCATTGCTGGAATTGTCCTTCCATCAGGACCTGCTTAAATTCATCGATCTCTTCAGTACACATTGATTAAGGGCCCACTCTGTGACTTTTCCTTTGTGGACATTATAGTCTGGAGTGGGGAAGACAGACATAAAATGACACCCTCCACACACACACATGCACACAGAAATTAGTCGCAGACTGTGATAAGCATGTGAAGGAAGATATCTTGTAGATGGAGTGGTCGGGAAATAGCCCTTTGAGAAGGTGGCATTTTAGCTGAGACCTAAAAGAAGAGAAAACTCAACTATCCTGGTGAAAGCTATGCTGGGCAGAGAGCTCAGGGTGTTGGAGGATCCCAAGATAGAAAACTTGATGAGTTAAAGGCAGTGTGGCTAGGTGGCGCCTGTAGCTCAGTGGCTAGGGCACTGGCCACATGCACCAGGGCTGGTGGGTTCGAACCCAGCCCAGACCTGCTAAAACAAAAAAATAGCCAGGCACTGTGGCAGGCAACTGTGGTCTCAGCTACTCAGGAGGCTGAGGCAAGAGAATCACTTGAGCCAAAGAGTTTGAGGTTGCTGTGAGCTGTGATGCCACGGCATTCTACCCAGGGTAACATAGTGAGACTCTATCTCCATAATAAAAAAGAAAAGGCAGATTGGCTAGTGCCCAATGCAGGGTAGGAAAAGACATGCCAGGAGGTAGATAGGGCTAGACAGTTCAGGACTGATGGGTCATGATTAGGAGCTTAGATTGCATTCTAAGGGCAGTGGAACACCACTAGAGTGTGTTGAGCAGAGAGGATGCCTCCACTGGATCTGTGTTTTAAAAAGATCATTCTAGAAATTGTCCTATGGCAGCCCTTCAGATCTTCAGGCAGTGGGGTAGCCTTCTAAGTCTTCTTTCTGGGGTGAACTCACCTTGTCCTTGAACCTTGGAAGAATGGAAGAAGGTGGGGAGAAGAGGGAGGGAAAGGAGTAGGAGACCAACTTCATGACCAAGTACAGATGGGGGAGGATGCCTTTCCTCCCCTTGCCTCCTGGTGATAGAATCACTTAACATGTTCCAGATACTGCTGCAAAGGTGGGTCAAATCTGTGCAGGCCAGCATGGGAGCAGGGGCTGAGCCTGGGTCACTGGGCTGATTAGGCATGGATAGCTATGCCCCTTGTCTCCTTCTTGCCTGACTCCTCCTCTGGGAAAAAGAGAACTAGAACATTCCATGGGGACTGCAGCATGATTTTCACAACACAAGGCGTGTAAGGGGGAAGGGTGGTTCAAGGGCTGTGAAGAAGATGGCAGACACTAGGAAAGCAGAGGTTAAGACGAGGAGACGGGGGAGGTAGCTGAGGGAGGCAGATGGGTGGGAGGGGTGACTGTGAGGCAGAAAACCAAGGGTCTCAAGAAGAAAAAATAGAACCACATTATCTACTTCTTCATTGACTTTATACCTGTCTTCTTTGCAAAACAGCGTGCAAAAACATCACTCATCAGCCCCATTCCAATGCCACTGGCAAACTGTTGAGGAAAGACCCTTCTCTAGGGACCAGGCCTGCATGTGGAGAATCAAGGCAGGCAGGGGGAGAACTAGAACGACAGTTTATCCGCAGTGGCCCTGTGTGCCTCCTCTGAGAGAGTCTTGTGGGATGAATGCATATGGGAGCAGACAGATTTATTTTAAACGGGTTCAGTCACACCTCTTTTGGCCTGCCTGGTGGGCGAGGCACGTAGGTTACTTGCTGGAAGTAGATTGTAATGGGGGGAAGTTGAGAGCAGCAAGAAGGGGCTAAAGAGGCCTCTTCTAGTTCTTCCAAGCCTGGCAGCTGGCAGGTTCCTACCCTGACACGGGAGCCTTTGTGGTGGGATCCATTCAGAGTCACCCAGAGCACAGGCCGGGATTCAGAGGCAAGGAGGCAGCGATTCAACCATGGTGAGCAAATTTAAATGCTTTTATTAACAATCTTCTTACATTACAAGGATAATATGACAAAAGGAAAGTTTCTGCGTACATATGATGATAAACCAACATAGCTCTATTTGTATCCAGTGTTCTAGGTCCCATCACACAGGTACTATAAAGCGTAGTCTGCAAAATAATAATAACATCAAGAGGTTTTTTTTTAAGAAAGAAAGTATTAACATATTAATATGTATGTGATAATTGACTCCTAGGTTTTTCCCCCACCCCCACTTTATTTTTCCTTTGTGATTGAAATGAAAACGGTTCAGCAGCGTGGGGGTGGAGAGGAGAGAGGCAGGGGCTGAAAAAGACGGAATCAGACTGCTGGTTCTTATGGAGAGACAAAAGTAAAGACTGAGGGGTGCCCGAGGGCAGCCTGGCCTTTGTCTTTTGGTGAGCAGTGTGTAACCGGCTGTCCTCCTCTGGACGGAGGGTCCAGTCCCTGGGTGCCCCTGGCACGCTCTCTCTGAGGTACAGTGCATTGTGGGATTGCTACCTGGGGATGCCCATCCCCTGGCCGTGGGTCTGGTCCACCGCAGTGGGGGAAGGCTCGGCAGGGCCTGGTCTCTCTTGAGTCAGGCACTGGAGGGTGTTCCAGACCCGATTGGCAGCTAGCTGTGGCTCAAGGAGGTGGGCGATGGCAGACAGACCCCCTCTGGACCGTAGGTCCAGGTCGGGTCTGCTGGAGACTGAGGTACGTTGGTAGAATGGTGGGGAAGAGGTGGAAGTGGTGGGAGGAGGCTCGAAATGGACGTAAGTGTGGCAGGCTGCAGGCTGGTCTGGAGAGCAGAGCGTACAGCTGCCCTCTCGCTCTCCGTCATCCACAGCCCCGGCTTGCCCTATCTTTTACCTCGGGAGGAAAACAACCATAGAGAAAAAACTGGAAGCAAATGAGCTTCGGCCTCAGGTCAGGGCTGCAGAAGCCCTCCGTCGTGATGCCAGCTGCACCGGTCGGTGCCCGCTCCGGCCCCCAGACATCCCAGCCTGGCTCGGGGTGGGAGCTGGGGACTTGGCAAAGAAGGCGACCTTCCCAACACAGGCGGGTGGGCCTTGAGCGTCCCGGCTCAACCGCTAACTTGAGTCACAGAATCCGAACAGTGTACGTGAACTAAACCTGCCCACTCCACGGCGGTGGGGTGAGGGGCCAGGGCCCCCCGCGCGGGAGGAGGGGAGCATCGTGGTCCTGAGTACAGCCAGCAGCCGCGGCGGCTGCGCGGAGCAGGCTGGGCCAAGGCCCTGCTTCTGAACTTTGAGTTCCACTAAATTTGTGAGTGTGCGGATATGTCTCTCCCACCCTTCCCTGTTAGCTGATGCCCCTGTCCTGGTCGGAAAGACTCTGAGCAGTGGGCCGAGCTGCCGGGTTAATGCTCATGCTGCCCAGTCCTCTCCCCCTGCCTGGGCAGACAGTGGTTGAGCGGGTGAGGGAGGCCAGCGCGGCTGCACTTCAGAGGCCCGGCCTCTAGAGGGCAGCAGACGCGCCTCGGGGTGGGGGTGGGGGCGACATCTTTCCTGGACCGCTCCTGATCCAATTTGCACCTTTCCTGTTGCTACCTACGCTGCTTCTTTTTGGTGCGGGAGGGTATTGAGGGTTGTGCGGTTGCCCCTCCACCAGGGGTCAGAGACTACGCTCTACTGCCAAGCAGCAGTGACCACCTTGCGCTGGCGGAGGGTGGTGGGAGGGAAGGAAGGACCGGCCACTTCTGCAGCTCAGGGGATAACTCCTAACCTCAGCCCAAGCCTGTGGAAAAGGAGAGAAAGTGCTTGGAGACGGCCGGCCCCGTAACTCTGCTCTCCAGCACTCTGGTAGGAGGCTCCCTGGCCAGCAAACCCTGCTGGCTGAGCTTCCCGTCTCCGGGCTCCAAAGGCCCTGCCTCCTGCCCTGCTCCCCCCAGCTCTATAGACTCTATTTTTATATCTATTTAAAACATAGAAATGTATAAATATATAGGATATTATTTATAGATATATAGACGTGATTTACTCTTACTCTGTGTGTATAGGTACTGTATATGTCCATATATACAACATAACTGCGGTAGCATCTGTATTATACACGGCACATACCTCTGCTCCATGCACTCTCCTAGGGAGACTGGATTGCATAGGTATTCCCAGGGTGATGCCACTTGAGGGGGCAGGGGGAAGGGAGTGCCAGATGGAAGAGGAGGGTGTACCATTTTCCTCCCAAAAGGGCACTTTTTCTCCCTCTGGCTAACATGCAAAGATTGCCTCAAAGGCTCCCTAAAATATCATAGCTCCATCCACTCAGCAAAACCATCCCAAACCACAGACTGCACAAGACGGGCCTCCCTCCAAGCAGAGGGCTGGACAGAAACGCAGGACACAGCACCACCTTCCCAGGAGACTGATGTCTAGAGTAGGCATACCATGCTCCACTGCTCTCTGAAAACCCCTTTCTTGTTTAAGGAGGCCCCTCCAGCCTGGCCTGGCTAGACCTGCTCTCTCAAAGGGATGAGAGCATATGAGTTTGGTGCCTTCTGCCAAAGTTGGATGCATAGTTGGATGCAAAAAGCAAGAATTCTACTTGTAAATCAACCTAGATCATAAGCCCAAAGCAGATCTAGATTCAGAATTTCTGCTCCTAGAGGGGGTAGGAGAAACTATGAAAGGGGGCTATAGAGAAGAGAAGTTATATTTCAACCCCTAAGGCCTCCCCCTGGGCCCCACTGGGCTCCAGGTAGTCCACTGCAGATTCCCCACTGTCCTTTTCAGCCTCCTGATGCTGTTTTTTGTTTTCTCTTTCTTGACACCACCTCCAAACAAATGGAAGGTTATTTCAATATTATCTTAAGTAATTACAAGGTCCTTTCTCCAAATCAGAGGCTTGGCAGAAGCAAGTCAAGGTGAGGGGTCTCAGCAGCACAACTCAACTTGGTAACATGTAGCAGGCATAAAGGTCAGAAACCCCTAAAGTGCCCAGCACGGAAACCCACCTTCCAGGAGTTCGAGCCTGTCTCATTGCCAAATGAGCAGGGGGAAGTGAGGAGGTCGCAGGCAGTCATTTAAACAAAAATGATGCCTCGACTCTCATGTTCAACCAGGCTGGCAAAATTGGACTCTGACATGGCAAGATTTGCAGACAGGGCTGGGCTGCCCGTATTTTTTACAAATACTGGATGGCAGTGCGTCTTTTTTTTTTCCCTCCATGAAGGAAGAGCAGATCATTGTAATCCCAAGGACTGTGGCTCCCAGGCTCTGCCATGTATATGCCTGGCACAGGTGGCCACAAAGCTGGGCCTCAAAGTTGATCTCACTTCCCACCCACTTCATGAGCCAAAGAGAATCACTAATCAGATAGCCCAATTATGACAAGTCTCAGCCTGGGAGACACATTTCATTCTAAGCCTATGGCTGTTACTCCTGGGCCAGGGGCTAAGTTAAGGGGTTCTGTCATTTGGGATGCTCATGCTGCCTGTTCATGACACTAGACAAACCCCAAACATCCCATCAGCCCCAAATACCCACGACAGAAGTCACGAGTAATCACATGCAGAATTCACAGGACAGATGCACTGAGCCTCCTTGGGAGCATGCAGGCTGAGAAAAGACCCTGTGTAAATTGCAGTGGTGTATTACCCAGTTTGTTCCCTGGTTACTCCCCGTCCCAAGGCAAAGTGGCCTACAGAGTGTGGGCCACAGCCCTGGCATAGCTGAATGCAGCAGAAGCCATGAGCACCCAGAGTTTTAAGAGGTACCCTGCTGACCTTCAAGACCGCCTGAGAACTGAGCTCCTCCTCTGAGGCCTAGAGGCTGGCCCAGGAGGTGACCCTGCAGCCATGTGCTGCTGGTCGCAGCTCACTCGGCTGGGCCCAGAGGCAGGTCACCTGCCCCTGGCTTTCTCAGGAAATACAGAGTAGGCACTGGCATTGGCCCAAAGGATTGTTTTCCCTCTAGCTGAAGATTTGGGCTCATTTTGGCCACAGCTTGAGAGGAAAACAGTTGCAGCCCTGACAAGGTGCCCAGGCGGATGCTGTTTCTCTCTTCCTGGTTTTCAAATGAGTGGTCGAGGGGATGACCCCCTTGGTAGAGAGTCCCAGTGTAATGGGTAGGGAGGAGCAGAGAGGGAAGGAAGAGGTGTAAGGCAACTGTTGGCTAGAAGAAAGGATCCCAACCTACTGTTTCTGCCCCTCACCAAGGCCCAGCCGTCTATACCCTCAACCCAGCTTAGTCTGTGATGTTCAGTGAAACTCTCCAGCCACGGTAGTTTGTGTGCTAGAGGACAGAAGTCCTGAGGCTGGGGCTTGGCAAGGTGGGGCCTTGTGCTTTGCAACAGCACCTCACTTGACCACAGTCAGACTTTGACCCAGATGGGAGGGGCAGCTGGAGGAGAATCAGCTTAAAGTGGACAAGTGGAGCAGGACTGGGGATTTCAAAGCTTTGGAAAGGGGCTTTTGGTCTTTCCTTGCTAGTTCTGGCGAACTCTCTTCTTGCTCAGAGGAAGGTGGGGAAGTAAGTGTGCAACTCTGGGGGGGGGGGGGACGGAGTGAATGTCGCCAGGCAGGGGTGCATTGATTTGTTGAAGAAGGCAGCATATGAGGCCTGGCAGTGGGACAATTGGAGGAACCCAGGGCTTTTTTTGTTTTGTGTTTTTTAAAACATGCTACATCACTGTTGAAAACAAACAAAAATGTTTCAAAAAATAATATATAATATATATAATATATGTATATAATGAAAAGCTATTGACTAGCAGCAATGATTCTAAAGTTATCTTAGCACCAAGACCATGGGGGCGAGAGGGAAGGGATTTGAGGAGGATGAAGGGACTGTGGGACCAGGAAGGGGCAATAACATGTTCAGTGTTGATGACAGTTCCACTATGGTTCTCAATGGTGGCATGAGGCCTCAGAGACAAGATAAACCAAGAAGGAAGGAAGCCACCACAGTTTTATAATATCCGAGCCATGCAGGTTGAGGACACTTGGGTCTTGCCTGTGGCCAGATCGCCCCAACCTCTGCTAACAGAGAGGGGCAGCTCTCAGCAGAACTGACCACATGTACATAATTCAGACCTTCCTCCCTCCCCTAGATATGACCTGCATGCATGCTATAGGATCTCTGCATATAAAATATGCATAAATCAGATGTAGAAACACCAACAGAAGTTTTAAACAGCTCACGCACATTTTTTTAAAACTCCCCTGCGAGGTATACTGGTAGTTAAATGAACAAAGAGCATTGATCAGACTCCTCTAGCTTAAACCACTACTTGCCCCAGGGAGTAGGCAAGTGGCTATTTCTAAAGCTTATATCTGTGGTTGTGTGTGTGTGTGTGTGTGTGTGTGTGTGTGTAGGCTGATGCCTTGAGAGTCCTGTCTTCTTGGTTTTTCCTTTTCCTAAGGACATCTCTACCCTGTTCAAAAAGGAAGAGTTCACAGGCATAGACACATTCCCTGGTTTCCCATGACCTTCCCACCAGGCTGTGGAGCATGTTATCACCTGGTTGAAAAAGACGGACCACATCTCTAGAGACTCTCGCTGGCACAACTTGCATTGATATCTCTTGCCACTGAACTATAGCAGGTATTTCTCAATTATTCAAGGAAAAAAAAATCTCTAACACATGATATTATTATAAAGACAAAGTATAAATAATTCATGTAAATTGAATATATACCTTTCATTTTCCTTGCTTTTAGCCAAAAAATCACTGCCCTATTGGGGGTCTGGACTTCTTGGCTCTTGTCTCCCCAACAGCCCTGGATCTGAATGGCATTAGATTATTTTATCTTCCACTACATAAAAATAGGAATGCAAAAAGCTCACTACTTCTTTCTTCCCAAGAATTTCAAGCTCGGCTGGAAGGCAGTGTTGCCTTCAGGATAACAGATGCATCTGAGTATCCAGGGGCTAGAAGGAGGAAATCCACGATCTGAGACTAGGCGGAGAGACAACAGAGGTGAGGAATGGTGGTATCACAATTTGACTGACACTTTTGTTTCTACAACAGTGAAGGAAGCCTCAATAGGAAATGAATAAAAATCTCTCAAACTGAAGTCAGGATGAGGGAGAAAGATCAAACACCCCAATCCAGATACGTAGCCCACCCTGTCTGAAACCAGAGATCAGATTCAGCTGGGCAAGATCGTCTATGAGACCTCCCCCCCATAAAACCACACACAGAAATAAAAGGCAAGAACATAAACCCAAACCCAGACCCAAGGCCCCTCAATCCCCAAATGAAAACATAAACAAACAAGCTACCTAACGGTGACGACAGAGACCTGTCATTTTAGCTTATGCTGTTGGTAGACTGTTAGGTGGGCGCACAGGTGGCCCCAGCACACGCTTCCGTGAGTGAAAATGAGTTGCCACACATGTCGCAGCTGCCGAATTTTGTAGACAAGTCAGTTTCTGACATTATTCCTTTCTGAAAGCTCCCAGTGGCTTCTGGTGGACACGTCACCTTGGTTTTTTAAAAATTTTCAGTGTGGGTTTATATATATAATATAATATAATATATATTTATATAATATATCAAAGCTTATGAGTATAGATTTAAAAAAATATTCAACAGCTTAGTGAACTTTGTTTGCAGCGCCGGCCCTCTAAATGTCAGGGTAAAACTCTGTCCCATGGTCCACGGTCTGTAGCACTGGCTTCTGCTCCAGCGCAGACACCCTGCTGAGGACCTCGGCAGACAGGGTGTAACTGTTGCCAGACTTCTCCTCGAACCAACTGTCCAGGGCTCGCTTGGCATCAAAGTTGGCGATCGGAGGTCCATTTATAGCGATTGTCAACAGGTCGCTGAGCTGCTCCAGGGTCAGGCGGGAGCGATGGTTTTTGCGAACTCGCTGGAGGGCATTGCGGCCCTTCTCACAGCAAGCAGTGGAAGTGGGAAGGACTTTGAGAACCTGGATGATCTTGTTCAAAAGCGGAAACCTCTGCTTATATTTGCAAATGTGGCTGATCAGGTCTTTGAAGCCATTTTTTGTGTAGTAATCCGCCTTGAGTTCTCGCCACTCCATCAACAGACTCCCTCGAGGGTCCAGCCCCTCCCTGCAGAGGTCCCGGGAAAAGGTCGGGATGGCCTCCAGGTGGTCGAATATTTGCACCATGTCCTCCTTGCCATAGCTCAGGAGCTCCTCGCTGCTCCTGGGCCAGGCAGCCAGGTCAAACACCTGGCAGGCCTTCACAAAGACCCGGCTGCGGGAATCGAACCTCTGAGCCAGGATGACCTGGGTCTTCTGGCAGATCTTTTCCCTGATGGACTGGAACTTGGCTTCAGCCACCCTGAGGTTCTTCATCGAAATCCCATTGAAGCTTTCCCGGAAGTTCTCCTCGAACTCCTGCAGGTACTCCCCAGGGGAGTCAGCTAGCCGGCTGATCTCCTGGATGGCCTCCTCAATCTTGTCATCCACCTGGGACACTAGCAGGTACTCGCCCTGGAAGACGTAGGCCAGGCGTGAGAGCACGGCGATCACATCCAGCAGGAAGTAGATGAGCTTGATGGACTGGTAGTCCATGAGGAACTGCAGCAGGGCGAGGGCGATGGCCGACGCATCTGCCCGCTGGGTCTGGCTGCTGACGTCCTTGAGGTGGGCCACCACCTCCAGGTAGTCCTTGATGAGAGCGTTGAGGACATTCTGCTCACCAATGATCCACCGCACAGCCCGGATGTCCCCCAGGAACTCTGTCTCCTCGCAGAGGGTGGCGGCTGTGGCCCGTAGCTCACACAGGAGGCGCGGGGAGTAACGGTAGAAGCTCAGCAGCTGCTTCAGATTGTTCTCTAGCTCCTCCAGGCAGGGCAGCTCCTTCCCGCTGATGGCATCCAAGATCTCCAGGTGCGGCCGGTGCACCATGAAGGGCAGGCACAGCAGCCAGGGCAGCGTCTTGCGGATGGTCATGAACATGCTGGCGCGCAGACTGGCTGTGATGTTGGCCCCATCGATGCCCAAGCCAACGGTTGGCTTCTCATCCTGCAGCCGGATGCCTAAGGCTGAGAAGGCCCGGTCAAATGCCTGGAGATAGCTCTCCGTGCTGGAGAAGCCTAGCTCCTGCAGAGATAGGAACTCCGTGGCCGGGGGCCCATCGCTGCTGGTGTACTGGACGTAGACGGCCACCGTGTCGGCCAGCAGGTCATCGCTCTGCCCATCCAGGATGATGCTGAGGCAAGGTGACTGACGGATGCGCTCCACCAGGTCTTCCCGCAGGGCCCGCGCAATGTGATGGATAAGGATTTGGCAGTCCCCCTCGTTCATATACTGGTCCACCACCTTGAGCTCGCACTTCCTCAGCAGCTCTGCCAGGGGCCGGAAGTCCAGGTAGGGCCTGCCCTCGAGGGCCAGGTGGTAGGCGGTGTTGAAGAGCAGGGTCATGTTGCGACACATCTCCTCCGTCTTCTCGGGGTGCATGCGCAGCTTGTACAGCTGCAGGCACTTCTTGTGCAGATTGCTCTGGCTGTGCAGCTTGATGGTGTGGATCTTAAACTGCTTGGAGCCGATGATGAAGGCCGAAGTGCGGGAGGACTGCACCGTGTACTGGCGGCAGACATGGCACCACATCTCGTTGAGGGTGGGGGAGTACCGCAGGAACCAGAACTTCTTCAGCCACTCCTGCTTAAAGCGCCGGATTCGCCGTCCGGTGGCTGATGACATCTTGGAGGGCTCATCGGTGGCAGTCATCATATCGTTGGAGACGGACTCATCTGCTGAATCAACTTCCTGGTCATCGTCTTCCATAATGGCAGGGCCGGAGACCATGCTTTCTGAGGCTGCAAAACAAATGAGAAAGAAACATTTAGCCCTTGTGGAAAAACAGAGATGATTCCACAGTGAGCAAGAAATACTGCCTGAGGGGCTGGTGCTGCACCATACAGGACAGAAGTCTATAGAAGCCTACAACAGATTGAATCCCAGCCCAGAATTTATTTCTAAGCACTTTGGTTCTCCCAGGTGACTTGTCCTCTCTGCAGATTGTCCGCCGTGGCCTCTGTCACCTCCACATGCTCCAGGCCACCTGCCCTCACCCTCCATGCACAGGTGCCCAAGGGATTCAAATGCTCCCCATGAGCTGGAAAGCACAGGTTGAGAGAGTGGGTCTGACGGAGGGAGAAAAAACACATCAAATATCCCAAAGTTAGACCTTTAGGACTCCACTAATGCGAATGAAGGCAGTTTGGATATGGCCTCAGATGATTGTGGGATCAAACTGCTGTTTAGTCCAGGTGTGTGGTTTGACTATCTGACACGCCTCATCCTGAGCTAAGGGATGTGGTTAAAAGAGAAACTGCCACGTAGACAGTCTCAGCTGCAGTTGGGACCAGGAAAATCTCCCTCATTGTCAGCCAATGCTAAAAGACCCAGGAAGCCAACAGAGAAGGGCAACGGCATGCAGGTGAGTGCCCTGGGTCCCCTGGCTCGCCATCCTTCTAAAACTCCAGGTAGGGGAACTGGGACCGCATTGGGCAGAACAGAGATTTGAGAAGAGAAGAATAAGTCTGTGGTCCTAGACTTGAGTTTGGGAAGTGGTGAGGTCTCCCCCACAGGACACCCTGCTTGGGACTGAGGAGAAAGACTGGCTTTAGGTTTTAGGCTTTGGGGTTAGACATCAGTAGGACCACCACAGAAAGGCAATGGGTCAAGAAGACATCACACACCCCTTCTGGAGTGGAACTTCCTTTATTGACAAGGAGGATACAAGGTTGACACACGAAGCATCCTGGCAGAGCTGTCACAGGCGCTGAAGATGCAGGCTCCCACCCACAGAGGGGGCCCCCTCCACGTCACACTCCTCCGGTCTCCCCACGGGAGGCTTTACCAGACAGTGTTACGCCACCCTCCACACAGCCCGCTGTGAGCTCTTCCCTCCGGCAATAATCTCATCCTTACCAACTTACCTGCAGGGTCTGAGAACTCTGGGAGCTCCAGTACCTGTGGAGGTAACACGGGGGGCTCAGGAAGCTTCCCAGACTTAAGCATGTCTAATTCTGCCTGGAGTTCCCGGACCTTCTTCTTTAAGCGAATACAGTTAGGGCAAAAGGAGGTGGTAGGAAGTTCATGAGGGTCAGAGGCAAGGGAGGCCTCGGCAGGACTGTCAGCCTTGAATGATGAAGGCTCCTCTTCTTCTTCCTCCAATGGACCTGGCTCCTTGCAGACACCCTGGGGGATCTTCCAGTCCCCTTCCCCCTGGGTCCGGCTGACATTCTGCATGCTGCGGGTCATGGTTGTTGCACACCGACTGTAGGTGTCATCTTGGTACTTGGGGACTTTCCTGATGACCAACGAGGTGCTCAGTGCCAGCTGGTGGGCTTCCACCTTCGCAGATTCCAGTGAGGCCTCCAGCACATCTTTGAAAATCAGGTCAATTTTCTTCTTTTTGGCCTGGGGGTGTACATCCCCCTCATCAAAGCCACGCTTGTAGGGACTTTTGCCCTGTCTCAACACGGGGAGCTGAAGGGGACCCCTCAGGTCTTCTGGGTTATCCAGAGCCTGCTCAGACTTCTCCCTTTGCAACCTCTTCTCTCCTAGGAAGGAAAACCAGGGTGTAAGGAAGTGGGGAAAATCCCCGATTGGAGAAACCAACAGAAAACAAAGCAGGCTTCCTGCTAGGACGTTGCCTGACACATCCCTCTAAGTCGGGCCTTGTGGGGCAGGTGTGACAAGTGGATCACTTGAGAGAGTGGATCACAGGAGCTAACAACATAGAACCCCCCAAAATGGAAAATCTTTTTTTAAGGAGACCGTTTCAAAGAAGCATCATGGATATAAGCTTAACACTTGTGAGTTAAGAGAAATCTAGATGGAATGGTAATCAGAAGTTCTTTCAAAGGGACTTGACATCCAATGAAGATGCCATCACGCCCAATCACACTGGGTGGTGGAAACATACTTGGAGCCAAGTGAGCATTGATTCCCCAGCCCTGGCAATGACAAGATGGCTGCTTGGACTTGGTAAAAGGTACACGTGAAATACCATGAACCTTGCTCCCTCCTCTTCCCTGGCTGCTTTTGAGCCAACACACTTAGGGAAAAGTCCATGCTTTAGCAATGGACCTTTCTGATTCTCCCAACAATCAGAAGACTAGGGCTAGGTGAGAAAGTGTGTCCCAAACTTCCGTGGTTCTCACTGACAGGGATACCTATGGTTACTGAGGGCTCCAAGGTGGCAGCCTCTGACAAGACAAAGGACAAGGTAGCCACAGTGACCCAAAGCAGTCTCAAAATACAGCTGCGTTGCCTTACCCAACAGTTCAAAGGATGTTTCCTTTTTTCTTTCTTTCTCGTGTGAATTACTTCAATTCACTTTGAATTATTTTGAATTATTTCAAAGACTTTGATGAACTCCCCAAGAATAAATTATTTTAGTTTGATTCTTTAAAATGGCCAACATGGTTTCATAAACTACTCCCTGGGGATGGAGATGCTAAAAAGGCAGAGATGTTTCTTTATCCCTTATAAGGTCCCGATAGCAGCCTGTGGGACTTGGAAATCTGGGTGATGTGACGCTAAACAATGACTTGAATTTACGATGTAATTAGGCTTCTGAGAGCTACATTTGCTAAAGGCCTCTGAGTGAAAGGCTAACGGTGGTCCATGAACAATCCAGATGTTCCATGCTTAGCTTCCCATGGCTGATGTGGGGCACCATGTTCTGCCCCATGTATGACTCCAGGTTTCCTACAGGTAACAGTGCAGAAGGGAGAGATCTACTCAGGATGCCCCTTTTGTGTCCTCCCATGAATGCTTAAGGAACAATCTTATCTCCAAGACTTCTGGAACTCAGGAAGATGAGTTTCTAGACAGCTGGGCTATAGAAAGGGATGGAGAGAACTTTCAAAAATACAACATTTGTCTTATAGATTAGTTATGGCACTTGCCCACTGAGAATCTCAAAAAAATCAAAGGCCACCCTTTCACCTTTTCATGGCTCAATCAAGCAGCAAACAGTGGAGGACACTGGGAGGTCAAGGCTGCAAATCACCAGAGATTCTTCATTATTGTTTTAAAACAAGGTAGCTCAAATCTTAGATTAAAGCTTCCGGAAAAATCTATGGGCCAAAAAAAGACTTCTAATCATTATGAAATTGATTCCAAAGCCTCCATATAATATGGAAAAACAAAAAACCCTCAAAGTAAATCAATGATTTAAAACAATCAAATCAAATGAATTTTTTAATACCAGATTTAGCTGTGTTCAATGCATCAAAGGTAAAACCACAAAGGAATAATTTATACTCTCTTCAGGAAGCAATTCTGGCTCCAAACAATGCTCTGGCCTCCAATTATAAAGAAACCTCCTTCTAGGTAAGACCTTAAGTGATTGAGCGTAGCAGACCTCCCTTCCAGAGCAGGACAATCTGAGACAACACTAAAAAGTGTCCAGAGTGTGCTCAAGCTACAGACTATAGAAACATACATCTAAAAGCCACTGAGCTCCCAGACTTCCCCCAAGGGTTTCTGGGCCAACTGTCCTGCTGTGGCTTCCCATTTCCTACTGCTCAGCCTGGCCAGGACCGATACTCCTCCATCCTGGATATTCCTGTCTCGGTGTGTCTCCATTCGGGTCTGTCTGCTGCACCTCTTTGAACCACTCCTGAGAACTCACTCCCTTTTCTGAGCAGTGCCTGCGGGTCTCAGGGCTCTCGGAGGATGATGTAGCTTTAGGCACTCTGGAGAAGACACTGGGGAGAAAAGGGTGTTGCAAATCCAGAAGAATGCAAGAGAACTGTGGCCAAGGGACGAAACCTGTGTTCTCTCTCGGATGTGACTTCTCTTGATTTTCTCTTCTTCTGGTGGTATGAATCTTTTGGAAACTTCTTGGTGGTCTTTACTCATTTCTTCTTTTACCCATTTAACAAAGACTGATCAAACACCTACTATATGCCAGACATGAGGCATCTCCAGAGGTCACATGGAGACCACAGCAATCTTGTTATGGAAGCGTGCCTTCGAGTGAAATCAGCATCTGCCCACCCCCCGGATCCAGAGGAGACAAGAGATGAATATGTGCAGTGGGTCTCTCACTGGCCAAGCAATCACCAGATACCTTTTACCAAGTCAGGCAGCAGCTGTATATTTAATAGTCACAATTTGTTTTGTTCTGTTTTGTTTTTAACAATAGCTAATTTCGATAGGTTACCCCTAGTCCCTTCTCATTGTCTCCATTCATATCCCAAATGAAGATTTAATTCCAGTAAGTAGGTTGGTCAGGATCAGGATAGGATGGGGCTGAGGCACAGCTGTCATTCCTGATGCTAGAGGGACTCTGGGTATTTGAACGTGTGGCTTTAGTGCAAAGAAAATCTTGATAGAAGGAGCTGGACTCACCAGTTTTCCCTGGCTGGGGCGAGGATGGAGTAAAGAGGTAAAGGGCTAGAGGCTGGGGAGTCTTTAAAGCTACTCTCAAATGACTCATTTAAGGGAGCCGAGATGGACACCCTGCCCTCGGGGGGCTCTGCATATCTAAGACCACCTTCCCGCCTCCTTCTTCTGATAAAGACTGTTCTTTCAAATCACATCATTAAGACTGCCAGTAATGAGAGCAAGAGGAGACCGGTTTGTCCGGAAGGCCACAGAGGTTACAAACTAGATCTTAAAGTAGACAGATGTGAGTTAGAAACCTAGCTTTGCCCTTCCTAGCCACGCGCCTCTGGATGAAATGCTGTATTTAACTGAGGTTCAGTTTGCACATCTTTAAGATGGGTACAATAATCTACACGACTCATGAGTATAAAAAGTTCACAAGTGAGGGCTTACTACAATTGAGGTGGGCATTGTTCCACATACGGTAAATCTACCACTCCATCTAATCCTTGCACACACTGACAGGGTGGGAGCTGTTGTGATGACTATTTGGGGACAGGCAGAAAGCCTGCTTAACACATATTAAGTATTTAGTAAATGTTACCCATTATTGCTGTCATTACTGAGGCAGGAGCAATTTGTAACATCTCTCTATCCATTTGAATTGGGGAAATGGGATACATTTTTATTGAACTTATCTGCTTGGCTTTGGGGGTTTGTGTCTGTCACTGATGCTCGAAATACATGTGGTAAGGGGTTTTTGAGACCATTTCCAGGGAGGAGAACACATAAGGTGGCCACTGCCTGTCCTAGAGCTGCTGCCCGTCCTAGAGCTGCTGCCCAGACCTCGACCCATCCGTTTCCCTGAATTGCCCGGGGTCTTCTCATTGCTGGGGAACTGGATTTCCCATTGGTTTTAATAGGAAGCTCTCAGAGAAGCTTTCCTGGCCTCCCCTGGGGCTCAGCGGCGGGCAGGGCCCTCACCTGGCACGTGGGTGCTCACCTCTGGCCAGGTTGCGGTGGATGGTTTCCTGGGACATGCTGTGCAGGCGCTTCATGTAGTCCTCGCTGTACCAGACCCGCAGCCGCTCCCCAGGCCGGATGTCCCTGCACACCCGAAAGTAGATGCGCTCACTGTGCTGGAACGCCAGCAGGTTCTGCTCCCTCTCCTCCCGGGAGATGGCCACATACCTGAGGGCGAGAGGGACAGATGAGGACGCTCGGGCCATCCTGCATTGAGCGCCTGCTGGTGCCGACGCAGTGCTGGGCAAGTGCAGCTGGTGAGAAGTCCACAAGCCCATGGGCACATGTGAGCCTTGACAAAGCAGCTGCCCTGTCCAGGGAAGGAGCTCTAGCCAGAGCTGGTCCCTGTTATTACTGCTTTGTGTGACCTCAAGCAAGTCTCTGAACCTCAAAGAATCTCTATTTTCTGAGCCTAGAAATGATACCTGTACTGCTTGCCTTATGGGCTATGGAAAACATAAAATGCAACACCAGATACACAGGTGTTTGGAAAACTGAGAGATCATTCTATCTATTCCTCACTAACTTTTAATCTCAGGGGCACCCACATATCCACAGGCCTCTGGTAATAGTAAGGGTGGCATCCTTGAACTGTTTTCAGAATGTCATAAAGCCTGGAGGAAATAAGCCCCGTGACAAGAGTGCTCAAGAGACCAATTAATAAACACTAAGGATCAAAACTTTAAAAACAGGGGTCCAATGGGCGCAGGAGAGGAAGAGAAATGAGAAAAAACAAAAAGTTGGCAACCACTAGTTAATCTAACTGACTTTTTTTTTTTGAGACAAGAATCTCACTTTGTTGCCCTGGGTAGAGCGCTGTGACGTCATAGCTCACAGCAACCTCAAACTCTCAGGCTTGAGTGATCCTCCTGTCTCAGCCTCCCAACTAGCTGGGACGATAGGCACCTGCTGCAACACCTGACTACTTTTTCTATTTTTAGCAGAGATGGGATCTCACTCTTATTCTGGCTGGTCTGGAACTCCTGAGCTCAGGCAATCCACCTGCCTCAGCCTCCCAGAGTGCTAGGATTACAGTTGTGAGCCACCGTGCCCAACCTAACTAAATGATTTTACGATAAGGAGACTGAGCCTCCAAGAGGCCAAGTGACTTGCCCAAAGTCATGCAGCTAATTAACGGGAGATGGCGCTTTGAGGCCTATGTTCTTTCCACATATCCATAGCCTTATGTGAGCATGTAAAATGCCAACACAACAATGCCCAGGTAACCACTAAAGTCATGTCAAACCCTTGGAACCCATGGCCTTCATCCACTCTCACTGAAATGACATTTCCAACATCCAACCTGCCACCGCACCCCCTCCAAAAGGTTGCATGATGCCACACCTTCTAGGAAATGGAGGTATACAGATCAGAGGGCAAGAGGAAATTATTTAGACTTTCATGCTACCTAAGCATCTAGTCAAAAACAAACATCTTTTCCTTATACTATGGTTTGTTTCAAAAGCCAAGAGAGAAATCAAAGTCTGTCTGTAAGCCAAGGGATTGTATTTGGAATAGTCTGGGGGAAACATTAATTCACAGAAAAATTCAAATGGATAATGAACAAAGGAAAAGGATCGCTTGGTGTGTGTCACACTTTATGGGGGCAAGACATGATTGCAAGAGGGACTTCACCTAACAATTGCAATCAGTGTAACCTGGCTTATTGTACCCTCAATGAATTCCCAACAATAAAAAACAAAAAAAAAAAAAAAAAAGAAAGGCAACGTAGCACATTATCTCATAGGCATATATTTTTTAAAAAATGGCAACACCTTATTGGTAAAGGCCATTCCGATGGTGCAAAATAAAGTGGCACAACCCTTTTGGAAACAAAATGGTAATACTCATCAAGAAAATAAGATGTGGATTAACTATGCAATCCCTGTGTTCCACTGTGCTCACTTGTAACATTTTGCATAACAGTGCAAAAGAAAAAAAAAACACCCAAATGTCTACTAAGGGAAATGATTTAATAAATGGTGTTACATTCATACAGTGAAATGTTACTCATCTATACAAAAGATGTTTTCAAGGACCCTTTTATGACCAGGAAAAACAATGCTGACAGAAACTCGTGTGAGAACAGTAACACTGGACGCTATTTATACCATGGTTCCAATACTGCTTTAAAATCAAGCCTCTATAAACTACCTGGAGGAAATAGACCAATGTTTGTAAGAGTGATTATCCATTATAGGTGGATCTTCTTTGTAATTTTGTGTGCTTTCCAAGTTTTCCTCAGTAAGTAAGCATTACTGTTAACCACCCTCTGTCCCCCTACACACACACAGATAAGAAATTCACAAATGACAGTTCTGGGACGAGGTGGCCTCGGCTGCAGCCCACAGCAGCATTGAGAATCTACATTCGAGATGCCCACCTCCTGCCCCTCTCATCTGAAGAGACTTGGAGGCCACTGTCTTCCAAGGAAGGACCAACAGAGTCCAGAGAACAATTCATTCTGGCAACAGGATGTAGTAAGACCCCAGTAAGAACAAAGCGGATGGGAGAACAGACACTAGCTTTGGCTGCTTCTTCCTTTTAAGAGAAACGAGTCACAGGCTCCACCCTGGGGGTCTGGAACTTGTAAGATTTATGATGCTCGGATCCCCAGAGCTTGCATCTTGTCCAGAATCTCACTTAGCCTCAACACATCTGCGTACTCATCGGCATCTGATATGAGCCCTGGTCTGCCTGAGAGGGGGAGGCAGCCATGTCGTTAAAGGAAAAGAGGCCCCTGGCCAAGAAATGTCACTCCAAATGAATACCCCCAATCTCACATCTCCACTGCAGAGTTTGCCTTTTCCCCATATCTGAGATTTCTTCTGAATATACAAAATATTTCCAGTCTCCAGTGTAGTGAGAGTACGGGATTTGATATCCAAAAATAATCAACCTTGTGGATATAGTACAGAACAGAAATGATGTTGTTCCAAACTATCCTGCTCCCGGAGACAGAAGGCAAACCATCCATCCATCCTTTTTTTCACAAGACTCACTTGAATCACACAGTATGACAGGACAAAACCATCTTCTCTCCTTTTTATTCAGTTTCCAAACAGCCATCAAGCTCTAAAAGCTAGAATTATTTCCCTGTCACTCAATGTTAAGAGAAAAGATAGGGCGGCGCCTGTGTGGCTCAAAGGGGTAGGGCCTCATATGCCGGAGGTGGCAGGTTCAAACCCAGCCCCGGACAAAAACTGCAAAAAAAAAAAAAAGAGAGAGAGAGGGAGAGAAAAGATAGATGATGAACACATTCTTATTCTTAGCAGGGATTGATTCATTCAAAAGAACAACTTTGAGGATGTGTCAAAGATTTATTCACTCAATTTCCCTTTCTATCTTCTGCTCCTTTTCTACCCAGTAAGAATCAATATTTACAAAGGTCGCCCCAAGGCTTTGTGTAGATCACGAAGTATTTTTGAAGGCAGATCAAAATTTGTTCAGCATCTTCTTATATTTGGTAGTTCAGAAACCTAGCTTTTGAAACAGGGTATATATGACAACTCTTGGCGAATCACAATAACCCAGTCCCCAACAAGATGTTTAAATCATTTTTTAGGTAAAGCTAAGTGAAACCAGCTAAGTCCGCAAGCCCATTATCTTTACTTATTTCTACCCCTTTTAAGGTCTTTATAGTAATATCTGATGGCTAGACTCATTCCCAGAATTCTTCTGTCCCCAGGCACGACAACCCCCTTATGAAGAACTATGCCTGTTCTGTGACATGGCTACAGGTAAGCAAGAGCCCTCTCCAAGAATTGGAAAGCTTCCAGGGAATGAAGCATTTTTTTTTTCCCATTTCTTTGTGGCTGAGCAGCTCTTTGCAAAGAGGTTTGAGGAGTTCCCAGGTCACTAACTCTTGAGAGAAGGCCAGGGTAGGTCTAGCAGAGGTTGTTCTACAAATGCTAATGCTGATGTGGTAACATTTAGAACCCAACCCACAGAACGAGGGGCTTTTGAAGCAATCAAGGGGTGTGCTGGTAGTGTTGCTACTGGTGGTGGAAAGCTCTGGACTGACCCTGTCATGGTGACAAGGGATTGTTCTTATTCCAACCTCCTCACTGACCTTGAGTGCTGGCCAGATAAGCACAAGGACAACAATTTTCAGACCTCACCCACTGTGTCTTATCAAGTGCACCACACTGTCTAGCTGGGTCAGGAAATGCCCATCAGTTCCAGCTCAAAAGAGAAAAAGACCCAGAGGGCATCCAGTTTATCAGAGGGGACCGACAAAGGCCATACTCAGACGCTATGGCTTTTAGTAGGAATCTCATGATGGAAAGGAAGTTGCCCAGTCAGGGCAGCAGAGATAAGAAAAGACTGAGAAGCAACAGGCTGGGATGTGTGTTCTTACAGGCACATAGGTCTCTGGGCTGGGAGGGACTTGGGTCCAGCATCCACCCACCAGGTAGTCAGCTGGCCTCTGATGGACACCACCCAGCCAGCCCTCAGCATGAAAGCCTGCCTGAAAAGGCGCCCCCTCGCAGGCTGCAATAGGCTGCCCGCTCATCCATCCTCCCAGTTTCCTCTTCGCATTTAATATGCTAGCACCACAATGCCCACTGAAGTCAAGAAACAGAAACTGAAATATTTCCCACCCCTAGTGGATAAGTCTCTACATCTCATTGTCCCTTTCCCTTTTGATTTCACTACTTCCAGCTTGGCCCCCTCCCTCCCTGGGACCAGCCAGTCACTGCTTAGAACACTGACCTTGGGGCAGAGGACCCCAAGCCTCCTTTCACGGTATCTTTGCATTTCCTAGAAATTGAATAGTCATGATTTCTTTGGCCATGCTTTTTGGACAAGAAATACAGAAGACAGCCTGGATCCCAAGAGGCCAAATGTTGGGGAGAACCCCTTAGAGAGTGGATCTGTGGTCAAGATGTGGGGATCTCCTGCCTGGAAGAAAGTCTCCCATGACTGGCAGGAAACCAGGGCAGTGCCCAGGGAAAGAGGCCCCATGAGAATAGAGGAAGAAGTGACTTTGAGAAGCCTCAGATCCAGGTGGGCAAGGCCCTGCCTGTACCAGACAGACACTCGGATGAGGAAGGGTCACACTTGAGGGAGGAGGGTCCCTAAAGTGCAGTGGCACAAGGACAGCCCCTGAGCCTTCTGGAGTCTCCTGTCAGCAGTGATGTGTTTCCTAGGACCCCTAAGCTTATTTTTAGGGAACAAAAGTTAAATTTCACTTAGCAACCTCTCACTTTTGATGTGCATAGAAATGAAATATAACTGAACGGTTTCACACATAGCAGCTTTGTCTCTGCAGCCCAAGCATGCCTTCCTCTCCTCTGAGGTCAGCACAGTGCGCACACAGGGCAGCTGTGAGCTTATAGAACCAGGGAAATCAAGGAGCACTGGAACCCTTCTGGCCAAGGTGCTTTCCCTTAATCATCTACCCACTGCCTCGGAGGCCTCGAGATTTTCACAGGAAGAGAAGAAAGAGAATATACACCAAAGAACAATCCTGGAGACTGGGTGTGTTCAAAGTGTGAGTTTGATTTCTTTTTATTGCCATCTTAACAAAAATACTTCGGAAGGCAATCTTTCATTTCAGCATAGGAGGGCAGGGTGATTCCAGGCAATAATCAAGCCTTCAGACTGTGGGACTGGGGAATCAGTTTGGGGGAGTAGGAACCCCCAAAGAACCACAGAAACGTGGTGATGGGCCAAAAGGTGCAAGGACATGGCAGTTGCCCTCTGTTCTCCTTATATTAAACAAAGCCGGGTTTATAAGCAGCACTCCAGGAGCAGCCTTGGCAGGCACTGGCATAGCAGTCCCCCAGCTCCCACTATGGCATTAGTGGGTAGGATGGGAGGGTGCAGGGGTGGAGTGAGAGAATTCTGCTGGGGTCAGCCTCAGGCCAGGGAGCAAAGATGACACCGAATTGAGCTGCACCCAGGTCAGAGCAAAGCTTGCATCTGCCACCTGCCACTTTCTTCCCTAACGCTAAGAACCCACTTCTCTCTCTCCAAAATGAAACGTGAAGCCAGGGGTGTGTGCAGCTGGTGCATACGCAGCCCAAGCAAGCAGAGGCAAGGCATGCCGGAAGCTGAAATGAGAAACGAGCCCTGCTGGACTCTGAGTTCTTTAGAAGCCAGAGGAGGGGTTGCTCCTGACCTGGGCCCTGCCTCTCCCCAGCCACTGGCTGTGAGCCTAGGGATAGGGTGGGGTACACATTCACCTCCCCAGTGCTATCACTGCCTCCCCCTCTGACCGGGAGAGCTGAGGTGGGGCTGAGGCTGGGGGGTGGGGGAGAGGCAGAGGCTAGGGAATAGGCAAGACCCCTCCTCCCACTACTCCATATCTGGCCTCTGACAGTGGAGCTAAAAAAACCCACAGTTCTGGCTTCCAGTCCTGGCCCCCCACTAGCTGTCTGTGTCATTTACCAATGATAAAATGCAGACGATAATAAGAATGATCATAATCATACCCGACTTGGCTGCCTCTCTGATTGTCCTGAGGACCCACTGAGACCACCCCTCTGCAAGGGGAAAGGCGTAAAGTGTTCTCTACAAATGCAGGATCCTCTTTGCCTTCCTCCGATGTTCTCCCATTCTCCCCACTGCACAAAAGGCAAGCACAGCAGCTGAGCGCACGCACGAGGGCAAGCAGAGGGCCAAGGCACAACCCCTGGGCAGGGGGAGGACAGACCCCTTCTCAAAGGACAGACTTGACCGGTGGTGATGGGCCCTTCAAAGGCAGCAGAATGGGGGCTTGGGATTATGCCAGGCCTGGGAGGCTGAAGCAGCAGCCCTGAGGTTGGAAAACAGCTTCCGTTCAGGTGCTTCCCACAGTGCTCTTCCCTTCCCTGCAAGGCCTGCTGCTGTGGGCTACAGACCAAGAGGACAGCGATCCTCCAGGCCAAGCAAGCATCAAGCAAGTAGCTTTTCTTGCATCTTGAGCATTCGCCAAAGATGAGGGAATGGGGCTGCATACGTGCTGTTAGAGCTCCGGGCAGCACTCTGTACTCCATGAAGATGAAACGGTACCCCCAATGTCCTGTAAGGGTCATTGGTCCTGGGCACAAGAGACTAGACCCTGTTGCAAGGCCAGACACCCTTCCTCTACCACTCTTCCTTCTAGTGCAGACTGGCCAGGTTAGAAATTATGCTTTCTTTTCTGAGACCTGGTAGTCCGTGTGGGGGCTGGTGCTGGGGGAGCTGGTGAGGCCTCTGGCAGGGGAGCTTGGGCTTGGGTGGCCTGGGGAGTGGAGCCCGGGGGGGCTGCTCCATCTGGCCCCCGGTGAGACTCTTGAAACCCATCCCGGATCTCTGTCAGTGTCTGGCACATCTGACCGACACGGCTGGTCAGCTCAGCCATGGCCTGGCCGATGATGTGCATGCTGTTGGCCATGTCCCGGTGCACAGTCACCAGCTCCTGGCAGAACTGCCTGAACATCTCCGTCTGTTGGGCGTGGACGTGGAGGAGCTGCCAGTCAAGGCCCGTGGTGGGTGGGCTGGGCTGTGGCTGAGGGGTCCTGCAGGCAGCCTGGGCCTGGGGTGAGGGGCGGGGCAGGGCCTCTGGCTTGGGGCCCACCGTCTCAGACTGGTCTGAGGAGGAGGATGAACGGAGCAGGGTGGGCCTGGCCAGGCGGGCCTCTTCCTCCGGAGACCGCTGCAGGGGCAGTTGAATAGGCTGCCTTGAGGGCCCAGGTGCCTCCTCATCTTCATCATCTTGGGGACAGAAACAAAGAAGGAAAAATGATTACAACATGGGGAAAGGGCAGCCCTGGGCTTGGACCCACCCCTGCAAAACACCCCAAATTTCTGAGGTAAATGGGCTAGGCACTCTAGGGCAAACAGTGAGCACGAGCAGGTCCCAGTTCCCCTCCTCTCCTGGGAATGGCGACATTCCAGGTGGCAGGGGCAGATGTGGAGACCCAAGTCCCAGTGACAGCATGTCAGCCCAGCACCTCATGACCTTGGCCACATCACCACATCTCTCTGTGACTCACTTTCTGCAAAGTAAAGGTAACGACTGCTCCATCTACCCACCTAACCACTTGGCTGTCTAGCTGGGTTGCTAAAAAGGGTGATAAACGAGAACAGACAGGAAGGAACTTTGCAAAGCTGAAAGAGTGACACCTGCTGAAAGGTACTAACATGTCCTCTGCCCTCTGAGCTCCAGCCTCCCTAGCCCATTTCTGAGCTGCCTGGGCCATCTTGTGGCCTTGCTGGAACCTGCAACTTTAAATCTCTGCAGGGGGAGGAAACCAGCAGAGTGCTGGCAGAATAGCACAGAGCAGCCACCTCTGCACTCAGCCTGGATGTCCCCCTCAGTCCCCAAGGCGGCCAGGTCAGGCACATTGTGCCCCCACCCACAAGCACCTGAGCCTGCCGGCACCATCAGACAGACTGTTGCTTGCAGCTGGGTGAGGGGGCCCACCCCTTGCCAGTGCTTTCCGATGACCAACATTGTGGGCTGACTCCCAGGTAGGGATTAAAACACTGTAACCGGCAAGTCCTCCCTGCTGCCTGTACCTGTGGTGCTGAACTCAGGACCACACCAAGGAAAGTGACAGGGGAAACAGGGAGGTTTATCCTACAGGCTGCCTTGTGCTTCTCTAGGGTCCCAGGGTCTCACTTGGCCTGGCACAGTAGGAGCTTAGTGCCTCCTGGCCTCGGTGGAGGGAATCCGGGAGATTCCAGAAACCCGTTCTAGCACAGCCAGTGCTGAAGGGGTGCCACTCCCTCCACGCCTGCCCGGGCCTCTCTCCACCAAGCTGGGGCTGAGTGTGTAGCAGCTGCCACCGGCTAGGGACAGGAGGGCTGGTGTGGGGCTGCTCTTCCTGAGGCACACAGGCTCCCTGCCAGCCCAGCTGCCTTCGGTAACCTCACCGTCTTCAGTCTCAGTAGCGCAGGGCTCAGGGAACAGGCTTTACTGGGTACTGGCCCCTCCTTCTTTTTTATCCTAATTGGGTGGAATCATAGTAAGACTTAGGAAAATACCAGTTCACAGAATACTGGCAGACCCTGGTTTGAGTCCTGGCTCTGAATTGAGCTAGGGGCCACCTCTGTTTCTGCAGCTTACTTTCCTCATCTGGGTAGCAAGAGAGTCCAACTAGATGGTCTCCATGTTCCCCTCCAGTCCTGAAAATCTGACTCTGTGAATCGCCACCTGTCAGGAGGCCCAGCCAAATAGGAAATGAGCAGATCCCAGTGGAAGGGGGCCTGGGAAGGGAAGGCTTGAGTCTTTGTGAACCACCTTCCCTCAGACTGGGCTGTGGCTGCTCCCTTAGAGCCCCTCCTGCCCTGCTCCCACCTCTCTGGACCCTCAGGTAGACAGCCTCCAGTGGGGACCGGGGACCAAGGCTGGGGCTGCAGGGGGCACAGAAGGGCCTCGACTGCTCCCCCGTCTTGTGTGTCCCAACCAGAACACCAGCCTCAAGAGACACCCACCCCAGCCGCTGGGCCCAGCTTCAAAGTACATCTGAGATATAGGAAACACCGGGGAATGCAGGGACACACGGGGCAGAAGGGGGGACAGCAAGGAGGACAGGGAGCGGGAGCGTAGAGACAGCCTTAGGGTAGGTGGGAAAAGGCAGCATGCAGGGAAAAGCGGGGAAGTCGCATGGAACGGCAGGGGGAGTGCAGACAGACAAGAAAGCCCTAGGACCAGACTCAGAGAACGGAGCTGATCTTTCCACGGCCTGAGCCCGGACAACTTGGCTGCTTCATCTCAAGCCCCTTCCCCCTCGCTGGCTATACATGGGCTTCCCTGGCTTCTCCTTGTTTCTGGAACGTGCCAAGCGACTTCCTGATGCACAGACTTGTACATGCTGTTCTCTGCCTGCATGTTCGCCCCTCCCTCCTCTGCGCCCCACGCTGCTGCCTGGCCTGGTTAACTCTTACCCTTCACATCCAGCCCATTGCTGCTTCCTTGGGGGACCTCCCCCAGCCCCTGGCACAGCTAGGAGCCTCTACTCCTCACTCACAGACAGAGCTGCTCTGTAATGTGCAGGGTCAAACTTAAAATGAAGACATGGGGCCCTGGTTCGAAGATTATTAAGAATGTCCAGATGGCAGCAGCAGAGCCTACAACCCAGCAGGCCCCTGTGACTTCACAGTCTCGTGCCTGTGAAGCCTGCCTTGCTCTCAGGACTGCCTAGACTCACTCGTCCTTCCTCCCTTCATTGTAAGTTTACTTGTGCAATTATTTAAAGTTGATGTTTTCCTGTGAGTCTAGGAACTCCCAAGGGCATGGCTGGTGGACGGTGTATACAGCTATCTTCCCAGCTGCCGGCACAGCCTGGCCCGGAGATCCTCAGGATATTCCAGAATAAATGCACAGAAAAGGGTAGAGATGAGACAGAAGTAGGAGAGGGGGAAGAATGGAAAGAGTGGGCTGGACAGAGAGGGACAGGAAAGCACAAGAAGGAAAGTTCAGGGACTGAGCAGAACAGGCTGGGAGCAGACAGCCCAGGCGCAGGTGGGGAGGCGGGATACTCACAGCTGGTTGAAGGGCTGTCAGTGCCATCCAGTTCTGCCCTGGGGAAGCTGCACCCCACACGGGCAGTGAGCAGTGCTGACTGGATGGCCCTCTCGTGGGCTGTGAGCACGATGGTGGGGGCATGGCTCCCGGCCCCAGGGCTGGACAGGGACTGCTGCATGAAGGCTAGCTTGTCCTTGGTCCTCCGTTTCATGTCATCCCATCTGTGCTTAATGTCCTTCACGGAGCGGGGCACCTGGCTGACGGAGGTGATTTTCCGAGCTATGCCTTCCCAAATCTTGTCCCTGTCAGCATGGGACAGTCGCATGGTCTCCCTCCCAAAGAGAACTGCTTCGTGGTGGGTCACCTCTGTGACCAGAATATCCAGCTCCTCCTTGGAGAACTTGGGCTTCCTCTTACGCTCGGCCAGGGGTGCCACGTTCCTTGGGTTGAATATCCCACAAAGCACAATTGGGTAAATGACTGTCAATGTGGGCGGTCCTCCTCCTTCCTAATTGCTGGCCCCCAGCTGGGGAGCCCAGGAGGCACCTGGGGCCACCTGGCCCCACCACACCCTCCTCCTACTGAGAGGTCCCTTCTGCTACTTGGAGGGGAAGGTGGGAAGAGGAGCCATACTGGAGGCAGCTGGGAGCGCTGGACTCAGTCAACTCCAGGGTCTGCTTTACCTCTTACTAGCGGTGAGAACTAGGGTGCTTCAAGTTCATTTAACCTTTCCTCCCTCAGAATGGGAATAACAACCACACCAAGGTCTGGGTTGTTATTAAGAGCAAAGGCACAACAATGTAAAAGAGCTTTAAAGCCCTGAAAGGTAGTGACGAGGGATCTTTACTGGAATTAGGATTAGACCATTGCCTCTATACAAGATTTACATACAGCCCCATAGCCCAAAGCACGGATGGGAGGAGTCTTCACAGTGGGTTGCTATGGGGCATGGCATTGGTGCTGCCACCCGCCCAGGATTAAGGTGTGATCAGAGCAAGCTCTGATTGTGGAGGAAAACAGGTTCGCCATCCTACAGGAGCACACGCTCCTTTGAGGGCGGGCCGCTGTGTCACTGTGGCAAGATTCGAGGCACCCAGGAGTTTCCAGAGGGAGACAAGTTCCACTCTAATGGACACTACGAGTGACCTTGGCTTCCACCTCCACAGAGCAGCCAGGGCACTAAGCAGAGGGCTCTGACCTGGCACCGGCATGACTTTGAAACTCAATTTCTCCACACTGTTCTTCTGTTTGCTCTTCAACTAACTAAAAGCCTTAAAAAAAAAAAATCCAAGAGAAGACTTCAGGGTCTGGACGGAAACCCAGAGCCTGATTACTCCTCTGACTCCTTCTAAAACCACAGGGAGAGGCAGTGGCACCTCCCCACTTGACCCACCAGAAGCCTCAGGGCCCAGAAGTGCAGGGAAGAAGGCTGGGGTTTCACTACCCTGCGCAAGACGGTGGCAGGAACAGACCTCGCACTCAGGCAGACCTGGCCCTAAAGCCTGAGTCTTCTTGGGCAAGCAACAGACCTGTATAAACCTAGTTTCCTCTTCCATAAAACTAGAGTGATAATCCTACTGCCAACCGCTCGGTGCTACTCGGGTGATTTAATGCATGTTTCTCCATCACACCACTATTGGCTTTTGGGACTGGAAAACTCTTTGTTCAGGGAAGAGGGAATCCCATGCAATGCAGGAGGTTTATCAACATCCTTAGCTTCTACCCAACAGAAACCAATAACATCCACTCTCAGAGTTGTGACCACCAAAAATATCTCAAGACATTGCCAAACGCCCTTAGGAGCACCAAATAGCCCTGGCTGACAAGCACCACCCACAGAGCACCTAGCATAGGGCCATAAAGTAAAAACTTGGAACAGGAGAGACCGTTCCCTTCCTTGCCCACCACTTATTTTGTTAAGTAACTGACTCCATCTGATCACCCCCAACGCCAGTGCTCTGACAGTGCAAGTAAAAGTGTCTGCAAATCAGGAGCTGTCCCCAAGGGAGCTACATGTGAGAAGGAAAAGGGCTGTCCAGGGTTAATTGGGTTTCCCCTCACTCCAACAACTACCAGCAGGCGTCTCCATGGCAGTGAGCCACACAACCGACTCCAACCTGCTCCTTGAGTTGTCAGGAGATGAGGGCCTGCCAGCTGTGATCAGGACAGGCCCGTGGAATAGGACGGATCTCATGCTAGCAAAGTGCTAGAAGCAGAACCCCCCCACCCCCAAATGACAGCCACCCAAGAGCCTGGTCCCTTTCTGCACAAGCAGAAAGAACAGTGGCCTGGAAGTCCAGAGTCAGAGGTTCAAATCCTTGTTCTTCCAGTGTCTGTATGATCCTGTGCAAGACTTTGCTCTGCTCTGGGCCTCAGTCTGACCACTGTGGCATCAGTACACAGCAGTGGTTCTCAATGCTTGCGGCACATCAGAATCACTACGAGAGCTTTAGAAGTGCAGTGCCCCAGATCCACGTCCAGCCCGATTAAGTCCAAATCTTTGGGGTGCTAGATGATGGCTAAGTTAGTTCAGAGGATGACTCCCCTTCTTTGGGGTTATAAGAAAGATCAGAGATGGGTAGAAGAGTGGGACAGACTCGGCTCCAATGGCAAAGCTCCTGGAGCCTGGAAAGCAACAGCACAGAAGCCCAGTGCCGGAATGGGCCACAGACGTGCTCTCCTCTGGGCAGCTGGGGCCAGGCTGTGCCATCGGGCAGCACAGCAGCCACCAGATAGGCTATCTGGACACCTCACCCCTATCCCACTTGATGCCCACAAACGAAAGCCTCTCCCCCTTGAAGGCCCTTGTCAAAGCCCACCCCCTTTCATCGGGGCTCTTGAAGCACACTGTCTGCACCCCCACAGATGTATTAGGAGTCATTTCTGTGGTGTTGAGGGTGAGTCCGGAGAGGCCCAGGGCTGATGTGGCCTGACTCTAAGTAGGTGCTCAGTACCCAGGTGACAAACTGCATGTGCCCAGCTGACCTGGGCATGGTTGTGGGGGAGTTAGGAGTGTCAAGCTACCTCCTTGGGGACACTTTCAAGGCAATGTCTGACCAGACTATGTGAAAGAGGCTCAGGGGGTGTGGGCACCTGTCCCACATTGCGAGGCTGAGGCCCACCCATCTTTGGCACCTCTACTCTGCACCTGCTAAATGGCAACAAGCCCAGCCGGTGAGAAGATGAACACTACAGCACAAACTGTAGCTTGGCTGATTGGGCTGCTTGAAGGGAGCATAGGCGTCAGCAGGACCCCTGGGAAGGACACGGGAAACCTCACTGACTCTCCACCTCAACCATGTCTCCTGATTTGCTTGGAAAGTCTCAGAGTGCAATACAGCATACTCCCTCCTCCAAGCACAATCACTCTCTCACCCCTCCCCCGGCCCCCACAGCCCCATGGGTCACAAACACCACTGGAGGGCTCAGGGCCACTGTGCAGCTGTGCCCCTGGCATCAGGCATTGGAGGCCTCCATTCCCTCCCACCCAGATCCAACCCCCAAGTCACCACTCCTGGACCCCAGAGAGAGGCCACTAAGGAGGTAACAAGGCACATTACCCAGACATTCCCCATCGCCCCCAGGCCTCACCATGCTGGACCTCAGCTAATAGCACCACGCTGGACCTGTGATTCCCAGTGTCTGCCCTGCTGTCTCTGGGTGACCCTGGGCTGACTCCTGCTCTTTCTATTTGGCCTTTAAGGATCTTTCTTGTGCAAACTTCTGTCCCAAACACAGGAACAAGGTGAAACTATTCTTTTTAAATTATTTACAAAATTTTTGCTCCATATGATCTGCAGGAAGGTAAAACCACTCTTGAAAGCAATCAGCCTGAGCAGCGAGCACCATCAAAAACTGAGCTAAAGACTTTGCCAGAAGCTACCTCCTCCATGAGGACCATTGAAACAACTTTTGGGGGCTTCACTGGGAAGGTTCCCATACCACCCCAGCAGGATCTGCCCTGAGAGAAGGTGCCAAAGTCCTAGGCAGGGGACACCCCCTCCCCGCCCCGCCTCTCCTACCAGAAATCCTGCCAGGAGCCTAGGCCTGGGTATTCCATACACACCAGCAAGTGTGCAGTCCCAAGGGGTCCCTGTGACCCAGCAGCCTGGCCATAGGCACTCCTCCAGAGCTCCCTGATGGAAGCCTGGGGGAGGAGGAAGGTGCCCCAGAGCTAGACAAATAGCAGTGCCAGAACCTTAAGGAGTCTCCACCACTGTAGACCCCATAAGCCCAGTACAATCCCTGGGCCTCCTTTGCAGAAGGTGGGCATGATTCTCGGGAAGTCAGCAGAGAGCAGGACTCACCTCATCCAGTTGGCTCTAGTCTCATCTGACCCGTCTATGGACTTATAGCGGTTATTCTTGTCTACAATCTGGAAGAAAGAGAGAGAGTCTAGAATAGGCCATCCCAGGGGGGCTTTCATGTCCCTGGGCTCCTTCTCAACCCAGGACCCAGGGCCTGGCCCCACTTACTACCTTATCTCCCTCCCCTCTGCCCTTCCCCTGAAATGTCCCCACTGGTACTGGACTGAAACCCAGGCTGGGGTCACAGATGCCTTCTATCCACTCTCCACCCATTTCCATTCTCCTAGAGCAGGTGTCCTCAAACTTTTTAAACAGGGGGCCAATTCACTGTCCCTCAGACCATTGGAGGGCCAGACTATAGTTTAAAAAAAAAAAAACAACAACTATGAACAAAGTCCTATGCACACCGCACATATCTTATTTTGAAGTGAAAAAACAAAACAGGAACAAATACAATCACATGGCCTCATGTGGCCCCGTGGGCCGCAGTTTGAGGACCCCTGCCCTAGAGACACTGGAGGAGGCCTATACCCCTTTCACAGGTGTTTTGAATTCCCAGAAGATGGGTGGGACCATCTTCCTCCTTGGTCCTGATTTCCAATACTCCTTCTCTCTCTATGGTTTCTGCTGGATGACTGGACATATAAGATTTGAGAGGGTTCCTCCTCTGCTCAATTTCTAAATGTTCAAGAGCATCAGGGTTTGTCTCTAAATGTTTAAGAGCCTCAGGGTTTGGGGCTGGGCCACTTTCTCTTCAGAAAAATGTCTTTATTTCACCCTTGCTCTTGAATCAGAATTCAGTTGCATACGAAATTCTAGGCTGATTCAGTTTTTGTTTTTTTCAGCCCTTTTAAGATTGCTAAAAATACTGTCATGGGTTCAAAAGCAACCTACTATTAGTCTAAGTTGTCCTTTTGTGGGTAATCTGTAGTAAGTTTTAAGACTTTCCCTTTTTTTCTTGATTTTCTGCAGTTTTGCCATGTAGTTTTAAAGCAGAGATCTACTTTTTTTTTGAAATTCTCATTATTTGATGAGCACTTTCCAACTGAAGGCTTGTATCTCTTTTTATATAAGAAGACTATCTTCTTATAAAGAAGATATCACTGAAGACTTGTATCTCTTTTTATAATGGCAGGAAAATTCTCAGCCATTATGCTTTTGAGTACAGCTTCTCAGTCGTTTTCTCCAATCTCTTCTGTTAGAATTTCTGTTAAACATATATAGAACTATCTCAATCTATCCTCCATGTCTTTAAACTACCCCTTCATAGTTTTCCTTTTTTTTCTAGGTAGTCTCTAGCAAAATTTCTCAGAACTCTCTTCCAACTCACTAATTATCTCTTTGACTATGTCCAGTCCGGGGTTTCGCTCATCTACTGAGGTTTTTCCTTTCTTTGCTTCCTTTTTTAATGAGTACCTTGCATTCGATGAATATTTTTCATTCTCAGAATTTTTAATTGGTTCTTTTTCACATCCATCTTTTCTTCATCCTGCCTTTTTGTTTCATAATGACATGTTCCTTCTTTTTTCATTTATAACAACTTTACTGAAATATAATTGGCATATACAGTACAACCTGATAAGTTTTGACAAGTTTTGAGCTAGACCAGTGGTCCCCAACCTTTTTAGCACGAGAGACCGGTTTCATGAAAGAAAACTTTTCCACAGACTGGGCTGGCGTGGAGGATGATTTGGGATGATTCAAGCACCTTACATGTATTGTGAACTTTATTTCTATTATTATTACATTGTAACATACAATGAAATAATTATACAAATCATTATAATGCAGAATTAGTGAGAGCCCTGAGCTTATTTTCCTGCAACTAGACAGTTCCAGCCCTAGCATCACCGCCTCAGATCATCAGGCATTAGATTCTCAAAAGGGGCCCGCAACCTAGATCCCTCATGTGCGCAGTTCACAGTAAGATTCCTGCTCCTACGAGAATCTAATGCTGCTCCTGATCTGACAGGAGACGCAGCTCAGGCAGTGACGCAAGTGATAGGGAGCAGCTATAAATGCATATGAAACTTCACTCACTTGCCTGTTGCTTACCTCCTACTGTGCAGCTTGGTTCCTAACAGGCCATGAACCAGTACTGGTCTGTGGCCCAGGGGTTGGGTCCCTCAGTGAAGCAGAACCACTTTACCAGGCCTAGAATCCCAACTAACCTCCCTGATGGCATTCTTAACCCTTCACTGATTCTTCCCACAGCAGCAGAGAAATCTTGTACCAAAGTGAGTCAGATCATGTTCCTCACCAGCTTAAGACGGCATTAGGTGCACTTACAATAAAATTCATATTCATGGTTCTGGCTTTTGAGTTCCGTATGACTGCTCCCTGCCTGCCTCTCCAACTTACCGCGGGCCTCTCTCTCTCTCTCTTTCTACTGCTCTGTAGCCATGATGGGCTGAGACTGAGCCTTAACAATTAGTTGATTCCACTGCCCAGAACCTCTTTCCCCTACTCTTAATAAAATAATAATTATGAAACAGTTCAAGCATTCAGAAATTATAAAGAATAATGTAGCTGACAACTCTGCCCAGAAACTACAACCAACAAAAATCAACATCAGTTTTATATGTCCCAGTCCTGTCTCTCCTTTCATAGAAAAGCCTAGATGCAGCTGAAGGCCCTCTCTGCCTCCTTCAACTCAATCCCTCTCCCTCCCTCCCTCCAAGGGTACCCACCATCCTGGCAGGGAGCCTTCCCAGTTTTGTGATGTAAGGATTTTTTCTAGGAACAATGAACAGAACTCTTTTGCACGTTTGTAAATTTTACATAATAGGCACTCAAGGAAACCTACCCTTTCTCAACTTTTCTCACTAAGTTCTGAATGCCTGGTCCCTTCTTATCTTTTGAGACTCAGATGATGTCAATTCCACAGAAGGAGCCTTTCTTGACAGAAACCTAAAGTAAGTTCTTCCTCGCCACACCTCAACCTCCACACCCTGCGCCTCACATAGCCATGTCTCTAGGACATTGTCCTGTTACAGTCCTAATTATAGTGAGCATTTCTTTTGGAGTTGACCGTGTTTATCTATTTGTCAACTTGGTAACTGACAGGCTTCCTCCCTAAACTAATCAGGGCAAAGCACATGGCTGTCCTGCTCATGGCGGTAGTGTCAGTTCCTAACACAGTATGTGACACTTGGTAGAATCCCGGGTGATAGAATAGTTGGATGAAGAACCTCTTACGTAATAAAAGCAAGTTAAAGAAAAAAAAATTACACAAGGTTAATTTTTTTTTTTTTTTTGAGATGGGAGTCTCACTCTGTCACCCGGGATGGAGTGCACTGGCAACATCACTGCGGCCTTGATAGGATGTTAGTATTTTAGTAGAGAGGAAATGAGTGCTGTGCTGAAGGCAGCTTGTCCTAAGGGTCAACTGTTCAAACTTTCAGGAATTTTGTGAACCAGTTGTTAAACCAAACCAATATTAAAAATTAAATGATATAAACTTACAAGTCAATAAATTATTTACTTTTAAAACAGAATTCTCAAAACTTAATCACTTCCTGACTCTTTTACTACAGTTTACTGTTATCTATGCTCTTGAAGGCATTGGCATCTCCTACAGCAGAACAGTGGAAATACTATACATGGCATAACAGCTGCTACTGCATATGTCCTCCCAACCACACGTTTAGTGATTTCGTGTTTGTAGCTCAAAATCAGCCATGGTGGGAGCATTTACACCATGGAAATTGGCACATACTCAAACTCATCCTAGAAAAAGTGCTATATACCTCATGGCTGATCATCACTACAGTTACCTTTAAAGTATTCCCTCCTGGCAAGCTAGGTACTGACCCCAAAGCCTAGTCCACTCTTCAAAGCAATTTTGGAACTCCTTTTCTGGAATGACTATCAGAACTATCATCATATGGCACACAAAAACATGCAATGGCAATAATGAACACCATTCAGCAAGACACCCACCACATGTTGACAAGAACACAGCTGTGAGATGCTGATATAGCAAGGTTATGAAACCTTACCAAGTTGTTTGTACAGTGCTGCCAACATAAGTGTGCAGTAGCAAGTTTGCAAACTTAATTGTCAGACCTGGTATGATGACAGCTCTGGTCATTCCAGAAAGAGAGTTCCAAACTTGCTCTGAGGGGTGGACTAGACACTGGCATATTTCGAAGGTGACTGTCGTAATCCTCAGCAATGAGGTATATAGTACCTTTTCTAGGATGAGTTAGTGAACTTAATTGTTAGACCTCATATTTCTCCCTGACTCTCATCACCAGCAGACTGCTACAAACATTTACCAGCACACAACTATACACATGTTTATGTGAGCATAGAAAGTCTAGGTGATACATTTCAAACTCTCCACTCTGACTACCTCTAGACGGGAGAAAAGAGAAAAGTAGGGATGCTTTTGCATTCTCCATTTACGAGACCATTATGCTTTTGTGTTTTAAAAAATCTCAAAAAGATAAGAAAAGAAAGCATGGAGTTCAGGGTTCCTTTTTTCTTACAGTCTGCCCAGATGATTCTGTAGTCTGTAGGGACCCTCCCCTGGGGTCTCACAGAACCCTATACTTTATTACAACACTAACTACACCACATTATCATTTTCTGATTGCTTCTCTTTCTTCTGGGGGGAAAGAGAAAGCATCTCTCATTCCTGTAGCCAGTAGTGGAGGTGTCTACAGGGTTGTAGGAACCATAGAACCAGAGGAATTGGCCAGAATCTCAGCTGCACCACTTACGAGCTGAATGGCCTTGGGCAGGTCACTTTACTGGCCATGCCTCAGTTTCCTCATCTGTAAAATAGGGGTAACAATCAACCTTGCAGCACTGTTGTCATGACTAATGTGGAAGATATTCAATGAACAGTCACTTAATTACCATTGCGATCATGTATGATTAACAATGAAGATGTCAAATGTTATTATTATTAATTCTGGGTCATGGGAGATCTGTACGTCAACAACTGGGTTGTTATAATCAGACATCTGCCGCTTCTACTGTACAAAGAGGCCTCAGTTGGGGGCTGTGAGGGACATGGGAGCTGCCTAAGCAGCTTGCTACCGTCCAGAGATTTTCTGAGAGGTGTTTTTTATTTGTTCTTTCATTCATTCAAACAACAAACATCACAAAGGGAGCAGCTACAGTGACAGGTTCTGGGTGTAAAATGGTGATCCAGGCAGACAGAATATTTGCTCTAAGAAAGTTGACAGTACATTGGGTACAGTAGCCAGGTCACTATGACAGTGTGTGGAGAACTGTGTGGGGTCATGGGAACTCTGAGCTGGAGCTCCATACCTGGGAGTCAGTCAAGGACCCTCTTGGGGGATATGGAGTGTGTAAGCTGAGATATTGAAGAAGAGGAGGGTGATGGTGTTCTAGGCAGAGGATGCGGGGCAGGCAGGAGCAGCCCATGGATGAGCCCAGGCCACCCTGAGTGGGGAGTGGACTGTAGGCCTCCAAGCCTGGGGCAGAGATGGATCCAGGGATGGCCAGTCAGGACTGGATGCTCAGCACCAGCCCCCAGAAGGCTGGTCTCCCACTGTCCTCCCTCCACTTATTCTTCAAGGTCAACTCCTCGGCCTCTCTGAACCTGGAGCTTCTCAGACCAGCCCAGAAGCTCCTAGCACTGTGTGCAAGGACTTTAACAACCCAGTCCTGACCAAGGAAGGTTGACTAGCATGGTAAGGGAGTCCTCAGCCTGGAGGAGGACAGATGGAAGAACTAGAGCCATCATCAAAGGTGGGAAGACTCACAACCTGGGGGACAGGACCAGGATGGGCAAGAATTTAGAAGGACACAGACTGAGCTTTTGGCACAGGGAATAACTATCTTGAACTAGGACTGGCAGCTCATAAGGTGCTGAGCTGCTAGTTACTGGAAGTATTTAAGTAGTGGATGATTGCTATCAGGGAGGCAAAAAAGGGATTTTCCTCACGAGTGGAAACCTATCCTAAATGACCTTAAAATTATGTCTATAACTAATACTGTATGATTCTATGTAGACAGATACTAAAAAAGAAAAAAAGAAACAATATAAAAGCCTAAGTTTTGCCCCTTTGAGTCAAGCATGGTCCATATATTGAGGTTTCAGGCATATATCACTAAATATTTCTGACAATAATAAAAAGTCATCAACAACTACTACTAATGGAGCAACTTCACTTTGATATACTACTGCGTGAATTATCATAATTTACAAAGTAGCTACTACTATTATCCTCATTTTACAGATTAGGAAACTGAGGTTTAGGGCTGGTGGGCAATTTGCCTGGGGCTACACGGGAAATACATGCGGAAGGGTGTAAACTCGGGTCTCTGATGATACAGTCTATGCTTTAGAGGTACAATGTTAGTCCCAAATTCCCCTAAGCACTCCATCAGAACAAACCAGGCTCTCTAGGAGCCCTCTCTGAAACCCTAGCCTTGCCTATGGTTTGAGCCCATTTGTTTGGCATTTTAATAGGGAGGAACACCCTGCCTTGCAACAGCACCTCTGCCCCAATTAGGGATCCACTGTTGAGCTCCTCTAAATGAGGCCATTACCAGATGCTGCAGAGACCAGGTTTTCAAAAACCTCATTTGTTTGTAACTTTCAGGAACCCACTGAGACCATAAAGTATTCTTAAGTGGTTATAAAGATGATTTGCGAAGCCATTGACAGTGGACAAAGTGCTCTGGAACACCTCAGATGCTCCTCCCCAAACCCCAGCAGGCAAACAGTACAACCTCTGTTCTCAACTCACTCCCCAGGCCAGCCCTTTGAAGACCTGAACTTGAACTCTGACTTCTGCTACACCCAGAAACACAGACTGAAGAACACTGAAGCTGGGCTTGCATGGTGGCTCACACCTATAATCCCAGCACTTTGGGAGGCTGAGGTGGGAGGATCATTTGAGGCCAAGAGTTCAAGACCAGGGAAGGTAATATAGTGAGACCCTGTCTCTACAAAAACTAAAAAAAAAAAAAAAGCCAGGTTTAGTGATATATGCCTAAAACCTCAAGAAATCAAGGTGGAGAAGCTTCTGTTCATGTCTCTTGCCCACAATGAAATGGGATCACTTGTTCTTTTCTTATTAATAAGTTTGAGTTCTCAGTGGATTCTGGTTATTAGACCTTTGTCAGAAATATAACCTGCAAAAATCGTCTCCCATTCTGAGGGCTGTTGTACGTTCCTCTTGGAAAGAAGTATAGGGAACTCAGGGATCTAAATGTAGACCTGACATTTGATCCTGCAATTCCTCTACAAGGTGTATATCCAAAAGACCAAAAATCACTTGGCAACAAAGATATTTGCACCAGATTGTTCATTGCAGCTCAATTCATAATTGCCAAGTCTTGGAAGAAGCCCAAGTGCCCATCCCCATGAATGGATTAATAATATATATATATATATATATACACACACACACCATGGAATACTATGCAGCATTAAAAAAGGTGGAGACTTTACCTCCTTTATGTTTACATGGATGGAGCTGGAAAATATTCTTCTTAGTAAAGTATCTCAGGAATGGAAAAAAAAGTATCCAGTGTACTCAGTACTACTGTGAAACCAATTTATAATCACTCACACTTGCATATGAGAGATGAATCATAACTATAGCCCAGGATGAAGGAGGGAAGGAGAGAGGGATAGGAAGGGAGAGGGGTGGTTTGGTAGAGGGAGGGTTAATGGTGGGACCACACCTATGGAGCATATTGCAAGGGTACAAGTCAAATCTATCAAGTATTGAACACAAGTGTCTTAACACTGTAATTAAGCAAATGAGGGGAAAGCTAGTAGAATGTAAACACTCCAATTTGTACAAATAATCAACACATTGAATCCCACAAAGGCATAAATGTATTCATGATCTATGTATATATGACTTAATTAAAAAAAAAAATCAAGTAGGTGGATCATTTGAGCCCAGAGTTGGAGGCTGCTATGAGCTACGATCATGCCAGTGCACTAGGGTCTGGGTGACAGAGTGAGACCTTGTTTCTAAAAAAAACAAACATTGAAGCTGAACAGGGGCCTCTGAGATTATCCAGGCCCCAGGTCCCTAATCTGGTGTCCAGGGATCCCTTAACGTGTGTGCAGTATTTTATGAATGCTGGCATATAAGTATATCTTTTTAGGTGATTCAAAAAACCTTAAGGACCATGAGCTAACCTATCTGCCCTAATTTTACTGCTAGGGGAATTAGTACTTCTTTGTATTGTTCTAAAACTACCTTTCATCAAATTCCTTTCTCCTTAAGCCACTTAATTGAGGTATGACTGACATATAAAAAGCTGTGCGAATGGAATGCATACAACCTGATGAGGCCGGGTATGTGCACACCTGTGAAAACGTCACCACAAACTATGATGTAAACATAGCCATCACCTCCAAAAGACCCCTCCTACTTTTTTTATTTATTATTAATATTATTACTATTGTGATAAAACTTAGCATGAGATCTATCCTCCTGGTAAATTCTGAAGTACGAAACACAGTATTTTTAACTATAGGTGCTACGCTGTACAGCAGACCCCTGGGACTTGTTCATCTCACATTACTTGGCCTAACATCTTTCCCTTTCCCTCTCCCCCCAGCTCGTGGCAACCAACGTTCTACTCTCTGCTTCTATGAATCTGACTATTTAGGATTCCTCAGATAAGTGGTATTAGGTAGCATTCGTCCTTCTGTCTGGCTTATTTCACTTGGCAAAATGTCCTCCAGGTTCATTCATGTTGTTGCAAATGGCAGAATCTCCTTCTCTTTTAATGCTTAGAAAGACTCTGGAGGTCAGGTTGATGAGGCATGTGTACATACAATCCCAGATTTCATCTCCGTACCCAGCCATTCCTGAAATCCATGTGGTGGTAATCAGAGATGGTAAAGCTAGCTGTGACCTGCTCATCACCTGCAGGGCACCATGCGTGTGACAAGCACGAATGTTCACAACTCATTAGACGGTGCATCCCCACCGTATGGATAAGAACCTTGGAATTCTGAAAGAACAGGTGAGCAGTCTAAAGACACACTCCCAGCAAGTGGGAGAACCAGGACTGGAACCCAGGAATGTGTGAGTCCAGAACCCCATAACCAATTCAGACAGCTCTGTCCTTCATAATTACCTCTGCTCTGCCTGGACAAAGTGCCAGGACTATCACTCCCTATCCCAGCCTCAGGACCAATAACTCCCTATCCTGCCTGACCCCACACAGCCTCATTCTCTCCGTGGTAAGAAGTCTGGCTCCTGGTGCAAGCAAACAGCATTCTGAAGTCCCAACAGCTGTCAAGGAAACTGGCCTGAACCCTGTCTTTTAGTTATGCTTTACATGAAGGGTGTTGGGCAAGGGTGGGAAACAAAGAAAGGAGAATCTGCCTATCCCAGAGGGAGTAAAAATGCAAACTGAAGTGAGCCTGAAGCCAGAGAGGAATTGGGTGGAAACAAACCTTAAATGCTATGCTGTAGATTAGAAGCATCTTCCAAGTTAACACTGAAGCAGTTAATAGGCCTGAGGGGGAAAACCACCCTGAAAAAAGCAGAGGGAAAAACCCTGAAGATCCACAATGAGAAGATCACTTCACACCCATTAGGATAGCTAGACTCAAAAAGTCAGACAGAAACAAGTGTTGGCAAGAATGTAGAGCAATCAGAAACCTCCTACGCCATTGGTGGGGAATGTGCTATAATGTGGTCCAGCTGCTTTAGAAAACAGTGTGGCCATTCCTCAGATGACTGAACAGAGTCACCATAAGACCCAGCAGACTCATAGGTATTACACCCAAGAGAAATGAAAACATATATCCAGATAGAAACCTATACATGAATGTTTATGGGAATGTCATTCATAATAGCCAAAAAGGAAAAGAACTCAACTGTCCATCAATGGATGCACAGATACACAACACGTGGAGTATTATTCAGCCAGAAAACGGAACAATACACGCTACTACATGGAGAATCTGGAAAACATTAAGTGAAAAAAGCCCACCTGCTATATGATTTCATTCATATCAAAGCCCAGAATAGAAGAATCTATAGCGTCACGAGGTTAGCGGTTGCCTAGGACTGGGGGTGGGAGGGTGAGAAGGGGCTGGTGGGGGCGGATAACAACAAAAAGATATAGGATTTCTTCTGGAGGTGATGAAAATGATCTAAAATTGACAATGGTGATGGTTGCACATATCTGCGAATATACTAAAAAGCGTTGACTTATATCTTTAAGTGGATGTATTATATAGTGTGTGAATTAGATCTCAATAAAGCTGTGAAAAAAAAAAAATCTGCCAAAGATTCAGCACTAGCAATCATACAAGGAAAGAGAAAGAACTTTATACCATATGCTTGAAAAGTTCCTTAAAGAAACAGGAGGTTTCTATGTGAGTGGGAAGACGACCAAAGAAATAAATATCATGTGGGTATTTAAGTGTTCACATCTGGGGCCTGGAGACTATGAACTTTGACTTTGGTTTGTGGTTCTGGCACCACAATTAGCAGTGTAGCCTCAGGTAAGTAACTTGGTCTTTGAAGCCCTGTAACTACCCCATAGTGCTGTCAGGAGAATACAGAGTTAAGACACAAAAAGCATTTGTATTCGGTAACTGGCAGCTACTATTATTACTATTATTATTGATACTGGTGTTGTTGCTCATCAACTCTAACTAGCATGCGCTGAGGACCCACTGGCATTTGGGGTGCTGAATTAGGTTCCAGGAACACGATAGATTGGACTGGACCTCTCCTTGAGAAATTTTCAAACACTAGGAAACTCAAAATCCCTTATTGTCAAAGCCAAGGTATTTACTAGAAATTAATATTTCCCAAGATCTGAAGGTTCTCTTCAAGAATCTTTAACTCAAAGCTTTCATTTAAAAAAAAAATCAACACACAAGAATCACCATCAGATTTCTGCACTCGCTAGAGTACTGTGTTTATGGCTGAGTTGGTGCCTGTGTCAGATTGAATTCTTGGCCCCAGTTCCTCATCTGTCCCTATAACCCTTTTCCATGGGACTCTGCATTACATTCTATTTTATGGGTAGCCTGTACAATCTGTGTTCAACCATGACACTTCTGTGGCCAGTGGGATGTTAACAAACACAACGCAAGCAAAGTCTCAAAACACAGAAGAGCTTCCCTCGGGAACCCCTGCTCCTTCAGCCATGGGCCCAGAACAAACATGCTTCAGATATCTGGGGCCAACCTGGTTCCAGAGTAAGGAGGCAGAGGCCAAGTTGCCCAGCGATCCCAGCTAAACCAGCTGAACTACAGTCAACCATGAGGAGAGAAAATTATGGCTGCTCCATGCCAGGCCTCAGCAAACTATGGCCTGCTGCCTAATTGAAGCCTACCACCTGTTTTCATATGGCCCACCAGCTAACACTGATTTGTACATTTTTAAATAGTTGAAAATAAATCAAAAGAAGAACGATACTTCATGCTGTAAAAATTATATGGAATTCATATTTCAGTATCCAGAAATAAATTTGTACGGGCACACGCCACACTTACGGCTACATTTGTGCTTCCAAGGCAGAACTGAGTAACTGTGACTGCCACTGTGTGGTCTGCAAAACCTATTTAGGAAAAAGCTTTTACAGAAAAAGCTTCCCTACCCTGATTTTATGCCTCTGAATTTTGAGGTAGCTTGTTTCCCAGTAACAGTTGACCGTACAACACCAGTTATTACTACTTGCCAAATGAACAGTGAACAATTGCGAACTTAATATGTAAATGGCGTATTCTGGCAAAGAAAAGGCTAACATCGTAGCAGTTGTGCTAACAGAAGAATTCCCAGTGTTTCAAATAGAGACAAATGGGAAAATAAAGATTCCACACGGCACATCAAGGCACTCCAAACTCCAAGGATACTGTGTCTTCGGAGTCACTGCCATATCCACCTTAGAAACAGTAATTTCACTTCAGTAAAACAGTATCATCCATCACATTAAATTATTTTGTTAATTCAAATTATGTTGAGGAGTTTGTAATCCCGTTCATTTTGTATTTGTCAAAATGGTTTTGGTTTTATAGTCGTTGAAAAGGTATAAGAAACTTGTGTTTACTTACATATCCTTATGTTTATACTTTTTTGAGACAGAGTCTGACTCTCTCACCCTGGGTAGAATGCTGTAGCATCACAGCTCACAGCAACCTCAAACTATTGGGCTTGACCAATCCTCTTGCCTTAGCCTCCCAAGAAGCTGGGACTACCAGTGTGTGCCACTGTACTGGGCTAGTTTTTCTATTTTTAGTAGAGATGGGGTCTTGCTCTTGCTCAGGCTGGTCTCGAACTCCTGAGCTCAAGTAATGCACCTGCCTCAGCCTCCCAGAGTGCTAGAATTACAGGAGTGAGCCACTGTTCTGGGTCTTTCATAACAGTAAAATAAAACTAATGTTACATTGGGATTCCACCAATATTAGAAGTCACCTGAATACAACTCAAGTGAGAAACAGCTGCAGCAGAATGTGGTGAGGTGCCCAGGAGGACAGAAGGTCAGGTTAGGAGCAGGTCTGTACCGGAAATAGTAGACCAACCCAGAATAATTTATCATGTTCTACATTTGTTTCAATATAATAGATTTTGGGAATTATAGACTCTGCTCCTGACAGAAATGGTTCAGTATTTTCAGGGTAAAATCTTTGTTTTAGTTTATGATTCAGTAACCAGACTACTTGCATTTGTAAACCAGCTATATGAGCTAAGCCCATTTAATGCTTCTGATGTTAAGAGGAATCTCAGGATTGAGGTACGCATTTTTTTTTACTTTTTTATTTTTTTAACTTACAGATTAATACGAGGGTATAAATGATTTAGGTTACAATGTTTGCATTTGTTAGGTAAAGTCTCTGCTGCAGTGGTGTCTCTTACGTGGGCGTGTATTAGATTGTCTACTGGCTTCCTATTAGTATTGAGTACATTGGATACTTGCCTTTCCATTCTTATAATACTTTACTAAGAAGAATGTGTTTCAACTCCATCCAGATTAATACAAATGATGTGATATCTCCATCTTTTTATGGCTGAATAGTATTCCATATTATACATATATTACAGTTTACTAGTCCAACCACAGGCTGATAGAAACTTAGGTTCTTTCCATATCTTGGAGACTGTAAATTGAGCTGTGAAGGGACATATATTTACTCCCTGAAGAGCTGATACTGAATCAATAGTGTTTTATAATCCATACCATCTGAGATCATGGGTAAAGTGACCTTTTTCTAGCCTCATCTTCCACTTTTCCTTCTAAGCACATTCTACACTTCTGTTATACCTTATTACCACCACCACCCTCAACATTACACATGTGCCCCAGGGCCTTTGTACATGCTAGGCGCACTGTTTGTATGTTCTGGTCCCTCAGTTTCTGACTTGGTAGGCCATTCTCTTTAACTCATCTCTCAAAACCTAGTTCAGTCCTAGAAGCAAGGATACCCAAGTAGCAATTACATACCTAGTGGATTCCATGCGATTGCTATTTCCCACCACAAGGAATCAGAGCTTCTAGGACAGATGGCTGGAACATCTTCTTGTGCCAGAAAGTAAGGAAGTACTAAAGTAGTGATGGAGATGTGTCAAAAGAACAGAGAACCAGTTTGAAAGGGCTCCTTTTGGCCAAATCTGCGGTAACTTAAACATCAAAATGAATAATGACAGGAATGGACTACATTATGCTTAATGAAAAAAGAATTCATGAGTCCATATAGATATTTAAAATAATTGTAAAATAAGGGATAATGTGCAGGAGAAGGCTGAACACCTTTTTTTTTTTTTAACAGAAAAATGTCAAGTAATAAATATAGAAGAAATGGAAGAAATATAAAAATCATTTTGAACTATGAAAAACTGATACAGGCAAGAACCTGTATCAATAGTTGCTAAACCCACTGTGTAAAAGACAAGGCAAAGTGCCACCACGAGTTCTGATGATAACAAGCCACGAGAAAGCTCTAAGTCAGTGGTTCTCAACCCTCCTAATGCCGCCATGTATTTTCATTGTTACAAAGGGGTCACGACCCACAGGTTGAGAACGGCTGCTCTAATGTCACCTGGCTCGAAAATATGCAGCCTGAATCTACCCTGGGGAAACAATCAGACAAATCTAAACTATGTAGCATTACAGAAAACAACTGGTCCAAACCCTTCAAAAGTGTTGCTATGATAAAAGAGAAAAGATAAGGCAGGGGGTGTCTTTCTAGAACAAAAGAAAGTAATGGGACATGACAATATGTCACGTGTCATGCATGAATGGATCCTGGACGGGGACAGGTACGATCTGCAGAGGGACCACAGATGGGACGGTGTGGTATTCATGTTAAATTTCCTGAGTGTAATAATTATATGGTAGGTAAATAGGGCCAGGGACGGCTACCAACCCTGGTAGGTCAAATTCATCCCCCACCACCTGTTTTCATATAGCCTCGGTGCTAAGAATGTTTTCTGCAAATTTTTTTTTTTTTTTTAAGACACAGTCTCGCTTGCTTACCCTGGGTAGAGTGCTGTGATGTCATAGCTCACAGCAACCTCAAACTCTGGGGCTCATTGATCCTCTTGCTTTAGCCTCCTGAGCAGCTGGGACTACAGGCATATGACACAATGCCCCGCTAGTTTTTTTTCTTTTTTCTTTTTAGTAGAGACAGGGTCTGGCTCTTGCTAAGGCTGATCTCGAACTCCTGAGCTCAAACAATTCACCTGCCTCAGCCTCCCAGAGTGCTAGGATTACAGGTGTGCGCCATCACACCCAGCCTACAATTTGTTGTTGTTGTTGAGACAGAGACTCCCTTTCTTGCTAGAGTGCCATGGTATCAGACTCGCTCACAGCAACCTCATACTCCTGGGCTCAGTGATCCTCCTCCTCAGCTTCCCAAGCAGCTGAGATTAAAGGAGCCTGCTACAATACCTGGCTAATTTTTTCTGTTTTTAGTAGAGACAGGGTCTCACTTTTGATCAGGCTAGTCTTAAACTCCTAAGCTCAAGTGATCTTCTATCTCAGAATCCCAGAGTGCTAGGATTACAGGCATGAGCCACCACATCTGGCTAGTTTTTGCCATTTTTTAATGACTAAAAAAAAGTCATGTCATTTCATTTATATTCTTTCCTTTTTTTTTTTTTTTTTTTTTTTTTTAGGCAGAGTCTTATCTCAGCTCTGGGTTGAGTACCATGGCATTGTAGCTCACAGCAACCTCAAATTCTTGGGCTTCAAGAGAACATCCTCCTCAGCCTCCGAAGTAACTGGAACTACAGTGCCCCCACAAGGCTAATTTTTTCTGTTTTAGTAGAGATGGGGTCTTGCTCTTGCTCAGGCTGGTCTTGAACTCCTGAGCTCAAACAATCCTCCTGCTTCGGCCTCCCATAGTGCTAGGATTACAGGCGTGAGCCACCACACCCAGTCCATTTATGTTATTTTCATGTATTATATGAAATTCAAATTTCAGTGCTTATAAAGTTTTATTGAAACACAACCATGCTCTTCATTCATATCTCATCCATGATGCTTTTGTACCACAACAGCGGAGTTAAGTAGCTGTGACAGAGACTGTATGGTCCATGAAGCCTCAAATATTTATCAGATAGCCTCTTCAAAAGATGCTTGCGGTAGGCAAGCTATACTACTTCTATACTAGGGGCTACTACTATACCCCTAGTATAGAAGAATGCCTTACTCTTAGGAAATAGAGGCTGACATGTTTAGAGGTAAAATGTCATGATGCTTATAACTATATCTCAAACAATTCAGAAAACAAACAAACAAACAAAGAATGCGTGTGTGTGTGTATGGAGGGCAGGAGAGAAAGCAACGTTGTAAATTGTTAACAGGTGACTCCAGAAGCAGCCATGTGGGTGTGCATTAGACAATTCTTACAACTTTTCAACAGAGTTGGAAACTTTCAAAATAATAGAAATTAAATAAACAAGCATGAAAAGCACTTGGTCGCACACACACACAACCTGTCTCAAATGCCCCTTCTTTTCTTCTGGGACAATCCTGTTAACTCCTCACTCCTCAAGCTCCCCCAAACGTGGTAAAGCCTGCCTGTTTCCATCACAGCTGTGACACTGCAACTGTCGGCTTACACTCCCATCTAGGCCAGGTGCTCAGTGTCCCTCAGACTCTATTCCAGAGGATGTGCCGGGAGGTTCTGAATGTCCAATTTCAAGTTTTAGCTGAAATCCTCATTTTTTGATGGAGCTGAAATGGGAACACTGAAGCCCCCTTGCACATCTGCCTCTCCCCTGAACAGCAGCACGCGGGCAGACGGGAAGGCTGCCTGGCCTGGGGCAACTAATTCCATTACACGGTGTCCTCTTTAGAAGGGCCCCTGGGAAATCTGTCCAGTGTCAGTGCCCAGAAGGGAGGACCTCCTCAGAAGGCCTCTGGGACTTCTCACGTGATGGGCAGAATGCACTAGTAGCCAGCCAGGCTCCCACTCTCAGGGGCTGCCCGATCTGGAGTCTGCATAGCTAACGGTGCAGATAGAGGACCGCATGCTGTGCATTTTTAGTCTCATTCCTGGCTCCACGTAGGGTCTCTGCCCTTGTTTTTCTTTCCTCTTTCTCTCTCCCAGTTTTAATATGTTATGATGGTATATTTTATGTATCCTGCTAGGCTGCCCTAAATCCCTGCTGGCACAAGCTGAGGTCTGAGTGAAAACTTACGCAGAAACCCTGAGCTGGCCTCCTCATCCTTCTGCCTCTACAAAACCACACGGCTGCACAGCACCTCCACGCACCTCACACCTACAGCATCGGCTCTGGCCTGCAGGATCTGAGGGTGGCTGGGGAAACCCCGGCAATGATTTATGGCATTTATAATTTCCAATAAGATAAAAAAGCAGAGCAAAGGGCATTTCTTTTCTAAACATACAGAAGTAAGTGCCAGACTCCTGCCGAGACAGCCAGGCCACGAAGGAAAGATGCAGAATGGAATGACCATTCAGTCCTCCTGGACTCAGGCCCGGGATCTGTGCACACAGTGGGGCCAGCTTTCCTCCAGGGTGAGGGGAGACGGACAGGAACCTTGTGCTGGGCAGGAAGGATGAGTAGAAAAGAGCCAACCAAGACAAGAAGATAAAAGGCACAAGAAGGAAGGGAGGCAGACAGGACCAAGAGGGGGGAGGAGAGGGTAGGTTCTGGAGTCAGACTGCACAGGTTTGAACCCCAGCTCAGCGACTCACCAGCTGTTTAGCTTTGTGCAGAATGACTCATCCTCTCCAGGCCTCAGTTTTCTCAGCTGTGCAATGGATAGAATAATACCTACATCACAGAAGTGTTGTTAGGATCAACTGCAATTATGTTCTAAAGCGCTGAGCACAGACCCAGACACATAGTAGGTGCTCAATAATCATTACCAGCTAGGTTTATCGTGACTACCAGCATTGTGTCTACTGGAGCAGAGTGTACATATGAGGGACCATGAAAAGAAACGTCCCATTGGATGGGAGCTACAGCTTTTGAAGGCAGGCAGAGGATCAGGAAAAGACAATACATACCCAGGACAGCTTTAGGGCAGGACTGGACAAATGAATGCAGTTTATTTAGGATGTGGGGCTTCCAGATGCTGGTCTAAAATCAGTGCTGTGGTTCTGCCCACCTTCCTTTCCGCCCCCTGCCACACCATTCAGCCCACCCATCACCTGAGCAGGTGGAGCTGTCTTCATGCCTGCTTTTCCCCGGCTGAGGCCTTAACACCCCCCACCCCAACTTACACATACGGCACTCTTTGAGCCTTTTTTTGAGTATCTGGTCTCTCAAGGCCTCCAATGCCTTTTATCTGTCACATACCCCAAAATCAAAGCCTCCACGTTGTCCTACAGCCTGTGGCCACTAACCTCTGCTCCCATCTGCTTGCTGAAGTGCTAAGGCCCTGGGAAAGAACCACCCCAGGAGAAACCTCCTGGCCACCAGCCCACCCTCTAAACTACAGGCCAAGCCCACTCTTAACTAGCAAGCTAGTCTATAACCAGGCTGCAAACTGCAGGGTCTCTTTCCTCCCACCACTGATCCATGCTAGGCAGCAAACCTGGGGTAGTCTCTCTGCTTTACAGATTCTCAATTTTCCTCCAGTAGGCCTTACCAAGGGTAGAAACTCTGGTGGTAGGAGGAAGGGATCCTAATAGTCCTTCCCTGGGCATGGCCCTAGATTTTTTTCCTTTGCCATTTTCTAAAGGCTAAGAAGCCCTGGGTTTCTCCTCTGTTGAACTTCTATCCATTCTTCAACACCCATCTCCAATCTGCCCTGTTAAAAACAATCCCCTTCCTGTGTCTACAGCCCACTGCGGCACTATAGTCACCAGTAACACTCTGCCTCTGTGTTACCTGCCTGGGAATGAGTTTCCTCTTCTCCCACCAATGACACAGGCCCTTCTCCTTGTAACTGAACCATAGGTTCCATAAGAGCAGAGAGAAAACCTCATGCACTTCTGTGACCCCAGAACTCCTTGCTCAGGGCCTCGTGCTTGGGAGTTGCACTGTGTCTATGAGGTTGAACCGACTTTGGACCCATAATCACACATGGCCTGGGGTGGCTATTAATTGCTCTACCTCCTTAGTCAAGTCTCTCCATAAAGGGACCCCTTAGAGTCCTCTAGCATCATGAAGAGGCATTATCTCTGGAGGAACTACCATGGACCAGCTATGGGAGTCAGGACTGTGTTTCCTCATCTGAACGAGGGGGCAGCCACGGGAGAGAGCATGAGACGACAGAGGTGCTGATACACACCTGGTATATAATTGCTCAGCGGGCAACCAGACTTTTAAAACATGCCATGCACCCTTGCTGGTTCCCTCTCTTCACTTCCAACTCACACCTCAACCTGTAGCAATCTGGCTTCTACCCATGAGACTGCTCCCACTAAGGGGACCAAGACCTTCATGTCACCTGAGCCATGGGCCAGGGGACTTTCAATCCTCAGGTTTCCCCACTGCAGCACTGACCCCACTGCCCACCCCTCGTCCTCCTCACTTCTCACCATCTCCTCCTACCATCTATGAATTCTTAGCTCCTCTTCCGCAAGGATTCTTTAACCAGAATTCCTAGGGAAAGGCCTCTTCTCTCTCCTCAGACACATTTTCTGTAGGCAACCCTTCCCTTCCCAGGGCCTCCAAAGTATGTATTTACATACTTAAGTTTCCCCTGCATCGCAGAAGTGTTATTAGGATCAAATGCAATTATGCATGAAAGCACAGAGCCCAGACCCAGACATGTAGTAAGTGCTCAATAACATTAACAGCCTGGCTTATCGTAACTGCAGACCCACACGACGTGTCTCTGGGCAGCCCTCCCTGGGCATCGCACAGGCAGCTTGGGCTCGACTCACCCCATCCTGAACTGCCTTCTCTGACCTCCTCAATCTCAGGCCACCTTATCCCACCACCCTGCACATTCTAATAGATGTCCTCCCAAACATACACACCTACTGTATTAGTTTCTATTATCACTGTAACTAACTGCCACAAGCACAGCGGTGTAAAACAATACACGTTTGTTACTTTAGAGCAGGGGTCCTCAAACTACGGCCCGCGGGCCACATGCGGCCCACCCAGGACACTGATCTGGCCCTCTGGGTGTTTTTGCCACCGCTGCCTGTCCTGCTACAGTGCGCATGTGTCTAATGTGTGCGGCACTCCCCCACTCACCTCCTGTCTCTCCACTCCTCCTCTCAGTCTCGGGACTAACTGATGCACACTTGCATCACGTGTTACAACCAGCAGTGACAAATATGGAACCAGACATTGACCATCTCATTAGCCAAAAGCAGGCCCATAGTTCCCATTGAAATACACTGGTATTTAAGTTTGTTGATTTAACTTTAGTTGTTCTTCATTTTAAACATTGCATTTGTTCCCGTTTTGTTTTTTTGAATTCAAAATAAGATATGTACAATGTGCATAGGAATTTGTTCATCGTTTTTTTTTTTAAACTATAGTCCAGCCCTCCAACGGTCTGAGGGACAGTGAACTGGCCCCCTGTTTAAAAAGTTTGAGGACCCCTGCTTTAGAGTTCTGGAGGTCAGAGCTGAAAAATCAAGCTGCTGGCAGGGCTGTACTCTTAATGGAGGCTCCTTGTCTTTCCCAACTTTGAGAGGCTGCCTGCAGTCCTTAGCTCCTGGTCCCTTCCTCTATCTGGAAGGCCAGCAGGGCAGTGTCCTCCAATCTCTTCCTCTCTGACACTGACCCTCCTGCCTCCCTCTTAAAAAGATGCTTATAATGACACTGGTTGCACCAGACAATGGAAGATAAATCTCCCCATCTCAAGATCCTTAATCACATCTCCACAATCCCTTCTGCCATTATTTACAAATTCTGGGGATTAAGACATGGACATCTTCGGGGAGGCACTATTTGGCCTCCTTTCCTCTGCTCCAATCCTCTCTGCTATTGCTCCACATGCTGAGCCACCCCCTTCCGTGTCCAGTGTCTCTAACGGAACCTTCTGAGGAGATGAGAAAGCATAGCAGCCAGTGCCCTATCTCTACTCCACTCCCAACCACTCCTTCAGCAGCTCCGCCTCCTGCTGGCATCTTAAGGATGCTGAAGTCTCTCTAATCAACAAACCCCCTTGACTCCAGCCAGCTCTCTTTAATCTCTTTCTTCCACTTCTGATCTTATCTGTAACCAAGCTTCACAAAAGTGACCATGCCTGGCCACCTCCATGCTAATCACGTTTCCACCCCAGAGCTCTCCTACAGGGTCTCTGCAGATAATTCCTTGTTCGGAGAGGAGGAAGTATCCTGTGCATTGTAAAACATTTAGTGGTAACCTTGATCTCTGCCTTCTAGATCAGTGATTTTCAACCAGTGTGCTATGGCACCCTGGTGTGCCATGAGAGAATCTTATGTGTGCCCTAAAAACTTTAAAAGATCATTAATTAAATTATTTTCAAAAGACGTTCAAAGCACAGTAAGTATACTTTTTACTCTTTTTTTTGATCAACATAATTTAAGTGTGCTGCAGAAGTTTAACTATAGGTTCAAGTGTGTCGTGAGATTAAAAAGGTTGAAAAACACTGTTGTAGATGCTGGTAGCATACCCCTACCCTGAGCTGTGACAACTAAAATATCTCCAGACATTGCCAAATGTCCTAGGTGAAGGGCAGGACAGCAAAATTGCTCTGAGTTGAGACCCACTGGCTTCCCTGGCACTAAATCCAAGGGACGCTTTTCAGCCCTTCTCTTGTTTAATTTCTCAGCAGAATTTGATATTATGGCCCTTGAGAACCTCTGCTCTCCCTTGACTTCCAGTCACCCACTCTCCTGGTTTCCTTTCTATCTCCCTGGATGCTCTTTCTCAGCCTCCTTGAGGAATGAAGCTCCCCTTATGGACCAGGGACTGCTGAAGTTCCTCAAAACTTAGTCCCAGGCTTCCCTATCTCTCACACAGCGTGGTGTCCCTAGGGGCTTCCCTCCACACCTCTGGCCCTGCTGACCGCCTATGCACAGGTGACACAAAGTGACCCCTCCAAACCTCTCCTCCCAGCTCCAGACCCATAACCTTCAACTGCCTACTTGGATATCTTGACATCACTCGCAACTCAACAAGTCCAAAGCCAAAACCATGATCCCTCAACCCAACATCTTCCATTTCTCAGAGAAAAGCACCTTTATCAAGCTGCTGGGAGAGGAAACTGCAGATGCCCTCGACACCTTCCACTCCCTTCCTTAGCCAATTAGTCCATTTTCAAGCCAGAGCTGTTATCTCTGACATAGTTCATCTCCATGTCTTTGCCCACATCCTGGCCCCAGTTTCCACCACTGCTGAACTACCACAACCCTCTGGCTGGGGTCAGGGGAGTGGGCATCTACTCTTGACCACCACCCCTGCCCCCCATTAGCTCTCCAGGCTATAGTCAAAGTCTCCCCTTCAAAACATAAATGTGACCAGGTCACTCCCTACTAGCCCTCACTTAAAACAATCTGAAAGCTTCTCACTATTCCCTAAAATAGAGTAAAAGTTCTAATTTGGCCCACTGGGCCCCACAAGGTCATGCTTCCACATCCTCCGCCAGGCTCCTGTGTCTGCTGCACTCTTGGGCACTGCCCCTTTTTCCAACTTCCTGGACTGGTGGTGCTCTCCGCTGCCACAGGGTCTCTGCTTTTGCTCTTCCTTCCATTTGGCTGCCCCTCTCCAATCTTCACATGGTAGAAATTCTCTTCCTCCAACCACAGCCCAGCTAGCAGGAAGCCGTCCCTGATCTCTGACCCTGTCACTTCTCTGGTTGTTCACTTTCTCCCTACCTCGCTATCACTCCATCACATACAGAGCTGTAATTTTACATGGATTTATGCTATTCTTAGATTAATTCCATCTGCCCCACAGCAAACTCCATGAGGGCAGGATACATGTACAACCTGGCCAGCCACTGTATTCCCAGGACCAGCGTGGGGCCTGGCATAAAGGAGATACTCAAGATTGCTTCTTTACTGAGTGGGAACCCTCCTGCCCGCTGACTGCCTTTCTCCATTATCCCACCTTCTCCCATCTCTGTCCAGTAACTCAAGCTTGGCTCCTACGAGCTATCTTTGGCAATCCTTCCTGATATCTTTGAGAACCCTTCTTTCTCACTTTGCATCCTACCCATCAATATATCTTAAGGATTTTCCTTCCTAAATCTCTTTTCCCTTTGTCTGCCTCCAGCACCACTATTCTTTCCTGAACCCCCACATCGGCCTCCTACTTGGAATTCTGATTTTCTGTGCTGCAACCTGAGTCACACCTCTGCTTGACTGTACTTGACACACTTGGTGGCTTCCCTGGCTAATGAAATGCACAATGACCTACCCCCTGCCTTCCTCTCCTGCTAAATTCCGGCTACTCCACCTTCGGGCTCACTGCCACCACCAAGCTGGACTTCTCCCAGTTCCTCTCTCTGCTCTTCTAGCTGCATGGAGCATTTTTCCATCCCTCTTCCAAGACTAACTGTGATTCAGTCTTCAAGTTTTAGGCTAAAAGGAAACCTTCTCCAAACCCCTCACTGGGCCAATAAGAATAATTATAATAACTGATATTCCTGGGTGCTTACAAAGTACAAGCATAACCCTAAGAACTGTAACATGTTGACTCGTTTCATTCTCACCAACAGGTGCAATTATCCTTATCATACAAACAGGCACTAGGAAGTAAATGACTCATCCAACATCACATTAGATCAGTGGTTCTCAACTTTCCTAAAGCCGCGGCCCTTTAATTCAGTTCCGGTTGAGAACCACTGCATTAGATGGTCAAAAGCAAAGATGGCTGACATGAACCAAGGCTCCAGGCCTGAGATTCTTGGGTGCTATGAACACTGTCAAGCCCCTCTGTGCTATGTTCCTAAGGCATCCTGTGTCCCCGCTTTGCTCACAATCATCATCACATGTGTACTTCTATAATGCCTGTCTTCCCACTGCCTGACGACAGGAATTCTGCCTGTCTTGTTGAAGCCTTTACCTGCAGCACCTAGCCCAGTGCCTGGCATTACAGCTTTAGAAGAAGGAAGCCATGGTCTGCAGCCACAGCCCCAGCTCCAAGTCACCCACTCTGGAAGAGGAGTTAGGTAAACCTTTCAGAAATGCCACTGAATGGCCGGCCAGACACACAGGACTCATGGGGAAATGGCCCTGATTTACTGATCTGTTGACTACTGCCAGGTAAGCTCTCTCAGCATTGCCCTGGGACACCAAGGGTGGCAGCCACTCTGCTGGGACAAGGGGACAGACAGATCCATCATCCATTTGTCCAGAAATGATGGCAGAAAAGCTCTCGGGCCAGGCAGGGCCAGCCTATCGCTCTGCCTGCTGGTTTCCTTCCATGTTCTCTGACAACCTCTCCCATGGAGCAGCCCAGGGAACACTCACCAGCCACGAGAAGAAGCCAGCTGATTTGTCCTGGGTGGAGATCTGCCCCTCATAGGGGCCGAAGATGTGGCCTTTGGGGATGCCCTCATTTACGCATCGCACATCATTCTCTCCACTGGCCTCCTTTACCACCTCCATGCCCTGAGGGATGGTGAGGGCCGCCCGGTCTGGGATGCCCATGGGTACCGGTGTGTCAGACACAAACACTGGGGGACCATGGTTCGGGCACTCATCCACAAAGTATTCCTGGCAGGACTCACAAACTGGAGGGACAGAAAGAGGAGGGAGGGCCTCAGTTGTTGCAAGGAGGTAGGACCCCATAGAGAAACTGATGGACTGACAGGAGGCCCACCCAAGGACGGCCTGGGCTAATAGACAGCACACTGTATGTAACTCAGGAGTCCCAGTCCTGGCTCTACACGAGCCAGCTGCAGGCTCATGCATCATCAGTGGTAATAACCCTTCACTCTCCCTGGGGGCTCCAAGAAATACCACCTGCCAATGCAAAGGAAGCCAGCAGATTCCTTTGTCTCAAGAGTGAGTATGGCTTTAGAGTCCAGTAGGTCTGTGTTTGAATTTCAACTGTACTTCCGTGGACCGCAGGACCTGAGGCGGGATACTTAACCCTCACCAAGACTCAGTGGCCTCACCTGGAAAATGGGGCCAACAACAGCCGCCTCAATGGCTAATGCTGAGGACTAATGGAGGCCTGGACCTGGGCCTGGTACATCACAGGTGAGGCCCTATCATTAGTACCATTGCTGCAAATTCCCTAAGCAGGGATGGGGCCACAAGGCCGAAGGGAGGAGGAGCCCAGAGCCTCAAGCTCCACTTACACCAGAAGTCCACTTGCTGGAAGCTTTTGGGCATGATGAGGTCACGCTTCCCCTTCAGCTTCTTGGGCTCAACTTCCATGGCTGAGGAGTCTGGTCTCCTAGAGCTGGCCAGAACAGGGGCCAGCAAAGAAAGCAAAGAAGCCATCAGAGAGTGAGAGCCCAGTGGGCAGAGAAGCTGGGGCAAACCTGGCCAGGAAGGCCAAGGGGACATGGGGTGGGCAGAGGAGCCCCAGCCAGCATGCTGATCAGGGGAGGGTGTGGTGGAAAAACTGGGGTCCTGAGACCTGGCCCAGGCCCTTCTGGGCCACTGCTTGAATTTTTCTAGAGCCTATGCCCCAGGAGCTGCCAGGAACAGGGTTAAGGAAGGTGGGCAGGGAATGAGAACTTTTTTTAGGGTCCCCAACCAATACAGCCCAGACCTCCCTCCCTCTCCAGTCCCCACACAGGGGCCTCACCAGGGCTGGCCATACTCCTGGTCGCGGAGTGGTGAGCAGACCTCTGTCTTCACCACGGTCACCATGTCCCCTACGGCTGCCTTGGTCTGGGCCAAGCACTCCTTCATGTTCTCAGTCATTCTGTCCTGGGACGCAGGAGGTGGGACCAGCACAGGAAGAGGATCAAAGAGATAGGGAAAGAGGGGTGAGTGTCGGAGAGGGCAAGTGGGGGTCCCATGGAGTCTGGTTACCCTCCCTGCCATCCCCAGAGGAAGCGCTTGAGAACACAGACAACAAAAACAGCTGTAGCTGGGCCAAGAGGAAATGCCATTTCTATCCCAGGCTGGTCCTGGGGAGGACTGGAGCCACCAGCCCCATGGGGTCAGGGGCCTAGGGCAGCTCAGGGCAGAAGGCAGAAGTGGGAAGCACAGCCTGGACCCCAAAACCAAAGGGCAAAGGGCAGGAGAGTTCCACATGAGCCTGGGCACACAACTCTGTGAAGGGGAGTAGGGAGGGAACGACTCAAGTCCAGCTGGGACCAAGATGGGTGGGCATCAGAAATGGGCCCTCTGTGCCTGGCAGGGAGGCTCCTCAGCCTGAGGCTGCCAGAGTGCTGCCAGTTCAGGGCAGGTACAGGCAGGGCCTGGGGGTGCTGGTGTGGGTAGGCCAGGGCTCAAGCCCCACACGGTTCTTCCCAGTCCCCTGCTTACCGCCCTCCACCACGGTGCCCCAGGGTCCTCATGCCAAACTTGGGGACAATCTTCAGGGCTGGGGTGGCACCGCCGCTCGGGCTGGGACCGCGCAGGGCCCCGGGACTGGGCGAGCAGCGTGTGTGACTCACTACCCGGGGCCCTGCTGGCCACACCCCTCCTCCTCGGCTAATCAGCCCCCTGCTCCCCACCGGGGCCCCAAAGCCAGCGGCTGGGAGGGGTGTAGGGAAACGTGACGGCCTGCCCCCTCCTCCAAGCCGGCGGGGCCAGGGCGTGCGGGGGAAGGGGGGGCTGCCGGGGCCGGCCGAGCCTTCCCCAGCCTCCCCCTCCGGTCCCCAGTCCCCAGAACTTGCGGGGTAGGGGCGCCCCGCACACGAGTCCGGAGGGGACAGTGTGAGCTCCGGGGCAGCGCGGTAGGCCGGCACGGGCCGGGGCGGGTACGGCCCGCTCTCCGCCTCTCACCAGCCTTCCCGGCGGGAGCTCCCAGCCCTGCCCGGCCCGGTCCTGCCCAGCGCGCCCCGCCCGCCCGCCAGCCCCGGCATTCCTTGCGGGGGCATGTGGCTTCTTGCCGGCCCCGGGGGCACGCAGTTGGCTGGCGGCCGGCAGGGGGGCTCCCGGGGAGCGGTAGGAAGCGGGCGCCGGGAGGGGCAGCGGAGGGGGCCGTCGCGGGAGGCCACTCGGAGCCGAGCCTGGGCTGTGGAGGAATTCCAGGGCCTCCCGCGGGGCTCAGGCCGGGGGGAGCCGGGGGGCGCCCGGCGTGGGCGACAGCGCGGTGGAGGCAGGGCCCCAAGGCCGAGCCGCGGGGCGCAGGGCTGTGAAGGGCGCGAGCGGCCGCGGAGCAGACACCCAACACCCAACTCGCCGAGCGCTGACCGCACGCCGTTCCCTCCCCACCTGTTCTGTGTGGGAACTGGCGCTTCCGCCCCGCTTTGGTGGTGGGCTGGCCTCAAAGCCTACGGATGATCCTGGGCCACCTATGAGGGGACAGGGATTGGAGGAGATGTCAAGTGATTTGCTCAAGGTCACATAGACCATACTTGGTGGCTTCTGAAGGCTGGAGTGCCTTCTGTAAATCGGAAAAGGGCGAACCCTGAAACCCTGTGTATGTTTCAGGTCTGGTTCACCTCCTTGCCTGCTGTATCCTCAGCACAGTTCTCTTAGAACAATCACGGGGATCACCCTGGGAGGCTGGGTGGGGTTAAGGCCCTGTGGATTTGTAAGGGACTACTGAGCATCCCTACCCTGAAGAGCGTTCTCACTTGAATGGGCAATATTCCTGTACAGTACACCCTGAGACAGCAAAGTCCAGAGGTTAGGAGCCTGGGTTCTGCAGAGGCAGTGAGTTCAAACCCCACTGATTGGCTGAGCAACTCCAGGTGGTATCACGGACTGAATGCTCGTAACCCTCCATGTAACTGCATGTGGAGACAAGACTGAGGAAGCCATAAAAGAGTAAATGAGGTCAGAAGGGTCAGGTGCCCTCATAAGAAGAGGAAGAGACACAAGGGGTCACTGTCTCCCCCAAGTGAGGATGTGGGGGAAGGCAGCCATCACTGGGCACTGAATAGGCTCTTAAACTATGCTGTTTAAGCCACCCCGTCTGTGGCATTTTGTCAAGGCAGCCTGAGCCAACTGACATGGCAGGTTCTCTACCGTCTCTAAGCTCCCGTCTTTCCTCATCTGTAAAACGTTGCCATGACTGTCCAGCCCCTTCCATACTCACCTCCATATGTCCATATCATATCCCCATACCCACAGACATGGGCATATCATATGGACAGAGGTGAGTATGGAAGGGGCTAGACAGTCTCTGTACATCCTACTGAAGAAAGCTGATCAGGAAGATGGGTACTAGTGACTGACTTTTCTCATTGAATTAAATTTATTGTATGTAAGTCAAAGGGGTGGCTTTGACTTTTCTCCATTGAATTAAATTTATTGTAAGTCAATCATTTGCAAACGCTGGCACTTTGTTAGAACATACTGCTGAGGACTGTTTTGTACAGGGCCCCCCAGCTCCAGCCTCGCTGCCCTCCACCAGCCCCACCTGTCTGCCATGCCTCATCCTGGCACGAGGCCTGTGAACTCGCTGTGTCCTCACCTGGAGCACACCTGGGAAACTCCCACTCATCCTTCATCCCCTCCCCACAATACCCTCTCTTAGCTCCATGTCACATGACATTGGTCACACTTATAAGTCTTGTTGGCATGATGATTTGCTTATTATCTGTTTGTTGTAATAGATTGTAAGCTCCCCAAGGGTAGGTTGCGGGCCCCTTTGTTCACTATTGAATTGCCACACTGGAACAGTGCCTGGCACTGGGTCCAAGGCTCAGGAAGGATAAGCCAGGGGCCCTCACTCTCAGGGTCATACACTTACAGGATTGGCACCTGAGAGTAAGGGTCTCCTTAGATTTTCACCCTACACACCTTGCTTGGCTTACCTTCCCCTCAGCCTTGCTTAGCACATAGCATATTGTTAATAAGTATTTGCCAAATGAAGTAGTGACCAAATGACTCATGTCATATGCACTGCTCCCTCTAATATGTTCTGCTGGCCCCATTGAGAATCTCAATTCTAAGAGACTCAAGAAGGAAAGACAGGGTGGGTGGGTTATTTTGGATCCTCTTGGCCACAGGGCTCTCTCCCAGTGAGCTCTGCCAGGCAGGCAGGTAGCAAGACAGGCTGGAGGGGCAGGAATTGAGGGGTGGTGAGGTGCACCAGAGGGTATGATGGAATTAGACTCATGAGGCCCAGAGCCTGATTCCAATAACCAGTTGAGAAGCATAAGCTGTGTGGCCATGGCACACCACTTACACCTGTAGGCCTTAGTGTCTTTTTGGTAAAATGGAAAGCATTATAATTGCCAGATGGTCTGCATGAGGAATAAATGAGAGAAGAAAGACTGGAAAGGGGGAAGGAAAGAGAAGAAAAGTAGGCAATAGTAAGAGAATAAATGATGGAGGAGAAGAGGGAGAGAAAAGAGGTGAAGGAAGGGAAGAAAGTGGGGAGGGCAAGGAGACAGAGAGGACTCAAGTATACACACATTTTTTTTCAAGTCTTAAGGTCATCTGCAAAGCATCCCCTGTGGGAAAAGCATTTAGTTTGCATCTCAAAGTAGAAATGTCTACAGGATACTCGCTTTCATGTGTTATTTCTCATTTACATCCCATCTTCATCACATGAAAGATGTGTAATGCTTTATAAAAAGCACAGACTAAACAGGACAGGAAACAATCAGGAAAAGGGTCTTTGAGAAAGAAGGGTGGCAACCCTATCAAAGATCCTTTGAAAGAAGGTTAGCAATCAAGCTTTCCATTTAGTTCTGAGCCTCCTGGCAGCCAAAGCAAAAAAGGCAATGTGACAAGAGGTCTCAATATTTGACACCTATTTGTTGACTGTATGCACCATTTTACACAACGTAACGATTCTCTCCATAATGGGAGGAATCCAGCTGCCTGGAGGACCAGGATCAAGCCTCACATGTATGACTGATGAGCATTATAATTCTCAAGGGGCCCACAGACATCTCCACTTTGAGATAGAGATAGACTCTCTGGGTCTATAATAAAAGTCATAGTGGCAGGGAGGGAGGAGATGGGATATGGCAAGATCAAATGAACTTCTATTGGAGAGAGATAACGCAGGCTGGTGTCTGTCCTTCATTGGGTTCATCTCAGCAGAGATGAGAAGGTCTTTTCTGCAGACTGCTCTGGCCCTACTTGCCTGGTGGAGGGCTTGGGGGAAGGGTGGTCAGCAGGCCTCATGGAGGATTCCAAGCTGCTGGCAATGCTCCCTGTCAGCTGGCTCCTCTGAGTCTGCACATGCAGAGATTAGGCTTGTTGCAAACCCAGCAATGAGATGCAAACCCAAAAGGAGGGGGCAGAATGCAGCCCAGAAGCCTGCAGCTCTGTTTTCACCCTTGGCAGGGTGCCAGGATCCTTGAATGCCCAGAAGCCAGTGTGGCCAGGGGACTGGGAATCTGTGCTTACTTGGTTTCCCTAGAGGCTGCCACCATGAGAAGGAAGGTCAACTCTGGTACCCACCACAGCAGCCTCTGTTGTCCCCCATGATAACATGAGGGGGCATGAGGCTGGGGGCTGGCCTAAGTCTCACACCAACCTGGGTCAGGTATCCCAAGGGTCTGTCTCAGTTCTGATGTGCCATCAACTGTTTACGTGGCCCCTGGGCAAGTTCCTGTCATGCCCTCAGTTTCCCCTTCCTGAAAAATAAAAGGTCCAAGGTTCTTAACAGTAAACCATGGAGGTGGTAGGCAAGGGCTTAGAATTATGACAGGGAGCTATTGCACTTACATGCTCAGCAAGCCTAAAGAGCCTATAAAGAGAACAAATGCTTTAAACTTCTTTGTAAGACAGATTTGCAAATGAACAGAAACTTTTGTGATAAATGAATGATAAATTTATTAAAAAGTGTTATTGCCTCAGTGCCCCTAGCTCAGTTAGGGTTACGTTAGGTTAGGGTGCCAGCCACATGCACCAGGGCTGGCAGGTTCAAACCCGGGCAAGGCATGCCAAACAACAGTGACAACTACAACAACAATAACAACAACAACGAAAATAGCCAGGCATCGTGGCGGGCGCCTGTAGTTCCAGCTACTTCGGAGGCTGAGGCAAGAGAATCACTTAAGCCCAAGAGTTTGAGTTTGCTGAGAGGTGTGACAACACAGCACTCTGCTGAGGGTGACATAGTGAGATTCTGTCTCAAAAAAAAAAGTGTTATTGAATTTTTGAAAGCCTTATGTCACTGTGTATTTAGTTCATCAACAGATATCTGCACAGCCATTCACAAGCTGTATAACCTTGAGAAAATGAAGTAACCAATTCTACCTCGGTTTGCCCATTTGTTGAGTGGGACTGACATCAAAGCCTCTCTCTTAGGGCTGCTTTACACAACATAATGACTGGCCTATAAGATGAATTCTATACTTGGTGTGTGTCACACTTTATGGGGGCAAGACATGATTGCAAGAGAGACTCTGCCTAACAATTGCAATCAGTGTAACCTGGCTTATTGTACCCTCAATGAATCCCCAACAATAAAAGTACTTTGAGTAAAAAAAAAAAAAAAGATTAATTCTATAAATATTATTTTAATGAATATGAATTTTATGAATATTTAAAAGTATAACATATCAGATATGCCTGTTGGGGACAATTTTTTGACATGAAAGGAGGGCCTTCACAAACATTTAATACTCCAAATAGATAAACCCTTGTTATGAATACTATAAAAATGGGTATCCCAATAGGAAAACAAAACAGGGGAAAAAACATGAACAAGACATTATTCTTAGTAAAGCATCACAAGAATGGAGAAGCATGAATCCTATGTACTCAATTTTGATATGAGGACAATTAATGACAATTAAGGTCATGGTGGGGGGGGAGGAAAAGCAGAGAGAGGGAAGGATGGAGGGGGGTGGGGCCTTGGTGTGTGCCACACCTTCTGGGGGCAAGACATGATTGCAAGAGGGACTTTACCTAACAAATGCAACCAGTGTAACCTGGCTTATTGTACCCTCAATGAATCCCCAACAATAAAATAAATTAATTAATTAATTTTAAAAAAATTAAAAAAAAAAGTTAAACATATGACCCAGAAAAAAAAAAAGAAATTTTCAAAGAAAAATGAATGGCTAATATGCTTTATGGAAAACCACGAAAGCTTCTTAATACTCAGATAAATTAAGCAAATAAATATCATTTTCCTCTATTAAATTAGCAAAGATTAAAAATCTTGATGATATTCAGAGTTAGCAAGAGTGCAGGGGAATTGGGTACTTCACACCCTACTGATTGGAGTGTGAACAGGTATAACTTTTCTGGAGGTTAATTTGGCAACACATTATTAAAAGCCCTGACATGGCAAACACCTTATAGGAGCAACTCCACATCTAGGCACATACCCTCAGGATGCCACTAAGTTGTGTGCCAAGATTTACCCATAAAGCTGTCCTCTGCAACGTTACTTTTAGTAGCAAAAAATGGGAAATAATTTAAACCCCCCAAACAGGAAAGAAGTTAATATACAGCATCCAGTGAAATATTAGACAGCAATTAACAATGCTGGAGTAGAGTATTTATTCACATGGGAACACATGCTCAATAGAGTTAAAGTTATTAAGTGATAAGACGCCAACATGAAAAGACTACATCCTGTATAATTCCAACTATTTTGATCTTTTGGAAAAGGAAAAACTATGAAGACAGTAAAAAGATCAGTGGTTATGAAGGGCTGAGCGGAGGGAAGGACAAATAAGTGGAAAACAGAGCACTCACAGGGCAGTGAAACTATTCTGCATGACATTACCAAAGGTGGATGGATGCATGTCATCATATCCAAGGGTGGCCATAAAGTTCATGTGCAATTTTAAATTGCACGCTATTTTTTAAATTGCACACAAACTTTATGGCCACCCTGTATTTCCCAAAACCCCCCAAATGTGCAACACGAACAGTGAATCCTAATGTAGATTATAGACTTGGGTGATATTGATGTGCCAAGGTAGGTTCATCAGTTGTAACAAACATTCCCCTCTGAGGAGGGATATTGGTAAGGGGGGGGGAGGCTGTGCGTGTGTGGGGGGAGCAGGGGATCAAAGGGACCTCTGTGCTTTCTGCCAATTTTTTCTGTGAGCCTAAAACTACTCTGAAAAATAAAATCTGGTAAAACCACTTAAAATCTCTGTAGAATGATACGGATTTCCACACACAGGTCTGCGAGGATATATTTTGGGGTATCACTAGTGGTTAATTCGGGGGAGAGTTGTGTGATTATGTCTTCTTCTTTTTGCTTATGAATTTAAAATTCTTTAAAGGAATTCTTCACACTCATTTAGTTTAGAAATTGCTAGAGAAGAAAATTTCAAAGGTCCTTCTACCTCTATCCTTTGGTCATTAGATGCTGACACCCAACCAATTCGTTGGGAAGAAGGAGAAATCCAAATTTGAGACTGAGTATCAGGCATAGACGTGGCAATTGACGCATATTTGATGAACAATCAATCAATCAATCAATAAGAGCCTTAATATCACTACTTTAAAGCACGCCTGTTTTGGTTTTTGCCATTCCCATTTTGAAAGATTTTTGTCTACGAAAAAGACTGCATGCATTAGGTAATAATTAATTCATCTTCCTAGTTTTTCCTATGCACACAGGGTAGGTGATAACCAGGGTTAACCCACTGGTTAGTTGTTATCGCCCTAAGCAAAAGCAAAGAGATCTGGCATGTTCATTCACTCATCCTGCCTGATCACAGGGAGTTTTACAACATTCTCTGAGCTTCTTAATGTTTAAAACTAGTTCAGTGGGGCGGCGCCCATGGCGCGAAGGAGTAGGGTGCCAACCCCATATGCCAGAGGTGGCGGGTTCAAACCCGGCCCCAGCCAAAAACCGCAAAAAAAAAAACTCACTAAAAAAACTAGTTCAGTGGATAGAAAACTACATGCTGTAATGTGAAGTCATGATGCTGAGAAAAGACACAAGATCCCTGAGACATATGGTGTGAGTCAATGTACATAAAGTTACCAAAAAACCCAAAAAACAAAGAACAGAAAAAACCAACCAGCCACTGCTTTGGTACTAGAAGGCAAGGTTGCAATAATCCTTGCGAATAACTGGAAAGGGGCAGGAAAGAAGTCCTAGGATGTTAGATGTGGATCCCATGGTGTGTTAAGTTCATGAAAATATGTTGAGCCCCACTATTATAGTATGTGCATTTTTCTACTTGTATTTGTATGCTAATAAACACAAAGAAAAACTATCTGCAGGGGCCCTAAGGCAAAGAATTCCTACCTGGGGTCCTCCAACTCTGTCTAGCCTCTGATTTTGTCCCTGAGAGAATCAGGCTCTAGCCAGTGGTGGCTTCTGCCTGAGTCACAGCAGGTGGGGTTTCAAGCCTGCAGCATAGGGCAGTTTCCACTAAGCATCACAGTATTGCTGGTCAGGGCCAGTGGAACACAGTGCCCCAAGGTGGTCCCTCCTGCAGAACTTTTAAAAGGTGAACTGTTGGCTCCATCATTGGTACGACTTTGATGGGAAGAGGTTATAGGAGCAGGGTAAAAGTTCATGAGTTGTGGAGAAGATGATCAAGGGTAGCACCATGTTTTATGTGTTTGCTTCTCACAGTGGACACCGCCGGTGGCTTATCTGGCATCCATTCCTCTGTTACTCTCCACTAAAAGATGGGCTTTGTTCAGGTACCACAGCTCCCCTACAGGACGTCTGGAGATTCAGAGAAACTGAGCCTTGGCCCAGCTCCAGGAGTGAGCTCAGACTCAGTGAAGACAATTATAGCAATGCCATCTCCCTTCCCAGTGACTGGATCAGAAACCTGGCCTTTCCCTTCAAGGTCAGACACCTGACCTTCTCTGGCCCATTCAAAGGGAAGGGAAGAACTTTCCTCTCCTAACTTACAGGAGACTGCACACAGTCATTGTTGCAAACGGAAGCCATGTCCTGCAGAGGATCCCGCAGAAAGCATCTTCAGCATGAAACTTGGTCATCAGAGCAGAGGAATGGGGTGGTAGAATAATAAATACACAGTTGTCCCTTAGATTGGTTGCAGGACACCCTCAGATACCGAAATCCTTGGTTGCTCAAGTCCCTGATATAAAATGGTACAGTATGTGTTTGCATGTAACCACTGCACATCCTCGAATATACTTTAAATCATCTCTAGATTGCTTATAATACCTAATACAATGTAAATGCTATGTCATAAATTGTTAGGGAATAATAACAAGCCCTTAACCTGTGGTGTCTGGATAGGTAAATTTTGGAACTGAATTGAATCACCAGACACCCAGTTGGGTTGGAGAATCAGAGGTCTAGTTGGTGTTGGAAACCATCTCAGAGATGGAGACTAACTGACCTGGTTGAGATGCTGAACCAGCAGGTCCCAAACTCTACCTCTGCACATACTGTTACACTGCTTTATTGCCTAAGCCCGTTTTGGACAGGGTTTCTGTTATCCGCACCCATGAGCTATCCTCATGGGACCCGGCCCTACTAAAGTACATTTTGCTGCTGGCCACCCCTCCCCTAAGCCCAAGATTTGAAATGGGCTTTCTCTCTCATGCATTACTGCTGGGAGGGTAAACTGGTACCTCCATGGGGAGCAATTTGGTCCTGGGGAACTTTTAAAAATGCACGTTGCCTTTAATCCTGCGATTTTACTTCTAGGGATTTCTCCAAGACATGTGTGAAGAGTATTCTTTGCAGCATTATCAAGGACAGCAAATGACTGGAAACAACCAACGTATCCATCAGAGGGTTGGTTAAATAAATGCCTGTGTAACCACACAACAGACAGCGGTTTCAAAGAAGGAAGCCAGGGAACAAACTCAACCCCCTTCTCCATGGCCACCACCTGCTCCCTCCTCCTGGAATGGCTGCAGGGTCAGCCTGACCTGTCTGCTGCTTCCACTCTACCTTTACCATCCAGTCCCTTTCCTCAACCCCCCATCCCCCGCTCAGGCAGCACAAATACCAAAGCTCTTTAGTGGTGTGACAGCCAGACACAGTCTGTGCCCCCCCACCCGGCTCCTCTGAGACCTCAGCCCTTTCTGCTCCACCCCCATTCCCATCACAGCCACAGGGGCTGCCTTGCTGTGCTTCCAATGTGGCATGTTCCTGTCTTGAGCCTTTGCGCTGGCTGTTCCTCTGCCAGGGGATGCCCTTCCTGCATAGACCCACGTGGCTTGTCATTCTCTGCATAACCTACATAAAATTGCACCCCCCTTACACTTTCTACCCCCTCCTTCCTTGGTTTATGTTTCTCCGAAACACGTGTCACCACCAAATTTAGGTAGCACTCATTTCTATTATTTGCTTTCTGTCTCCACAACTAGAATGTAACCTGCAGGAAGGGCAGAGATGTTGGTCTGTTGTCTTGCTTGCTTCTGTATCCCCTGCACAGGGCATGGGACAAAGTCAGCACACAATAAACATTTGTCGAATGGCTTACACAGTTGGCGGTGGAAAGAACTTCAAGTCCGAAACAGAACATAGAATTGAAAAGGCAGCAAAAAATGGTTAAGAGCATGGATTGCAATGCTGGCCCTGGATTTAACAATTTCCGTCTGTGGTATCCTGGGGGCATTCCTTAACCTCTCTGTGCCTGGGGATACTAATAGTGCCTACCTGGTAAGACTGTTATGAGAAATAAATGAGTTAATATTTGTAATACACTCAGAACAGCGTCTATCACAAAGTGAGCAAGCTCCATATGTTACATGACATAAACATGTCCCAGGCGCGCGCCATTTAAAAGGACATACTCTTTTCTTTGTATGTGCTCAGATATGCTCAGAATAGCTAGGCTGTGACATTTGCTGCTCCTAGTCTAAGGGCTAGAGGAGGAAAGGGACTTACTTCTCACTAAATCTTGCACCAGACACATGCGTTTCTGATTTTAAATATATACTAGTAATGCTTAGGCATTATTAGTTGTTGAGGTTGGATGATAGGTATCTAGAAATTTATTATACCCTTCTAGAAATCTACCGTTTTTGCATAATAAAAAGCAAAAAAAAAAAAATACTTATTAGTGATAATAGTTTAAAAAATAGGTCCCAGGCTGCTCCTACCCGTATTCCACCCCCACCCTGAGCATGCCAGTGACTTAGGTAGGGGGTGGGGAGGAAGGGGGATCTTTCCCAACCACCTGCTGTGTCTGTGGAAGAGGACCCTGGAGTCCTGACAAATGCCCAGCGCCCACTCTAGCTCTGGGATTCCAAGCATCAGCTCAGCCTGTGGAGGCCAAGGGCAGGCTGCAAGAAGTTAGAAGTCTCTGGGCTGAGGCCACCTGCAGATGACAAAGTGGGAGAGTGGGAAGGTCATGACGGAAGGAGACTGGGATGTGCCAACTCGTTTAAGGATAATCAGGGCTACACAGCATCAACCATTTGTCTAATGCGAGGCAGGTGCTGGAGACCCAGCTGCTCCTCCAGGCTGGTTGGCTCCAGGCCCCAAGATGCTCATGAGGTAGGTGAGACAGAGCTAAGGCACCTTCCCCCAAGTCACACCTGTGGCCCAGAGGGGGCAGGGCCAGGATAGCAACCAAGGTAAAGGTGTGTTCTCACATCTCACTCCCTCCTGCAGACCACCCAGCCTAAGCCCCTCATCTCTAGACAAGGCAAGTGAGGCCCAGAGGGGAAGGGTCCTCCGGGCTAGCAGAGGAAGGCAGTGAAAAATAGGAAGACACCACCATGCAGTCTGTCTTGGAAGCCCCCTCCCCAGCCCTCTGTCCCCTGGCCCATCTCCAGGACATAACACGAAGTTCTCACACTGCTCCCACTATATGGAGCCGGAGCCTCTTTTTAGGGAGGTAGGACCCTGAGGAAACACCAGGAGGTTCTTCTTCAGTGTTTTGGTCATGAGGAAAGGCGTCCCCTGTTTGGACCATGAGACAGAGGAGGCTTGTGGAGGGAGAAGCTGTAGGGCCAGAAGGCCTTTGTCACCTGCATTCCCTCCTCCTCGCTCCGGTCACCCTACCACTGCTCATCCCACCCTGCTACTCTCACTGGTTGTTTATCCACCCAGTCTTGCCCGGAATCTCAGAATTAAAAGAAACTTTCAAAGTCATCCAAATCGTTGCTTCTCAAGGTCGGATCCACAGACCAGCAGTAAGCGCATCACCTAGAGCTTGTTCGAAATGCAGGCTCCTGAGCTCCACCATCAAAGACCTCCTGAGTCAGAGTGGAGTACTGGGTTTGCCCAGACATGTCAGGGGCTTGCAGAAGCACCAGCCCACACGGCAAGATGCAAGCATGCCTGGTGACCGCTAACAGCGGGGAACACACTGGCAGCCACACTGGCAGCACGTGCACGTGTGTGGTGTGAGATGAGAGAGGCAGTCCTCCCTGCGTCCTGAGCATCCTTGTACATCCTGTATATGCTCATCCTTTCTGAGTATATCAGAATGCCTGGCCTTACCCCTTTCTGACTGCGAACAGTTTCTGCTGCTAGTCATATAGGTAATTAAACAAGTCGGGGTGACCACCATGTGATTACCAGGCCACTGCCTGCTGCTAGAGAAGGGGAACTGGCTGGGTTAGTACGTGTACAAAAGATGCTGCACCCTTAGCCCTGAGTTCTTTTGGTGCAACACGACCCGCTGTGCACAGTCACCATCTGAGCCCACTGTGCTCCCCTTTGGGACATGGGTGGGGGATAACCGGGGCTTCCATCCAGCTTACCCTCCTATTTGCTATGCTGTGAGTCCTAAACTGTCTTGCTGATCCATTGCATCTTGGCCATTTTTAGCACCTGCACTACAAGACTGGGGTTCGTCCGTGACTGTGTGTGTGCTCACCCTTGCAGCACATGTGCCATTAGTGGTCATTTATTAAGAATTAAGTACTGTCCCATGTATTCATGGGAAGGCTCATACATGTGGGCTCCAACTAAGACCTTGATTTGAAGACGTTCAAGGGAACCTGGCTTTTCTTGAGCACCTACTTAGTGGCGCAGGCTTTGTGCCAAGGGAGTTCCACTTTGGCATTATCTCACTTCATCCTCTTTCTGACCCAGCAGGGCAGCCCCTTCCTACATTTGATGGTATTGAAGCCCACAGCTCAGTCTCCAAAAAGTAACAGGCGATGTAAACCAGCTGGACTCGAGCAATAAGGAAGTAAACAAAGAATGAGATGATTTCAGGGAGTGATACCTGTGAATGCAAGGTGGTGCAATCACTGATGATTATAATTACTATACATCAAGTTTGCAGAAGCAGACGGGCACCCTGGGGCTTCTCTGGCCCAGCTGACAGGCTCATCACGGAGGAGGCACCATGGAGCCATCACACTGTGATGGCAAAAGTCCTGCTGGAAGGTGGTGGGAGGGGCACAGCAGGCAAAAGTCCTGCTGGAAGGTGGTGGGAGGGGCACAGATGCGGCTGATGCCAGGCTCTGTGCTAGGTGTTTACATACACTGTGAAGCACATCCCTTCATCCGCTCTTGACATGTCTTCACATCTTACCAAGTGCCAGGAACCCTGGGGTGAACAAGATCCCCTACCCTGTCATGGGGCTGGCAGCCTGGGTAGAATGTCTATGGGTTTTCCTGTCAGCATCTAACATCTTGGTGTCCTTGGGGGACCCTCATCTCCAGATGCTTCACTCCAGGGGTAAAGGTGGGACTGAGGACCAGCCAATCTCATATCTGCATGGCAGCCAGCATGATTGGGGCCAGATAGGGTATAGGGCCTAGCCAATTGGTGAGCTGCAGTTTTGAGACTTTGGAGGGATCCTCTGGAAAGAGAAATTCCCTTTTGGTGCAAGGATTAAAAAGAATAGGTTATAAGGAAGCATCTGCTGGCAGCCAACCACTGTGCCACCACATACAATAGGCTGTCTCTGAATGAGGCCAGTAGAGAAAGCAAAGCAGCACAGGTAGATGACTCCTGATGACAGTGGGAGAGCCCCTGGATCCAACCGTACCTGAAGCTCTCAAGATTTTCCTGGACCTTTGCTGAGCCCACAAATGCCTTTTTTGTCTACTCCTCCCTCTGTTGGATTGTATTTAGTTCTGTCAACAAGTAAGTTTTGCTTGTTTTTCAGAAAGGAAATGGAGGCTCAGAGAAGTTAAGAGGCTCGAACAAGGCTGCACAGCAGCTGTCTGGAGAGTGTGCAACTCAAAGCCCACCCTTTACGCCACTCCCAGGTGGCGGTCTAATAAGGTGAATGTCAAAACACAATGCCTGTCTCCCACGGCAGGAAGTGCAAGGGCTTCCTAAGAAGGAGCCCCTGAGGGAAATTAGAAGGAGAACTTGCTCCAATCTGAGACAGGCCTGCACGGAGGCAAAGGAAGAAAGGAAACATAGGCTGCAAACTGGTGGCTGTTCTTTTTTTCAATTTTTATTTTTGCCAACTTTGAAGAAACAGAAGATTTCGTGTAAAAACATGGATGTTCAGCTTTTCTGGAAAATCGGAAGGGCTGGCAGCACCCTGCAGGCAGTCCCACGTGGAAACGGCTTGCTGGTGCTTAGTAGCGACCCTGCCCAGACGGGCAAGGCGCTCACTCTCCCGGTCTCCATCCACCTGTGTCATCCTGTGCGTTCCCTGCCTGGGCTGGGCAACAGAGTTTGCGGCCGGCATGGCAGAGACCAAGGTGCTGTGTGGACACAGTTCTCTGAGAACCCAGCCTCCCTGCCTCTCTCAGCCCTGGCTGCTCCCCAATCCCCGACACCCAGACCAGAATGTCTCCTGGTACCTGGCAGGGGCTCAATGCGTACTTGGTGAATGAAGAGCGAAACTGGGGAGAGGTGTAGGGGTTGCAGGCGTCTGAGACGACCCCATCAGCAAGCAGCCTGCGAACCCACCCCCAAGCGCAGGGGAGAGTCAAGGAGGGCAGGAACAATGTCAGACAGCCCCGTGCCGCACTGCCAAGAGGCAACTTGGTATAGAAGTTAGGAACAGGGCTCGCGAGTGAGACTCCCTGTGTGCAAATCTCTGCTCCACTGCTTACTGACTGTGTGAAGGGAGAAGTTATTTCACCTCCTGTGCCTTCAGCTGCCCCTCCATAAAATGGGGCTCATAAAGAGCCAAATAAAGTTAATAAGAGTAACGTTGTAAGCAGCCAGTAAATAATGATTAGCCAAGCCTTTTCTACTGATGGACTCATCTTGGATAAATCCCTTTCCCTCTCTGAGCCTCAGTTTACCCATCAGTACAAGGACATGACTGCCTGAGCTTTTTAAGGGCTTTTTCCCTTAAAAAGTGCTGGCTTTGGCACTCTGGGACCAGGAAAAAATCAGCCATTGTGCAAATTCCCAGAACTGTACCACAAGAAGTATCCCAGCAGGTCACAGGGGTCCCTGCCCAAACCATACCACCCCTGAACTCACAACAGACCCCAAGGACCATAATGACAGAAAGCAATGGATTCTAAATCCCTCTAGATAAATGTAGCTCAAGTCCCAGCCCCACAAACTGTTGTGGATCTTTTATGCCAGATCTTGATAACTCAAAGGCACAGGGACATGGCTGGAAGGAACTAGCCCTGGGGGGTCCCTTTCTGTGGTCCATGGGTGCCCTGTCCTGGGGTGGGGACCCTTCTGAAAGCATGCAAACGGGCCTGGCCACAGACTGTTCACTGCGGCTGGCGCCCGGGCATCCAGCTGGCAGAGCCGTTTCCATTTCTCTCACACTCCCCCGGATGGGAAATGATTCATGAAAACCAAGAAGGTAAAATTAGCCCAAAGGCTGCGGAGTAATTTATGCAGCCAACAGCCCAGGGAGGGAGGGAGGCCCACACTGCCGGTCCAGGCTGGCCTCCCAGGGGCTGGCAGAGGGCAGCCTGGCCATCTGGAGCCTCTGTCTCTGGGGTCTTCTATTTCTGGACTTGGCTTCCATGACCATTGGGAAGGTTTCTGGAGCTTTTCCTGACCCCTTCTGGACCCACCCAACAGAGTTGAGGTGCACCAGCACACAGCACTGGGGACCTGCTGCTAAGAGTCAGCGCACTGCCAAGGAGTCACACGCATCACTTCACCCCACCTCAACCTCGGGAAGAAAGTTTGCCCTTCCCTGTTTTACAGGTGAGGAAACTGAGGCTCAGAGAGATGAAGAGTAGAGCCAAAGACAGGTGGCAATGCCATATTCACACCCAGACCTCACGCGTTCCACAAGATGTGCATTCTCCCACACCAGGTGTGGTCTACCAAGCCCAAGTTCTCAGGCAGGGCAAGGGCATAGATCCCGGCAAGCCCCACCACGCTCAGCACCTGCTGTTCACAGTCTCAGGACTATCGAACACCAGAACCTGACTCTTGACTCCAAGCTTTGTCCCCAACAGCAAGGTGGAGAGTCCCCAATATCCCGGTATCTTAAAAACAGGCTAAGAAAAGAGTCTGGGCCCTGGGGCATAAATCATGCCCCTTCAAGGAGGAACAGAACAGCAGGTATCAGCGAGCCCCCAGTCTCGCTTTCAGTGTGGCTGAGCCTAGGCAGAGGGCCTGCTGTCACAGCTATTTACAAAGACAGTGGATCTGAGGGGAAGAAGATCCTCCACAGGCAGAGGCAGCCGAGGTGGAGCACCCCCTGAGACAATGGGGTACCCCAAATCTGTTTCTGCCCCAGCACCTGCTCCCGCTTTGGGAGCCCCCACACAGGGGCCTCATGAGCAACAGAGGACTCATCAGAAGGCAGTAGGTGAGGCAGACTGGAATTCTGCCCCACACCTGGGGAGTCTTGGGTAAGTCACCTCATCTCCCCTGGTTAAAGATGGGCTGATGAAACTGACAACAAAACGTGAGCGTCTGATGGCGAGGAGTCTTCCATCAGAACTTGAAGGCCCAGCATGAACATGGGCGCAGTGCCTGCCTTTGGCCCTTCTGGCCTCCCCGGCTTTGCCCCAAGGAAGCCCAAGGCCAGCCACAGGTGATAGCCCACAGCCACCCATGCAGAGAGAATGTGCCTCTGTCCCCTGGGGCGGGCAGCTGAGTGCCAGTGTAGACAGCTGGGAGCGGCACTGGTCACTCCCCAGGACATGGTCAGAGGAGCCCTGGGGCACCATCTCCCCAGAGGGATCGCAGCTGTGTGGCCCAAAGCCCTGAGCTCAGCACTTCCAAATACCACCATGCTGGACCCTTCTCACCAATGTCCAAGAGAAGGGGAGAAAACTGACGTTCAGAGAGATAGAGTCACTTGCCGAAAGCTTCACACTCACTCATGCAATTATTTATGTGATACAATTACTGGGCCTGGCATGTGTCTGGCACAGTGCCAGGAATGAGGAAGGTGGGTTCCTGCCTTGGTGGCCTCCTGGCTGTCAGAGGCATTACAGTGTAGTGGTTCACATACAGCCCTGCAGCCACACTGCCAGGATTCCAGTTCTGGCTTCACCCTGTATGATCATGGGAAGTCCCTTAGCTTCCTGGTGCCTCAGTTTCCTCAGCTGTCTGTACCTCATAAGAGAATTAAGTGGAATATACTAGACACAGATAGCACCTGGACATAAGTGCCCAGTAGGCATGACCCAAGCCCACAGCCCTCTGACACAATGGATCATGATCTTAGCTCAAAGCCAGGCCAGGTCAGTAGCTATGGTCTGACACAGCAGCAGGATGTGTGAGCGCCTACATTGAAAATCAGAAGGTGGGTTTGAGTTTCCCTCTGCGTCCACCAGCTCAGATGAGCCCTTTGGCCTTTCTGAGCTTCACTTTCTCCAGCCTAAAAAATGCTTCCAATGATGGCTGCTCTCTGGCCATCCCAGGAGAAGCTCCCGGAGTCCCTGGGGTTGCTGCACCCCTCTACCCACACCACAGGATAGGCTCAGAGAGCAAGTCCTTTGCCTAGCAGGGCACAAGGGCCTTAGACGAAGCTGCCACACTCTGCCACCCAGCCACCTCTCACTACCAAGGGGGTTTGCTGCTGGGGATGGAGAAGGGCTGGGCCTGGGGCCAGCCATGGTGCTTCTCACCTCTTAGGACATAATCCCAAAGCTCTGCACTTACTGACCACACACATCACTGCCCAGGGGGCAGGAGGCCAAGTGGGGCTGCCTGGCCATGCACTTTCTGCCAAGACTATCACATCGAATGGCCTCATGAAAAAGAACTGAACGTGGAGCCAAATGGCCTGGCTACCATTCCCAACCCTGCCAGCAGCTAACTACATGGCTTTGGGAAAGTCATGTAACCTCTTAGAGCCTCAGTTTCTGCATCTGTGAAATGGCCTTGGCTAGGCTGCCTGATTCACAGGGTGGCTGCGAGTAGCTGCTTAGCCAGTATACTTAGGGACATCAAAATGGGATATGGGAGAAACAGCAAAAAGGCCATGCTTTCCAGCACTAAATAAATCCTCAGCTGCAGTGATTTGCCCTGGACTGAGAGGCAAACCCTCCCTTGGACCAGCTAGTGTGGCCCAGAGCTGTCCCATCCCCGGGCCTCTCAGGGGAAAGGCTGGCCCCAAGCTGCTTTCTTCTCCTGCCCACCCTGCAGGCCAAGGGAGATCAAATCCGCAGGGACAACAAGCCCCATTGAGTGCTGGCAAATCTGCCCGAGGTATGCGGTTACATTAGCAGGCTCCAGGCCACCTCTGCTGAGCAAGAGGTCAGGATGACCTCCTTCCCTCCTCACAGGCTCTGGTCCAGACCCACCAGGGCCAAGCCAGGCAGAAATCCGATCACCTGCTGCAATCCCAGGCAGCAGCCTCCTCTGGAACATCAAGGGACAGTGGGATGAAGCTGTCCCCAAGGCTGGAGCCATGAAGCTGCCCCCTGGGAGCACAGGCCCTCTGCCCAGGGAAGTGGAGTCGAGGGTGAATGCAGAGCAGAGACCCCGGGAGTGTCATGTCACTTCCCCATGGGAAACACTCCGCATGTGTCAGCTCTCAGTCCTCACAGTGATCAAGGACATCGTGCTATTGTTATATCTATTTGACAGGGGATAAAACTGAGGCACAGAGAGGTTATGTAGCATTCCCAGAGGTACCCAGTTGGTAAGGGGCTCAGCCAGTACTTGAGCAAGCCATTCCTATCCCAGAGCACACCTCCCCTAATGGCTGCCCAGGAGCCGTCCACATCCCTTGAAGCTGTGCCTTTTGAACAAGGGCAGGATGTGAAGGAGAGCGGGCTTCGGGGCCCATGGCTACTGTTTCCAACTCTCTGAGGGCTGGCAGGGCCCAGGGTATAGACTTGCTCTCTGGTTCTAAGAAGAGACCTGGGAATAGGGAGAGGGAAACATTAGGTTCGGTGCAAAGTTCCAACAGAAAGATTTGTAGGGCGGCGCCTGTGGCTCAGTGAGTAGGGCGCCGGCCCCATATACCGAGGGTGGCGGGTTCAAACCCCGGCCAAATTGCAACAGAAAAATAGCCGGGCGTTGTGGCGGGCGCCTGTAGTCCCAGCTACTTGGGAGGCTGAGGCAAGAGAATCACGTAAGCCCAAGAGCTGGAGGTTGCTGTGAGCCGTGTGACGCCACGGCACTCTACCGAGGGCAGTAAAGTGAGACTCTGTCTCTACAAAAAAAAAAAAAATATCATGCAATAAAATTTTAAGAATGCAAAAGGTTCCCCAAACCCAGCAGTAGTTGCTCTAGATATACCCAAGGAGGCACTAAAATAAAATCAGAATTAACCAAAATGTCAAAAGTAGGCTAAAGGATGATCCTCTCCAAAACCTACTCTGAATCAGTAAAAATAATTATTATTATTAGTTAGTATAGTAACTCTCTATGTACAATCACAGCTAGATTTCCTACACACAATGTGAAGAGAGAAAAGCAATTAGCAGAATAATCTGTACTACATGAAACCATTTGTTTAAACATGCACTCCCCCATGCACACACTATGGTGTCTGATACATTTTCCTGTAAGTTATGTGTGCCAATGTATAGAAAAAGACCTAGAAGGGCATATACCAAAATAATAACTGTGAGTAACTCACCCTGTGGAGGAATCTGAAATGCTCTGATTGTCAAGGAAGGCTTTAGCTTATTTGTTAATATTTGATTTCTTTATGGCAAAAAAGTATCTGTATATTCCCTATGCAATTCTGTATATTCCCTATGTAATTAGAACTTAGTGGAGCAAACTAGAAAAGATACAACGAGCTGCCTTGGGAACCAGTGAGAGACAGTCCCTGCAGGTATCCAAGCATCTATGTTGGGTTGGAGGGGATTAGAGAAAGTTTAAATATCACCAGGCTAAGTGATAGTTGCCCCTTCTAAACCTCATGAGCTCCAGTGGGGAATAGGAGCGTTAAGTCCTAAGGAAACACAAAGCATTAGACCACGGAGTAAAGAGAGACCAGGAGTTGTGGATCTTCCTTGTGGCTCAAAAATAAACAGGTTGGGCAGTCAGAGATGCACAGACCAGCTATGGGAATCCAGCTCCCCCCGGCTGTAACCAGCTCCAGGGGTGCTCTAGGGATAAGGACCCTGTCTCTGGGAGGAACTTGCATTGGAGGCAACAGTTCAAAAAGGAGGAAGGAGAAGAGAATGGATAAGAGATGCTCACAGAGCTGACCGTCTATGACCATGACACTAAGCCCAGGCAATGGCCCAGGCCACCTGGGAAACCCTAACTCCAAACACAGACCAAGGCCCTAGTCAGGAACTAGGCCCTGCCAATGTAACAAACAAAGGTCAATTGAAGCCACTACCTCCAAGCTATGGGGTCGAGAGGAGAGCCAGGCCATGTGGGTCTAAGTCCCAGCTCTGCCTCTCAATTCCCATAAGTCACAGAACCCTGTGAAGCCTTACTCTCTCATTTGCAAAATGGGCTAATAGTAGCCACCTCCCAAACTTGGCTGTGGAGCTGAAATGAGATGCTGTCCACTGGCCTCTTTGTGAACCATACAAACTCCCACAAAACGTGATTTCCCAACCACACCCTGGATGCTGGGAAAAGGAGGTGGCAACAACTGAGCTCCAAAAGCAGCCAGACTTGCTGCAAGTCTAGGAGCCCAGGGCAACTGGAAAGGCGCCCATTGGGGGCCCCAGGCAGGGTCCAGGAAGCAGCTGGCAGAGGAATTCTCTAGACAGAGAAAGGGGCCCAGGAGGAAACAGGAGTGAGTCTGAAAGGGCAAAGGAGACTTTCTTGGCCACTGTCCTAGAACTAGAGCCAGGGTGCTTAGAGATGGCAGGTGCCAGGGAGGAGTGTGGTTTCTACCTGAAACCAGGGGAGGGGACCTCTGGGAGCAGGGCCAGCAAGTCCTTGTCTCACCAGTAGCCCCAGGAATTAGGGCAGAGCTGGCCACAGAGCTAGAAAGAGGAAAGGTGAGAAGGGCAGATGCCAAGTGCTGGAGCAGCTGAGATAGGCTGCCGTGAGCTAGACGGTGCCCTTGGGTATGGCCTTGGAGGATTTGGTCCGGGAGGTCTTGCCAAGAAAGCACAGGGGCCATGCAGAATAGGCTCAGGTTGTCCTTTGAGAATAGTGGCCGCCAATAGCAAGGAGGTCCCACCTGATCTGCATGGGAAGAGTGTCACTCTGGGGAAGGGTGGGAAGCCTGTGGTGGGTTTGGCTACCCCAAGGCCTGCCCTCTTCTCTACCCAAAGGAGCCCTCAGTCTACTACAAATATGGAGTCCAGCGTGGGTCCAGCCAAGGCAGAGAGAGCATAGCAGAGCTGAGAACTCAAGCCTCACATCTTCACGCACAACCAAGGCCACTGTCAAAACCAAGGCACTTCAATGACTCTGACTCTCCTGGTCCCAGAAGCCAGAGCCTGGACAGGTAGGAATGCCTGCCCATCCCATTCTGTAGGCCCCCAGGCAGCTGGACTCCCCTACACAGCAGGCAAATGCTTGGGCCTGCTACTGGGGCCCACCCTGGCTGGGAGCTTGCAGGGAGGGAGGGAGCTGGAGGCTGGGCCGCCCTGCACCAGGGCCCCAGACGAGGGTGTAGGTGGGGCTGGAGAGAGAGGCACTTCTCATAGCTCCCTCCCTGGCAGGCCCCTACTCTCCGTGGACTTGTGGCCACATGCAGGCCTAGGCACACCTTGGTCTGTTTCCAGCAGCCCCAGGACAGGGCAGGTTGGCTCCTCTGGGGACAGGAGGCTGTGATGAAGCTGAGAAACAGGGCAGCAGCTCCCTGACACAGCACTGTCTGCTCATTAACTTTAACCTCCTCGCTGCCTCAACCCAGTGTGTGTCTGCTCTTCAGGATGCAAATGCAGGTCTCAGCCCTGGCCCCTGAGAAGGCCATTGCATGAAGCCACTTCAGGCCCCTGCCCACTGCTCACGTTCTAGCTGGGAGGCCATCAGAGACCAGGCCTCCAGCGCCTGGCCAGCCCCCCAAACTTAGCTGCAAACTCCCGCCCTCCCTTCTGCTAACACACCCTGAACATGGCTCCGAATGCACCCCAGCCTGCACCTGAACACCCCCTTGGATGCCCCCCAGTCTGCTGGGGACAAGGGGTCAACCCACTGACCAGGACAACCTTGAAAGGCCATGTCACTCAGTCCAGAGGCTGCCCTGCCTGTCCACCAGGACTGACTCATGTGGGACAAGGAGAGACCTGTACACCAACAGCACACCCCCCTGAGCACCACTGAGAGCTAGCCCTCCTGAAGCTTGATGGGCTAAAGGAACTCACATCTGGGTGGCCCCTTTAGTCCTTTAAGGCACCTACACACCCATGACCTTATCTCTGACCTCAAGTCCACTGCTGGTAGGACAGACTGTCTTTTTTTTTTTTTTTTTGAGGTTTTTGGCTGGGGCTGGGTTTGAACCCGCCACCTCCGGCATATGGGGCCGGCGCCCTACTCCTTTGAGCCACAGGCGCTGACCAGGACAGACTTTCTAAAGTGTGATACTAACCATATTTTTCCCCCTGCTTAAAGACCATTAAGAGCTCCCCAGTGCCTCTAGTGCAAAGCTTGAACTCCTTTGCCCCATCACTTCTCCAAACACTCAAGACTGTCTGCCATTCCCTGAACCACAGGATCCTCCCAGTGCCTGCCTTTGCACATACTATTCAATACCTTTCCCTCTTCCTCCACCTGGCAAACTCCTCTCTCAAGGTCCGGCTCACTTTCACCATCCTCTGGGAAGCTTAACGAGACTTTCCTTCCCCACCTGCCCAGGTCAAAACGACTTGCTCCCCTCCATCCCAAAGCCATGAGCAAATAGGGCACTTTGTACCTTCAATCGCAGTTAGGATCTGGACAAGCGCTGCTCAAACTATTTGTGGTAAAGCAATTTCTTTTTTTTTAAAGTTTTCCTATCTGTTGCCAACTGATGTTTTTGTGAAAGACAATAAAAAACAACGTGGCAATGTCAAGTTGTAATACGAGTTTCTCAATGCTTACTCTCAAAGCTAAGCCCATCTTGCTTCAGGCCAGAGTCACACACAGCTCATAACGGACAGGGGTTTGTGGACCCTGGTCTCCATGGCACTGGCTGGGGCACTGTGTTCCTGGTGTTCCAAGAGGAACCTGGGTGCAGGGTCCATTTGGCCCCCAGAGCCCAAGGAGGCACTCCATCAATATTGGCTGACCCAAATAAAGGACAGAAAGGTCCCAACCATGCTGTAACATGGGCAGTACTTGGGCAAAGCATCCCCATTTCTCAGGTAGACATAGAGAGCCACAGAGAGGGTGACTCACCTTAGCCACGGCTGGTCCACATTCTGTTTTCCTTACCACCCAGCATCACAGGGGCAGAAACTTGAAATCTACAAGTCATACGGTCCAAACTTCTGCCTGCACAGGCAGCCAATGGCATTTCTCACTGCAGAATCAGTGAGGCAATACCCAGAATTGCTAAAGCGCACAGTGGAATTGGGAAAACCTCGGTTCAAATCCTGACCCAGCCCTTCACAGCTATGTGACCTTGTGTAAGTCACATCACCTCTCTGTGCCTCAATTTCACCTCTATAAACTGAGCCTAGTAACTACAGCATCATGCGCAACTGTGAAAAGTTAAACAGAACGTAGCCAAACATACTTAAAAGCTCCATTCTGGCTTGGCTGTCACTGATGTTTATAAAAGGCCCAGGGTCTCGCAGCCGGAAACTCTGCCCTGGATCGTCCCTCTCTGCTCATCCTCACCCCAGACCCAGTATCTGTCTTTGGTGTCAATGTTTCCCTGGCTGTAAAGTTTGTTGATTTCCTTTGGAGACTTCACTTCCCTGTCCTCCCTCTCCTCCAGGCGACAGGGCTTCTCTCCTTCCCCACTCTCCCTCTCCCTCAGGCACCACTCCCATCCAAACGCCAGCCCGTGCTCTACCTTGTCTACCCTTTCCTTGGAACACAGATGGTCTGAGGAAGGGCCTTGCACACACACAGACACCCCAGGAAAACACCACCCTGTTTGGTTGGGGCAGTAAAGGCCTAGGATGCAAGGTCAGGGATGGGCCCCAGCCTGCAACCTCCCTTCCCCCTATCCCCAGTGTCACCCTTTCTGTACCTTGGGCCATAGCAATGCTGAGTCCGCCCCAGCTGGGTCCCAGTCGGCTGCCCCCACAAGAGACTCACTCCCTGCCGGGGCTGAGGGTCCAGTGGGCAATTCCCCACGCCCCTTGGTTGTCCTGGGGCCTCCCAAGCTGGCCACCTCCATTCTCTAAGCATTGGGCAGCAGGATCCTTTCCTGGACCTCACCCCTCTCCCTTGGGGAAAGTGAGAGATAGTGGGAGAAGCCACTCCCGGAAAGCTGACATTGTGGGGGTGGTTCCATATTTACTTGCTCAGTGACGTCCATACCAACCCAGCTCGGTGCCCTAGTCACACTGAGCCTCCTGCCTGCTGGTCCCACTCTCGCCCCCAACCCTGCCACAGCCTGGGAGAAGGTACTCACTGCTCACTGGGCCCCTCTCCACCCCAACTTCCTTCCAACCACACTCCCTGGGGTCTGCTCCCTCTGTGCCACAAAGATGTTCAAGCAGTGAATGAACGCCCTCTCATTTGGAGGGCAGGGCACAGAGGCTGTGCCACATGCTCTCTCTGGGGTCCCCACTCTGATTCTAGGAAAAGAAGGATGGGTGCAGAGGAAGGGACACAAGATTTGGGGTTATAATTTGAGCTTGGTGGCTCCCTACATTGACCTCCAATAAGTCACTTCCCATCTCTGACCATCAGTGCTTTTGTCTGTAAAATGGGCAACAGAAGAGCTGGCCTGCCTGACTCATGGGCTAATGGTAAGGGCTCAGGAAAAGGTGCAGATGGGAAGAGAGTTCTGGGGTGCCCTTATGGATCCAGTGGGGGAGGGGAGGGAGAGGGTGGGAGAGAAAGCCCTAGAAGGCACTAAGGGCTCTAGAGGCTCAAGAGTGCCTCACGTCGCAAGCCGGGACCCTGGCCCTCAGCACCCACCCCTGATCTGAACAGACCAGCAGCCTCCTGCCCCCTCAATTTTCCCTCCCCTCCCCTGGGCCATCCAAATGTGCCTACAAGTTCTGACCTGTGAGGCTCCCAGGATGGGGAAAGGGTGCAATTGTGTAAGCCAAGACCCTATAAAACAAATCCCATTTTCAAAGCACCTAAGACACCTGCTAGAAATTGTTATGTAACACAAACAGGTGACCCCTAATGCTGCCTTTGTCAATGTGGATCTCAAGATGATTGAAAGGATTACATGATGGCTGGGTGATCTTGAGCTTGTTGCTTAACCTCTCTGAGGCCCAAGTTTCCTCCTCATAGGGCAGTTATCAAGCGTCCTGGTGCTCAGTATATATTCCTTCCAGCTGCTCACTCTGGAGGTGACAGTACCTTAGATTTGGTTTTGAAAACCTGGAGGAAAAAGTTTTCTTTCACAGGATGTAGTGCAGGATTGACATTACTGACTTTATTTACAGAAAAGGAAAATGAGGCTCAGAAGGATTAAATGTTTGGCTTTGAACACAAGCCAGTGGAGTGGCAGGAGGGTGTGAAGGAGTGGCCAGATCACCTTTAAGTAGAGAGGTCACTGTGATGTGCTCAATCCCTTATATTCAGGCACTACTGTCCCCAGCAAGGGGCACGAGATGATCTCCATGCTGGGAACATGCACCCCCATGCCCACTGACCTCACATCCACGGAGGTGGCCTCAGAGCTGGCCCTCTGCCATTCACTGCTCTCATTGTGTCTTTCTCTGGAGTCACCCCTACAGCCCCGAGGGGTTGCAGATGGGGAAACAGACAACCCCAAGGAGGACAGCCTGTTGCCTGGGTCTCCCAGCTACCCAGTGCCAGAAGCAGGACTGAAGCTGCGGCCTATGCCTGTGCCAGAGCATAGCACTGACCCCACCAGCTGGCTCCCTGGCTGTTCTTGGTTCCTCCCTACCAAGGGCCAGTCTAAGGCACTTCGCCAGATCCGATCTGGGGGTGCTCTGGCTACTCAGAAACAGAAGCTGGGCACACTCTAAGAAATGCCTATTCCTCCAAAACTGAGCCCCAATCTATCTGCTCTTTCAGTGTGGAGGGCCAAGCTCCTCCCGCCCACCCCTGGAATGGCCACCCTCTGCTTTCATCTCACCTTAGCCTTCCTTGATCACTGCACCAGCCTCCTGAGCAGTCTCCCTGCCTCCAGTCTCATGCCCAAGCCGCTGCTGCTATTTTCTGGAACATGGATCTGATCACCAGGTCAGCTCCTCCTCCTCGAACCCTCTGAAGCTCCTTGTGGCCTGGCAGACAGTGTAAGCTCCTTCTCAGCACAGCGGTCAGGACCTTTCACAGCCTGGTTGGGGTCAAGTCTCAGGGGCAGGCAGGAGGACTCAAGAGCCAGGTGGCCTGGGTTTGAATACCCAGCTGTGCCATTTACCAACCATGAAACCTTTGGGCGAGTGACTCCACCTCACTGAGCTTCGGTTTCCTGAACTGCAGAATGGGGAAACAACAGTACCGGGCACGGCCACGGAGATTAAAGACAACCATGTACTTTGTGCAGAGTAAGTGCTCAATTCCTTCCTTCATTCATTCCACAAATATTCAAGGTCTTACTTATTTTGTGTCAGGCACAATCCAGATAGCAGTGAACAAAACTGACAAAAATCCCAGTGCTCTGGGAACTTACAAAAACAAAATAAATAAGTAAAATATAGGTCATGTTATGTGTTAAAAAGAAAAAAGCAAGTAGAGAGAGGGAGAGTTGGGGTGGGTTGCAGTTTTAAACAGAAAAGTGACCATGAGAAGGTGATATTTGAGCAAAAGCCCCAGTGGAGGTGAAGGAGCCTACCATGGAGATAACTAGGGTAAGAGTGTTCTAGGTGTGTTCTGGGGAGAGGGAGCAACCAGTGCAAAGGTCCTGTGGCAGAATCAGGACTAGGGGCTATTATTATTATCATCATTCTCTTTCCAGTCTCATCTCTCTCCATGCCCTCCCTTACCTCCATTCTCCAGCCAAATGAAGCCTCACAAGCCCTTCCATGTGTTCGTGCCTTTGGACAAGCCATGCCCCATGCTGGAAGGCCTCTCCCTTATTGTGTTCTTCAGCTCCTACACATCCTTCAAAACCCAGCCTAAAGGCCTCCTCTTCAGGGAAGCTTCCCTTGACTTAAGAGTCAGTAGCATCATCCTTGCTCTCTTCTGCTGTAACCTATAACTGCCTGGTTTTCTGCCCACCTCCAACCTTGGTCTGTAAGTGCTGGAAAGGCAATGACTAGGTCACACGTTGCACCCCATGAGCCCAGCACAGTGCATGACACAGTGATGGTACACGTGACCTGTATCATCTGGTGAATGAATGAAAGACTGAGACTGAATGACACTCAGACTACTCCCCAGGCCTCCCTCTTACAGAGATGTAGCCCTGGGTCGCCTCCAGCAGTGTGGACTCTTCAAAACAGATACAAATCTGCAATAGGAAACAGGCTTTTTAAAAATAACACATTTTTCTTTTTTCTTTCTCTTTCTGCATGGTTTGTTTCTGGCACAGCCCCTGGTCAGCTGCTGGGAAGGCCCTCCTAGGCCCCACTCTGAGAACATGGGGCTCCAGGCCTCCAAGGACTCTCAGACTCCAGCAGGGGGTAGGTATGCATCAGACAGTTTTAGAAGGCCACCAGGCACCTCTGAGCCAGGAAGCCCCTTACTCAGACTCTGATACTCCACTGGAAGCTTGTTCTCCCATGAGGGCTTTGTAACTCCACGTAACATTTCTAAAGGGGCTTTTTCCCAGAGTGACTACAGTTCTCTGCCCTCACCCCGAGAGGACAGCCCTAAAGAAGTAGCATCAGACTACCAGGGTTCTAATCCTGGCCACACCACTAACCCTGAATCCCTTTCCTTATCTTCTGGAGCCTCAGTCTCCCCACCTGTAAAACAGAAATAATATCTACCATGTGCAGCTGTTTTCAGCATAGGATATGTGACATGCTTAACACCATACTTGGTTTACAACAACCACTCGATAAACGTTAGCTGCTATGATGATTGTCTTCCTTCTGCAGATCTCCTATGGTGTAGCCCCTCCTTTGAATCATACACTCTCAAGATCAGCAGAGACCTTAAGGGAACATTAAATGTCATCCTTTTGTCCTTCTGGAATTTCCTCTCATGCATCTCTGACACGTGGTCCTCCTGGGGCCTGGATACCTATAAGAATGGGGAGCTTATTATTTGTGCTCTACAAGCCTGTCATTTTACCTGCCATGCCTGATATCCCCTTCCAGCGGGTTCCACCTGCCCACAGCCCAGGGAAGGGGTGTTTATTCATCCCATCCTCAGCCCCCAGCACAAAGCCAATGCCCAGGGATTCAGCAGTAGGTTCTTTTTTTTTTTTTTTTGTAGAGGCAGAGTCTCACTTTATCGCCCTCGGTAGAGTGCCGTGGCGTCACAGCTCACAGCAACCTCCAACTCATGGGCTTAGGCGATTCTCTTGCCTCAGCCTCCCGAGTAGCTGGGACTACAGGTGTCCGCCACAATACCCGGCTATTTTTTTGTTGCAGTTTGGCCGAGGCTGGGCTTGAACCCACCACCCTCAGTATATGGGGCCAGCGCCCTACCCACTGAGCCACAGGCACTGCCCCAGCAGTAGGTTCTTATTCAGTGGCTCTCAGGTCAGAATTTGGAAACAGCAGCACACTCAAGCCAACCCTCACTGATCTCATGGAAGAGCAAAACTGCAACCAAATCATTACACCAAGAAATGGAAAATTGCTATGGATATGAGTGCCGGTAGGAGGGCCAGGAGAGGCTATAATGAGGCTTCAAACTAATCGTGGAGGGCTTTCCTGAAGAGGAGATGTAAAGATGGAAGATGGAAGATGAGGAGGCCTCATCAGACAAGGAGTGGAGTGCAAGAGCAGGGCAGAGGGAACAGCATGATAAAAGCACTATGTTAGGAGGAACATGGCAAATGGGAGCGGCTGGTGGGTGGCTGGATTTTTGTCTTTCTCCTAACAGCAGTGGGAGTTTCTGAAGGTTTTTCAAGCAGGGATTGATGGATGCATGTCCAAAAGGTCATGCAAGCTGTTTCCCAAGTCACAGTCCTCCCCTCTGTGCACTGACCACATGTGTACTACTTGTCTCTCTGCCCTGGAATACTACTCTGGTCCCTTTATCAGTTAGGACAGGCTAAGTTATGCTGCAGTAATAACCACCCCCAAATCTCAATGGTTTAAAACAACAAAGGTTCAGTTATCACTCATGGTACATGACCAGTGTGGGTCATCAAGTTGTTCTAGTCATAGAATTATGGCACAGGGACCCAGGCTAGCAGCAGCTGCCACCCTCCCACCTACTACCAGGTACCAGTAGGCCCAGGAGGGTCTTACGCCAAAATACTTTAGCCCAAAAGTACATGTACTGTTCATAACTCACAAGCCAGTCTATGGCCCCAACCAAGCAAAAATGGACCTCGATTCAATTTCACCATGTACCTAGAAGAACCGGAAATAGTAAGAGGAAAGCACTAAGAACCACCAGACACTCTCTCACCCCATCTTGCCCTTTGTTAACTTTATTTCGTTCATTAGATGACAACTGTGTCAGGATTCTAGGAGGAAGGACTCGCCTGGCCAGGAGAGACTGGGGTATGGAGTTCAGAGACATCTAGGGGAGGGAGGGTAGGCGATAGGATCCAGGCAAGGGCAGGGGACAGATCACTGAAAAGCCTTCAAGTCACCATAATAATTTGGTTCTTTAGCCTAATTGTACTTGGAAGACTTCTAGGTATTTTGAGAAGGAAATGGGAACTGTGACATGATCCTATTTGGAATGGATCGCTCTGACTGCAATGCTGACATAGGCATGGTGGGGGAGGTGGCAGGTGGACATTAGGAAGCATGGCTATTATCTTGGGGAAAGACAGTGGTGGCTTCATTACAGTACTTGGGAACAGGAGATGAGTTGAAGTGGATGGATTCATTTAAGTTCTCTGGCCTTGGAGATGGAGTGGATTGTGGTGAAATAGAGACACGGAAGTTTGTGCCTTAAGGTCTAGCAAGATGGTGTCCCCTCGGCCAACATCAGAGCCTGGGTAAGGGAAGAAGATTATGGATTCTGGCTTTGGACCCCATGTATTTGCCATGTTTACAAGACAGTTAAGAGGGCAGGCAGGCCAAAGAGGCAGTTTAACAAACAGAAATGGGTCCTGACTAAAGGCCAGTATTCTTTACTTCCTTCATACTTGCCAAAAACCTAGGACCAGGGAAACTTTATGTAAATCCAGGAGAGGAGAGATCCAGATGACAGAAATCTTACTTGACCCCAAGGAGCACAAGTGTATGAACTGCATCAATCCAGCAGCCTAGAGAACAGAACTGTAACTCGGGTCATATTAGTACATACGTGCAGAGGTTATGGCTATGATGGCTGGTCAAGAACTCCTCAGACAAGTAAGGAGAGTCCCTCATCTTTGAGAATGCCACCAAGGAAGGGAACCAGTCTCTGTTATCAGCTGCTCCTTGGGGACCCTAACAGTTTAAGAAGAGATGGACCAGGATGGAGCCTGCTGGGTAATACTGATATTCCCAGGACACCCCGCAATGATCCCAGAGGGAAAGAACAACACTATAAATGGCATGCCATGCCATGAACTAGGCACTTCCCCTTGGCTATCTGATTCAATCTTACAACTATCTTGCCAGACAGGCCTTTTTTCTTTTTTTGCCTGGTTTTAGAGATGGAGAAATAAGGTTGAGAGAGGACAAAGGTCTTTGGGAAAACCTTTGAGAAGTCCAAAGTCATACAGAATTTAATGAGAGAAACACTTTCCATTAAACAGACTAAAGTAAGAGGCCTGGGCTCTATTCCCAGAACGGAAGGTTTTTAGACATGTGCCAAACAGACCTCTGCTCATCCACCTTTCAGAGAATTTGTGGACACAGACCACTCCCCAGGGAAGGACCCCACACCCCTGATCATGATCACAAGAAGGTGACCACCTTCTTCCTCCTAGGGGCAATGTTAGCAAAGGCAAGCTTGGGTGCCACAGGCATCATACTCCATGGAAAATTCTTCTGCCTCAGCACAAACAAAACCCCCAATGTTTATAGGATTTCCAGGCATCAAAATAAATCTCTCATTATTGCCTCGTGTCCCCACGCACAAAGAACTGGGTGTGTTTCCTTTCAGGCACTCTATATTACATAGCAGGGCCTTTCTCCACATGAACCAAACGTCTTAAGAAAGACTAGAGGTCTAACAGTCTCTCCTAAATCCTAGCCCTGCCTAGGGGTTCTAAACCCCCATCTCTTAAACTGACTCAGGACACAAGCAACTTTTCACCAGCTTCACCTATCGCCCAAGTCGTTAGTACCCTCCTTGCAGCGACTTGCCTAGGGCACGCTGGCCTTGACCGCAAAAAGGTCATTGGCCGCTAAGTTTCTGCAGTTTCTGCATATGAGAGTACCTTGGGAACCGCTAGCGTGGGATGAAGGCTACTTCCGAAGAGTCTACACCGCACCTAAGACTTAAAATGTATTAAAGAAACGCCCTCCGCCTTAGCCGCGTTTAGCGGGAAACCGTGGACCGCGTTGGATGAGGCCCCATCGCATCCCGAAGGACACCCCGTCACCAAGCCGCCCGCGCCAGTAGCCGGCGCAGAGCCTAGAGTGCTCGCAAGAACTAGGCCAGCGGCCGCCGCGAACCCTCCGGCATTCCGCGCCCCGCCCCCGCCCGTGTCACCGCGTTCTCATTCCGAACGCTCGGCCTGGGCCGCCGCTCCCATTGGTCGGCGGCCACGTCCGTCAGCGGGAGGAACGTACGCGGAGAGAAAAGGCTACATTGTAACAAGGCGAGCGAACGGGGAGGAAGGAGGCGGAGGGCGGCCCCCGAATCCCGCAGCGGCGGCGGCAGCTACCTGCCGAGGGTTAACCCACCTCGGGGCTCGGGCGAGCGGCCCTCCCCGCCCCGCGCCCCCGCCGCCCGGGACCCCTGCCCCGCCCGCGCCGGCCCCGGCCGCCCGTGCCCCCCTCAGCCGCTCGCAGCCCCTGCGCCGGCGGCCCCCGCGCTCGCTGGCAAACTGCCGAGCGCTTTCCGAAGCCATTTTCAATGGCCACATTGGCTACCGGGGCTGACTCACCTTCCTGGGAATGCTGCGGCAGCCGCGGGGCCCGGGCAGCGCGGGCCACCCGGCAGGCGGCTCGGCGGAGGCGGCGCGGCCCCGGCTGGCGGCCCCCGCGGCGGGAGCGGCCGCCTTGCGGGCGCGCTGGTCCCTGGCGAGGCAAAGTTTCAGCGCCAGCCTCGGCGCGGCGACGGCAGCGACTCGCTGCTGCTCTCCTCCCCTGCTTTGACCACCATCTTATTAGTACAGGAAATGACATGGAAAACGGAAGAAAGCGGCGTTTAGGGCAGACGCGGACCCCCCAATTCAGGGGCCGGAGCCGGGACTCAGCAGCCGCGTCCCAACCCGGCCCCGGAGAAAACTCGCGGGGCCCCTTCGGCCCCCGCCCCGCGCCCTGCCCGGAGGGGGGAGCCCAGCTCCTCAAACCCGCAGGGAGAGGAAGAGTTTTATAATCCAGCTCGCGGAGAAATCGAGAAAAAAATAAATGAAAAAAGAAAAGGTTAAAAGAACTTTCGAACTGGGATACTTTTGGGGGGTCGGAATTCAAAGTTCTAGAATTTTACAAAGTCATTCCGAGGGGGACTCCCTGGCTCTCTCGGCCCCGTTGTTGTCCATTTGGAACCAAAGAGTGGGGGGCACAGACGCGTTTATATTTTTAACCCTTTCGGGGTACCGCAGCTGGCCCCCTCCCGGTCCCGTTTAACCCTTCGAATGCCCAGCAGTTTGGAGATAACTACAGTTGTGAAATGTGGGCGTCCCGACGAAGGCTGAGGGTAAGGGGTTTGGGGGCTCGTTAAAAATATTAACTATTTACGTGGGGCTGCGGTTTTGAAGCCGCCAACCGCATGTGTTCTTCAAATGCAAATACGTCGCAGGGCTTGCGATTCTAAGAAGCGGATGGGCTGGTCACTTGCTGACTTAGAAAAGATGTTTAATCTGCACTCACTCGATTCCTCAGTTTCTCCATCTGTGAAATGGGCTTCAACATCACAGAGAGATGGGCGGTAGAGAGGGGAAAAATGGGTCAGAATTTGCACAGAGGTCTTAACAGCCTGAGATGCTTCCCTGGACGCCTAGAAAAACTGACGGGTTGTCAAGGGGCTGGAAACCTTTCAGGAGGGCAGGAAACACTGCAGGGTGGCGTCACCAGGACTATTGTTCCCCAAACAACCCCTTTCCAGTAACTTTTGCAAGTGGGTGGAGGAGGGGTGCAAATGGAGAGGTCTCTCCTAGCAAGGGCGAATGCTCCAGCCTGATAGCTTCAAAATCTGGGGCCATATATCCCAGTTGGAGGATTCCAGGAGGGATTACACCCCAGGAAGATGCCTGGGCAGAGCCTTGCCCCTGGAGGGGCAGCCCTTCCCCCAAACCAGCCACAGAAGCCCTAGTCTAGGCAGCCCCCAGAGGGTACTACTCCAAGGAAGCCTTCTCCCAAAGAGGATGGAGTCCCTGTCAACCTAGCTGCTGGCTATCTCCAGATGGAAGTTCATGGTCAGACCTTTATGCGTGTTCATCGCTGTTGGATTCTGGATGTGTGGGGTTGGGGGAGGTCATGATGGGAGGATCCAGGACTGTATGTACTATATCATGTTTCCCTTGACTTTGGCACCATAAACGCAGCTGCTTGGAATCCCACCTGTTACTTACTGGCTGTGTGATCTTGAGTAAGTGACTTTAGCTCTCTGAGCCTCAATTTCCTCATTTACAAAGTGAACACATTAATACCCACAATCCTGGCCCTGTATGAAGAGCCATGAGGGTGTATTTAGAGGGCCTAGTACCCAGTTGTTTACAGCAGATGCTCAAGAAACAGTAAATACTGATGCTATCATTACCTGACTACAACTGTAAATTTACTGAGTGCCTCTCTGCCTGGTACCAAGCAGAGTACTGGGTACATGGGAGTACCAAGATTAGAAAGACAAGATCCTTGTTCTCAAGGAGGCTGTGGTCTGGCCAGGAGATGGAGGCACTCACAGGTAACTCCAAGTAATTTAGTAATATACCTCTGGCTGCACTCAGCATTATATTAGATGTCAAGTGCTCAGCTAGGGGAAGGGCACTGAGGAAGGAGCCATTTGCTATTCCTTGTGGGGGGAAGGGTTTCACCAAGGAAGTGACATCAGAGGCAGGCCTGGAATTTTCACCAGTGGTAGAATGGTGTTCTGGGAATGGAAACAACGGAAGGAAAGACCTCAGAGTGTCAAAGTGCCCACAGTGTTTGACGTGTGTCCTGCAGTGACTAGAGTAGATGGTTGGGCGGAGAAACCAAAGATGAGGGTAGAGAGAGACACGGATAGAGAAAGGGTGCGGTCACAGCCTTCAGAAAGCAAAAAGATCTTTTAAGAGAATGCATGGTAGATTGGTAAGTGAGGTAGGAAGGGGATTTCTTCTTGCTGTCCTGGTTTTCTATTTAAATCCCTATCTGTTTGGCCAGTATAGTTTCACTTTGTCAAAAACAGTAGGTTCTTAGGCTGCATCTGTGGAGTGGGACTAGGCCCTCAGGCATCACAAGCTGGGGAGTCAGCACTGCAGGCACCAGCCTCCAGCTTATGCAGGGGCCAAGGGAAGGACAGATGCTTTGTGGTCCAGAGACCCAGGTCTGAGTCCCAGCCTTCCACCTCCATGCTGTGTGACCTGAACAGTGTGACTTTTCCCTTCTTGGGGCCAGTCTCTTCCTGCATGATGTGAGGAGATTGGACCAGGCATCTTATATACACCACGTACCCCTCCCCCCAAAAACTGCCCCTGTAGCCACAGAGTTAAGACCAAGGTACAGGAAGGAACAAGGCTGGGAGAGATACTGAAACATCTCAGAAGGGAAACCTAAGGCAGTTTGAGGTTTGACACTGGTGCTTTGGGTCAGAGTGGGCAGAAAAGGACTGGATGAGATTACCGCGTACAAGTGCTGGACAAGGTGAGTCTTGTGAGGCTGTGCCTCAGCTTCCCTCCGTGGGCTGAGTTTGGCCTGAATCTGAGAAGGGGTGGGATGGCAGCTCCTCTGGCATTTCCTGAGAACAAGGGAGATGAAGAAGGAGCAAGGGATTGAGGTGAATTGGGCACGTGGCACACACCTTCAGGGCTATTGCTGTGTAACCTCTCAGGGATCCAAGGCAGATGCTGTTTTTTTACAGACAAGAAACCATGCTCAGAGAGGTTTAGAGACTTCCCTGAGGCCACACAGCTAGTTAGAGGTATGATGTTCAAACCCAGGTCTGCCTGTCTTCGTTGCTCTGTGTTTTCCATTCCTGCTCATTTCTGGTTCACTGACCTTTTCTAAAGTGCAGTTTTTTACCCTAATAGTTGGTGAAATATTTTCTTAATTTCTGCCTTGGCTGTATGTCACAAAAGCTGCTGACCAGAACTTCGTGATTCAAGACCAGGTACTTCATGACCCACCCATCCCCCTTGTAAAAAATTTACTAACAATCTCAGTCTCTTCCAGGTCCACGCAAGGATGTTAAGATGCTCTAAGTAAATAGAACTCAAAACTTTGGAGGAAAAATTAATCTGAGGCCTTCCATGGACCTCCCATTAATAATAATGAAATGCAAGCAAAACATACATCCAGTAAGCTGCAAGTTAAAGGCTCCCTGGATCCTAGATGGAATAGTCACTGGAGATTCACTTTCACATTTATTGTAAAACAAGGGCATTGCTTATTGCATCAATTAATAACCCCTCCTAAAACCTCAAGGGAGAAATTTCATTCAGGATTTAGTGCCTAGAAAAAACTAAAATTGAAACAAACTGCATCTCCCACAAGGAACCAGCAAGCATTTTTCTTACTAATAAGAAGAGCTCCATAACTGGTCTGCCTTCCCTTTTTGCACAGGCTGCCAGGAAGCTCAGAGCCAATTTCTACCCTCATTTCCAACAGCTTTGGCATTTGCTTCCTTCCTATTCCTGCTTTCCCACTTTTAATCCTACTGGCTCAGCCTTCTTTTCTCTGCCTTTTATTAAAGATGTCCCCTTTTTAATGGCAGGAAATAAATCCTTTAAATCCACATTTGGAAGAGCTGCTGAAGAGACCTGGATTCCACAGACCTTGTGTTAAGCCAGGCATAGTTCTTTTCTGGTCCTGTCTTGTCCACTTGCCCAACAGCTGAGGGATCCCTCTCTTGGAAGGAAGAAGGGACTGGCTTAAAACCAAAAGATTGCTCACCCAGCTGCCGACAACAGCTAAGAACATCGTTGCTATTTTTTGCTCTACAGATGAGTGACTCACTTCTCTCCTGCCAGCTCCCAAGAGACACAAACCACTATCCCCTACCCATCCCCAGACATTACCCCCCAATTGGTCCCTCCTGTTGAGGCCTGAAGGGAAAAGGCTCTGCTTTTCTACAGAAGCCACTGTCATTTATAGTTGCTTATCAGGAGCCAGGCAAGGTGATTAAGAGTTCCTAGGCAGAGGACATGGCCAGTGCAAAGGCCCCGAGTAGTTGGGCTTGTTCTATGAGGTGGCGGGAGACAAGAGTGTCCAGAGTGTAACGTGGAAGGGGAGACAGGAAAGAAGAAATGGAGAGAAATGGGTGGGACGTGGGCCAGGCTTCTCAAGTTAGCATGTATTTGACAGGTAGTGGAAGCCACTGGCAACTTTAAAGCTGGGGAGACACAAGACCTCATCTCTGTTGTTGTAGGATAAACTTGGCTGCCACATGGATAATAAACATTTACCGAGTGCCAGTGAGTAGGTAGGCATGCTCGTAAACCACCTCATCTAATTATCTCCACATTCTACATGAGGTTGACACAAATATGTCTCTCTCTCTTTTTTTTTTTTTTTTTGCTTCCCAGCATCTGACTATCATCCCAATAGTTGGAGAATCTCTTACCTTTTGAACTCTATGGAGAATCAGGCTGTGCGCTCCCTCTGCCCAGCAGAGAAGTTAACATCAAAGACTCTCTTTCCCAGCCTCTCTGCAGGTAAGGCACTAGTGCATGACTGAGGCTCAGACAATCGGATGCATTCCTCCTGACTTTGAACTGGGAGCCACTGACATATAGAAGCATGGATCATGGATGGTCTTTTCTGATAAGAGTGGGGGTGCATTGCAGTCAGCTCTCAGCAGCAGTGCTGCCAATGGCTGGGTCCAGCAGAGCTGAGGCCAGGGGTCAGGGAGATGGTGGTGCAAGCTGGGGCACCTGTTGATACCTGTGTGGGAAAATGTCCTCATCGCATTTGTTCTCTAGCATGATTTTGGCTGAGGCTTTGGCTATGTGCACCTCATGCCTGGTTCTCTGTCTTTCCGAGGGCCGTGAGCTACCTGGAATACATTCAATATGTTCTTCTTCGGTGTATCCATCACTGCATAACAGCGTACCTAAAACTTAGTACCTGAAGACAATAAACATTTGTTATCTCACAGTTTCTGAGGGACCAAGAAAGCCATAGCATTTTCTAAACCAATCTTGGAAGTGATATACCATCAATTATAATATACTCTGTTATTCACACAGACCAATCCTAGCACAGTGCGCCAGAGACTACACAAGGTCATGACTTCCAGGAGGAGGGCTCACTGGTGGTCAGTTTGGAGGCTGGTGGTCAAAATTAGCTGGGACACTTTCTGTTGCTTGCAACATTAAAACCTAAGAAATCCTGTAACTTAGAGATGATCACATAGCTATCAGCCATCATTCCTTAACAAAGTACGTAACCAGGGTGATAGGCAAAAGAAGCACCAGATCTCAGGTGACAGCCAGTTGTAGAGCCTGCCTCACAAACTGCCCTTGGTCACTGGCCTTGGCAGACTGGTAAAGTCATAGAGGTTGAAAGCATTGGTCTGACTGCAAGTTGTGAAATGTTATTTCCAGACTTGAGACTCTGGGCAACTCTCCATTTTGGGGGTGCTTGGTTATGTTGGGCATGAGACTGATGGCTTCTACAGCACTCTAAGTCTCAGTCTCCTCATATATAAATTGGGCTGGGAATGTTGGATTCATTGTCATTCAAAAGATGAAGGATGTTCTCAGTTTTGCTAGAAGGGATGCTAAAAAGAGGAATGGGAATTTGGGCATTGGAGAGCCTGGGAAAGTCCAGAATGATTCCTAAATGCCACACATTCCTAAACCTGACAGACCTTCCTGCAGATGGAGGAGCAGCTTTAGGACTGCCGGGTGGAACCACATGGAGACAGATTTCAGCTCCAGGACAAAAAAAACTTCCAGAAATGGAGCCACTCAACAATAAAAGGGGCTGCACAATGAGTGATGAACTTCCTCTTACTAGAGGTATGTAAGCCATAGTTTGTGGCTCTTCTGAATGGAATTTATGCCTTGATGGGGTGTTATATTTAATGATCTCTAGAGTCCAACCATAGGGGAACAGTCTTGATTCTAGGAATGGTAATAGCCAAATTGCTCCTTAGTGGCACTGTCCTGGAGGAGCAGAGCTCTGGGCCAGGAGCCAAGCAACGCGGGTTCTGGTCTCTCCCTTGTTCCTTGTCTCCTGGTGAACTTAGTCAGGTCCTATATCTGCTCAGAGACTCAATCTCTCAATTTGTAAAATAAGGGACCAGTTTCCACATGTTGACCCACATGGCCACCCTTGCCAGAGAAGAACTTTCTCCTGGTCCTGGAGAAGATGAAAACAAAAAACCAGTGTAACATTGTTTTCATAAAGCTGCATCCACTCAGCTGAAAGGACTGTCTTCACACTGAGATTATGTATTCCTACTATTTTGGTGTTCAAATGTCCTTTCTTTTCTTTTTTGAAAAGGTGATAATGACATATGTAGAAGACAAGTATGGTGGGAGTTTTTCCCATTGACCTTGCTTGGCAAAATAAAAAGCCAAGAACTTAATAGCATCGTAGTTTCCTCAGTTGTTTTGGAATTTGTAGATGAAATTAAGAAATATGGAAGTCATTGGACTACATGATTCCAAATAACTTTCAACATTATTTCCCTCTTTCTCTCTTGTCTTTCTTCAACTCGCCCATCTATCTATGCGTTCCTAAAACATTTATTGACATATGAGTCACTAGAGTCACTGAAATGAGTGACACACTGACAGTCCTTTCATATGTGATGCTTATAATGTCGTAGGGAAGACCAACATATAGACATATAAACAAATCATGTTTAGGTTAATTCATATTTTTCTATCATAAAATGCTTCTGTACATGTTCTTAGATGTATCTTTTGTACTTTTTTTGATTGTTCCCTTAGGATAAGTTCCAGGATCAAAACGTATGTCCAACTTTACATCCTAAAACATTTTGCCAAATTGCTTGGCAAAATGGTTGTGTCAATAATTTTTTATGAGCACAAAATCATTCCCCCATATTCCTTTTTTTTTGCAGTTTTTGGCCGGGGCTGGGTTTGAACCAGCCACCTCCGGCATATGGGGCCAGCACCCTACTCCTTTGAGTCACAGGTGCCGCCATTCCCCCCTAGTCTTATGCGTACCACCATCAATCTGCTTAGTCTTCAGTAGTTTGGTACAAACTATTTATCTTTTGTTTTAAATTATGAGACACCATTAGCAAGATGAGCATGCTTTCATATGTTTAATAATCTTTTGCGCTTTTTGTGCCAATTGCTTGATCATATTCTTTGTCCATTTAAAATTGAGGGCCATGTGTTTTTCATATTGTTTTATAAATGTAGTTTATATATGAAGGATACCAAAAGGCTTTGTTTGAAATATGTAAATAAGCTTATTTTCTCAGTGAAGCAATTTTTGTAACTTCATTTATGATGATTTTGTTATGTGGCAATTTACATAATTTTTACAAAATTTCTGTTTTCCCTTACAGTTCTGTGGGCATAGTTAAAAAGGCCTTCTTGTTCAGTATATTATAAAAACATTCTCCTAGGTTTTTTCTAATTTAATACTTTGTTTGGATTTTCTATAAATATTTGATCCACACGGAGTTTATTTGGTGCAGTGTATAGTGTACGTATCTGACTTTATTGCTTTCTTAATTTTGTCTCAGCACCAATTGTAGAATAATCCATCTGTTTCTCATTGTTTTGTAGTGGAATCTGTATCATACTAAATTTCCACATTATACAGATGCCTATTTATGGTCTCCCTACTAAGTCCCATTGATCATTTGTCTCTTTGTATAGTACCAAATTGTTTCGATTACCATAGCTTTAGAGTACAGTTGAATGTTAGGCAGGAAATATCACCCACTTTCTCTTATCTTTTTATTTTAATTAACTGGGTCTACTCTCTAGATAAGCATTTTTCAATCTTTTCTATCTCACGGTGCACTAGAATCTGTAGTTAAACATCTATGGCACACTTAAATTATGTTGATCAAAGAAAGAGTAAAAAAAAAAAGAATATATTTACTTGTTTTGAAATTCTTTCAAAAATAAGTTAATTGGTGATCTTTAAATTTTTCATGGCACGCCTAAGATCCTCTGGTGGCCAACCAGTTGAAAGTCACTGTTCAAAAAGTAGCAATTTTAAATCTTAGCTGCTATTTGTTTCCATACTCCTAAACTTTTAAATTAATTGTAGATATTTATGGATTTTCTGACTCTGATGTGTATTTCTAACTCATTTACACTCTCCCTTATTGATGGTTTCCTTCTGCCTAGCTCACCTCACTACCATCACTATCACAACCAACATAACCACCACCTCCTCCACTGCATTCACCACCTCCAGCACCTCAAACACATTCACCACCTCCAGCATCAAAACCACCTCAACTGTCACAACCAACTCCACCTCCACCACTTCCACCATCTCGACCAGCCCCACTACCTCCATCACCTCCACCATCACCACCACCTCCACTACCTAGAACACCTCCAAAACCTCCGCCACCTCCATCACTCCCACCACCTCCACCAGCTTCACTACCTCAACCACCTCCATCATCACAAACACCTAGACCATCACAACCATTTTCATTACATCCACCAACTCCACCACTTCCACTACCTCCCCTACTTCAATCACCTCCAATACCACCACAACCTCCACTACCTCCACCAGCTCAATGATCACCAATACCTCCACCACCTCCACCACCTTCACCACAACTACTACCTCCACCACCTCCAACATCACAACCACCCCCACTACCTCCACCATCTCCACTACCTCTACCACCTCCACCACCTCTACCACCTCCACCAGCTCACCATCACTACCATCTCCATTACCTCCATCACTAAACACCACTTCCACCACCTCCACCATCACCACTACCTCAATAAATTCCACCACCTTCAGCATCACAAACCTCAACCATCACTACCACCTCCACTTCTACCACGACCTCCACCACCTCCACTATCTCCACCACAAACACTTCCACTACATCTACCATTTCCACCACCTCTACCATATCCACCACCTCCAACATCACTGCCCCCTCCACTATATCCACCACATCCCCAAACTTCACCACCTCCACCACCTCTTCCACCTTCATCATCACCACCACCTCCACTACCTCCATCACCTCCACCACCTCCGCTACCTCCACTACCTCCAACACCTTGACCATCTCCACCACCTCCATCACCAGTATCACAACCACCTCACCATCACAACCATCATCACCATCTCCACAACCTTCACCACTAAACAATACTACCACCACCTCCACCATCACGACCACCTGAACTACCTGCACCACCTCCAACATCACAACTTTTCAACCATCACATCCACTTACCCAACCCTCATCTCCTTCACCACCTCAACCACCTCCAAAGCCTCTACCATCTCCACCACCTCCAACATCACCACCACCTCCACTTCCTCCACCACTAAACACTACTGCCACCATCTCCACCATCACTGCAACCTTCACTGCCTCCACTATCTCAACTACATCAACTACCTTCCCTGTCTCCACCAACTACCCCACCTAGACCACCACCACCACCTCAACTATCACAATCTATTCCACTATATCCACCACCTCCCCCAACTTGACTACTTCCATCACCTCCATCAACTCCACTACCTCCACCACCTCTGCTACCTCCACTACCTCCATCACCTTCACTAAATCCATCACCTCCACCATGTCCACCACCTCAACTACCTCGATCACCTCCACCACCTCCAGTACTTCCACCACCTGCCCTACCTCCACCATCTCCACTATATCCATCACCTCTACCATGTCCACCACATCAGCTACCTCGATCACCTCTATGACCACCACTACCTCCACCACTTCCACTACCTAGACCACCTGGACCAAAACATATATCACCTACACCATCTGCAGTGTCACAATGACCTCGACAATGACAACCACCTTCACCACCTCCACCATCTCCACCACCATCATCACCTCCAGTACCTCCATCACATCAACCACCTCCACAAACTTCATCACCTCCACCATCACAACCACTTCAACTACCTCCTTCATCGCCACTACCTCTACGATATCCACAACCTCCCCTACCTCCAACACAACTGCCATCACCACCACCTCCACCAACTACATCACCTCTGTCACCTCCACAACTGCCACCACCTCAAATACCTCCACCACTTCCCCAAACTCCACCACTTCAACCACCTCCATAGCCTCCACCACCTCCACCACCTCCACCACATTTACTGCCTCCACTACCTCCACTACATCCAGCACCTCAATCACCTCCATCAACTCAACCACCTGCACCATCACAACCATGTAGACCATAACAACAACCCCACTACCTCCAAAACCTCCACCACCCGCACCACCTCCACAACCTCCACTATCTTGACCACCTCTCCCCCACCTCAAAACCTCCCTCACATCCACTATCTGCACCACTTCCAACATCACAAACACCTCCACAAACTCCATCACCTCCACTACCTCCACCACCTCCACCAGTTACACCATCACTACCACTTCCACAACCTCCACGACTAAACACCACTTCTACCACCTCCAATATCACCACCATCTCAATGACCTCCACCATCTTCAGCATCATGACCTCTCAACAATCACAACCACCTACACTACTTCCATCTCCTTCACCAACTCAACCACCTCCTGTGCATCCATCAACTCAACCATCACTACCACCTCCACCACCACCAATACCATCACCTCCACTTCCTCCACCACTTCCACTATCTCCACCACTATATACTACCTTGACTATCTCCATCATGATAACCAACTCACTACCTCGAACGCCTCTACCTCATCCACCACCTTCACTAACTCCACCATCTACATCACTTCTACCACCTCAACCACATCCACTACATCCACCGCCTTCCCCATTAACACCACCTCCATCACTGCCACTACCTCCACCAACTCCACCACCTCCAATACCTCAATCACTTCCAACATCACCACCACCTCACTACCTTGATCACATTCACCACCTCCACTAACAACATCAAATCCACCATCACCACCACCTCAACTACCTCCATAACTTCCACCACCTTTGCTGCCTCCACCACTTCCACTACCTAAACCTCCTTGATGACCTCCAACATAAGATCACCTACACCACCTACAGCATCACAACCACCTTCACTATGACAATTACCTCCACTACCTCTACTAACACCAACACCTCCACCATCGACAACACCACCCTTAACTCCATCACCTCTACTATCATCACCCCCCTTGTATACTTCCACCACCTTCACTATCTAGACCCTAAACCACCTGCATCACCTCCACCACCTCCAGCATCAAATCTCCTGGATCATGACAACCACCTCCAACACCTCCAACACTTCCACCACTGCAACCAATTCTGCCACCTCCACCACTTCCACTACCTCCATCACCTCCACCATCTCCACCACATTCAGCAACCTCCATCATCTCCAGCACCTCCATCACCACAACCATATCCACCGACTGCACCACCTCCACCATTACAACCACCTCACCTATCACTGTCACTTCCACAACCTCCCCATCAACACCTGTATTACCGGTAACACCTCCAAGATCACCACCACCTCCATTATCTCCACCACCTTCACCACCCCCACCACTGCACTATCTCCTCCACCTCCATCACATCCACCGCCTCCACTAACTCCACAACCTCCATCACCTCCACCACCTCCACCATTACACCATAACCACTACTTCCACAAACTTCAGCACTAAACACAACCTCCAGCATTGGAACCTCAACCATAACAACCTCCTCTTCCACCCCTTCACAATCTGTAACACCTTCTCCATGCCAAAGACATGCACTACCTCCAGCTCCACCATCTCTACCACCTCCACTCCCCCCACTAGCTGCAGTAAATCCATCACTTCCACCAATCTTCACAGTCAACTTCTCCACCTCCACTACTTCCACCATCTCTACCAACTCCATCACCTCGACCACCACCACCACCTCCACCAACTCCACTACCTCTACCACCTCAGCTATCACTGTCACCTCCACCACCTCCTGCATCATCGTCTCCACTACCTGCACCACGTCCATGATCGCCACCACCTCCATTACCTCCACTACCCCCACCATCTCTACCACGCCCACCATGTTCACTACCTCCGCCACATCCATCACTTCCATACCATCACTACCACCTCCACCAGCACCATTACCTCCTTCACTTCCACCACCTCCACCATCTCTACCACCACCACCATCACAACCACCTCCACCATCTCCACCACCTCCACCACTTCCACCACATCCACCACATCCACTACCTCCATCACCTCCAAGATCGCCACTACCTCCATTACATCCACCACCTCTACCACCTCCACCAACACAACCACCTCCACCACCTCCACTATCTCTACCACCTCACCTATCACTATCACTTCCACAACCTCTCTCATCACCACCTCCACTACCAGTACCACCTCCACAATCACCACCACCTCCAGTATCAAATCCACCTGGACCATTATAACCAACTCCGCCACCATCTTCACCAACTCCACCACCTCCACCTCCTCAACCATCACGACCACCTCCACCACCTATACTACCTCCAGCACCAAAACCATCTCTATCACCTCCACTATCACAATCACCTCCACTACCTCCACCGCCTCCACTACCTCAACAACCTCTACCACCTCCACTGCCTCCACCATCAAAACATCCTCCACCACCTCCACCACCTCTACTACCTCCATCACCTCCACCATCTCCACCACCTCCACTATCTCTACCACCTCACCTATCACTATCACTTCCACAACCTCCCCCATCACCATCTCCACTACCCGTGTGACCTCCATGATCACCACCATCTCCACTACCTCCACCACCCTCACCACCTTCTCTACCACCTCCACCTCCACCACCTCCACCACCTTTACCACCTCCACTACCTCCACCACCTCCACCACCTCCATCCACTACACCATCACCACCAGTTCCTCAAACTTTGCCACTAAACACCACTTCTACCACCTCCATCATTACCACCACCTCAACAACTTCCACCATCTGCAGCATCACCACCTCAACAACCTCCACCATATGCAGCATCATAACCTCTCAATGATCACAACCACCTACACCATCCCCATCACCTTCACCAACTCCACCACCTCCAGCGCCTCCACCAATTTACGCATCACTACCACCTCCACCACCACCATCACCATCATGTCTAATACTGCACCACCTCCACTATCTCCACCACTAAACACCACTTTGACCATGTCCATCATGACAACCATCTCCACTACCTCCACTGCCTCCACCACCTCCTTCACCTTCACTAACTCCACCAACTCCACTACCTCCAGCACCTCAATCACTTCCACTATCACCACCACCTTAACTACCTTGATCAAATCCAACACCTCCACTACCTCCACCACCTACACTACATAAAATCCACCATCACTATCACCTGACTACCTCCATCACCTCCACCAGCTTCGCTGCCCCCACCACTTCCACTACCTAAACCACCTCAACCACCTCCAACACAAATATCACCTATACCACCTACAGTATCACACCCCCTGGACTATAAAAACCACCTTCCCTACCTTTACTAACTCCAACACCTCCACTATCACAACCACCCCCACTAACTCCATCACCTTTACCATCATCATCTCCCTCCTATACCTCCACTACATTTGCTGTCTAGACCCTCCTCCACCTCATCACCTCCACCGCCTCCAGCATCAAATGCACCTTGGCCATCTCTGCCACCTCCAACACCTCTAAATCCTCGACCCCTCCACCCCTCCATCCTCTCCACTACCCACACCACCTCTACTACCTCCTTCACCTCCACCATCTCCACCAACTCTACCAGCTGCACCACCTCCAACAACACAACCACCTCCACCACCTTCATTACCTCTACCATCTGTACCACCTCTATCACCTCCACCATCTTCACCAACTCCACCACCTCCACCATGACTACCATCTTCACCACCTTCACCACCTCCGCCACCTCCACTACCTCCACCACCTCCACCAGCTACACCATCACCACCACTTCAACAACCTTCACCACTAAACACCATTTCAACCACCTCCACCTTCACCGCCACCTCAACAGCGTCCACCATCTCCAGCATCATAACCTCTCAACCATCAGAACTACCTACACCACCTCCATCTCCTTCACAATATCAACCACCTCCAGAGCCTCCACCAACTCAATATCACTACCACCTCCACCACCACAGTCATCTCCACCACCACCATCACCTCTACTTCCTCTACCACCTCCACCATCACCAACAACTCCACTATCTCCACCACTAAACACTACCTTGACCATCTCCATGATGATAACCACCTCCATTATCTCCAAAGCCTCTACCACATCCTCCACCTTCACTAACTCCACCATCTACACTACCTTTACCACCTCAGCCACATCCACTACATCCACCGCCTTCCCAAATTAAACCACGTCTACAAGCTCTATCACCTTCACTACCTCCACCATCTCCACCACCATCACCTCCACCACCTCCATCACTTTCACCACTGCCACCACCTCCACTATAACCACTACCTCCATAACTTCTGTAATCACTACCACCTCCTTACTTCTACAACCTCCACCACCTCCAGCACCTCCTATACCTCCACCACTTCCAGCAATCTATAAACTCTACTGCTTCCACCACCACCACCATCACCACCTTCAGCATCAGAACCCCTCAACCATAACAACCTCCTCCTCCACCACCTCCACGCATACACCATCCATACCACCTCCACCACCCCAACCACGTGCACTACCTCCACCATTTCCACCTTCCACCACCTCCACCACCTCTACTAACTCCACTAGCTGAACTAACTCCATCACCTACACCACCTCAACCACCTCCACTACTCGAGTGCTACAACCCCTCAATCTTCTCAACGAACTCCTCCACCTACACCACCTGTAGTACCTCCACCCCCTCCACTACATCCACTACATCCACCACCTCCATCACCTAGACCACAACCACCACTTCCACCATCACAACCACCTCCAGCACTCCCACACTACTCCCACAACCTCACCTATCACTGTCACCTACAGTGCCTCCTCCATCACCACCTCCACTACCTGCACCACTTCCACAATCACCACCACTTCCACCACCTCCACCACCTCCAGCATCAAATCCACCTGGACCATCACAACCAACTCCACCACCTCCAAACCTCCACTGTGACAACCACCTTCACCACCTGTACTACCTCAAGCACCTCCAACATTTCCACCACCTCTACCACTTCCACCACATCCTCCACCTCCAACACCTCCATCACCTCAAACTTCTCTACCACCCCCACCACATCCACCACTTCCACCATTGCAACTACCTCCATCACATCCACTACCTCCACCACCACAAGCACCTCCACCACCTCTATTACCTCACCTATCACTGTCACTTCCACAACCTCCCCCATTACCTCTTCCACTACAGGTACCACCTCCCCATTCACTGCCACCTCCATTACCTTCAACATCTTCACCACCCCCACCACCTGCACTACTACCACCACCTCCACTATATACACCACCTCCAACACCTCCATCACCTCCACCACCTCCAGCATCTCATCCTCCTGGACCATCACAACCAATTCCACCACATCCACCATCACCACAAATTCCACTACCTCCACCATCACAACCACCACCTCCATCACCTTCACCACCTCCACCATCACAACCACCTCCACCACTAATACTACCTCTAGCACCTAAACCATCTACACCACCTCTACCATCACAACAACCTCCACCATCTGCACAACCTCCATCACCTCCACCATCCCACTACATCCACCACCTCCAATACCTCAACTGCCTCCACCAGCTCAAACACCTTCAATACCTTCTCTGCATCAAGCACATAAACCATCTCCTGTATCTAAACCACCTCAATCATCACAACCACCTCTGCTACCTCTACCTCCTCCATTACCTCTACTAACTCTAATATCTCCACCATTACCTCCACTAACTCCACCTCCACCACTCCAACCACCTCCAGTAACTCCATAACCTCCCCCATCACCACCACCTCCAATACCTCCATCATCTCCACTACCTTGACCTTAGACCACATACACCACCTCCATCATCTCCAACACCTTTAGCATCAAAACCATCTTGACCATCACAACCACTTTGAACAGCCCACCACCTCCACCACCTCCACCACCTTCACCACCTCCATCACTCCACGACCTCGACCAACTCAAATACCTCCAGCACCTCCACTAAATACACCACCTCCACCACCTTCACGACCTCCATCAAATTCACTACCTTGATAACGTCCACCATGACCACCACCTCATCAACCTCCACCACCTCTTTCACCTCGACCATCTCCAACATCAAACCACCTCAACCATCACATCCACCTTCACAACCTCTACCACCTCCACCATATCGACCAGCTCCACCATCACCAGCACCTCAATGACCTCCCCATCTTCAGCATCATAAACTCTCAACCATCACAACCATCTCTACCATCTCCATCTCCTCTATCACCTCAAATACTTTCAACACCTCCACCACCTCCACCATCACTACCACCTCCACCATCACTACTACCTCCATCACCTCCACCATCACCACAATCTCTACTTCCTCCACCACCTCCACCCTCCTCCACCATCACCACCACCTCCACTAACTGCATCTCTTCTACCATAATCATCACTTCCACTACATCTACCACCTCCACTACTTCCACCACCTCCATTACCTGCCCTACCTGAATTACCATCATAACTCCAACATCACCACCACCTCTACTAATTCTGTCACCTCCACCATGACCACCACCTTTAATGCCTTCACCACCTCCACTACCTAGACCCTCCACCACCTCTACAACCTCCACTTCATCCACCACCTTCACCACCTCCATAACATTCCTCCATAACCTTCTCTACGTTCACCATCACAACCACCTCCACCAACTCCACCACCTCCACCTCCAATGACCTCCCCAGCGTTAGCATCATAAACCTTCCACCAACTCCACAACCTTCACTACACCCACTACCTTGATCACCTCATCTGCCCACGTTCAATGCCTCCACTGTCACTACCAACTACACCTTCACCACCTACACCACCACCTCCACTATATCCATCACTAAACACTACCTACACTACCTCCACCTTCCCAACCATCACCACCACCTCAACCACCTCCACCATCTCCACCACATCTGCCTCTTCCACAATCACAACCCCCTTCACTACCTCCACCACCTCCCCTATCTCCACTACTTCCACCATCCCAACCATCACCACCTCAACCACCTCCACCATCTCTACCACATCTGCCTCCTCCACATTCACAACCCCCTTCACTACCTCCACCATCTCCACTATCTCCACCACCTCCACCACCTTGACCAACTCCATCACCTCTACTACCTTTCCCTCCTCCACCACCCCCACTATCTCCACCATCACAAACACCTCCACTATCTCCACCACCTCCAGCGCATCCACCACTTCTACTACTTCCACCATCTACCCCACCTCCACTACCCCCTCATATCCACCCCCTCCACTACATCCACCACCTCACTGAATTCAACCACTTCCACCACCTCTAACACCTCCATAACTCCTCTTTCTCTGTCACCTCTACCACCTCCACCACTTCTACTCCATCCACCACCTCTACCACCTCCACTCCCTCCACCACCTCCACCATCACAACCCCCTCCACCACCTCCAGTACCTCACCACCTCCCTTGTTGCTATCACCTCCACCACTTCCCCCATCACCACTTCCACTACCGCCACCATCTCCACCAGCACTACCACCTTCACCACCTCCATCTGCACTACTTCTTCCACCTCTACCACTTCCACTCCCTCCTCTAGCTCTATTAACTGCATCACTTCCACAACCTTGACCCCCTTCACTATTCCAACATTCCAACCCCTCAACCATCACAACCACCTCTACCACCTCCACTACCTCCACCATCTCCTCTGTCACTACCACCTCCACCACCTTTCCCATCACTACCTCCACCACCTCTACCATCACCACTTCCACTACCTCAACCACCTCCACCATCACTACCTCCATAACCATAGGCTCAATTTGATCATATCTTCTTGTTGAGTTGTGTGCCTACTCCATATTCTCCTTTGTATGACCATGTAAATATCCCTAACTGGAGAGCTAACGACATTCTATAATTAAATGTCACTCATTATATAGCTTTTTGTTTTGTTTACAATTAAAACCCTTTTTTTCATTTGCTTAGTTTTTTTTAAATCCAAGATTTACGCATTATTCAACACTGTAAAATGCCATTCACTATAATGTTCAACATCTTCATCCTATCAGAATTTTTTGCTATTTTTCTGGAGAATTTTTTTCCTATAGCAGGGATTGGCAAACTTTCTGAAAAGCGCTAGGCAGTAAATACTGTAGGCTTCGTGGGCACTTACAGTCTCTGTAACATATTCTTGGTTTTTTATTATTTTTTTACAACCCTTTTGCTCAGCATGTTTTCAGATTCATTCATTGCTTGAACCAACTGTTTATTCATTTTTAGTGCTGAGTAACATTACATACTATGGATATACCACTATTTCTGCCTTTTAATTATATTTCCTGCCAGATTTCTATGACTTTATCATTCAACATTTAAATTTAAAAAAAAATTCACCTCTCAATAGTTTAAATTTCCATCAAGAAATAAGATTTTTTTATTGCTGTTTGTTTCTTATCGCTTCCTTTATTTTTAATAGATGTAGTATTTTTCTTTACTAAGAATACCATCTTTCCTTCTTGTTCTTTGTGTTTATTGGACTCTCCGTCAAGCTGGGGCTTTGTTTAAGTGTCTAGTAATCCTTGGCTACCTTGTCATTCTTGAGTGAAGCGCTAAACAGGCTTTGTGTGCCTGCACAAGTGGAATTTATAGACTGAGGGTTTCACTAGAGGGTGATACTGTGTCTTCCCTATTATATGGTGTAGGACTCGTATGGGTGTCTAACTTTTTTTTTTCTGCACATTGGGAGAATAAAAGTTGCCTTGGGCCACACATTAAATACACAAACACTAATGAAAGCTGATTAGCAAAAAACGAAACAATTAAAAAACTGTCCATGCATACTTTTCATGATATCCGACAACACAGATAAGTAAAAATAGTCCTAAAAAAATCAGCATGTAGCCTGCGAGCTGTAGGTTGGACACTCCTCACATAGGTGTTCCTTGTTTTACAAAGAATGACCCTTCCTTCCCATTCTCCCACCACTCGGAATGTGTGTCATGAAGGGCAAAGTTGGGGGTAATAAATCTGTCCTGATCTGAGTCAAAGTGATACTGGATCAGAAGGGGCTTTTCATTCTGGACCTGAGTGGGGAGGCAGCTGCAGGGCTCAATCTGTGCCTCACCCATCTGTTTGTAATTTAGCACTTTCCGACCCTCCTCAGTGCCTGGTGAAATCAACTTAGAAGACTAATTCCTAGGAAAGGAACCTCTGGTGTTCTGTGGGACAGGGCAGGACTAGTCCCTGAACTGCCATGGTGGGGTTGGGGTGGGTCATACAGGAATCTCATTGCTTCTTATATCAGGTTCTGAGAAAAAGTCCTCCTATTTTCAGCCACACCCTCACTTCAACCTCCCAAGGGACTTGGTTTCTCCTATTCCCCAGCCTTCCCTGTGCTTTTGGGCAGAAGGCTGGCTCTTTCTGTCCCAGTGTTCCCCATCAGACACTCAGATTTGATTTCTTCTCTGTCAAAGAAGCCGTCCTTCCCGCTGCCCCCCACGTGCTTACATTCCAGTCTTGTGTTTCAGAAGCTTTCTCATTTTATCTGAGGTGAATTTTGTGTGTGTTTCTTGTTCTACTTGTTTTGGGGTGATTTTTTTCAAGAGGAAAATGAGATAGAGACCTCTTCATTTCACCTTAAATTAGTAGGTACCCATTAATCTGAAAATGGAATTTTTATCTCATTGTTACTCTGTTATTATTATTGACAGAACAACAGTTTATTAGAGAATAGGAAAGTTTCCAATACAATGGAAGGGCTCCAGAAGGGGTTGCCCTTTTTTTTTCTTACTGTTGTTATTTTAGATAAAATTTTAAATCAGCTGGAAAGTTTCTCCTTTCCTTCCCTATCCAAAATCCATTGGGATTTTTAAAAAGTTAGATTTTAGATTTACAGAAAAATTCTGAAGCTGTTACAGAGAGTTCCCATACATTCTGTACCCACTTTCCCTACTATGAACACCTTACATTAGTATGGTTCATTTGTTACAGTTAATAAATCAATACTTCTACGTAATTATTAACTGAAGTCTATCTGGATATTTGGGTTTCCTTGGATTTTACCAGACATTCTTTTTCTGTTCAAGGATCCCATCCAGGATACCATATCCCATTTTGTAGTCTCTTTGCACAAGTCTTGGCTGTGACAGTTTCTCAGATTTTCCTTGTTTTGATGCCCTTGACAGTTGGAGGAGCACTAGCCAAGTGGAAGGCATCTTTCTCTGTGGTAGTTCATCTGATGTTTTTCTCATCGTTATTCTAGGGTTATGGGTTTTGGAGAGGAAACCATTGGGATTTTGATGGGAATGTCATTAAATTTATAGGATAATTTGGGGAGAATTGACATTCCCACAATATTGAGTTTTCCTTCAGGGACCTGGCACATTTCTCCACTGTATTTAAATCTTCTTTTATGATCCTCAGTGAAGTTTTACAGTTTGTTTTTTATAAACCTAACATATTTCTCGTTAGGTTTATTTCTGGGTATTTGATAGCTTTCGCTGCTATTGTGAGTAGGATCGTTTTCAATTAGATTTATTTTCTAACTTGTCCTTGCTGTTATATTGGAAAGCTATTGATTTTTATAAATTTATGTTCTAACCAGCGATCTCACTAAATTCACATATTGTTTCCATTAGTTCTAAGTTGAATCTCTTTAACTATTTTGAGAGACTAGAGTATCTCATGCAAATAATTATGTTGCCTCTTCTTTTTAAATATTTATGAATGTTAATTTTCTTATATTACTGTATTAGTTTAAAGCTGCAAAACAATGATGGATAGGAGTAGAGACAGCAGGCATTCTTGTTTGTTAAGTCAGCTTTTCTGATTTTCATGACGTTTGCTTTAGGCTTTTGATATTCTTATTACATTTAGAAATGTCCTTCTATTCCTACTTTAGTAGGGGATTATATATATCAAGAAATAAAATCGGATTTTTTTGTAGAGATGTGATCTCATTATGTTGCCCAGGCTGGCCTTGAACTCCTGAGCTCAAGTGACCCTCCCACCTCAGCTTCCTGAGTAGCTACCACTACAGGTGTATGCCACCACACCCAGCTAAAATTGAATTTTTTTAAAAAAAGATCCAGTGCCGTAGTAAAATATTGGATTTTTATCAATGCCTATTTGGTGTCTGTCAACATCAGTGCCTACCTTTGCACATTCACCTCTGGATTGCAGTGATTGTTGCTCTGCCATAATTTGCCAACATGCAATGTGTTATAGGCTTGGATAATCACTAAGCCACCTTTGAATTTTTTTGAATCTTTAAATCACCTAGAATAAACTACATTAAAGTTAATTTTTCCTTTAATATACTGCTGCCTTCAAATTGCTATTGTAGGGCAGCGCTCATAGCTCAGTGAATAGGGTGCCGGCCACATACACTGAGGCTGCCGGGTTCAAACCCAGCCCGGGCCTGCTCAACAAAAACGACAACTGCAACAAAAAAATAGCTGGGCGTTGTGGTGGGTGCCTGTCGTCCCAGCTACTTGGGAGGCTGAGGCAAGAGAATCACTTAAGCCCAAGAGTTGGAGGTTGCTGTGAGCTGTGATGCCACAGCACTCTACCCAGGGTGACATAGTGAGACTCTGTCTCAAAAAAACCAAAACCAAAACCAAATTGCTATTGTAAATTTGTGTGAGAGTGGGCTTTGTTAGTTTCGGACTCAAGGTTATGTCAATTTCCAGAAGTTTTTGTTTCCAATTGCTTCTTTTTGCCGGGGGTGGTGGTGGGTGTAACAGCCTAGGATTATTTTGTCAGTGCAGTATGCTTATTAATCTCACGGAACATAACAATAAAACGATTTGAAGTTTCCTTCTGTTTCTTGCGTTAACTCTACTTCAGCATGGGCTATCTGGTCTGATTGTTCAGTTCAGGCTACTGATTATCCCTTCCTTTCCAGAGAATTTGCATTGTTATCTCCCATTTCTAATCAGAGGGCGAGACCCCTTGCCACCGGAAGCTGGTGTGAGCTTCCCCTGCACTTATATAGGTGGCTCATTGTTTGATTTCTTCTCGTGTGCCTTGCCCTCTAGATAGCGATGTAACAAGTCTTAGGCGAGCTTTACCCCAGCTTCAGAGGATAAAGGCTAGCTGAGAAGTTTCCCTTCAAGGTGCCTGTACCGGTAAGCAGATTGGCATTTGGCGACCCATCTTAAATAGCGCTGGTGGGTATAGGGGTGCTCAGGTGGCAAAGATCCATTTGGCTTAACATACTGTCTGCAGCAAATGAGACCTAAGAGTTGGAGTGTGTGCTGAGGCCAGATGCTTTGTTTGGAGGATCTAAAATGGCCAGTTCTTGAGTTAACTCCTCATTAACTGTATTTCTGGGATCAGCTTTGCGTTCTTAGGGGACCTGTGTCTGGTCAGTACTATTGTTAGTGCTAGAGACACCAGTAGGAAAAGGGTAACAGTTACCAAAGGAGGACATTTCACGTAAATGCTGAGCTCCATTGGTCAGTCTCAGAAACTCAACTAACAGAAGTTTGAGCAAATAATAATACTAACAACAACAGCACATAATATAGGTTTTGGGGATGGCTGTATCTAGGTGTTAAAACAATGCCATCAGGAATACGTCTTTATCCATATTCTCACCCATGAAGAAAGAGAGAAGTTGGCTGGGTACCGATAGCTCATTGGTTAGGGTGCCGGCCACAGGCACCAGGGCTGGTGGGTCCGAACCTGGCCTGAGCCTTTTTAAACAACAACAACAAGAAAAAGAGAGAGACAGAAGTTATGGCCGGAAAGTTATGAGAACCAAGGAACCAAGAGAACAGAACACTTAGTTAGAGGGAGTGGGCAATAGGGCTAAATGCAACAGGAAAGTCCAGTAAGGTAATAACTTAAAGATGCCTTGAGATTGGGTGATAAGAGGTTATGGGTGTCCTTAGCAATAGAAGTTTTAGTGATATGCCAGGGAGGATAGCAGATTGGAATGAACTGAGGAGAAAGTGGGAAGTGAGGAATTAGATACAGGAAGCATAGATTATCTTTTTAGAGCTATTTGCATGGGAAATGGTAGAAAGAGAAGGCAGTGTTAAAGCTTTTCATTGTTTAAAGGATGGGTGAACATTAGACATCCTTCCAGCCCCTGGGAATAGATAGCACTCACAGAGAAGGCAAGGTTAATGGCAGAGAGGTGTCGCCAGCAAGAGAGAGAACTTTCACTCTAATTTCTGAGTGGGGTGAGGGTGGGGTGACATATTCTTAGGCTGTTGCTCCTCCTGCAAGATGGCTGAGCCTTCAGTATTTACCTGGCCCTCGCCCAGCCTTTTCTGCCTCTGGGCTGGCTTCAGGAATTGGAAAGATGTATTCAACAGGGGATTTCTGAAGGGCCCCATTGCTGTATTTAGGTGCTTTGCTCTAGTTAGCTAGATGACCTTGAGTAAGCTGCTTGTCTTCAGTAAGAAGTTGGCCTCAGTGTTCTTAGAGGTCCCTTCCATCTGGCATCTCTTTCAAGTTAGGCTCTGAGTAGCCCCGGGGCAGATCAGGAGAGGCTGTGGGAATGGGAATGAAAGGAAATGACTGTGGCTTCATTAACATCCCTGTATCTCTTAGGAACACATCTTTTTAATTTGCAAAGTGCCCTTTTTATTATTAAATTATTGTTTTTAAAATAACAGTAAGAATTTTTTCAATATAAACATAATAGGTATTCAATGGAGAAAACCAAGAGCAGAGTACTAAAACCAACCTTAGTTTTACCATCTACAGGGAAGGTTTATGCCAAGTTCAGAGCTTGGTTTATGCCTTTTGGTGTGTATGTGATGGACAGACACCTGGCTTGCCTGTTCAGTGCTAGCCTTTCTCAGGAAAGCCTTGGTTTTGTAGAAGTGGTCAACCTCCTTGTGGCCATGCTCTCAGAGAAAGTGACTCTCTCCACAGCACAGCTCTAGGAAATCCAGTCATGACTGGTAATGACAGGGGTTCCATTTTCTACTTCTATGATTGCTTTAGGCAAGGACATGTGACACGGTTCTGGAGAGATGTGGGGACTACTTTAAGGAAATGCTTCCCTTGCTCTTGGAGATCTAGAGAAGATGGTCCTCTTTCTGTTGCTCGACTTGGCTCGAGGAGGGCCAGATTCAGGGGATGGCCGTAGCTATTCAGTATAAGCAAGGAAGGACTAGGCTGAAAATAAAAACCAACATCAAGGAAAGAATCTAGATCCTGTATAATACAGTACAAACTGAGCAACTTAATTAGTCCACTCTGGAACTGGCCTATCTTTAGACTCCTGTGATTTGAGATAATAACCTGCCCTTATTGTTGGATCCGCTTTTAGGCAGATGTTTTGTTATTTGCAGCTAAAAGCATTCTACCTGTTGCAAATGGGGTCATATTGCATATGTTACTGGGGCATGCTCTTTCACTTCACAATACACCAGGATCATTTTCCCAAGTCATTAACTTTTTTCCTGTAATAGGATTTTTAATAGCTGCTTTGTTTTCTACACATTGTGAGACATTTAGGTATTGCCAGTTTTTGCCTTTATAGATAATGATGTGATGACATCCTTGTGTATTAACCTTTGCATATTTGTCTGACTCGTGGGCTGAAATTATTGTGTAAATAGTATACATATTAAGGGCTTTCCTTAAATCAACCACCAAAACTTTGCACTGATTTATAATGATGCCGGCAGTGTAGAAGTATGTTCATTTCCCTTGCACTGTCACGAACTTTGCTCAAGGAGTAGGGCGCCGGTCCCATATGCCGGAGGTGGCAGGTTCAAAACCAGCCCCGGCCAAAAAAAAAAAAAAAAAACAAGCATACAAAAAATTATACAAGTCATGTTTAATTATCACCAACTAAAAACTCCTATATAATCAACACCCAAATCAAGAAACAGAACATTTTAAGTCCCAGAAGGAACTTTTCCCCCTCTATTCAGCCATTATCCTCCCAAGTAACCACCCCTCAGAGTTCTGTCACCACCAGTGAGTTTTACCAATTCTTGAACTTCATATAAATGTAATTGTACAGTATGGAGACTTTTACATCTCTTTCTTCTGCTCATCATCATATCTGGGTGATGCATCCGTGCTGTTGAGAACAATAGGAATTTGTTCCTTACGTGGTTACATAATATCCTGTCATACGAATATACCGATGGTCAATTTTACTGGTGATAGACATTTGAATTGAGTCTAATTCTTGGCAATTTTGAACAATGCTGCTGTAAACATTCTGTACATGGGTTTCTTTTTGCTTTTGTGCTTTTTTTATTAAATCATAAGCACATAGATCATGTATACATTAATGAATTTATGGAGTACAATGTGCTGAGTTCATATACAATGTGGAATGCTTACATCACACTAGTTAATATGTCCCTCACCTCATTTACTAATTATTGTGTTAAGACATTTAACATGTGCATATTAGAACGACCATTCTACCAATTAGTAAAAACCATGTTCAGTAGTTGTATCAAGTTACACTCCCAAAAACAATATAGGAGAGAGTTCCAGGCGTTCCATGTTCTTGATAATGCTTAGTATACACAGTCTTTTAAATTTTACTCATTTTTGGAGTAAAAATGAGTCAAGTGATGTTCCTTGTGGTTTTAGTTGGCTTTTTCTAAAAAGGGATGATGTTGAGCACCTTTTCATGTGTGTATCGGCCATTTGAATGTTCCTTCTTGTGAAGTGCTTAAGTTTTTTGCCCAGTGTTTAATTGGGCTGTTCATTTCATTGATTTATCAAATATATTTATTGCCAATATCTTTTCCCAGTTTATGGCTTGCTTTTCACTCTCCTGATTTAATGCACAGAAGTTCTTAGGTCTATTTTATGGTTAGTGGTTTTGGTGTTCTAACGACTTTTTGCCTTGCCCACAGTCATAAATAAAGATATTATTCTATGTTTTTTCCTATTCATTCATTATTTTGTTCTTCATGTTTAGATCTATAGTACATTGCAAATTAATTTTGTATATGCTGTGAGGTAGGATCAAGTCCATTTTTTTCCCATATGGATATTCAATTGATCCTAGAACATTAGAAAATGCATTTAAAAGGCATTTCTGTAATCACTACACTGCAATGGAACCATTTGCCAAAAATCAATTGCCCAGGTAAGTGTGGGTTTATTGTTGGACTCCATCCTACTACAGTTTTCTATTTGTCTATATTTGCACCGAACACACATTCTCTTTCACTTTAGATTTATATTAACTTCATATGTAGTGGTGTGAGTCCTCCAAGTTTGTTCTTTTTGGGATTGTTTTGGCTATTCTTGTTTCTCTGCGTTGCTGTGTATGTTTTAGAATCAGTTCTTCATTTACTTCTGGCATTTTAATTGAGATGATATGAAATCTATAGATTAGTTTGAAGAGAGATTGATATTTGGAGAGAAACAGTCTTCCAGTAACTAAACATGAAATGTCAGTCCACTTATTGAGGTCTTATTTCATTTCTCTAAGCAATGTCTTATAGATTTCAGTGTGCAGATCTTGAAATTTTCATTACATACTTTTTTATGCATTGGATTTTTAAAATTTAGTTTCAAATGATGCTTTATAAAGTTCTATTTCCAATGTGTTTTATTAGTATGCAGAAATGCAATTGATTTTTGAAAAGTCACCTTGTTTAAACAAACTTTCCAAAATTTGCTTATTAATTCAGAAAGTTTGTTAATAGTTCCTTTGGAATATTCTGCATATACCACCATGTCATGTGTGAAGAAATGATAGTTTTACATTTTCCTTTCAAATCTTACACTTTTCAATTTTTTTTTCTTGCACTATGGCAGTGGCTAGGATCTTCAGTACAATGCTGCATAGGAGTGATGACAGTAGCTTTGTTTTTTTCCTAACCTCAGAGGGAAAGCATTCACTAGTTCATTATCAAAAGATGTCAGCTAAGGTTTTGTAGATGCCTTTTGTTAGATTAAGAAAATTCCTTTCTATTTCTATTTTCTGGCAGTTTATTATGACAAAGTTTAAAAAATACTGAACTTTGTCAAATAATGTTTCTATAGCTATTGAGATGATTATATAATTTTTCTCCTTTATTCTGTTAATGTGAAGAATTACATTGGAATAAATGTTAAAGTAACTGTGTTCTTGAGGCTGCGCATGGTGGCTCACGCCTGTAATACTAGCACTCCGGGAGGCCAAGGCTGAGTGAGGTTGAGGTCAGAGGATTGCTTGAACTCAGGAATCAAGATCAGCCTTAGTAAGAGGGAGAGCCTGTCTCTACTAAAAATAGAAAACATTAGCTGGGCACGGCAGCATGAATCTATAGTCTCAGAGCCCAGGAGTTTGAAGTTATAGTGAACTAGGATGATGCCAGTGTACTTTACCTGGTGCAACAGAGTAATACTCTGTTTCCAAAAAAAGTATTAAATAACTGCATTCTCCTAATAAACACTACTTGATAATGATATATCCTTTTTATATGTCACTAGATTTGATTTGCTTTATTTAGGATTTCTCCCTTTATGGTTATGAGAGATACTGGCCTATAATTTTCCCCCTTCCTTTCTTATAAAATATAATAATAAAAATATCAGATTTTTAAATTTCTTCTCATATGGTAAATTGTGTTTTTAGAGAATTTGTTCCTTTAATGTAAGTTGTCAAATTGATGGAAATAAAGTTGTTCTTACTATCACTGTATCTTTACAATGTCTCCAGGACCTGTAATGATGGCTCCTTTCTCTCTCTCTCTCTTCCCCACTCCAATCCCTCCTTTCCTAAGGGTTTATACATTATACTTACTTCTTCAAAGACCTAAATTACATCTTGTGTACTGGGTTTTTCCCTCCCTATTTGATTTCAGCTTTCATCTTTACTATATCTTGTCTTCCTTCTTTGGGTTTCATTTGCTGTTGTTTATCTAAGTTCCCAAAATGGAAGCTTAGAATTGTCCACATGTCTTTTTCTCTAAGAATTGTATTTAAGGCTTTGAACGTTTCTCTAACCACTACTTTCAGATGAGTCTCACAGCTTTCATTAGTCTTCAATTCAAAATATTTTCTAATTGTTATTGTGATTTTTTCCTTTGGCCCACGAACTACTTGGCTATGTGTTGCTTCATTTACAAACATTGAGAGACTTTCTAGTTACCTTTTTGTGTAGATTTCTAATTAATTCCACTTCAGTTGGAGAGCTTATTCTGCATAATTGCAGTCCTTTGAAATTTTTGTTAATTGCTTTATGGCTCATCACATAGTTTATTGTGGTAAATGTTCCACAAGCAGTTCAAAAGAATATTCATTCTGCAGTTACTCAATATGAGGTTTGTATGTTTACTAGGTGAAATTGGTTAATCATGTCATTTAAATATCAATATTTCATTGTTTTTTTTGTTTACTTGCTCATTTGATTATTTACTGAGAGACATGTATTAACATCTATAACTCTGATTTTAAATTTGTCCACTTCTTTTTTAAAAATTTGGTTATTTTTGCTTCTTGTATTGGAAGCTGTGAAATGGAGAGCATACAAATTTTGGAATATTACTTCTTTATTTTTGCATTTCGTAATACTTTCCATTCCTCAGGTGCAATGGCTCACCCCTTTAATCCTAGCACTCTGAGAGGCCAAGGTGAGAGGATTGATTGAGCTCAGGAGTTCAAGACCAGCCTGAGCAAGAGTGAGACCCTGTCCCTACTAAAAATAGAAAAATTAGCTGGGCCCTGTAGCCAGCACCGGTAGCCCCAGCTACTCTGGAGGCTGAGGCAAGAGGATCACTTAAGCTCAACAGTCTGAGGTTGCTGTGAGCTAGGATGATGCCACAGCACTCTAGCCTGGGCAACAGAGTGAGACACTGTCTCAAAAAAAAAAAATAAGAGTAAATAAATAAAAATAATACTTTTAATCTGTTTTATCAGATAGCAATACAATCACACAAGCTTTTTATTGGTAGTTGCAAGCATTATCTCTCTTCATTCTTTTACTTTCAACTTGTGTCCTCATACGTCATGTATCTCTCTTATAAATAATGAATCTGATGATTTTAATGTTTAAAATTGGGCTATTTATTCATTTATAATTAATACAATTGCTGATTTAGTTAGGTTTAATACCACCATCTTGTGATTTGATTTTTATTGGAACCATGTATTCTTGGTTCATAAATTCCTCCTTTCCTGCCTTTCTTAATTTATCAATAATTTTTATACCTTTTAGCTTAGGTTAGCTTCTTAATTTTATGTTCTTTTTTTTGGTGGATCTAAACTGCATCCCTGGCTTGGCGCCTGTAGCTCAGTGGCTAGGGCGTCAGCCACATACACTGGAACTGGCAGGTTTGAATCCTAACCAGGCCTGCTAAACAACAATGATGACTAAAACCAAAATATAGCTGGGGCGGCACCCATAGCTCAGTGGGTAGGACACTGGCCACATACACTGAGGCTGGTGGGTTTGAACCCGGCCAGGGCCAGCTAAAACAACAATGACAACTGCAACAAAAAAATAGCCGGGCATTGTGGCGGGCACCTGTAGTCCCAGCTACTTGGGAGGCTGAGGGAAGAGAATCTCTTAAGCCCAAGAGTTTGAGGTTGCTGTGAGCTGAGATGCCACGGCACTCTACCAAGGGTGACATAGTGAAACTCTGTCTCAAAAAAATAAAATAATAAATATAAACTGCATCCCTGAATTATTTTAGTCTATCTTAAGGTCATATTTTTTACTCTTGAACAGTGCAAGAACTTGATAAGAGTTTAACTCAATTGTATATACTCTGGTTCTTTGTGCTATTATCACCATAGTGCTATATTTGTACTCATACATATGAGCTAAGATACATTACCATTATTGGTGGTTTAAGTAATCAATGTTGTTTTATACTTACCTACATATTTGCCCTCTTAGTGCTATTCACTCCTTCATGCAGTTAGCTCTTCTCTCTGGGTCATTTCCTACCACACTGAAATGAATGAAAGGGTGAATTCCCTTCTGAATTCCCTTCCCTCCCCTTCTTTTTCTTTGTCTTTTTTGATACCACTCTATTGCCCCAGCTAGAGTGCCATGTGTCATAGCTCACAGCAACCTCAAACTCCTGGGCTCAAGCAATCTTCTTGCCTCTGCCTGCAGAGTAGCTGGGACTACAGGCATGTGCCACCACCGTGGCTCGTTTTTTTCTATTTTTAGTAGATACAGGGGTCTCCCTGTTGCTAAGGCTGGTCTTGAACTCTTGAGCTCAAGCAATCCATCCGCCTCAGCCTCCCGGAGTGCTAGGATGACAGGCATGAGCCACTGTGACTGGTCCCCTTTTGATTTCTTATGACACTTGTCTTCTGGTGACGATTTTGGGTATTTTTCTTTTTTTAAACAAAAGTATGTTTATTTCACCCTGACATTTCAAGGCCATTTTTGGTGTGTATAGAATTCTAAGCTGGCAGTTTTCTTTTCTTGCTTCTGTAGTTTCTGGTGGAAGTCAGTGGTCAGTCTTACTGTTACCTCCTTTTAAGGTAATGGTTCCTTTTTCCTCTGGCTGCTTTTTATGGTTTCCCCTTGTCTTGGCGTTGAGCAGTTTATTATGAGCCTGCAAGTAGTTCACCTTCTATTTATCCTGCTTGAGTTTTGCTGTGCTTTATAAAACCGAATCTGTGGTGTTTGGAAAATTCCTGGGCATCTCTTATTTAAATGTCGTTTGTGCCTCATTCTCTCTCCTTTCTTTCTGGCACTCCAATTACATGTATGTGAGAACTTTTGTTTTTGCTTTGCATGTGTTTATGCTCTATTCTGCCACACACCCCCCCCTCATATTTTTGTGTGCTTCAGTGTGTACTTCTTTTTAATTTTGGCTGCGTCCCCTCTGTTGTCCCAGGTAAAGTATAGTGGCACAATCACTGCAACCTCAAATTCCTGGGTTCAAGTGATCCTCTTTGCTTCAGCCTCCAGAGTAGCTGGGACTACAGGCACCTGCCACCATATCCATTTTTTTTCTGTTGTTAGAAGAGACAGGGTAAGGGTCTTGCTTTTGCTCAGGCTGGTCTCCAAATCATGAGCTCAAATGATCTTCCCACCTTGGCCTCAGCCTGTAAGAGTGCTAAGATTACAGGTGTGAGCCACCATGCCAGGCCTATTTTATATATTTTCTATTGAGTTCATTTAGGTATACTATCCTATCATGCATTGTGTTCATGCTGCGAAATCTATCCAAGTTCTTAAATTCTGATTTTTTTTTCAATTTTAGAATAGCCATTGGATTAAAAAAAAAAAAAGATTTTAGGCTGGGCATGGTGGCTCATGCCTGTCTGTAATCCTAGTACTCTGAGAAGCTGACATAGATGGATTACCTGAGCTCACAGGTTTGAGACCAGCCTGAGCAAGTACGAGATCCCATCTCTAAAAAATAGCCAGGCATTGTGGCAGGTGCCTGTAGTCCCAGCTGCTTGGGAGGCTGAGGCAAGAGAATCACTTGAGCCCAGGAGTTTGAGGTTGCTGTGAGCTAAGACACCACAGCACTCCACTGAGGGCAACAAAGTAAGACTCTGTCTCAAAAAGAAAAGTTTTTAATAAAGATTTTAATGGTTTTTAGTGAGTCTTCATCTTTTTATCCATTCTGGGCATCTTTCCCTCCATTTATTTTCACATATTAATTATACTTGTTTCCATGTCCTTGGTGCTAACTCCAATATCTGGATTGTCAGTGGGTCTACCGTGTTTTGTTCACATTTTCCCACTTCCTTGTCTACTAAACACTTCCTTGTTTTTAATTGTCAGTAACAGACACTGTGTATAAAAAGACCATATAGGCTAGAGATTATATCTTTCATTAAGAAAGGCTTCCTGGGCAGCGCCTGTAGCTCAAGGAGTAGGGTGCCAGTCCCATATGCCGGAGGTGGCAGGTTCAAACCTAGCCCCGGCCAAAAAACAAAACAAAACAAAACAAAAAAAAAAAGAAGGGCTTCCTCTGTTTTACTGCTATAAAAATAGGGTTAGTTATGGTGCATCTTACAAGGATACATGTGAAACTTACTAAATGTAGAATATAAATGTTTTAACACAACAACTAAGAAAAAGCCAGAAAGGCTATGTTAACCAGTGTGAGGAAAATATTTCCAATTGTATATAAAACCAGCACATGGTACCCCCGATTGCATTAATGTACACAGCTATGATTTAATTTTTAAAAAAATAGGGTAAGGGGTGATAATCGGAAGCTGAGCCTTGCAGTGGCCACATCAGTTTAATGAGACTCGGCCCACCACTGATTCCTGCCTGTTCCTCTGCTATGGCATTTCTGATTGAGAATGCGAAAGTTCTCTGTCTCCTCAGCCTTGAGAATCTGTCCTTGGAAGGCTTTGACCTTAGCTCTTTTATCTCCCAACTCACACAAGTTCAAACTTTGATAAATGTCTTGAGAAAGAAACTAGTGTATGATTCTTTTGAGTTCCCTTGTCTAGTGTGATTTGGTCTTCTAACCACCTTAGCAGGCATTTCCCATTTATCTTTATAGCTTAGTAGCTTTGTTGTCCCAGAATACAAAAAAATCTTCCATGGGAGAATATTGGCTTTTTGTTTGGATCTCTTTTAGGTTATAAACCATCATACCAGATGCAGGCAACCACCAAAGAGATTATGATTTCTCTTTCCTTCAGTAGAGTCCCTCTGCCTGCACCAAATCAGACTCTCAGCCCATGCCCCAAACTGACAGATATAATCCTGTGCTAACTCTGACAGCTTTTCTTCTTCCTTACCAATTTTCATGCATTTTTCCCTCCTCTTCCCTTCCTGTGCTTACTAGACCTGTCAGTCCAATGTTACCTAGAAATTACAAGAGTGGGTATTCATGCTGATTTTGGAGGAATAACATTTGGTCATTCATTCTTACACCAGTATGAAATGAACTAAAGGTATTTTATATGCGCATAGATGTCATTTACCACGTGGAGGACGTTCTCATCCACTACTAATTTAATGAATTTTTTTCATAAATGGGTGTTGAATTCTGTCAGGTTTTTTTTTTTCTGCATCTGTTGAGATGATCTTATGGTTTTACTTCTTCTATTAGAAGACAAATTAAAACAAACTCACATTCCTGGAAAGAAACTCACTTGATCATGATATATCAATGTTTTGATGAGGCCTGACAATTATGTTTACGAATTCGTCCTTTAAAAAGTGCTACATAACTCATTGCTGAATATCACTCTGGTCACCTTTGAAATCTCCCTTTGGGAAGATATGTACTGGTGCTGGTGCTTAGTCCACACTTCAAAGCAATGTTGGAATTCTTTTTCTGGAATGTCCATCAGAGCTGTATACTTGATGTCCTGACTATCATCGAAATGTTTTCCTTTCAATATTTCTATTATCTTTGGGTTAAAAAAAAAAAGAGTCATTAGGGGACGGATCTGGTGAGTAGGGAGGATGTTCCAGTATAGTTATTTATTTATTGGCTAAAGACTCCTTCACAGAGCACTGAGCTGGTGCGCAGTTATGATGCAAGAGCTGTAAATTCAGGTCATTTTCATCTCACTTTTTCACATAGCCTTTTGGCACTTTCAAATAGTAAACTTACTTAACTATTTGTCCAGTTTACAAATTCAGATTCTGGTTAGCAGTCTTTATCAGACGGATAGGATGTGAAAATTTCCTCCCATTCTGTGGATTATCTAATTTGCTCTTCTTTTTTGAGACAGAGCCTCAAGCTGTCACCCTGGGTAGAGTGCTGTGGCATCACAGCTCACAGCAACCTCCAACTCCTGGACTCAAGCGATTCTCCTGCCTCTGTCTCCCAAGTAGCTGGGACTACAGGCGCCCGCCACAACGCCTGGCTATCTTTTGGTTGCAGCCGTCATTGTTGTTTGGCGGGCCCAGGCTGGATTCAAACCCGCCAGCTCAGGTGTATGTGGCTGGCGCCTTAGCCGCTTGAACCACAGGCACTGAGCCTCTATTTGTTCTTTTATAGTGTCCTGGTCTGTGCAAAAGCTTTTTAATTCAACCAGGTCCTATTTATTCATTTTAGTTATTGCTATGATTGCTTTCAGGGTCTTCTTCATGAATTCTTTATGTAGGTCAATATCTAGAAGAGTTTTTTCAACATTTTCTTCTAGGATTCTTAGTTTCTTGCCTTAGGTTTAGGACTTTTATCCATTGTGAGTTAAGTTTTGTGAGTGGTGAGAGGTAAGAATCTTGTTTCAGTCTTTTACTCGTGGCTATCCAGTTCCCCCAGCACCATTACTGAAGAGGGATTGTTTTCCCCAGTGTATGTTTTTATCTGTTTTGTCAAAAATCAGATAGGATATGAGGATGATTTCTTCTCTGGGTTCTCTGTTCTGATCTATACATAGGTCTATGTCTCTGTTTTTGTGCCAGTACCATGCTGTTTTGGTTACTACAGCCTTATAGGATAGCCGGAAGTCTGGTAAAATGATACCTCCCTCTTTATTCTTATTATGTAATGCTGCCTTGGCTATTCAGGGTCTTTCCGGTTCCATACAAATCATAGAACTATTTTTTTCTAAATCTGCAAAAAACGTCATTGGTATTTTAATAGGAATTGCATTGAATCTGCATATCACTTTGGTTCGATTTTAACAATGTTGGTTCTTTCTGCTGATCCATGAGCAGGGCACATTTTCCATCTGTTTACAACCTCTGAAATTTCTTTCCTCAGTGTTTCATGATTCTCTCCATAGAGGTCTTTCAACTCCTTTGTTAAGTACATTCTGAGGCATGTTGTTTTCTTTGTTACTACAGCGATAGGTATTGCATCTTTAAATTGATTCTCAGCTTGACTGTTGTTGACATACTATGAAAGTTACTGATTTGTGTACCTACTGATTTTGTAACCTGAGACTTTGCTGTATTTCTTTATCAATTCCAGAAGTCTGTTAGTTGAATCTTTTGGATGTTCTAGATATAAGATCATGTTGTCAGCAAAGAGTGATAGTTTGATCTCTTGTTGCCCCATTTGGACCCCCTTGATTTTCTTCTCTTGCCTTGTTCCATTGACTTTTTTTTTTTTGAGACAGAGTCTCACTTTGTTGCCCTTGGTAGAGTGCTGTGGTGGCATAGCTCACAGCAATCTCAAACTCTTGGGCTCAAAGTGATTCTCTTGCCTCAGCCTCCCAAGTAGTTGGGACTACAGGTGCTTGCCACAACTCCCAGCTATTTTTTAGAGATGGGGGTCTTGCTCTTGCTCAGGCTGGTCTCAAACTCATGAGCTCAGGCATCCACCCACCTTGGCTTCCCAGAGGGCTAGGATTACAGGTGTGAGCCACTGCACCCAGCATTCCATTAACTTTTTTTATTGGACATGGAAAACTTAAGAGGTTCTCCCAGAAAGTCCTCTGGGTTGTAGACCTAGTCATCCTATTATATAGTAGCAGCCTAATATGATATTCAGGATCAGTCACACCAGACAGCAGAATAACCTCTTGTGCTGTTGGTTCAGTGGTAGGAGGCAACCAGAGTTTCCACTTTCAGCAAAGAACTGAATGAGCCCAGCATTGTGTTCCATGGTGGAAGTATTTCTCCCTTGAAAACAAAGACTTTGAACTGGGCAGTGTCCAAATGGCTCCAGTGCAAGTGATTATTAGTGAGAAAAGTCACTCCTACTCTATTTTCTGACCTTATTGTGTGGATATATGGGAGGAAAAATACCCTATATTGGTCGCTGACTCAAAACATTCTGCATCCTGTAAGATAGAACCTCAGCCTTTCAGAAATCTCTCAAGTAGTACCTTAACTGAGTCTTCAGACAGCCACTCTGCCTTTGCATTAAACCAGTTGCTTCTAGATGATGGGGGACATGGTAACAGTAGTGATTTCCCTGGGTCCAAGGTCACTGTTTGCTATGAGGTAAGTTTCTTGGTCCAAGGCAGTGTTGGGCGGAAAACACGATACAGTACATCCTGTAAAGCCAGAGAGCAGATACATTGTAGGCAAAGAATGCAACTAAATATCCATAATATTGGTTTAACCAAAAATACAGAGACTTACAGAGAGGGGAGAGAAAAAGGGTGGGTAGGTGGGAAGGAGAAAGTCAGAGTGGATCTAGAGAAAGAGAAATCCTCATTATTCATCGTGATGTTGAAAATGGAGAAATCAAGAACTAGTACTGTGAGTAGTACTTAGAGTGATGGAGATTAAAAAGCAGAAGAGAGAGGGCAGCGCCTGTGGTTCAGAGGAGTAGGGCACTGGCCCCATATGCTGGAGGTGGCGGGTTCAAGCCCAGCCCCGGCCAAAAACACACACACACACAAAAAAAAAACAGAAGAGAGGAAGCACCCAAGGAATTATAAGCGCTGCTGCATATGGGAAGGGGGTGAATGAAATGGAGAGAGGAGGCACCTGGACATTATAAGTCTTGGAGAAGCATTCAACATCAACAAAAATATTACTTCGATTAAAAATAAAGTTACACACTCTGGAAGGCCAACGCGGGTGTATTCATTGAGTTGAGGAGTTCAAGACCAGCCTGATCAAGAGCGAGACCCATCTCCAAAAAAAATAAATAAATAAATAACCTAGCCTGTGGCAGTTGCCTGTAGTCCCAGCTACTCAGGAGGCTGAGACAAGAGTATTGCTTGAGCCCAAGAGTTTGAGGTTGCTATGAGCTGTGATGACATGGCACTCTACCCAGGGTGACAGAGTGAGACTCTCTCTCAAAAAAACAAAAAGTTATGGAAATAGATTTAAAAAAAAAAATAACTCTTAGATTCAAGTCTGAAGAGTTGGTCTTCCAAGAATTCTGCTGCGCACCCAGGGAACGGAATCAATGGTTTATGAGCAAATCAGAAAAACATGCTTCTCGTTTGAGACACTTTACCGCCATCTGCTGGATGGTTGAAATAATTATCTTTACAAATGTGGGGCACATGGCTGTGAAGCCCCCACACACACACGCCTGGGGTGATGCAGGGCACAACAAGCACAGAGAAAGCAGCGTCCCTTCAGTCAGGTGGCCTCAGTCCAGGCACTCCCAAGCTGTTTAGCGAGGTTGTTGTGCCCAGGCCTGGGTGGCCAGAGCAGCATGGCTGGTCCTCCTTTGGGCACTTTTGCCTGCAGGTCAGTGAAGAGCCCTGAGGACGAACCATTGAGCCAGATTCGTGGGTCTGGCTGCATGTTGCCTTCAGGGTCTTTCACCAACTCGATCCCACTGATGACATGTTTAGAAGAAATTCCTCAAAATCCTACTTGGATCTTTCTAAAAACTGTAATGCTGCCAGAATCCCCCACCTTTTACATTTTCCTGGCAATTTCAGTCAGGGTTGGGGCGACATGGGAGCCAGCCAGACCTCTGTAAGAACACTGTACTCAGGGCTTTCACTTTGCTAACTCCAATGCTGAGCTTCCACTTCTTGGGTCTGGCTTCCCAATCTTTCCTGGAAAAAAATAAAACCTGCCCCTCCAGAAAGGGGGTGAGAAATTCTTCATGCAAAACTTAGCATTCCCAAGAGTGTATGCACGGCCCTTCCCAGGGGTGGTGTCAGCGCACAAAGGTTGCAAACCGCAGACACGAAGGAGAACTTCACACAAAGGTCACTTTGGGTCATTGAGTGTTGTTAGTCTCTGGAATCCCCACATTTGAAAGGCACACATTGAAAATCACCACACTTACACTGATGGCAGGTGTCACAGAGGCAATGTGTCCAGCTTTGAAAGGAGTGGTGACTTTGACCGGGCCTGGCCTCCACACTGGAATGGGGACAAAACATCCCTAAATAGGGCTTAGAGAATATCATGGAACCAGAAACTTAGAAAGGGAAGGAAGTTTATGAGGAAAATAGGCTGCCCTTCCTTGTCTACACTTTAATCCTTCTACCCTTTTCTTACTAGAAAGTTAACAGCTTACATGGCCCCAGGAACAGGGAGCTCACTACCTGATGAAGCAGCCCTGCTTTCCCTGAAAATATCTGACTCAGTACTTCCTTTGCCATCCTAAATCTGCAAATCATGATGAATCTCACTATGTCACCCTTGGTAGAGTGCTATGCCATGACAGCTCACAGCAACCTCCAACTCTTGGGCTTAAGCCATTCTCTTGCTTCAGTCTCCCAAGTAGCTGGGACGACAGGTGCCCACCACAATGCCTGGCTGTTTTTTTTTTTGTTGCAGTTGTCGTTTAGCAGGCTCAAGCTAGGCTCAAACCCACCTGATTTGGTGTATGTGGCCTGCCCCCTACTCAATGAGCTACGGGTGCTGAGCCCTAAATCTGCCTTTTTAAAAATCTCCCATATCTCAGCCTTGGTTCTGGTCCAGCAGGCCCAGAGGGGATAGCCCTGCCCTTACCCTTGCATGAATGATGGCCTTCAAATATTTTGAGGATGAGCAGGCGCCCCCTTGGGTCTCCTCTCTAGGGAGGGTTGATTAATTAGGATTCTTCAGCTGTGAGTGATAAAGACCAGCTCTTACTAGTTCAGGGAAAATGAGAGGAATTTGGGGCACACACCCTTGCAATACCCAAGGTGTGGTTGGGTCAAAGAAAGCCAGTGATGTCAGGGGTGCTGCTGCCTTGGGTGTCCCTTTCTGCTGGCTGTGCTGTTTTCATTCCAAGGTGAGGCAAGGGGAGGCCATGGCCATGGCATTGCCAAGCTTCTGTCCTACCTGCAATAGCAAGAGATGGTCTTCTCATTGCCCTGGGCCCTGGGCAGGGCTAATCACAGTTTCAAAGGGACAGAAATTGGAGGTAGCTCAAAAAGGGTGTCTCAGGACAGTTTGGAGGTGAAAAGTCAGACCTGACCTTCCTAAGGGCTGGGGACAATTGTTTCCAGTTTCCAGCCTTGAGTGTCCAGAGGTGGTCTGGGGTGCCAAGAAAGGCATAGAATGAGCCCACCATCTTCCTGGAGAGTTGACTTTCTTTGGTGGAAGTAATTTGAAGCACTATTTTTAGATTTAAACAAAAACAGAAACATTATGGAACAGAATGCAGAATCTGCATGTATTTTTGAGACAAAACCCAAGACTTCAAAGAAATTTCACACTTGCGTCAGCGGCTGCGAGCAGGTTGTCTGGCCTGCCGGGTAAACGTGTTCATTCCCGTCTGGCATGGGCAGGTGTTTCAGGGTGGGCCGAGAGGGTGTTTCCAGAGAGGGCCCCAGACCACAGCCCGAGGGGCGCCAGGCCTGGGTCTCCACAGAGCTCCAGGCAGCCCTGTGGGGAGACGGGCCAAGGACTGCAAAGACGGCTGCCACTGATGGGCTGTTAATGCACACGGATATCTCATGCAGGAGGAGGCCCCTCCACAGGGACACACTGTGGCAGGAACCCAGCCCACAGCTGGAGCCCGGACAGGGGACCAAGAAATGCCAACTGAGAGGGCAGCTTTTCATGGAGCAGTGGGCACCTGGGCACGAGTGGTCTTGGAAATATTTAAGCCCAGAAACTCATGAGACCAACCCATGAGAACAGACCCCAGCCTGGTACCTGAGCAGGGGCTGGGGAGCCCTAGTGAACCAGGATCACCTCTCAAGGCGCTGCTGGGTCATGAGGAGACTTGGGGGTCCCAGGCAAGAGGCCAGGGCATCAGGGGCCATGAGGAACACCCACAGAAAATTGGGACAGCCGCAACTTACCAGCTGATGTGAATACATTTTGATATTTTAACCACTAGGATGGCTGTACTGGCTAAAGACGAGCCTCAGACATGGGTCTGATCAAGCAGGATTAAGACTTAAATTGAGTCTACATTTATTGAACATTTACCATGTGATGGGAACGATGATAGGAGCTGTTATGTACGTTATTACGTTGGGTTCATTTTGTACCCTCCCCCATCTATTAACATGTATTAAGGACTAATGTGAAAACCCACCCTGCCCCGCCCCCCACTTCAGCGAGGGGCAGGTGTTTTCTTGAAGCAGACAGCGTGGAGGCCCAGACACCGGCTTCTGGCTTCCCCTCTGCCCCTTGTCTGTTCTAGTTTGGCAGTTGTCTGAAGTCCGTGTGCATCACAGCCGCTCTTCACGGTGGTGTGCACAAAACCACAAGTATCCAGATTGGGACAAACTTAAGGGGTTTTCAAGGGTAGTTTCCAGTGTATCCTATTTTTGCCTTAGGGATTTAGAACTTACCCCTGAAATAGGCTATGACTCTGAATTATAATTATCCCCATTTTGCAGGTGAAAAAATGGAACTCAAAGATGTCATCTGTCCAGGGTGACACAGATAGTGGAGACTGACATCGAGCCAGAAGTGTCTGAGCATGACCTTGCTCCTGGCTACCTGAGCAGCACCTGGACTGGGAATAGCCATCACTCTCTGACATAGTCACCTGTGTCCTGGCTGCCTGGCAGCCCCCCTGCCCCCACACCTGAGGGGGGCCATAATTCTAACTCAGTGCTTATGTTGCTCAGCTGAGGCTCCAGGGCCCCCTAAACCCCAGGTGGGTGCTCAACTATGACAACTTTCAGGCATCCCAGCATTTATGTGACTGACGAGGCCAGGTATTGCCAGCCTGTGGGCCCCATGCAGAGGCTCCACCCTCCTGCTCAGGGACAGAACCAGCTCTCAGTCTCTGGGCTTTGACAGACCCACTTGCTTGCTGCCCCACCCCAGAGCCCTTGTTATGCTCAGGGGGGCTCCTTGTTCACAGTGAGCCCAATCTTTGATCTCCTTTCCCAGTGTTGCCCCCTCCTCAAGATCAGCAGGTGGCCCGGTTCCGAGTGTGAGCTCCCAGGAGCTTGTGGTTGCAGGCTGGAGAGCAGAGTCCGGTGTGTTTTCTGGGAGCTTAGGCTCTGGCTGAGGTGGTGTGGAGGATGTATTTTCCAGATGTGCCATATCGCTCACCCACATTCTCTTCTGTCAGGGTGACCCTGGAATGACAGCATGGAGTGGCAGGGTCTGTGCCCCCTCTTTTTGACCTGAGCAGATGTTTGTGACTACCTTGACCAGTAGAGTATGGTGGAAGATGCTATGTAAAGACAAAAAAAAAAAAAACGCCCTGTATGTGGGCCTTGCTTTCTTGGGAGTCTAGCCATCATGCCGTGAGGAATATTCAGAAAGACGAGACAGAGCGTGCCAGTTGTTGTCCCAGCCAGTAGCTGTCCCCTTGCTCGCTGTTGGAGTCTAGTCATCATGCCGTGAGAAATATTCAGAAAGACCAGACAGAGCGTACCGGTTGTTGTCCCAGCCAGTAGCCAGTGTTGGCCACCAAACCTGTGAGTGAGGACACCACCGGGGCTTCCTGCCTCTCTCGTCACGTCATTCTCGGCTTTCAAGCCACCCATCTGAGGCCTCAGGCCTTATGGACAGATGCAAACTCTCCCCATTGCACCCTGTCCAAATTTCTGACCGACAGATCATAATAAAATGGCTGTTTTGTGCACTCAATTTTGCAATGGTTTATAGCACAGCATTCTAACTATGATCAAGTAGATAGTGAGAGAAATAACAAAGGGAATGAAAAATTGCCCCAGCCTGCCATAAGGGCAGTGGGACCAGAGGGTGGCAGCAAGCTGATCCCTGAACCCTGGTGCACCCTAGGAGATGGCAGGGAACATTGTGTAGCTTCCTGAGGGAGGCTAGACCCTCCCTCCACGGATGAGGCCAGCCCTAGCCTGAGATCACTCAGACCCCCCAGAGGCCCTTTCCCCATCTTTGAGGCCACAGAAATCAGTTCTAGTCTATGCAGCTCCAGGTGGGGGACATTCAAGGATAGGTGAGCCCAGGAGGAAAAGCAGCTTGGGAGCAAATTTGGAAGAAAATGTGAAAATAGGTGATTTCTTGCCTATTTGAGTTTGTGGAGTAAGATCCTTTTCAGCGCCACAGATTCCATCTTGTTCAAAAGAAATTATGTTCGAATGGTCTGTTCAAAGCCAACCTGACCCCAGAAGGTCCTGTTCATTCTTTGGGGCCTGGCACTAGGCTCTTTGTAGAGGCCTCAGAAATTCTGCCTACTGGAGCAGAGAGCTTTTGGAAGGTGTGGTGAAACTGGGACTTAGTCGTGACAATTGTTGCTGTGGCCACTAGGTGGTGGGCCAGGGCCATGTCTGCTGTCCAGCCAGGCCATCCTGGAGAAATCTGCCCTGAGAAGGCTAGTTTTCTCCACAGGCTCTGGTGTCACCACGGCTGAAAGAAGAGGGCACGGCGTCAGCGGCAGCTATGGAGGTGGGGAGGAGGCTTCCAGAAGGCCTGAGTTCCTGCGGTTCTCCACAAGGCTCTGCTGAGTGGCCTCAGGCAAGTCTGCCTTCCTCTCTGAGAAAACAAGGGCTCCCACTGGATGAGCCTAGACTCAACCTGTGGGTCGCGACCCCTTTGTAACAGTGAAAATACATCCTGTATATCAGATATTTACATTACGATTCGTAACAGTAGCAAAATTATAATTATGAAGTAGCAATGAAAATAAATTTTATGGTTGAGGGCCACCACAACATGAGGAACTGTATTAAAGAGCCTTAGGAGGCGTTAGGAAGGTTCAGGACCACTGAGCTAGAGGTTTTTGCAGCACTTGGCTGTGACTGGCTGAGTGACCTTGGTAGGTCATGGAGTGCTACGGTATGAATGTTCACGTACCCCCAAATATATATGCTAAAACCCAAGTGCCAATGTGGTGGTCTTAGAAGGTGGGGCCTTTGGGAGGTGATTAGGCAACAAGGGTGGTACCTTGGATTCGTGGCCTTATAAAATAGACCCAAGCAGGCATTTTTGTCCCTTTTACCAAATGAGAACACTATGGGAAGGTTTCTTCTGTGATCCAGAAAGCAGGACCTCACCAGTCACCAGATCTACTGGTGCCTCTCCAGAACCATGAGAAATGAGTGTTTGTTGCTTATAAGCCACCTAGATTATGATAATGTGTTCTAGCAGCTGAGCAGACTATGACGTGGGGCCATGCAGCCTGCCATGGGATGAGGTGAGATTACACTGACCCTTCCCCAGATGCAGGACAAAGACGTGGTTCTGGGAGCTCCCACGGAGGAAGGAGGTCAGGAAACTGCTTTGACATTACGGGGCACTGCCTCAGAACTGGGACAATAACAATCCTGTCCCTTTTTCCAAGGTACCCCACTGGTCCCTTTGGCCACACTCACTGTCCTGTTTAATCTGTAGCTCTGAGGTGTCAGGTCTGGTTTTAGACACTCTCACTCCCAAACCTTTGTTCCTCTTTCCTGGGCTGTGTTTATGTCATGGCTTGTCTTGGGATTGAGGGTAAGATGAGGGATGAGAGGAGCTGGGTGAGGGCTGCAGTGTCTAAGCCTCATTTTCCTCATCTGTAAAATGGAGAGGTCCTTGCCCATCCAGCAAGGATAGTGGCAGGACCCAAATATTCTCACCCCTCTGGTCTCACTCAGCTCTCACAGCAACCTTGAACAGCAGGAAGGGCTCATATCCTGTCCCCAGTTTGCAGAAAGGAAACTGATGCCCACAGATAACAAGTGACTTACTGCTTGTCACCCAGGATTCAGACCCAGATCTGCCTGTTCTTCCTACATCACCATGCTGCCTTAGTCTACGCTCCCTTCTATATCACTCTTAGCCTTTTCTGGCCAACTGCTATTAGCTGTGCTCAGGAGAGGCCTGTCTGATGCCGTGGGACCTGGAAGATCCAACTCTCCTGGGAACTGCAGGACCCAGTGGCCCCTGAAGGCTGGCTTGCCCAGACAGCTCTGTTGCCCTGCACAGCCCATCCATATTGAGGTCAATGCCCAGGCAAAAAAAGTCTAGGCTATGGAATTAGGCAATCTGGAGCAGTTTTTCACTGTGGGTCAATCCCTCAGCTATAAAAAGTAAGTTAACTTATGGGTCATTGCAAAGTGTAGCTATATTTAAAGTGCTTGTTGACAGCAGGAGGTCACCCTCACAGCATCCTTACTTGGGGCCTGGCTTCAAGCTAACCCCCTTCCCTACATGATCTCACTTGGTACTCACAAAATGAAAAGTGGTTAGCATTATTGCTTACAATACCTTAGCAAAAGGGCACTTGGGGGGTGGGCTTATGTATCCTGGTCTTATAGATGAGGAGAATGATGCTCAGGGAGGTCCTGTGAGTGGCTCAAACTCATGTAGCTAAAGGGTAGGACCAAAGTTAGCAAAGCACATGATGATCCCTTAAGGCTATGAAAGCTGTTTTTTCCTCCTCTTCTTACTCCTCCCTCTCATCTTTCTCCTCCAACTTTTCCACCTTAACTTTCCGTCCCCATGGTCTGGAGGTCCACCTGCTGTCATTTTATAGAGCTACCACCAGATGGCGTCACGGGTCAACTGCAGAGTCCAGGTTGGGCTCTAAGGACCTGGAGGCCAAGTAGGCCTAACAGGTGGTCAGGATGTCCGAGATTTCTGGGCTTGAGGGAAGGAGGCAGGGGAAAGTTGCCGGTGACCATACTGGGTCTTGTCTAGCACACATGATAGAGTTATCTATCCAATGATGACCAGACAGACAAGAGGATAAAATGCAAGGTGAGGCCTCAGACTTAAATGAGCACGGGGCTGGAAGTGAAGGGGGGTGGGTTCTCTGGTTATGCTGTCACACACAGTCTGAGTCACCTTCCTACCCAACATCAGGGAGTGGTCTTTTCTCTCTATAAGGTAAACTCAGCCTCACCTCTGTCTCTGCATTTGCTTTGGCTTTCACCTGGCCCATTTATATCAGTCAGCCTAGCAAGCTTGATTCAGTTGCCACCACCTCCAGGAAGCCTTCTCTGACTGCCAAGGCATTGAATTGATTCGCTTGACCATCCCCTGTGCATGGGCCAGGCACCATCTTCCTGCTGGCAGATGTCCACCTTGCTTTCCTTAGCATCGACCAGGGCTGCCAGCAGAGCTACCTGCTACCCAGACTATGCGTCAAAGATCAGGTGGAGTGGGATGGAGCAGGGAAGGAGGCTGTGACTCCGTGAGAGGGGTGCTTACCCAGAGGGTATTGGTGCTCTTCTGTCCCCCTTCCTGGGTGTGGTTGGATTGCAAAGGGTAGTGAGTCTGACGGAGCCCCAGCTGCTGCTCCACTTTGTGCCAGCCCAGGGAGAGACTGTGAGGCTGGGCTTGTGTCTTTCCTCATCAGTGTCCAGGTGTTATCTGCCATCTCACCCCCCAGAAAGTCAGCCTTACAGAAGCTAGGGTAGGAAGAGCCCTCAGGGATTATTAACACACTGGTCTAGTTCATACTGCACCTCATACAACAAGGCTAAGACTCAGCCCTGCCTCTGACCCTGAGCCCAGGGCTCCCCAGAAGGCCTCACATGAGGCCTCCCTTGCCTAAGAACAGGAGAAATGTCTGCTTTGCAGCGTGGCCACACCCCTTCACTGGCTGGACATTCTCCCCTTTCCCCGCCCCTGCTGGTGCAGACACACCAAGGACTTCTTTCAGCCCAACAAGCACTGGCATGGGTGGGGGCATGGGAGGCATGGGGAAAAGGGTCTGGAGGAGCTGCCTTCTCAGGCTAAAGTCTTGTTCAGCCCCCACTCAGTCCCGTGCAACTGTGCACTTGTACCTCTGATGGAAGATGCTGGAGCTAGTTACAAATCCAACATTTCACACTTGTACCCTTGTTGGAAGATGCTGGAGCTAGTTACAAACCCAGCATTTCACACTTGTACCCTTGTTGGAAGATGTTGGAGCTAGTTACAAACCCAGCATTTCACACTTGTACCCTTGTTGGAAGATGCTGGAGCTAGTTACAAACCCAGCATTTCACACTTGTACCCTTGTTGGAAGATGCTGGAGCTAGTTACAAACCCAGCATTTCACACTTGTACCCTTGTTGGAAGATGCTGGAGCTAGTTACAAACCCAGCATTTCACACTTGTACCCTTGTTGGAAGATGCTGGAGCTAGTTACAAATCCAGCATTTCACACTTGTACCCTTGTTGGAAGATGCTGGAGCTAGTTATAAACCCAGCATTTCATCTCTGGGCTCAAATTCCCTCTCTGCCATTTATTTTCTGCTTGAACTTGGGCAAATGCTTAAACATTGGAATTTTCTTAATCTAAGAAATGGCACTAAAGCTAGCTCCTACCTCATCTAACTACAGTGCTCATTAAATGAGAGAAAACATGCAAAATATATAGCATAGGCATGGCCCATAATAAGTGTTCAACAAAAGGCCACTTCTGTGATGGTTTTTATGAGCTCATTCCCAGGGAAAAGGCTTAGCCTCCTGAAGAGATGGACTGTCTAGTTGAGTTTGGAAAGCTGTTGATTGGCTGATGGGCATGCAAATAATCTCTGTGATGTCATCACACAATGGACCTCTGGAGGAGAGGGCTGCCGCTCTTCACCATCTCACTAGCTAATCAGCAGCAGCATAGGGAACACCTGTTGGTGGATGTGGCTTTTCTGGGAAGGGGAGGAAGTCTGAAAGAGGCCACAGAAGGGCTAAGATCTATTTAGGCCATCTGGGCTCCCAGCCTGATTCTGAAAATGAAGAGTGTTTGGGGAGGTTGTGAAATGCTGAACATGAATCTTTTCATCTGTAACATGGGTGTGGCCCACTTTTCTCATGGGGTAGGTGTGGGGATCAGGGGCACTGATGGGTAGGGCAGGGTTCTGAAAGGTACAAAAATGTTCTCAGTCCCACCTGGATTTTAAGAGTAGTTAGTCAGTGTCGCTGAGGTATTGCTTTTTTAATGACTCAAACTTTCAAATTTCAGTTTAGCCTTTGGGTGGAGATATTTTTAAAGATCTGACCTATTTCCCTGCTTGATTAAATAGTGTGATAGCCTAAAGCAGTGGTTCTCAACCTTCCTAATGCTGCGATGTATTTTCATTGTTACAAAGGGGTCACAACCCACAGGTTGAGAACGGCTGGTCTAAGTTGTGTTGGTGCTTTCAAAATCCACCAAATGATGCCTTTTTATTGTGCTTTTAAAAAGTTTTGGTCTCTGAATGTCAATGATCATTCCTCACTGCTATCACTGTACCTGCCTCTTAACATTCTTCTCTTATCCTATAAAACTTTGTGCTCTTAATCTGTGACTTTGAGATTCAGGCCCAAGACTCTGTAAGGACCGTATAGTAAATAAGAGTCATTGGGTCCCAAGTCAGAGCCTAAGGGGCTCAGGAGCAAAGTACAGGAGCTTTAGAATAGGTAGTCCATGGTGGCCACTTCTCCTGGTCTTGGCTATGAACCTTGGAGATGGAGATCTTGACCACAGGTCCTGCCCTCCTCAGGGGCTCGAGTGGCCACTCCCTCTGCTCCATTTCACCACCCCCAGCCTCTCCTGGCCCTCCCTGCCTCACTCGACTTTCTGCAGTAGCTCTCTGGGTAGACATTCCTCCTGCCAGTGATCCCTCTCCAGTCTACCCCAACACACTATCAACCATTTTCCAGAAGACAAACCCAATCACCTTCCTTCAATCCTTTGCTGCCTCTTCAGAGCTGTAGAATAAAGCCCATACTCTCCAACTTCCCAAGGACCAACCCTTGGGGATCCTCTAGTTTTTCCTCCCACCGTACATTGGTTAAAATCACAGATTCCAGAGCCCACCTGCCGACATGCGCATTCAGCTCTGTCTCTTCATAGCTATGTGAGCTTGGGCAAGTCACCCGACTGGGTTTCCCTGCCTGTAAAATGGTACTAGACACAGTAGAGATCTCATTTACATCACCCTGTGTCCGGCTCCTAGTGCCATGTCTGGCTCATGATAAACTCTCAATCAGTGCAAGCTATTTTTCTTCATCTGTCATGTAATTATTAGTTTCCAGTCTCCCCCACTAACACCACCAGCTTTTTTAGGGAAGTCATGGTCTTCATTCACCTGCATTATTCCTTCCTTGGTGCCTGGTGCAGAGTCAAGCACACGGTAGCTGCTCAATAATGGCCAAATGCATGAATGGGCACCAAGGCCAACACGGGCTGGGAGGGTCCTTCCACAGCACAGAGAAATACCCAGCACTGTGTGAGTTTTCTTTGTGTGTCTTCTTTCTAGACCCAGATGATGGTCCCTGGAGACAGAGGAACAAGGCCATCCCTTCCACTGGTGTTGGTGCCAGCCACTGTGTCCCCTGGAGGGGAAGCTGGGGCACTGTCCATGGTGCTGAAGAGCACTGACAAGTGACTAATCCCTCTGCCTGAGATGGATGTGGGCAAGTGGAGGGGTTTGCTTCAGGGCAGCCAGGAATGGATTTTTCATCTCCAATCTCAGCCAGCACATTTTGTTCTGACATTTCTTTGGCACCTTTTCCAATGACGTGATGTTGCCTATGCAGCTCTTTCCCCTGCCTTCCAAATTCCTTGGAGAACTGTCATATCCCCCCATTCCCTCCCACTACTATAGGCACCTCCAAACTTGAATGTATCACTCTGAAATGTGGATGGGAGAGACAGAACACAAGTTGTGGCCCCAGTTGCCAGCCAGCCAGTCCCATGCTTTCTACAACCTGCTTGTCTCACCCACAGGAGGTCTTAAGCCCTGAAAGCCTCCCCCTGATACCTATGCTTGAGAGCAAGTAAAAGCAGGAAAATAAATTCAGATTATATGCACACAGTGGAGTGAAGTGGTCTAGGTGTTTGGACAGATGCCTGAATTCAAATCCCACTATGCCCAGATGGCCTTAGGTGATTTCTTTCATCCCTAAGCCTCAGTTTCTGCATCTGTTAAATGGGAATAAGGATAGCTTCCTCACAAGATTATTATGAAGAAAAATTAGACAATATAGGTAAAAATGCTGATGATTCTTCCTAGCGCATAATAAATGCTCACTAAATAGTAGCTGTTACCCCTCTGATTCTCATTTGATAAATAAATCTTAAAATATCAGAGCTGGAAGAGAATCTAGTCTTATTTCTTCAATTTACATGTAAAGAAACTGAGGTTTAGCCAGGTGAAGGGAATCATTTATGATTACGTGGCCAGTAACGGAAAGGACACAGGAGAGAAGGGAAATCTTCAAATGTGTGAGCTATTGATGCGTTAAGACACTAGATGCCACAGTTAGAATTGGGGGGCTTCCCACAGGAGGGAGGTAAAGATATTTTTTATTTAGCTGCAGGAGAAGTCTTTGAGTTAAACCTTAAAACCGAATCCCCTGACCCCATCCTCACTTCATGTACCTCTCTATTGAGGTGCCAGCTTGGTATCATCAGTATCCTCATTTCCAGATGAGAAAAAGGAGGCTCAGAGGACCTGGGAGACTGGTGCATGGCCACGCAGCCGTCTCTCTGCCGGGGTTGGCATGTCAATCTTGTGAGATATGCAGGCGGAAGTTTCTGAAGCAGGCCTGGCAGAGAATGTGCTTGGAAATGACAGAGTCTTCTTTTTCCTTCCTGAAAGAGACGGTCCTCACATTTTAGAACGGAAAGAGGCATTTCTGTTCATGCTATGCAGTGCCTCTGTGATTCCAAAGTCTTCGAATATAATCTCCTTGGGAGAGAATCCGAAAGATGCTAAAAATTAAAGCCAGTGAGGAGGCTTCTTGGGAGGTGGTGGGGAGTTCCTCAGCAGGTGGAGTGAGAGAATAAGCTGAATGGGAGGCTGTAGAAACATCTGAGAGTGTCTTTTGTCTCCTGAGAGCCTGGCTCCCAAAATGAAACCCATTGGACTTACCCAAGGTGGGGAGTTCCTCAGCAGGTGGAGTGAGAGAATAAGCTGAATGGGAGGCTGTAGAAACATCTGAGAGTGTCTTTTGTCTCCGGAGAGCCTGGCCCCCAAAATGAAACCCATTGGACTTACCCAAGGCACCTGGGCTCAAATCCAAGTCTCACTGCTTAGATCTCTGGGATCTGAGGCTGCGTCACCTATAATCTCATGATCTCAATTTCCAGATTTGAAAAATGGGAATAACAACTCGTGTCTGAAAATGTTGAGGAGTGAATGAAATGATCCACCTGAAGCATCCAGCACAATGCCTCCCTGCACTCAATAAGTGTCAAATCCTTTCTGGTCCTTCCATTCCAACCTGTATTTATTCACTAAGTATTTATTGAGCGTTCCTTATGTGCCAAGTGCTATTCCAAGTCCTTGTGATCAGGTAGTTAACATGGTAGGTGCCTGCTCTCCATGGAGTGTACATTTTACTGGAAAATATCAGAAAAAGAAAGAAAGAACAAATAAGAAAATTGTAGCTGTCAGTGTGTGCTATCGCGAACTTTACAACTTGACAGTGGTAGGGACTGGAGGGTGGCAACACTAGAAAGGTGGGTTCGGTAAGCTTTTCTGAGGAGATGACAATGAACAGAGGCCTGAAAAATGATCTGGAGGAAGCGTGTTCTTGGCAGAAAGAACAGCAAGTGCAATGGTCCCAAAGTGAGTGGCTTCCAGTGAATGAAGAGAGGTACGCATTCCAGGCAGACGCCGCAGCTCTGCCACCATCAGGTAGCCAGGCTCCTTCTAATTTGCTCTGCTATCAACATGTGATTTCCACCTCATGACCCAGGATGGCTGCCCCAGCTGCAGCCATCATATCTGTATTCTAGGTTAGAAAAGCAGAATGGTTAAAAAACAGAATGCCTTTGCCAAAAAGGACATGCCCCAGGGGTTGCATATTGCACTGGCCAGAACTTTGTCATGTGGCCACAACTAGCTGCAGAGGAGGCTGGGAAATGTAGTCTTTATTCTCAGCAACCATGTGCCTAGCCCAAAATTAGGGGTGCCATTCATCAGGAAGAAGGGGAAAACAGACACTAAGGGGCAGCAGCTCATCTCTGCCACAGTGACAAAATTGGGACCAAAACTCCCGTGTCCCTAACTCCGTAGTCGTGTCTTCATTGCCCTTCCCCTCATCTGCCCCCAGTATGATGAGAAAGTAGTGGGGAGAAGGCCAAATGTAGGGGTTCCCCAGGGAGAGAAGCCCAAAGGAGCTGAGGGCTGGAGGAAATGGAGGAGGCAGGTGTGGAGGGGCTGTGGGGGGCACGACAGAGGGAGGCCCCTACCCTATGGCTTTGCAGGGCTGGCAGCTGGCCCTGGGGCCCAGGGAAGGGGGAGGTTCCTGTCAGCTCCTTGTGGGAGAGGCAGCCATTGACACAGCTCCAGACAGTTCCCTATCGTCCCCAGGGGACAGAGTGGCAGGTTGGCGGGACCCCACTGTGGTAGCCAGTGGGGGAAGTGGATCGCTATGCAGCTGGCAAGGCTAGCCCAGCCCCCAGCTCCAGAGTCGCCCCCCTCCCCAGTGCCCATTCAGTGGCTGCCCAGAGCAGCATTAGCCCCGGTTCTGCTTGGTGACCGTTTTTCTCCTTCTTTCTGGCCCTGAACAGCAGGTGCCTCCTGCCTATCTTTCTTCCCACTCCCTCTCTCCCCCATCCTTCCACCCTCCGTCCTCTGCTTCCTCTGTTCCTTCCTGCGGTCCCTCCTCCGCCTTCCCCTCTTCCTTGCCCCCATCCTCTCCTCTCCTCTCCTTCCTCCCTGCTTCCCCCTTCTTCCCACACATCCTTGCTTCTTGCCTCTCCCCCTTCCCCACCATGACTCACTTCCCTCTGCTGCCCTCGGCCTCCCCCACCACAGCCAACGTCCCACTTTCTGGGGCTCCATGCAGCTGTGGTCATGGCCAGAGGACATTCAGGAGCGGCCCCAGCAGCAGGTCACACCTGTTCCGGGCCCCTCCCCACAGCCTCTCACTCCCTGTCTGGCCTCAGGGGTCAGAAAAGTGTACGGAGCCCCTGTCATCCCACCTGCTGCCTGCTAACCTGTGGTTCCAGCCCTCCCCCGGGTGGGGATAAGGAGCTGCCAGGACATGCTAGCCACTCACACGACACTTAAACTTCCTTAATCCTCCCCACAGCCTGCTGGGGCTGGTTGCTATTATTCCCATTTTGTGGATGAGGAAATGGAGGCTCCAAGAGGCAGGCACACAATAAGCTTCTGGGAGAGACGTTCCCAAGACAGCTAGAATCAGATGGATCAGAGCCTCTCACTGTCTGTTTGGCCCTTACCAGTCTGGCCATGGTCCTAGCTGTGAGCCCTGATGCTACTCTGGACTCTCAAGTCCATGTTCCTGTGGCTGCCCCACTCTCACCTTCAGTGAGATTGAAGGGAGACAGAGGAACACACTAGGTGCTCAATGATCTTTGCAGCAGGCCCAGATCCACAGCCAACTCTGCTCAGCCCCAAACTCTTTAAATAGCCTCTCCTCCTTCCCCCCCACCCCCACCACCCCTGCACACACAGATACGCGCCCCACACATGGAACATCCAGAGCAGATGTGACCTCCCACGCCCGCCTCTGTGGGCGTGAGGGCGTAGGCATCCCGGCGATGGTGGGGCGTGGTGGTGATGGTAAATGACGTATTGTTTAGCCATATATGAATGTATAAGATATACGCTATGCATACAAACTACACAGAAAAGCAAAGAGATGATTAACACTGAGTAATGAGAAATGGTGCTCACAAATAGACAACGTTTCCAAGAAACTGCAAAACACGCTCACAGTGAGACATAGACCAGGCCACTGTGCAACCCGTGAATGATTAAACACCCTAAGCACCCCCTCCTCCATAAGGCCTCTCTGAGTGAGGGCAGCTCCTCACCTGTGGACCTCCAGCCCTGCTTTGACCCTTCGCCCTCCTAGATGGAAATTATGATCTAGTGCTGGGTCCACTGACTTGCTGGCCTAGTTCTCCTTGGGGTCATCCAGCACAAGCCCTGCTAGGAGATTTTAAGTTCCCCTCTGCTGAGATGATACTGAGGTTCCCCTGGGTCTTGCTCTCCCTTGCAGCTTAGAAACCTAATGCTTTCTGACCACACTTGTGTTCCTGGGTCTTTGGGGACAGGGTGGGCTTCCACAGCACATTGAGCCTAGCAGTGAACTTGGACCAGGGCATTGGGGGAGCCATAGGAGCAGGGCCAACCGGGGCTCAGAAGGCACTGGGGAATGTTTCTTAGGCTAGATGGTGAGCACACGGCCTTCATTTATTATTATTTTGTGAATTGATATATGAAGGTCACACAATTAAGTTCATGAACTCATTCTAGAAAAAGTGCTACATGCTTCATTGCTGAATATCACTCCGGTCACCAGATGACCAAGGGGAATACTTCAAAGGTGACCATAGTGATACTCGGCAATGAGGTATGTAGCACTTTTTCTAGGATGAGTTTTTGAGCCTAATTGTCAGACTTCTTATGACGACAGCTCTGATGGCCATTCCAGAAAAAGAGTCCCCAAATTGCTTTGAAGGGTGAGAGTGGACTTGGCACTGGCATCGGTGCACAGCTTCCCAAAGGAGTACCCCAAAATGCTGTAGTGACATTCAGCAATAAGGTATGTAGAACTTTTTTTTTAGGACAAGTTCGTGAACTTAATTATCCGATCTCGTATTTTTTTGTATGTGCCTATGTTTTATACTTTATATATATAAGATACCTTTTCACAGTAAAAAGTAAAAATTTTAAAAGTCACTACAGAAGAAAAAAAAACAGAAGCCACATTCCCGCGGGGTTCCCAGGGAATGACTTTGGCCTTGTTCCTGGCACCAATTGGCCCAAGACCAACAGAACGGCCCCAGTGGCCTGGAATAGTCAGGGCCGGTTCCCAGGACTGTGGACTGACGACACCCTCGGGAGGGAGCAGGTCGGGGACAAGCAACTTGCCCTCCACTGAGGTTAGGGCCCTCCTCACTGACCCGGAATCCCTGACCTAGCCCTGGAGCTGCCTCCCATGGAGGACAAAAGGGGGGTGCCTTTGAATGTTTGTTTAGAGAGGAGATCTCCTTAAATGGCCGGGTTTTTAAAAAATGTATGTGCGTACAGCTAGCTTCATCTTCCCAACAGCCTGGCCCAGAGCAGCCAGAGTGCAGGCTAGAGACAGGCAGGAGGAGGGGAGGACAGAGGATCCAGAAAACCAAAACTGGGGTCATAGGTCCCGAACAGCCCTGGGACCCCATCTTCCACTTAAGGAAGAAAAAGCAGAGCTTAGACAGGAGAGATGAGGAGCTCCTGGCAAACAGGCATTCCCTGGCATGGCGGGACAATTGTGGGAATTCCAGCTGCTTATTTTTTTCCTTTTTTCTGTTAAGCCTTTTCTTTTGAGCGTGGCCCCTACCATTCCTACTGCCTAGACCAGGGGTCCTCAAACTGTGGCCCACAGGCCACATGAGGTGGTGTGATTGTATTTGTTCCCCTTTTGTTTTTTTACTTTAAAATATGTGCAGTGTGCATAGGAATTTGTTCATATATATATTTTTTAAACTATAGTCCGGCCCTTCAACGGTCTGAGGGACAGTGAACTGGCCCCCTGTTTAAAAAGTTTGAGGACCCCTGGCCTAGACCAACTGCCCTTTTGTTGGCTCTTCTAGTGATAAGCACCTTTTCAATCTTCAGGTCCCCCTGAGCAAGGCTTTCTGTACCCACAGGTACTAGGTACCTAAAGAGTACACCCCACGCCGCCCACACCCCTGGTATCACTCACATTACCCCGAGGAATGAATGAAGTAAACCTGGTGTAGGTTAGAGAGACTCAAAGGTTCCCCTTTGACACAAGTCTACTACACCTTGGAACAGTGATTTCTTTTCTCTTTTCTGTTTGCTTTTGTGGCTACATCAAATGGTAATTTTAAAATTGTATTCACCCAAGGTATTTTATGTAGTCATTTATTTATAATGTCAACTATAATTTTAATAACTTAATTATGACTATTGTAAACATTTGAGAACTACTTCGGAAACTTGTCCAGGCCAGAAAATTTAACCAAAGCTTTGGCATTCTGGTTATTTTTCTTCAATGAAGCTGAGTATTATTTTAACAGTCATGAGCTTTGATTTCTGAACTTTTAACCGTATGGGTTATAAATATGACATGCAGTCATTTTTAGACAATTTAAAACAAACAGGACAAGTTCTGCTTGGTCAATGAGAAACTTCAGATTTGGGGCTAGGAGGTTAATTCTCTTTTCATTTTCTTGGTTTTTTTCATCACCAGGAAACGTACAAGATTTCTTGCTAGTTAGTTTCCCAGATGATTTATAGATTTAGCGCAGTGTTACTGTAAGAAACCATCAGAAGAAAATAATCTTTCTGCATTAACAGAAGAAATTTCAATAGACATTATTCAATTAATAGTTTTCCTCTTTAAGAGTTGGATCTCTCTCTGCTTGAAATCTTGTAAGCGGTTTCTCTTGTTGTTAGGACAGAGCCTGAACTCCTTGGGGCCCTGCGAACTCTGGCCCTGTCTGCCTTCTCCGCTGGTTTGCTGTTCTCAGAACTCTGTCCTCTAGGTTGAACTCCCCGCATGGCCCTTTGTAAATATCACTCCCTCGGCTGGGCTCACTCACGTCCCTACCCTCTACTGAGTCTTTCCTTTCGGAGCTCAGATGTCACCTCTTCCAGGAAGCCTTCCCTGGTGCTCCAGAACGAGTGACGTGAGTTCCTTGTCTTTGCTCCCACAGCTTCCCACAGGTTCTCTTTTGTAAACTTGTCCCACGACATTATCAGTCCTCAGTTTCTTGTCTGCTGCTTTTGCTAGGCTATAAATTCTATATGGGCAGAGACCATGTGTGTTTGCCCATTGCTGGGTCTCTGAGGTCTGCTATGAGGTTTGATACATGGCAGGTGCTTGGCTAATGCCGGGCAAATGAATGAGCATGTGGCTAGAATACTACTGAGGCCCACCAGACATCATTTATAGTCTATTATTCATAGTTCTTGCATGGTTTCCTCTTAGTCATTAATTTGGTTATTCATTCCAACCATCCGCCCAATTATCCATCCATCCATCCATCCATCTGCCTATCCATGTAACACTGTGGCCAGGCACCAACAGGGAGGTTAAAGTTGTAGTCAGTCTTAGTGAAAGAAGAAAACCAGGATTTCTGATTTTTTTTTTTTTTTTTGAGACAATCTCACTCTGTCACCCTGAGTAAAGTGCTGTGGCTTCATCACAGCTCACAGCAACCTCAAACTCTTGGGCTCAAGTGATCCTCTTGCCTCAGCCTCCCAAGTAGCTAGGACTACAGGTGCCTGCCACAACATCAGCTAATTTTTTTAGAGACAGGGTCTTTCTCTTGCTCAGGCTGGTCTTAAACTCCTGAGCTCAAGGAATCCATCTGCTTCAGCCTCCTAGAGAACTAGGATTATAGGCGTGAACTACCTACCACACCAGCCCTTTAGGATTTCTGGTGTTAATGTCAGATTTGGTGTGAGGTAATAGAAAAGCAGAGGCTGAGAAAAACCAGAGCTACATTCTGGGCCTAAGCTGGGGGGGAGGGGAAAGAGCTGGTGGAGGCCTAGACCACTGGGCAGAAGCTGAAGCAATTCAAGCTCCATACCCATAGGGACAGCCCATAGACATCTACCCTGCTCTTCCTTTCCTCCCTCCCTCCTTCCCCCTCCATCCCCTCTACCCCTCCTCCCTCCCTCTTTCTTTCCCTTTCTCCCTCCCTCCCTCCCTCCCTTTCCTTCCTTCTTTCCTATCAAGTCTTCATAGAGACTTCTCTCTGGGACAGGCCCTATCCTGAGGACTGTTGAATCAGACCCAGATTTCTGCTTTAAAGATGCTCTGAGTTTATGGGGGATACTAAGGTAGACACAAAGAATGAGGTACAAAGTGGTGCTGCCATAGGATAAGCTGCTCTCAGCTCCTGGAGGGAGGGCAAGGCGGGAGGACTGTGTGTAGGAGGGGCACTGCAACCAGATCTTGATGGACGGGAGGATTTGGGTGTGTGAGAGTGAGGAGAGAGTATTCTAGAAGGAGGCAATCAAAGGAGTAAAGGCACAGGAGTGGGATGAATCTGGGCAACTTGAGGTGGGAAGAGGAGGGGCAGCTGAGAAGAAGGGGAGGGAGGCTGCTTGGTCACGTCACAGGCCCGGCCTTGGAGGCCAGCCAGGGAATGATGGATTGAACAACTCATTCATCTAACAAATATTTTTAGCACCTGATAAGTTCCAGGCCACAAGCTGTGGGCTGGGGACAAAAAAGATGGACATCTGGCTTCAGATGACGCACAGTTTACCTGTCACTCCTAAACACAGGGAGCCACTGAAGGGGTCTGAACTGGGTAGGGGCCTAGCCACAACAAGCTGGGTTCCCTGACCTCTGCTGATGTCCCCTCCATACCTTGGTTTCCACCTTCTCATGGCTATTGTCACTTTAGGGCTGCTGCACCTTCCCCGATGGTTTGCGGTATCACCCAGCCTGTTCTGTCTGCCTTCAGCCTTCCATCTTCCCCTCCCTGCAGGCAGCAGAATCACCAAAAAGGAGCATATCCTGGTGTCCCTTCCTCTGCCTAAAACCCTCCATGGCTCCCCAGTCTCTTGAGCATAAATTCCCAGCTCCTTGTCCCAGACTAAGAGCACTTCTTCCCTCCACTTTCTTACCCCCACCCCCAACTCCTCCAAGACCTTGTGGGATTTCTTTTCTTTCCTTTCCTTGAATGGTCCCTGCATTTTCCTCTGGTGGATACAGCCTCCAGCCCCCACTGCTGCACTGTACGCAGCCTCCCCTGCAGACCCTGCAGCTGGGGCAGATAGCAATTCCCTGGGGATTCTTTCCAGACTCTCCAGGCTGTGTTCTGTGGCCTTCCGACATGGCCAGGCTGCTTGTAGTTGCCCATTTATTTTTCTGGTTCCCCCACTGGCCTGTGAGCTGCCCGGGCTGAGATAGTGCCTGCTAGACCCACAGTCTCTCTCTTCTGTCCTTAACTAGGCAGGGCCTGGTGCAGGGCAGGCCTGGATTCCTGGGAATCCAAGAGACGCAGAAAGCCAGCTGTGGACAGGGGGGTCAGGCACCTCTCCCAGGTCCCTGCACCCTCAGCAGGCCACTTGGTATGAGGTGACCTATGTGGGGCCACTGTCCCCTCAGCCTGTAGGGATGAGGTGGGATCCTGGGACTCCTGGGGGTTCTGGCAGGCCTGAGGCTGCCTCTAGTGGGAAGAAAGGCCAGGAAGGAGTAGAGGATGAGGCAGGGACACCTGGACAAGCAGCGGCCAGAGTCCAACCCCATTGTCTGGGAGAAAAGGAGCCGTGCCCTCTGTGGTCTGGCTGTGACTTTGGACTCTACATTTGTTTTGCTCTTTTTCCACTTTTCTCTATCTTTCCAGCTCGACCCGCCTGGGGCTATTTTCGCCTCCTTCTTGTTCAGTTGCCTGAGCAGCCTCATGGCTTTAATTGGCCCATTTTCTGCAGGCTGCTAAGATGTTCCCCTCCTTGTGCTGGCTGCCCACCCCCACCGCCCATGGCCTGGAGAGTAAGAGCGAGAGGAGGAAGGCTAATTAGGAAGGGGGGTGGGCAGACACACGCTCAGGCGAAGGCAAACCGACTGATAAAGCCCGAGAGAGACAGAGCAAGAGGGAGAGAGAGAGAGCAAAGGCTAGTGACACCAAGGAGTGGGAGCCCAAGAGAACTAAAGAGGGAAATAAATAATTGAGGGAAGAGAAAAACACGGAAAGACAAAGACAGACACAGAGAAGCAACCAGATGGATTTGTATTCATATTGCGTGACAAGGGAAAGACAGAACCCAGCAGCCAGCCCAGAGGGAGGAGGCAGTGACAGGCACGAGGACAGCAGTGTTCCCAGGGAGGCCGGGGCTCGCCCACGCTCTGCCACCTCGAACCTCGGCTCTTCTGGCCTCCTTTGCAGCACAGATATGACAGAGCCCAGGTCGGCACTATTTGCAGGGGCGGTTGGTGAGGACATTAAAGTCTTTGTAAATGGTTTGACCTTTTGCAAAGGGGCAAAGAAGGGAATCATTATTCCAAAGCATGGGGCATCATGTGTGTCCATTTTCCTGTTTTTTGCAATTTAAATGAGTTAGGGTGGGAGAGGGCAATGCTTAACACTTATTTGCCGTTTATTCCTACAGCAAACGTGTAGTACTACACATCTATGCACTGTGTCCAGTCTCCCTTCTGGGCTCTGAAGATCAAAGGTGACCAAGAGAGGGCTCATTGCCCTCCTGCTCAGGGCCTGGCCTCTGTGAGGTGATCAGCAGGTGTTTACCCCATGCACCGTAAGGAGAAGGAGCTTACACAGCCGGTGTCACTACCACCTGCACTTGCTCTAGCTGAGGGACGTTGAGAGCAGGGACTCTGCTTCTACCTGGGGACAGTCAGGGACAGCTTTCCAAAGACGGCAACATGAGAGAGACTCAAAGGCATTTCTGATGGCCGGGTGTGGTGTAATCCTAGCACTCTGCTAGGCTGAGGTTGGAGAATTTCTTGAGTTTAAGGAGTTCAAGACCAGCCTAAGCAAGGGGAGGCCCTGTCTCTACTAAAAATAGAAAACCTAGCCGGGCTAGTGGTGCACACCTGTAGTCCCAGCTACTTGGGAGGCTGAAGCAAGAGGATCACTCAAGCCCAAGAGTTAGAGGTTGCTGTGAACTGTGATGGAGCTATGATGAAGCCATGACACTCTACCCAGGGCATAGAGCACGATTCTGTCTCAAAAATAAAATAAAAAGCATTTCTGAGGAGAAATCAGGGAAGGCCTGTACAGAGGGACAGGGATGTGGGGGTGTGGGGCAGGGGCACTCAGGACGAAGAGGGGAGCGGAAATGGGGGAGGAGGCTGGGAAGGTAGCAGGGGCTGGATTGTGAAGGGCCTTGAATGCTCGGTAAGAGTTTCAGGCAAACAGGTGGTGGTGTCTAAGAAAGAACAGCATGACCCAAGCTGAGTTGTTTTCATAGAAGTCTGCTGACACAAGCGCAGGTTAGAACAGGGAGGGCCTGGGGCAAAGGTGCGGGTGAGAGAGAGGTGGCCCTGGACTGGGGAAGGGAGACTGGGTGAGTGGGGGTCTTGAACTGGCTGCATGGGGGCATATGGCTTCTCATTCTAGTCCAACCATATCTCTCTGGCCTGTCCCATAATCCAGAGCCACAGACAAGTACAGAGGAGCTTTGTGTAGCTTTTGAGACCAGTCAGTCCAGGGATCACAAAGTCAGTGCCCTCGGGCGCCATGTGTCGTCTGGGGTGAGGCAGCAGAGAATGGTGCAGCCTGGGCCAAACCTGCTGGTGGGCTGGTCGGAGTTGTCCCTCAAGCATTGCTGGTTGGAGACGTCAGACTTAACCTCTGTATTTCACAGGGGAAGAAAGAGTTGGCAAGGGACTTGTCCAGGCCCACGTGGCGGGGGTGAGCCCCTCGTACTCATCTTGCAGGATTAATATCCCCATCTGCGGATGAGGAAACTGGGCGCCTGAGACCCCACAGCTAGCGGGGGAGGCGCCTGAGTCCTCACCAACACTCCTTTCAGGAAAATGACTCAGCCCCTTCCACCTCCGCAGACTGAAGGAAGAAGAAAACTCTGAGGAGTAGGGAAATGCTAATTGCCTGAGGAGAGCTAATTGGTGTGGGAGGGGGAGGCCGGCTTAATGGGGTGGGGGTGAGAGTTGAGGGCCAGCAGGGGAGAATGAGGCGTCCCCAAGGGGAGGCACTGGCTTGCTGGCCAGAAAGGCCCACAGCCTGCCCACCAGCTGCCAGGCAGGGGATGGGGTCAGGGCTGGGGGCAGCTGAGCCTCAAAGGCCCAAATTGCCCTGGCCTGGGCCTGCTGAGCTGCTGATTATTGGAGGCAGAAACCCTGCCAAGCTGGGCTTTAGAGAATAATCATCATAGGCAATAATAATGCCTCCCACTTGCCTGAGCTTTTAACTTGTTTAGCCACTAGCAAGCAGCCTTGTCTCACTCAGAGAGAATGACCAACAGGACTGGAGGCAGGCTGTAAGAGCAGGAAGGAGCCCAGCAGAGGAAAAAGGCAGCTGTTTTTTATTGTTTACCTCCCCAACTATAAAATGGAGATGGTGTTTTCTTCCTCTGATTATCTTTTCAGCTTCATCTTCTGCCTCAGACCTCCTGTCCTAATCACCCATACTCATCATTATAATTCAGACACACAGAACTATTGATGAGCCCCTCTGAGGTCTCTGCTCTTGTTTTATGCCAAATGTCAACCAGCTTCAGGTTCTTGGTGAACTCCTCTTCATCCTACAAAACCCAGTGGCACTTTCTCTGTGAAGCTTTCTGCTATGGTCTGAGTGTGTCCAGCCAAAAGTCATATTTGAAATCTAATCCCCAGTGTGTTGTTGCCATTAAGAGGTGTGGTCTTTGGGAAATGATTAGGGCTGCCACTGTTCTGTGTTCACTGGGCAACATTTTACATGTATTTCTCTGCTTTTCTCTGTCCCCTTCATTCTGGAAGTTCCTTGATGCTAGAAAGATCTTGCTGACTTCCATATTCCCAGAGCCCAGCATGGCTCTGGCATGTAGCAGGTCCTCAGGAAATGGTTTGTGATTTGAGTGATCGCACCAGTTATATTTGTCACTTTCTGTGTCTGTTTCCTCCACTAAACGATGAGCCTCCTGAGGGGTAATGCTGAGTCCTACTCATCTTTATATGCATTGCCTAGCACAGAGGCCATCCTCTAACAGGTTAGGCATGTGAGAAGCAAAGGGAAGCCCCTTGTGAATTGGGAAACAAGATCTGTGTGTGGGAAAGGAAAGAAAGAAACTCCTAGAAGCAGGATAAGCACATGATTCAGTGGGAATGTTCTTAAACTGGTGGGTATTTCTGTTTGCATGTGGAGAATGCAGGTCTGCACGTATGTATAGAAGTGTCATTTGTGAGATTCTGTTTGAACATGAGTAGTGTGTGCACAGGTGTGTGAGGACGTGGGCATCGTGTGCCTTGGGTGTGTGTATTATTGTGTGAGGTGCACAGGCAGTGTTGTATTATCGTGTTATTTGTTGGAGTCTATTGGTAGGTCTGTGTGTGTGCAACTGTGGATAACTGTGGTTCGTGCGTAGGTGTGTATGTGTAGGCGTAGTGCTGCATCAGGGGTTGGAAGATGAAGTAGGAAGGAGAAGAAGAAAAGTCAACTTGTTATTGTCAAATGCCAAGTGCAAAGAGCAAGAACACATCAGTATTCCCAGCAGAGAGCCACGTACCTGTAAATCCATCTCCAGCGTCAACTCCATTCATTCACTGATACGCCAAGGCTGACTCTGCTGGCTGAGCCTGTGACAATCACTTGTCTGGGATGGATTCCCTGGGCAGGCATAGACTCAGGCTCAGCCAGGTGTTCTCCAAGCCCACTTTTCTTGTCTCTTTCCCCTCCTCCACTCTTCCTCTCCCCCTCTCCTCTACAAGGCCCAGCATGGGTAGTGGGAAAGTGGAGAAGGCTCCTGACTGCTTGGTGAAGACTGCCCCAGACACTTCCTCTCTGGGCCACGTGCCCCTTTGCTGTGGAGCACTGGGGGGCAGGCAGGTGTGGACTGATGTGTGTGTGCCCAGCCTATCTGTTAGTCTGGAGGTTCTTGGAAGGCAGAGGAATATTGTTCACAATTTTTTCCAGCCCCACCTGCAGGGTCAGGGCAGCAGGAGGTTCAGATCCCCCATGGGATTGACCTACGAACTCTTCACAGCCTGAAGAAACAAACCCATGGGGTCCACAAAGGAAACTGGTCAGCAGACCAGGCCCTAGGAGAAAATAGCGTAGGCTCTCATGACTAATGTGATTTTTAAAGCCTTATGTATAGGCAGATATAGAATTCACTATTTTTTTTTCTTTTTCAATTCAGAAAAAAGCTTGGTAGAATAAATGAGATGGTGAATGAGCCAGAAATCCAAAGGCCTTCCTTCCCATTCCTGCCTCGTTCCACTACCCAGCACCTATGATTCTCTGGGAAGCTGTGGCCTGGGCCTCTGCTAGTGCTGGGATACCAGGCTGGGGTATCCAGAGACAGGCAGGGTCTTCTTGGTTGGAGGAGAATCTGGGAGAGCTTCATGGTGGAGGTGGCATTTGTAATGAACTTTGAAGAAGGACAAGTGTTTTTCAATAAGAGAGTAGCATATACAGGTCCAGAGATGGGATTGAACAGGTGTTTTTCAAGAAATAATAAACTGTTCCCATTGGCTGTGGACCCAAATAGTCCTCAGTCCAGGGGAGGCATGAGTATTCGGGTGAACTCCAATAGAAGGACCTAGTCCAGCAGGGGCTCCAACCCTCCATAAAATGGTCTGTAGCCTTTCTCTGTCCCCTTCTGCTCCCGGGGAGCTTGCTTATGAGTGACAGAACCACAGACTGAAAATGTGGCCGGGACGCCTAATACGAGGTGTGTGTGCTCTCACGTCCCAGCCACGGCCGTGGTAGACACAGGGCATTAACTCACCACGGCGAGCTTTTTGTGTTGTTTTGAGGACCCACAATGTGTGGGCAGAGGCACGGTCAAGAGCCAGAACACAGAGGTTCAAGTTCTAGCTATGGCGCATACTGGGAATCCTGGCGCAAGGTCCTTAATCTTTCTGGGCCTCAGTTTCCTCATGTGTAAAGGGGAGCTAAGAATGCCTACTTCACGGTGTCCATGTAGAAGATTAAATGAGTGTTTTAAATAAGATTAAATTTTACATAAATATATGCAGAATGCTTAGAGCAGTCCAGACACACAGTCTGTAGGTGTTCAGTTGTTTCCCCCAAATCCTAGAGTTGCTCAAGACGGTGCTCAAGGCAGCCCTATTACACAGCTGTTGCTTTACCTGATTTAACCCAATCTCCTCCTTATGGGAAAACTGAGTCCAGGAGGTGGGATGGCCCTCCCAGCTGGCATGCACTGTCTCTTGAGTCTGAGACAGAGCTTGTTGCCTTATACTGACCTTCAGCCTGGAGTGCACTTATAGAAAGCACCCAAATACTCAAGACAGAAGCTCCTGCCACCCTAGTCTGGAAGGGGCTAGCTGATCTTCAGGCCCTCCCCACTCTGCAGGGTGTGATGGTCACTCAAAGGCTGCCCAGGAAAGTCAGTGTTGGAAGATGGCTGGTCCTCTCTCCTCTCCAGAGTGACACCCTTGCTCCTGGGAGGCCAATGCTTCTAGACCTCTGCTGCAGGTTCCTTCCTGACTCGCCAGGGCTCTTCTTTTATCTGTCCCTTAGGAGCTGCAGTGACAGCCTGGGGTCATGACCACTCAGCTAGCCTTTGAGGGAAGGGGTTGGGGGGCTAGCTTCAGGCCCTGGGTGAGCCCACTCCAGGGGCCAGCTTCAGCCTTCAAACTCTCTCTGGAACCATATGACAAAAAGGGCCTCTGGCCAGAGCGTGGGGCTGCAGCTTTGCAACCAGACTGCTTCTAGGTAAGTGCAGAAAACCCAAAGAAGAGGTTCCATATAGACCACCTGCACCAAATCACCTGGGAACTGGGAGTGGGGAGTCTTGTTAATAATACAAATTCCTGGGCCATCAGTAAGACTTCCTGGATTAGACCCTCTGGGGCTGGGGGCCCAGGAATCGGCATGTTGGCAAGCTCCCCATGCAAACGCTGCATATTCTACTTAGGGAGCTGTTGGGCCAAAAGGGCAACAGAATGGGGAAGCCCTTAGGACTGGGAATCCTTGGGATGTCCCAGCCCCATTGCCAGACTCCTCAAGGGACGCCAGGGATTCACAGTTTGTCCCAGTGAGCAAGCCCAAGCCTGCGTCTTCTCTTCTTTCTCCCCAGCTGCCCACACTGCTAACACATTCCCCGCAGTTTCTAAATTCAAAATGAGGCTGTTTGAGCGGTTCATCAACAACCTCCCCTGGGTACTAGGGATCAGGAGCCTGTCCCCTGGGGAGGGGTCTGGTCTCCCATCCCTCTGGGGCTTGGCAGGGACAAGGAGGTGACCTGGGGCCCTGTTGCAGGGCAGTGGGGTAGAGGGCTGTCTGGCCTAGACCACACCTTTCATGTTCTGGACTCAGCTTGGTCTCCGAACCGCTTCTACCTGGAAGTCCCCGTCTTTTCCACCCACCGCCAGTGGGACGGCAGCCTGAGCGCCATCACACTTACCTGCAGAGGGACAGCCATGCCAGGCCCTGGAGCTGGCACTGGGTTGGGGGTGGGGAGTCTGACACCCACTCTGGCCCCTGCAGATGGTCCGATGCCTCACTCACTCAGCAGTGTTTGTTGAACACCTGCTGAGTGTGGCTTGCTGGGCTGGGCTGGGCTGGAGGGGGGAGGGGGGTGGGGGAGCCACTGGGGGTGTGGAAAGAAATAGAAGCTTGGGGGAGTGGAGAAGCCCACACGGGTTTAGAACAATCACCAAGCAGTATGCCAGGCAACGCGAAACACACTCATCTGAATCCAGTCTGCACGAGCTCATGCAGCGGGCCAGGCGGGTGTCTCGGAGGGCTGGGATGTGTGCTGGGTGGCAGGCAGGCAGGAAAGAGGCCAGGCCAAAGAGGACTTAGGTTCTAGTCCTGAGGCCACCATGGACTTGCTGTGTGTCCTTGGGTAAGTCACTTAACCTTTCTGAGCCCAAGCTTTCTCCCTTCCTATGCTCTCCTCACCATATACAACCTGAGAAATAGCTGTCTTGACACTCAACAGGGGATGTGGCTTCTTAGTCATCTGAATAGACTCTTAGCTGGAGGCTGATGTCACCCCAACAGGCCCTGTAGGGTACTGATTAGAAACCCTGTGATTTGAGTTCCCAAACCTCTATTGAATGCCAGCTCCATAAGTTACCTATCAACGTCCTCACCTACAGAATGAGCAACTCCTGTGGCATCTTGGGGCCTGGATAGGCTCTCAGGGATGGGTTGAGGGTTGTAAAGCTGATAAACGATGCACTACTTTCCCCCCATTCGTTTCATTCGTTTTTAGTGGCAATATTCATTCTTGGGGGTGTTTTAATGAATATGAAAGCCAGGGAGGTTTTCCCTTTTTTCCAATACTGCATGAGTTTTGAGGATGGGGGGAATGCCGGGATGAAGGGTGTAGGGGCCCAGCGTGGAGTCTGGCACACAGGGAGATCTGGTGACTATGAGAGGATGGAGTCCCAGCTCTTCTCCTCACCTTTCTCCTGCTCTGCCATGTTTGCTCCTGGAGATATTGGGAGCCCCTTCTCTGCCCCCCACTTTCCCTAGGAGCTAACTGGGCTTCTCCCCTCAGTAAGATGGCCCTGGCCTAAGCCTGAGTCCTCCCCTAATTCTACAGCATATCGTTTTAGGGGTTAAGTGTGCCAATCCTGTTTGCTATTCCCTGGTTGTATGATCTTGGACAAATTACTGAGCCTCTAGGCTGGGCTTCAGCTTTCTTCTCCAAAAAAGGACTATCGCACCGACACCCCAGGGCTCTTGTCAAGATGAAATGAGCAAGTGCATGTGAAACATCGAGCAGGTACTAAGCTCTCAATGAACATGTTGCTGTTCTTCAGGTTAAAGCCACACTGGCTATTGGACGCCTTCTGTTTTCTTCACTGTAACAGAGCCGCCTCCCTGCATGGGCCGGTCGTGCTGGAAGCTGTAGGAGTGAGTAACGAGAAGGATCCATGTGAGCGCGTGGTCAAAATAGAAGTCGCCTTGGAAAGGCGAGAGATGAGTCTGCCGGGGAGAGCCTGTCTGGGTGTCGTCAGCTGTGATGGGCCAACAGGTTGTCACGGACTTGGCAGCTCACTGATGCTTGCTGAGCTATCTTCTATGTACGAGGATCCAGAGCCCGTTGGGATGAATTAAGGAGTGTGCATATTATCAGAATCCAGAAATTGGGCTAGGGGGCTGGGGAGCTGTGGAGAGAGCCCTCATTTTCTTTTTAAGTCCATGACACAGAACCTGTAATCAGTGTTCAGAAAGGCCCCCTGGGCTACCAAAGAGAACTCAACCAGCATCCTAAGAGTAATTCCCTCTCCTAAGCAACTTCTACTACCCCAACTCATAATGTCCCACTGGAGGCCAAGCAACCCCAGCTAACTGGACAATGTTTTTCCTTTGTGGGAAAAACATCTTTGTATTCCAGGAGGATTTTTGGTTACGTTTAGACAGGGAATAAACATAAACTGTTATATGCTTGCTTGTAATCCTACAATAATTAGCCCATTAAAGTAAGAATCTAATCATTTTAATTTAAAATGTAATTGAGTAATTAACTTAGATGTGTGAGTTTAAGTTGAATTTGTACTAAGCTTATGCTCCCTTGTAAAGTATTTAAGAGAATTTTAGGTTTGCTGTGCATGTATTTAATTTATTAGTTGTATAAGAATTTTTAATAGTTAAGTACCTAGGGAGATTGTGTTTGAAACAGGCAAATGAGTTAAAAGGGAAATCACATAGATGACTTTAAATTTTATTGAGGTTTACCATGCATTCGAAAAATCCAGTGGTCACAAAGTGAACCAGTGTCCAGGTGAGCTGTACCATATTAAGATACCCAACAGCAGTGGGACACATGGCTCAGGCCTGTAATCCTGGCACTGTGAGAGGTAGAGGCAGAAAGATTATTTGAACTCAGGAGTTCAAGACCAGCCTGAACAAGAGTGAGATACTGTCTCTACTAAAAAAGACAAAACTCATCCAGGCATTGTGGTCGGTAGGCGCCTGTACTCGCAGCTACTTTGGAGGCTGAGGGAGGAGAATTGCTTGAGTTCAGGAATTTGAGATTGCGTGAGCTAGGCTCAGGCCATGGCACTGTAGCCAGTGCAACAGAAGGAGACTCTGTCTCAAAAAATGAAAAAAAAAGAGGGATACCCAGTAGTACTCAAACCCTGGAAACCCCTTCCAGGTGCCTCCTGCAAATCACTCTCTGTCCAAGGGAAACTACTCACTCAAAATTAAATTTATAAATGCAATATAAATTGTTTGAGCTGTGTTTCAATAATTACATTTGTGAATGGGATCAAATTATTGTTCAAAGACCTCTTAAAAGTGGTTGCCTGCTTGATAGAAACAGAAAGAAAGGTTTGCAAGCAAACTCGAAAACTTAAGCGAGAACCAGGATTATGAATTTGTCAGTTTGATAAATTGAACTCTAATTACTTAAATGCAAAGTAAACTTCTGAGTAGTCTGTTTTTTGCACAATAACTGCCCATGAAAACACTACAACACTCAAAGGAACATGCACAATGTCGGTTCAGAGTCACAGTCCGAAGTCCTAAAGGAATTTACATTAAATAGCACCTCGTGCCTCTGTCTTTCCTTAGGTAGAGGGAACATCTCCATCTCCAGCTTCCAAGGCCACTTTCAATCTTACTGTTTTCTTTAAATGGCATGAAATTGCCTATGATTCACTTTAAAATACTTTGGATAGACAGGGTGACCTGTCTTGTGTCTGTAGTGTAGGACAGTCAGTTAAAGGGAACAGTAATACTTTCTGTACACACTCTCAGGACGGGTGGTTAGCCCTTGAAAGACTCTATCTAATCAGAACCCACAAGCACGGGGTCACGTATCATGGCTTCAATTGTCTTTTCTTCCAATCAGCGCCAGGGGGCTTGTCCACATGCATAATGCATATAGCATGTTGTTTCCCTGGCGAGTCCGGTGGTATAAACAATGTAAAGACTGGCTGGAGAGTCAACGCAGGACCTTGCACAAACAAGGTCTTAGAATCCAGTGGTCCCACACAAGTGCTCTGGGTTCAAAATTCTCCTCTGGCCTTATGCATGGCCAATTACCTCCCTCCTTCAAGCAGCTCAGCAGAATTTTTTCTCTAGAATACTATTGCCACTACCTTGAGTAAATCTCTCATGGGAGGAATACCTAACAGGATAGAACCTGGGACTTGAGGGAGGTCCAGAGCCAGCAGTTGCTAATGAAGATGAGCATTTGACCAAATTCAGTATGAGACTTGCCCTCTGGCAGCCAGGTTTTGGGGGACAACTGGAGCCCTCCTGACCCTCTACCAGTGCAAAGTTACTGATGCTTACTGGAGCAAGTCCAATGTTTGTGCCTGACCCAAATGGCTTTGGTCAGCTAACAGAGCAGAGGAATCCAGAGTTTGACAGAGATAGGGTGGGGTGCCATGGAGCAGCTTCGGAAACATACATGGAGTGAGACATTCCTAACCCCCTTTCCCACTGGCTGGCATCTGCTCCAGCTCTGAGGAAGTGTACCTTGGGCCTGGAGTGAGGCCCAGGGGCTCTTGTCCTCACCCCTACCCAATCCTAGAAGATCAGGTAGGGATAGGTTGGGTTTCTCTTAGTTATTGTATGGCCTTGGGGTGCGTGCGGGATCTTTTTCTCTCCTCTGCTTGATATCCAAGTGGTTGCTCTGTCGTCTGTTTTGGTAGCTTACCACAGCCCTAGCCACCTATAGGTGCCCATCTTACTGACAGAATCCAAGTAGGCTTGAAGATGCAGTGGCCTCCCTTCCCTTAGATGTCCTGTTGGAAACAGCTCTTTTGAAAAGCTGAGGGCAGGTACTTGGCATTGTTCATTGCAGCTCAATTCATAATTGCCAAGCCATGGAAGAAGCCCGAGTGCCCATCGACCCATGAATGGATTGATAAATTGTTGTATATGTATATCATGGAATACTATGCAGCAGTAAAAAAGGGAGACTTTATCTCTTTTATGTTTACATGGATGGAGCTGGAAAATATTCTTCTTAGTAAAGTATCTGAGGAATGGAAAAAAAAGTATCCAATGTACTCAGTACTACTGTGAAACCAATTTATAATCACTCACACTTGCATATGAAAAATGAAACACAACTTTAGCCTAGGATGAATGAGGGAAGAGGAGGGAGAGGAGAGGGGCTGGGGTGGGAGAGATAGTAGGGGATAGTAGGGGGACCACAACTACAGAGCACATTGCAAGTACAAGTTGGATGTATCATGTGTAGAACACAAATGTCCTAATGCCATAATTGGGTAAATGAGGTGAAAGCTATAGTGATTAGTATGATGTAAGCATTCCAATGTGTACAAAGAATCAACACATTGAAAATGGCATAAATGTATTTATGATCTATGTAAAAAACTTAATAAAAAAAATTTAAAAACTTGCAATGAAAAGCAGAGGGCAGGTACTTGGCATGTGCCTCCTGTTTCCGCCTTACCTTTCTTTCTCCCCTGTCCCTCCCTTCCTTTCTCTTTCATCCTGAGCTCGCTAGGCCCAAATCATACATGCATTTCATCTCGAATTCCCCCACACCCACGCTCAGCCTTGACCAACAGAGATGTTTCTTTCTCTTTCTGATGCTCTCCCCAGCAGAACAGCTCAAACTGGAGCCCTGAAGAAGACAGCCCTCTTTAGTTTCAACCCCTGAAGGTCACCACAGTGACTTCCCACCCAGTATAGCTTCCCCTGGAGTTTCCAGAATACTCCAGACTCTGCAGCAAGGCTAGCCCTTCCTTGAGCCAGATGGCTCAGGGGACCAGCTCTCCTTTCCCTCCGGGTGTTCTGGCAGCTTCCTACCCCCAGCTGGGTCTCTGTCCCCAGACAGCAGGGAGGTCACACTGTCTGCACAGCCACTGCTCTTGCGTCCTCTGAGCCAGCCAGTCACAAGGCCAGCATGTGGTCACTCAAAATGTGGAAGGTATGCAGAGGAGAAGTGTGGCTGAAGTGGACAGGATTTGGGGATGATTTTTAAAGGTGACATGTAAATATCCCAGTTGTTGGAATCTTCACAAAAAGGTGTTGAAGGAAGTGGTGTGTATGGGCCTGTCAGCTGCAAGACCTGTGAGCACAGAAGGTGACTGAGTGCCCCTCCTGCTGGGGACCAGGCTTCTCCCCTCACCCCATCTCTGCTCCAGGCCTTGCTCTCCTTAAAGTCAGCCCGGGCTCTGGCCTGGGAGCTGAGAGGGGCCCCGGTCGCACCCACTGCCTCTCCCACATGCAGTCCGGCAGGCATATGCTGACAGTGGGATCACCTTGTCCACAATCCTCTTTCTCCTGTGTCTCATTAGGAACAGGGTTGTTTTAGCAGATCTGGAGGGGGCTCGGACGCTTCACTTGGACATTTTTGTTGCTCTGTCCGGGTCCCATGAGAATTTCTTAGCCCTTAAGGATATTGCAGAATCTTGGATCCTGAGAATAATACGGGTTAGGAATCAGAAAGACCTGAGTTTGAATCTGATTCCTTGAACTCACTAGCTACCTGTGTGACTTGGGGCAGGTCACTTAACCTCTTTGAGCCTCCATTTCCTCATCTTAAATGTGGAGATTTGTAGAGTTGTCCAGGGGGTTAGTATGCTTATCAGCCAAGTTAATTCTCTGGCACGCTTGAGTGCTCAAGAAATGGGGGTCCCTTCCTCTCCTTCCCCTGCCTGGGTGTAGAGGGGAGAGAGGAGCTGCAGGCTGCGTGACCAGGCTGAGCCTGCCTGGCTGGCTCTGGAGCCCCAGCTGGTTGGTGGAGCCCAGATGAGGGTGGGTCCCTGGCCCTTGGGTCGCTGCCAGCCCTGCGGCAGGCTGTGTTTCTATAGCTGGAGAGGCCCCAGCCCTGGAGTGCAAAGAGGCCTTGAAGACTCTGCCCCTCTGAGGGAGCCGCTCAACCCAGGGAGGCCTGGGGCAGGGGTGGGGCTGAGAATTGCAGTCCCAGCTGTCACTCTTCCAAGCCAGGAGCTGTCATTAGTTGTTCTGGCCCATAATTGGGCTATAACCGTCCTATGGCCCCAGAAGAGATTTTGGGCCTGTGATTATCTGCGATCAGCCACTTTGTGCCTCAGAGTACTGACTCCAGGCTGTCCCCCCCCTCACTCCCCACCCATTCCTGAGGGCCCTGCCAGAAACACTCAGACAAGAGCTTCCTATGCAGAGACTCACACAAGAAGCTCTTGCCTCGGTTTTGCTGTGCCCAGGCACACCATCATGGCTGACACCAAGAAACCGATGCTACCGAACTGGCTCGTTCTGAGCAGCTTCCTTCCACTCTAGCTAGTGAGGGATGTAGGCAGATGCCTGATAGAAGCTGGCCCAGGGCAGGGTGGCCTGGAGGTGAAGGTGGCCCACACCTGCTCTGCACTCAGTAGCTATTTGGCTTTGGGCAAGTTCAGAGGCCTTTCTGGGCTTTTTCTCGCCTATACAACGAGGGCACCTGCCTGAGATTGGAGGGAGGATTATACAAGTCACCAGGTCAGTCATTCAGCTGCTCAGCGGTCACAACATCTTCACTGGGCACCTCTTACGTGCCAGACATGCACCTGTGCATACAGGTGAGCAAGACAGACAGAAACTCCACCCTCAAGACATATTCTGGAGAGACAGAAGAGGACCCAGCTGAGAAGGCTGAGCAGGGGACAGTCTTGAGGCTGGAGAACCAGGTGTTGTGGCTGCCCGGACACGAGGCCAGCCCGGCAGATGTGATGTGCAAAGGACAAGTGCCAGTCCCAGGAAGACCTCAGTAAACCCCAGCTCTTTTTATCATTTTTGACCAGGAGTGATTCAATGGGGCTTCTCGCATCTCGCTTTGGGAACACAGAGGGGGTAATTCCACCCGACCCTGTCTAAAGAGGCTTCCTGTAGGAGGCAGCATTTGGGCTGGACTTGGAGGGATGCGTAGTTTCCTTTCTCCTGTCCTCCTTCCCTTCCTTTTCAGAAGCATGTTTTTGATTCTCATTGTGTATTGGAATTGGGGAGAGGGACACCCTTGCCCATCCCTCCCTGCCTGGCCCAGCCCTTAATGCAGAGCCTGACCTGGGGTTCAGGCTGCAGCAGGTGCAGCCCCCTTAATCCCTGGACCATCCCCACATCAATGGCTTCCCCTGCTCCCAAGTGAGGAAGAATCTCAGTACACCTGGCCCTGCCTGTGTCTTCTGTCTCCTCTTGCCGGCTTCCCTCCTGGTGCTCCAGGCACGCTGGCCTTGTGCAGTCCCCATCAAAGGGGCCACCTTCCCACTGCCACAAAGGCCACAGGGCCTTTGCTCACACTGTGCTGTTCTCGCTCATCTCTCCTCCTAGCTCACTCCCAGCCATCAGATGAAAAGTTTAGGGGGAAGACTTTGCTGACTTCACGGAGGAGATGGGATCTGCCAACCATACCTTCTTGGAGACCCCAAACACATGTTGTTTACAGCACTAGCACAATTCAACTCACACTCCTATGCTGTTATTCGATACCTGCCTACCTCCCCAGTTAGACCACAAACCCTATGAGGGATGTGCATCTGCTTTAAACACCACTGAAACCCCAGAGCTAAGATTTAGTGAACATTTACTGTATGCCAAGGATAGTCTAAAGTTTTATAGAAAAATTAGCTCATTTAATTTGAAAAGCAACTCAAATACTGTAAACATCATTTTACCAACACAGAAAGGAGGGTGAAGTAACTTGCCCAGGATCCCACAGCTGGTAAGAAGCTGAGCAGGCAGCTGAGCCAAGTTCTAGCCTGGTCCCAGAGCCTGTGCTCCTAACCACCAGGCCATGCTGCCTAGGCCCTGACAATTAGTCAGTAAATACTTTTCATCCATTCGGCAAGTACTTGTGAGCACTTTCCAGATGTTCCAGGCCCCACATCTCTGAGTCTTGGCAGGTACATCTCAGTAAATACAATAGACAAGTTAGTAAATAACAGAAGGCCTAGTGGTGAAATATGCTAGGAGGGAAGCCAGTGGAAGGGCTGAGAGTGGCTGTTTTCATGGTTCTTTGAGGAGCTGACACTTGAGCAAAGACCTGAATAAAGTGAGGGTGCCATCCCTGACAGTGTCTCCGGAAGTGTGTTCCATGCAGTGGGAATTGTGTGAGCAAAGATCTCAAGGTAGGGAAGGGTGTGGTGTGGAGACAGAGTGGCAGGGACAGTGGAGGCTCAGAGAGTAGTCAGGGAGGTGGCTGGTGCAAGGTCACATGGAGAAGGGGGGCTGGGAAGCCAACCTAAGGGTTTGACTTTATTATAAATGCTGGGAAGTCATTGGAGGTCTACATGAATGAATGAATGATTAATGAATGAAATAGTGCAGCTGATTGCACCGTCCTGTGTGCTGGGGCTGGGGGATGGAGCAGGTGGCAGGAATAAGGAATAGGTCCTTAAACCTTGCTCTTCTGGCTAGAGCTGATGCTTCGTAGTCAGAACTCCAGCAGTCTCTGAGTGCCCCAGGAGAGGGATGGCACTGTCCAGGCCTGAGGACAGCCAGGCCCAAGGCCACCTCTGCCTTCCAGCCCTTCTGCTCATCTTCCAAACAGTGTTATGTGGCCTTCCAGCTACAGCTTCAGAAAGCACGTGCCTTTAACTGGTGCAGGCCTGGTGGTGCTCAGAGCATCACCTGACTCGCTGACTTGGTAGGTTGGAGGGTGGAGGGGGCAGAATGATGCTAGAATCTCAGTTTCAGAATATCCACTTGGGCAACTGCTCACCTGACGCGCCAATCCCCTCTCCAGGATCTCAGCCCGCACACCTGCAAGGACAGGGAACTTACCACCCAACGCTCTGTCTCTTAGGAAGTTTTCATTATTGTGAATTGAACTTCGCTTCCCACTTGCTCACAGAGAGAATGTGTCAACACCTTCCCACCCCTCCAGACAGGCACAGTGTTCGGAGTCTGCTCTGTCTCAGGCTCCTCCCCAGGCCCCCACACAGGTGACTAAGTATGTCACCTTCACTTGCTCCTGCTGTGCCGATGAGGGCACTTACCTTTCTCTGGAATGACTCCTGATGCCAAAGGAAACATCTGACCAAAATTCTTGCTTCCGAAGTCTCAGGGTGCCCACAAGCCCCTCCATTCTGGGCCCCTCTCCCTGAATCCTCTGAAAGAGGGCTAAGGAGCTCAGGATAGGGCTGGGGAATCTTTGAGGCCACTATAGGTGGCCTGGACAATCCATGGTGTCCTTGAGCATCATCCACTGTCTCATCAGTCCCCTTCTGCTTCCTCACTTCAGGGCTTTTCCCTGGAGACTCCTAAAGAAGTGCTCTCTCAGGGAGCTGGGGATGAGTGAGAGCTGCTGAGAAGTCAGCTTTTCCCAGCTGCCTGGGCCCAGGTGGAGAAGAGCTAGAAGGCATTTTCTTTCTTTCTTTTTATTTATTTATTTATTTATTTATTTATTTATTTTTTATTAAATCATAGCTGTGTACATTAATGTGGTCATGGGGCACCATACACTGGTTTTATAGACCGTTTGACACGTTTTCATCACACTGGTTAACATAGCCTTCCTGGCATTTTCTTAGTTATTGTGCTAAGACATTTACATTCCACATTTACTCAGGGATTATACCTGCGGGGCATCTTACAAGGGCATATGTGAATCTTTTCCTTTTCTTATTTACTGCCTGAGTGAATTGTTCCTGGGAACTAAGGGCTCCCTTTTATTGAGCAGGAACTCTGGGCCAGGACCCAGGCAAAGCAGAGCTGCCAAGCACAGCTGCTGAGGTTGTGCACTGCTGAGCAGCTTGGAGTTGTGCAGTGCCCAGCTTGAACAACCACATGTGGCAGTCCTGGAATCATTTTGCCCACTTTGTCACTCTAGTCCTCACCATGGCCCCGTGAAGACAGTGCTATCAGGATGTTCATCACATAGAGGAAGAAATGGAGGTAGCTCAGAGAGATCATGTAGGAAGCCCATGTCAAAACAGTGAGGTAATGGCCAATTTGGGATTCAAACCCTGCACTGCTTCAACCCCAGAACCAAGGTCTACACTGTGCTCTAAATGCAAAGATTTTTAGGAGCTCACACAGCAGAGTGGTCAAGGGTATACATTTTTTTTTTTCTGAGACAGTCTCACTATGTTGCCCTTGGTAGAGTGCCGTAGCATCACAGCTCATAGCAACCTCAAACTCTTGGGCTTAAGTGATTCTCTTGCCTCAGCCTCCCAAGTAGCTGGGACTACAGGCACCCGCCACAACACCTGACTTTTTTTGTTGCAGTTGTCATTGTTGTTTAGCTGGCCCAGCCTGGGCTCGAACCCACCGCCTTCCGTGTATGTGGCTGGTGCCATAACCACTGTACTACAGGCACCAAGCCAAGGGTATAGATTTTGAAATCAACCTTGATCCAGATGCTGGCTCCAGCATTACTATCTGTCCTGATGGCCTTTGGGAAAGTTACTCTGAACTTCTGTCTCCTCTTCTGTAAAAGGAGGAAAGTGAGTCCTGCCTCCCAGAGCTGTCAGCAAGAATCAAAGAGATTCTACATGCCAGGGCACCTGGCGCAGCCTAGCCCCTGTAAGAGAGAAATAAATGGTGTTTTAAAAATGTACCCTGTCCGGAGGTCCTACAGCAGGCCTGGCGGTCACCCAGAACTCAGGTTTCCCAGGCATGGCAGTGGACCCCAACACCTACCAGCCTTGTGGGTGAACATTCTACTTAGTGGCTCTCCTGCTGCACTTGACTTCCCAGCTCTGCCCTCACATGGGGCCACCAGTGGATGCATTTTGGAAAAGGTGGTTTCAGGCAAGTGGTGGATGCAGCAGTCTCGCTGCAACGAACTGCCTCTCGCACAGCGAGACGAGCCTCTCCAAGGAAAGGTGTAATAAGTGCTGAGTTTAGCGCCTACAGCGTGAGAGAAGAGCTGGATTTGCTCCTGTGAGTTGAGGAACACAGGGGACGTGGTGAGGGGGATGGGCTCTTGATCAGGGCTTTTCTGTTGGAATTATCGCTCAAAAGACAAAGCTGAAAACAAGGGGTACTGAGTGGTCTCACCTCAGAAGAGGGAGCTACGGCCTCACTATGAGGAGGCTAAATAGCCCCAACCTGCATCACACGCACAAATACTCCCCTGCCGAGCCTGAGCTGGGCTGTACTTGGGTCGCCATTGGAGTTCTAACCCACGTGTCTCTGGGCTGGCCTTTACATTACTGTATTTACAAGGTGCCTGGAGGCATTAAAAGGCTTGAGTGAGAGCAGACAGGGCAGGTCAGGAACAGAAAAAGAAAATGGGTCATAATGGTAGGTATTGGTTCAGATTGTTCAACAGAACAAATAAGAATGTAGAACTATTTTTTTTTTTTTGCCTGTCTTCTTTAAAAGAGGCTGCATGTATATGTATGAGTGAGTGAGAGAGAGTGTGTGTGTGTGAGAGAGAGAGAGAGAGACACACACACAGAGAGAGAGAAAGGCAGAGACCGAGCACTTCGGTCCTAACACTGTTTGAGGGAGGGCACAGCTGTCACCACCCCGCACCCAGGTAACCAAGGAAAGCCATGGAATAAGGCCATGGAAGAAGGTGGTGGGCAAACACAGGATCCAGTGTGATAGGCTGAGGCAAAATCTGAGAACTTGAAGGTGCAGAGAGATAAAGGCCGGCTGCCACTTCAAAGGGTGGATTTGAGGTTGCCCGCTGCCACCTGCAGGCTCTGGAGCTTTGCGAAATGGCTCAACCTCCTGGGTCACCTGGAGACCTCTTTTGTAAAGTGAAATTTACTTTCTGGAAAAGTCACGGTGTGGACTCAATAATATGATCTATAAAAGTACTTACCCGGGTGCCTGCAAGCAAATACAAAAGAAACAGAAATAAAGGGGTGAGACTTTTTCTTATGAAAATAGTGATATTAAGAAAAGTCACTCCTACAGTTACAATCCTTTAGTGCACAGATGTTCCTTGCTCTACAAATGGAATTATTTCCTGATAAACCCATCCTAAGTGGGAGATACTGGAAGTTGAAATGCGTCCAATGCCCTTAACCTACCAAACATCAGAGCCTGGCATGGGCTACCTTCATGGGCTCAGAACACTTGGATTCGCCCACAGCAGGGCAAGTCATCTAACACAAAGCCTAATTTATAAGTGAGTGTTGAGTATCTCAGGCAATTTATTAATATTCCTCTGAGTGTGTGTTGCTTTTGTCCTAGCATAGAGTCAAAAAATCATAAGCGGAAGCATCCTAAGTCTGGGTCTATATGTACAGAGCTCTTGTGCATTTGAGGTCAGGCTGGTCTGACTCTGATTTGCAAGCTCCTTTCTGGGAATAACAGAAATGGTGAGCATGGGCTGAACTCTTGCCTAGGGATGGGTTCTGTTCTCAGTGTTTGCTTGTGTCTACTCAGTGGCCAGGTCCTGGGGAAGATTAGTGAGCATGCCTTCTTCCAGGTGATATGTTTGCCAAAGCATGGAACTGCTCCTTGGTATATGACTTTGATCTCTCTGTTTAACATGACGGGCAGGCTCTGAGAGGGCACTAGGGATATCCTGCCTCCTGATGTTCATGCCTTCATGGAGCTTCCCCTACTCCCTTGACAGTGCAACTTGCTTCTAACCAACAGAATATGGCAGACATGATGGGAAGAGATGCTATGATTGTTTCATATATAAGGCTATCATAGCAGGCTGGAGAGAGAGAAGAGAAAATGACTGTCTCTTGCCAGCTTTGAAGATGCAAGTGTTGCCGCCATTTTGTGAATGGACTTCTGAAAAGGACCAGTTGGACAGAACTGAAGATGGCCTCTAGGAGCTGGACAGCCAGCAAGGATACAGTGATCTCGGTCCTAGAACTGCAAGGAGACAAATTCTGCCACCAACCTGAATGAGCTCAAAGTGGTCCTTTCCCCATTTGAGCCTCTGCTGAGATTGCAGCCCTGCTCGATCCCTGGAGTGCAGCCTGGTAAGACTCTGAAGCACACTCAGCTAAGCTGTGTCCAGACTTCTGACCTACAGAGACTGTGAGAGGATCGCTGTGTGTGTAGTGTTAAGTCTTGGGATTTGTGATAGTTTATTACGCAACCATAGGAAATGTAACCTCACGAGGTTCCACTTTTAGTAAGGCAAAGAGAGTGAAAAATAAAAAACTGGCTTCTTTCTTTTCCCCATGACTCCCGCCCCTTAGCTCACAGGGGTGCAGAGAGGTGAATTGGATAACTATCTACAAATTATTCTAGTACTGTGGAGAGAAGTGCTAACACAAAGTATAGTGATTATATCATCAAAGTGGCTTTTAAATTCATCCAAAAAGCAAACCTGAAGAATTGGATGAATAGAGGTTTGGGGGAGTTTGCAAATATAAAGTGCTTAGTAAATGTTGGAAATTAGGAAGACTTCCATTAGAGGCGCTTAGTGCTCATAATAGGTAATTATCGAGGCAGAACAGGATCTGCAGGGCAGCCCCTTCCTGGGTCCTAACAATAGGCACAGAAGGATGAGGCTAATAATCCCTAACGAGCAAAATAACTAAAGTTGGCATCTCAAAGAGTAATTGTCATCCCCAAGGCCAGCAGGGCCTCCTTATTAATGTTTTATCTGGGCACAGAAAGTTCAGATGATGTGCCTTTGAAGGTGGCACAGCATGGGGTAGCCATCCATATTGCTGGCAGAGGATGTGATGACTCCCACGTCATTAGTCCTCATTTCCTTCACCTTGAAGTTTTGTGTATCAGCAGAATTTGAATGTAAATGATAGAGTGCAGTGGTTATATCTTCAACTTTGGAATCAGGTCTGACAGACCCACGTTCCTATCTCATCTATATCCATACCACTGTATTGGTTAGCTCTTGCTTCGTAACAAACAATCCCAAACTTAATGACTTGAAGCATTTATTTAGCTTACAAATCTGCAGATTGGCTGGGCAGCCTGGCTTCTCTGGACTCAGGTTGCCTGATCTTTGCTTGGCTTGCTCATGAATATGCAACAGCGGGTTGGCTGGGGTATGTTGGTCTCAGATGGCTTTAGCTGGGAGCATTGGGCTGACTTGGCTTCACCCCTCATGGTCTTCCATCCAGGCTTAGAATGGGGGCAACTCACTTCTACCGAAAGTAATAGAACTATTCCAGATTCAAGGACTGAGGGGATGGGCTCTAGTTCTTGAAGGGAGGAACTTCAAAATCCCATGCAAAGGGCATGGATACAGAGAGGCTAGTAATTGGGGTCATTGATACCTCTTCCCAAGGCATCAGTATTCCAAGAGCAGCAAGAATGAACAAAATCTAATGCATAAGCACTTTTCAGGCACCTGCTTGAGTCATGTTTGCTAATGTCCATGGGCCAGAGCAAGTGGCCAGGATGGCCCAGAATCAAAGTGTATAAAAATATCCAAGAGAACATTTAAGGGATTACAAAAATGAAAAAACAATTTAAAGGGTGCAGAAACAGACCCCACCTCTTTATGGGAGGGAAAGAATTTGTGGACATTTTTGCAATCTTCCACACCACCCTTCCAAGAGTTACCTGGGGAAAATCATAATCATAATTAAGTCAATGAATCCCAGATAAGATAGAAATATGGCAAAGTCTTAATAACTTCTGGATTAGGGAGGATGGTGGTCAGCAGGGTGGTGAGCACATAGTGTCCAGGACTCTTCCGTCATCTCTGCACCTGTCTTGTCAACCCTAGTTTTCTCCAGTTCTGGGACTGCATCGCTCTCACCACTCCTCAACCTCATGAGGAAGCCTCTCTCACTGCTCCACACGGTTAGAGCATCTCTGTGCAATATATACAAAATGGGGGCCACATGTGTAGTTTGAAATTTTCTAGTAGCCCTTTAAAAGAAAAGTAAAATGAGGCAAGTGAAATTAATTTTAAAAACATTTTTAAAGTAATATATTCAAATATTATTTCAATAAATGATCAGCATAAAAATTATTACTGAGCTATATTTTTCATATACTAAGTCTTCAGAACACAGCATGTATCTGACACTTACAGCCCGTCTCTATGGGATCAGCCCCATGTGAAGTGCTCCATGGCCACCTGTGGTGAGTGGCCACCATACCGGCCCTCCTCCAGTCATCCTTGCCATGAGGTGAGGAGTCCTTGGAGCCAAAAGGACATGCTCACTTGGAGCTCACACCTCCATTATTTAGAACAGACTCTAGGAACTTCATGAATCCCAGATGCTGTGAATATTGTGAACATCAGCCCTATGTTGGCTTCTAGGACTTGCCTGAGCTTTTTCCCCTAAACTACTCTCCAGATAGCTGTCCTGGTCTGCACCCCTAGGCCAGGTTGGCCAACAGTTAGTTGGTTGCTTGCTGAGTGATGTGTGTGGACAGTGCTTGAATGTCCCTTGCAGTGAGGGACAGAACTGGGGGTAGGAGGGAAAGAGAGTGGTCTCCACTGGCAGTCTTGCTCAGGTTCCAAAACGTGAGGGTGGGCCTGCCTGGAGTGCAGGACAGGAACGTGAGAGTTCTCTTTGGTTCTTCCTCCTCTCTCTGCATACAATTCTCTTGGCAAGTCCAGCTTTTCTACCTCCAATGATTCTCATTTGCAGTAGTTATACCCTACTAAGTTGCTGTCACACTGATTCAGAGGATACGGAAACATTGCTCTTAGAGGAAATAAAGGATTAGGCTCCTGAGAGCTTCTGCTCATGACATTCACATAAACCTCTCCACACATATACTTGTTTTATGTTTGTTTCCTGTTTAAAGACACTTTATTTAATAGATATTGTTGATTCATTAACATTGAGTTCATGGCCAACTGTACTGTAACTCATGGCTGAAGGAAGATTTCCTGACACATGTATTTTCTCTGTAAGGCACCTCACAGTCTTCCTGCACGTAGGGATCCCTTCAGCACCACCTTTGGGGACCATTTCAAAGAGCAACATCCACAAAAAGCACAAACACATGAAACACGTGGCCCCGAATCAGTCACACACTGCCTAACGACATTCGCATCAACGACAGATTGCAAATACCATGGTGTCCCATAAAACTATAATAGGGCTGAAAATTCCTGTTTCCTAGCGATGTTGTAGCCATCATAACATTGTAGTGTAAAATGTTTCCCAAGCGCTTGTGGTGATGCTGGTGCAGACAAACCTACTGCTCTGCCAGTTCTGAAAAGAATAGTACATACGATTACGTACAGCACCTGGTATTTGATGCTGGTAATAAATGGGGGTGCTACTGGTTTATGTGTTTACTATACCATACTTTTTATCATTATTTTAGAGTGTACTCCTACTTATTAAAAACAAAAGTTTACTGTGAAAGTGTGCCATGGTACTCTGTGTTTTCCCTGTCTCTCAATCGCATTGTTTTCATTTAATCATGTACTGTTTTGTTCATCAGGGCTCCTAAGCATAACAAATCCACAGCTAATGTTGCTTTAGAGGCCACATTGAGTGAGTGGCCTGGAAACAAAATTGAAAGAGATGAAGGACCACCAAGGGGGGAAAAATCAGTGAAACATACCAGGCAGGTATGTTTCATCCTGCCACAGCTACGATCTTAAAATATGAGAACCAAGCGCTGGATCCTGTTAAAGTATCTACTATATTGAAGCCAACAAGACTAATAAAAGTCTGAGAAGGGCCTCTATCAGATATGGAGAAACTTCTAACGACCTGGATTGAAGACCAGATACAGGCGATATCCTCTCAGGACCATGATGATCACAGCCAAAGCAGAAAGTGCATTTGCAAAGTTGAGAGAAAAGGCTGGACTCGACTGCGGTGTTGAATTTACTGTAAGCTCTGGGTAGTTGAAGTGACTCACCACTTGTTACTCATTACATAATGTGAAAGTGAGTGGTGAGTTTGCAAGCGCTGATGTGAAGGCAGCTGAAGAATTTTTGGAAACTCTAGATAAACTGCCGAGGGGAATTCCTCGCCAGAGCATATCTTCAATATGGGTGAAACTTCCCTATTCTGGAAAAGGATGTTGAGAGGACTTTCAACCACTAGGAAGCCAAGGCAATGCCAGGTTTCAAGGCTTTTAAAGACGGGATAACGAATATCAAAGTGCTATTTCTCCTGCCAAACACTACCGCTTTGATCCAACTAATGGATCAAGGAATTACAGCAGCTTTTAAAAGCCTGAGACCTCAGGAGGACCTTTGCCCAGGTGATTGCTGCCATGGAGGACTGTATCTAGGCTGCATCAAGGACCTTGCTTGGGGTGATGTCACCCCAAGGTGTGTGTAAATGGCATCTGGAAGAAGATACTCTGGAGGTTTGTCCATAGCTTCAAAGGATTTGCCAAGGATGAGGAGATGGCTAAAATCAAAAGGCTGTGCGTGGGATAGCAAATGACCTTAACCTGGATGTGGGTGAGGATGACTCTGAGGGGTTCCTAGAGGTGGTTCCTGAGGAGCTGACTAATGCAGAGTTTTTGGAGCTGGAATAGGAACTCAGAACAGGAGAACATGAAACTGCAGGAGAAAAAAAAGAAGACCTCCCCCAAGAAAATTCACAGTGAAGGATTTACAGAAGCTTTTACAGACCCCAACAGGTTCCCTATAAAGTTTGAAAACATGAACCCCAGCCCAGAAAGGAAAAGTTTTCATTACTAGAGAAAGTTGTTCAAGGTGCATTATCTGCTTATAAGCAAATATTTGATTAAAAAAAGAAACCAACCAAGCGAATCACCAAGACATATTCTGGAAAGAGCGACACCTCTTAAGAAGAGCCTTAGGCTCGGAGCCGTTATAGATGACAGCTCTGTGAGTGTTTTTATCCCTGATGACCTTCCAGTGGGTCGAGATGTGGAGGTGGACGGTCGTGACAATGATGATCTTGACTCTGTGCAGGGCTAGGCTAATGTGTGTGTTTGTGTCTTGGTATTGAACAAAAAAGTTTAAAAAGTAAAAAAAAAAAACAATTTTAATAGAAGCAAGCTTATCGAATGAGGATATAAAAAATATTTTTGTACAGCTGCACAATGTGTTTGTGTTTTAAGTTAAGTATTATTACAAAAGAGTTGAAAAGTTAAACAAAAGTGAAAAGTTTAAAAAGTAAGAAAGTTACAGTAAACGAAGGTTATTTGTTACTGAAGAAAGAAAAAATTGTACAAATTTAGGGTAGCGTGAGAAGACAGTGTTCATAAAGTCCGTGGGCCTTCCCATTCACCCCCCACTCCCTCACTGACTCTCCCAGAGCAACTTCCAGTCTCGCAGGCTCCACGCATGGTAAGGGCCCTGTACGGGTATGTGATGTATTACCTTTTCCCTATATTTTTACTATACCTATCTTTATATTTAGATACATTTATTTTTTTTATTTTTTTTATTTTTTGAGACAGAGTCTCACTTTGTGCCTTGGGTAGAGTACCATGGCTTCATTTTAGCTCACAGCAACCTCAAACTCTTGCGCTCGAGCAATCCTCTTGCTCAGCCTCCTGAGTAGCTGGTACTATAGGTGTGCACCACCATGCCCAGCTAGTTTTTCTATTTCTATTAGAGACAGGCTCTCACTCTTGCTCAAGATAGTCTTGAACTCCTGAGCTCAAGAAATCCACCCACCTTGGCCTCCCAGAGTGCTAGGATGACAGGTGTTAGCCACCAAGCCTAGGTTTAGATATGTTTAAATACACAAATACTGACCATGTGTTACCGTTGCTCACAATATTTAGTACAGTACCAAGCTGTACAAGTTTGCAGCCTAGGTGTGCGACATTCTGATGTGTCTGCACAACAGTGAAATCACCTAATGATGCGCTTCTCAGAACATCACATCCTCCTTGTAAACATCACTGCACTGCAGAAAGGACCCCGGTTCACAGTACAAGAGCTGGAACAAGAAGGCAGAGTGTCACCTTGTTTGACTTCAGCTGGAAACGTGTGCAGTGGTCACAGGTTTTTCAGTTCTTCACACACATCTGTGAATGGGGGGAAAAAACCTACATTTTTGATGTTGGGGTTATAGATAAAATTTGACAAATAGGTGAGTTTGCAAATATGGAACCCACGAATAATAAGTTTCAACTATGTATCTTCCGTAGCCCACTAGTCCATGTCTTTCCTCTAGGCCACTGTCATCTTGCACTTGTGGAAGGGGGTCCTCCTGACTTGTTTCCCATCTCATCATCAGTCTCCAATCCCCCACTTTCCATGGGGGGAAAGTGACTCATTTTCCACTTAGTGCTCAGAGTCACCTTTCTAAAAGATTCAACTTTCTGCTCATTTTTCATTCTACTCAAGACCGAGTTTGAACTGCTCATTGTACAGCCCTATAATTAAGCCCTCCTCGGCCTGTCTCCGTGGATCTCACAGGCACAATCCTGCAGCCTCTCCCCTCCACCTTCCAGCCATGCTGGCCCACCCTTCCTCCAGCACAGCAGCCCATCCCCTGCCACCCACCTCCCGCCAGGCTTTGCATCGGTGGTCCCATCTCCTCATCCTTCAGGTTTCAGGTTGAAATGCACCTCCTCAGGCCAGGCCCCACCTGCCCACAGTCATTTCTCTAACAGGGCCACCTGCTGAGCTGCCTCCCAAATTCTTATGGGTTGTAATGCAACCACCCTTTACTACATTACCTGATGGGCATTGCCATCCGTCTGCAACCTCTTCCAGGGCAAGCTGGTGTTAGGATGTTAGATTTATCCAGTAGGTCTCTAGCTCTGGGACAAGGTACCCACCAGGGGTTCTAGACAGGCTTGTTCACTGAGTGCACAAGTGTCACATGGTGGAGTTAACTCCTCCAGCAGGTTGGAAGCAGGGGCTGTGTGCATGGCCCCGGTCAACAGGGCCAGAACTCATCTGCCCTCACGCCGTTGCCTGTGCACTCCACTCCACAGGCTTCACATCCGCCTTCTGCGGGCCCCTGGGGGGCATGTCCCTGATCAGAAGTGCATGACATCCAGGCACTGCATCAATATCTGAGGCATCTGTAGCTACAGCGTCTCATGGGCTTATCCAGAAGCTAACCACCTCCCTGTGGGAAAATGCAACATTCTTAAATTTAGAAACCACAGGGCCTGTGACCTTAAGTATAGCATATCCTTGTAATTTTGAAATCTCAGAAACTCCAGGCCTCCACCCAGGGAACTGACTACCATTCTTATCCTCTGAAACCCTCTTTTTAGATAAGCACCATATTTTCATAATTGTGAAGTATCAGGGTAACATGGTCCCCAGGGATCTGACCACACTTCCAAGGCCCACTTTTGGGTAAACACCACATCCTTCTGTTTATGAGGCCACAGACCCTCAGGGACCCCACCCATAAAGATGGTCCCCTTGCTGGCCTAAGCTGCACTTTGGGGAAACACCACACGCCTGGAATGATGAAGTTCATGTAGCAGCACAAAGAGATGTTTGGGTATTATATGGAATTTGAGATAAAAACACTAAAGAAAACAGAATATCCCCATTGCCTTTGCTCTGTGTCTGTAATTACAGGAAGACTCGGCCCCTGCCAGGCCAAGTATGCAGAAATAAAATCAGTCGCAGAGGCATGACGGGCAGTGTTTAATTCCTGCCTCCTAAACCTTCTGTAATCTTGGTGTCCTTATGACAAAAACTGTGACAACAAAGAACAAAAAAAGCTTTGTTTCCTCTGTGGAGTGAAGGAGATGATTTATTAGCGTTTAATAGCTAAGCTACCTCTTTGCCCCAGGTCTGCTGAACCTTCTGGAAAATCACTGAGATTTATCATCATGACCAAACTTTGTGCCCCGGGTCCCAGTGTGGTGCATGTTTATCCTGAGGGAGAGAGTAGGTGCTTGGGACAGGGAGGTGACTGTCTCTTAGAAAAGAGTGCTACTTACACGATTGTGATCCATTTCCTAGCAGGTGATGACACCAGCCCAGGATGAGAAGACAGCCTGTTCTCTGGGGATGGCTGTCACCCCAGCAGCAACTGGAGGGTGTTCTTTCAGGGTCCAAGGATCCAGGAGGGCTGAGCCTGGACCCAGGGAGGGAGGCCCTAGAGAGGTGGCTCTGAACTGGAGTGATTCTGCCTCCCCCCATGGGGACTTCCGCTAATGTTTGGAGACATTTTTAGCTGTCACAACGGGGGAAGAGATACCGTTGTCATCTACTGGGAAGAGGTCACAGGTGCTGGTAAATATTCTTCAATGCATGGGACAGCCTCTTCACAGCAAAGAACTGACCCGCTCAAAATGTCAAGAGTACCGAGGTTGAGAAATTCCACCCTGGAGGAAGGGGGACGGGGGCTTTGTCTCAAGGGGTTAGTTAGGCCCTGATAAGGAAACGGCTCAGCCCCAGCAGAGGTGCTGATGGTGACAGCTGACACTGAGCAGGGAGACAGCTGGAGAGGCCTCTTCAGAGCTGGTGCTATTTAAGGCTGCAGGAGCCAAGGCTTGTTAATTTCCAGTGACTTCCTCCCCCTACCCCTACCCCATCCCACCAAAGGCACCCTGCAGCAGCCTCTGAGCATGCCCTGTGATTTCATCCTCTGTGTTTTTGCCTACTTCTCTGCCTTTCCATTCTCCCAGTTTTACCTGTTACAATCAAACCCATCCTTCAGTGGCCTAAATGCCACTTCCTCCATAAAGTCTGCAGGGAGCCGTCCCTTCATCAACACCAGTAACTCCCTTCCTTCACTGGGCAGAGGCAGGGAATCACCTCCAGACAGAGGGCAAGGCGCAGGGGGGAGGTATCACGGTTAAACGCACAGACTTTGACTTAAGATGCAACTGGGCTGCTGTCCCGTTTTTGCTATTTATTACTTAATTGGTCTTTGACAAGTTATTTTAACCTTGCTGAACTCAGTGTCCATATTATCCAAAATGGGGCTCAGTCAAGGGTTGTGGGGAAGATTCAAAGCATTAATGTGCATTTGCAAAGCTTAGCACGCAGAGGGATGGAGAAGCTGTCTAGGCCAACCCATCCCATGCGTTTACTAACGGCAGGGCCCTGCCTTCGTAGCTTTGTCTTTTTGAGGGTGCCAACACTGTCCCCACTTTTCAGAGGAGGAACTGAGGACCAGAGGGGATGAGCGACCCGCCATCTGCACTAAATGAGGCATGGATTCTTCCCTTTCCTGGGCTGCACAGGTGTTTTTGGGACATGCTCTCTGCTGATCCACCCTGCTGCTTTCTAAGGACCTGCTGCATACCTGGCCTCTCTTACACACTTCACATTAGACTGTTGCATGCCGTTCTCCCAGGAGGTCTATGAGGTCAGTACAACCACTATAGCTATTTTACAGATGTAGAATTAAAGCTCTGAGAGGCTACCCAACATGCTCAAGGTCACATAGCACATAAAAGGAAGGCCAGGTTCAAGCCCAGGTCTGCTGACTCCAAAGCTAACAGTACTATGTTTTATTGATAATACCAAATAACTATTATAAGTGAAAAATGTACCAGTAGCTACCGTTAGCGTGTACTGTGCTGTAGGCACTGTGTTAAGTACTCTACAGGTATTAACTTACAAGTTCCATTGTTGTTACCAACGTACAGGCCAGGACTCTGCAGCTGCTGGGGAGAATGACTTTCCTGGGATTTCTAGCCACTTTGACTCTTACGCCCCACAGTCTGCTGACTTCCAGAAGCTCCCCATCCCATGTCAAGAACTCTGTGCCTGTAGCCAGTTTCCCCCACCCCTGAAGTCCTTAACAAATTACTCTGGCCACCCCAGTGTGCCCCACACTCACCCCCACAGGCTGAGCTCAGCTGGTCTCTAATGAGCTTCTCTAAGAGACAAAGGCAGCTGGAGCTCCTTGTTCAGGGCCCTGCTATTGAGACAAAGACATGAATTGATGCGTTCTCTGTTCTTTATACTAAATAATTGGCTTCAATTAAATGGGCTGGCTGGTGTGAGGCACTTGGAGGAACAGGAACGTGGAACTTATAAAGATGGAGGTCTGAGGGTGGGGATCCAGGAGGAGGGAGAGCCAGGGGGAGGGGGCTCTGAGGGGCCCCAGGAGATCCAGCCTCCTCTCTGCCACTCTCAGAAAGGGTCTTGACCTCTCTTGGGTCAGTTTCCTCCTTTGTGGAATGAGGAGATGGAGAGGAACCTCAGTCTGGGTTGTTCAAATTGTACTTGCAAAGCCCGGGAGCCCACAGAGATCTGGAGTGGAGCAGGACTCCAGAAAGCCCCTCACCGAAGCCAGCTTCTTCCCTCCCTACCTGCTTTACATGGTGGGTTGTTACTACGCACTTTTTGTCTGAGAGCTCCGGACCAAGGAAAGAAAAAAGAGCTGGAAAGAACGAGACAGATGATAGACAGGGCCTGTCCCCACTCTAGTACCTTCCAAATCTTGCCTTGAAGTTTCTTACAGCAGAGGAGTGGCCCTTCTGTCATGGAGGGAGGCTTGGTCAGGTGGGCCTGACCTGCTGTGGTCATGCTCTTCGACCTTCAGCCAGGTCTGTGTCTCTGAGCCCTGTGGTGAGAAAGGAAATGATGGTGATGGCAGCAGTGCCAATGACACAACTGCCAGCCTCCACCGCATGGTGCCCACAGGCCCCGACTGGGCCCTGAGGTCTCTCAATGAAGCCCAGACCTGTGAGGCAGGGGCTGAATGTTCTCATTCACTCGATGATTCATTAACAGGTTTTTTCTGAACACCAAGTATGTTCTAGGTGTGATGACTAAAAACACAACACACAACCATGCCTCGTGGAGCTCACAGTCTAGGCGGAAACCAGCAATAGAAACGACAGTGAGTAACACGGAGGAAGCCCCAGCTGGGAAGCAAGGGGTGGGCTGTGCAATTTACCACCACACGGTCAGGACACGACCGGAGCACAGGGCTGAAGGAGGCAGCAGAGCCTGGTGGGCACCGAGCAATGAGCCCCAGCGCAGGGTCAGCCCCTGCAAGGCTTTCCTGCGGGGTGTGCCCTGGAAGGGTGTCTGAGGAACTGCCAGGGGATCATGTGACCATAGTGAAGGAACGGAGTGGGTGAGGGGAGAGGGTTGGGGTTGCGTCAGAGGTCCCAGGGTCTGAGCATGGAGGGCCCCATGGTTCAGGCAGGACCTGGGCTTTTGCCCTGAGTTGATGGAGCACCCATGGGTAGGGTCATAGGGGCAGAAATATAGTGCTCACTCTGGAAGGAGGGGAGGAAGCAAGATGTTTGCAGATGAGGGATGCATCCCAAAGGTCCCTGGTGGGCCTGATCCACTGTGGCAATGCTCTGTGACCTTGAGCCAGGCCTTGTCTCTCTGGGCCCTGCTATGAAAGAGTAAATGATGATAATGGCAGCTATGTCCAGGGCCCTTGAACAAAAAGTTGATGGTTAAAACCTACTATGTAAAATAGGTAGAGAGGGAAGGAGCTGTGAGGATCTTTCTGGGTCCTGCTCCACTCCAGACCTCTGGGCCCCTAGGGCTTTGCCAAGCATTCTACTATGGTGTGCTGGCTGAGGGGTGGGAGGGGCCACCAGGGGAGAAAGTAGTCAAGGGTCCCTCTAAGGGTTGGGCTGAACAATTGGAAGGGGGGATTTCCCATTTGCTGAGATAAGGAGACACTGAGATGTTGGCTATGGCGGTGTTAGACTTTACACTCCATTCATCGTGGACAAGGACATGTTGATATGCAGTTGGGTACAAGTCTAGGGCCCAAAGGCAAGTCTGGGCTGGCACCTGCTGCTGTATGAGGGGTATCGGTGTCTGTGACCCCTGAGGAGGTGAGTGTAGACAGAAGAGAAGCAGCAGAGCCTGGGCCCTCGCTTCAGAAGCTGCCCTGTAGGGACAAGCCCACAGAGGAAGGCCAGGGAGGAAGCAGGAGGAAGGCCCAGGGAGGAGGCCCCATGCCCAGGGTTTGCCAAGGCCATGGAAGTGACCAGCTAGTGATGGAATACCAGGAAGGTGAGGCCTGAGAGATGACATTGGACATAGCAGCATGGGCCATCCATGACCCTGACCGGACCCAGCTGAGGTAGGCTGGAGAGACAGAAGAGGACTTGAGGTGGCCTGCTTCACTGCACAACCACCAGCTTTCTGAGGAGCTTCGTGGTGGAGTAAGATGGAGAAGGCAGGTGTGCAGGAGGTGCTGGGTTTAAGGTGGGAGGAATCAGAGATGATCTAGGAAGGAGGAAAAACTTGATGGTGCAGGAGGAGAAAGGGAAGAGATGCTGGAGCGATGTCTAAGCAGGTAAGGGGCTGGGTGGGGGGTCAGTTTCCATCGGAGGGCAGCCGAGATGAGGCTGCACGGGAAGAAAGTGAGGCTCAGAGAGGTGAAGTGACTTGCCCGAGGTTGCACAGGTAAACAGGGACAGAGCAGGGATTGAACTGAGCAATCTGATGCCAGAGCCAAATTCTGACCCCTCCAGATGCCTTTGCCTACTCGGTTCAGGATGAGCCCTGCGGCTAAGTCAGGATAGTGGTAGAAGCCCCGGGGTTCCCCATATCCCAGGTGGGGAGCGGCTCAGCAGTGGGGCCACATTGGCTGTGGCAGCTGGGACTGCCGTGGGGTCCCTCCCACCCGGTGCAGCCCTCCTCTCTGCTGATCGGGACCCCTTCAGCCTGCTGCCATCAACATGGGTAAGAGGAGCCTGCAGTTCCTGAGCTGGTGGGGCCCCAAGGCCTCCGAAGAGAAAGCACCCAGCAGGACATTCAAGTGTATCTATCTGAGACACACTAACCGCGCATTTCGAGCTTGAGTGCCAGGACATGTCTGAGTCATGTTGGGGACACAGAAGTGAGCCACCCTGGTCCTATGCTCAGTTTTTCCCACGCTCTTGCTTGAAGAAATGAGGCACCTGCAAAGGTGATGAGCGGGGGCCCGCGACGCACGCAGCACCTCCGGCTCCCAGCCTGAGGGAAGGTTTAGAGGTGCGGTTTACTTTGTGTCTGTGTGTCTGGGGTATACATCAGGTGTATATGTCTGGACGAGCTTGCATTTGTGCCATTTGAATACGTGTATCCGTATGTGCCCCACAGCAATGACGCTCGGAACAGAGAGTGCAATGCCCGTGGCCTGCAGGAACTAGGATTTATTGTTCTCGCTTCTGGGTCTGGACTGGACTGGGGTTCAGCTGACCTCTGCTCGGTTGGGTCAGGCATGGCTACGGGGCTGGGGAGGCTTCAGTTCAGATCCAAGGGTTTCTTTATTTGACTTGGACTGGTCGCTGCATGTGGTACGCTCTTCACAGGGCAGATGGCAGAAGTGCAAGGGGCCAAGCCAAATTATGTAAGGACCTTGGAAACCTCACATCACGTCTGCTAACATTCTAGTGGCCCAAGCAAGGCCCTCGGCCAGGCCCAGCATGGCAAAGGTGTGGGTGTGTAATTCTATGACAGAGAGGCCATGAAGGGCTGAGAACAACAATCTAGCCTTCTGCGGTGGGGAGTGGCATGTTCGTTTATACTGGGGTGGTGGAGCATGGGGTTGGGTCATGCAGGCAGATTCTTAGCCCTATCATCTGTCTCATTTACAACAGCAAGGTTACGCTGCCTCACTTCGGGGAACTCCCCAAAGCCAACAAACCTTCCCCAGCTCCACTGCCTCTCTGGGTTTGGGGAGTGATCCATTTAGATTCTAATTTCTAAATTTTCAAATCAGGGAGGGAGTATTCTGGATGGCCCTTGGAACTGCAGAATCTCACAGGTATCCAGGGTGTGGCACCTGGTGAACTAAACACTGCTGCCCTTCCTTCCCCGATGCCCGGCTCTGGGCCTGGCCTTGAACCTACTACTGCTCAGAAAGGGTTGGCCTCCAGAGAGGCAGCACCGTCTCCAAGGAGTCCTTCTGCGAAGCCAGTCTTGGGGCCTGAAGCATCTTTTGGCCATGTTCTTCCTCCCGAGGGTTCTGCAGATAGCTCCCTGAACTGGCGCTAAGTGTTTCATTTCCTTTCCCACAGTATCAACACCTTGCAGATCCTTGGGGGAAGCTGCAACATCACCTTGAAATTGGGGCCCGGCCAAGAGTTCCTGATTGGCACTTTTTTGCCCACCCCCTGCTCTGCCTTCCCACTACTGAGCGCTTCCTTGGCAGTCGGGATAAGAGCTGGCTGAGGGTGCGATGGCTCCTAGCTCCAAGGAGGTGCTCTGTAGATGGGAGAGGAATGGGGGTCCAGAATCCTCTCTCGCTGCAGGGACGTCCTGTCTCTCGCAGGCGGCCGGGGAAGAGAGGGAGATGCTACTAATCCTTCCTTCTCTTTTTCTCCCTGGTGGACAACTGTTTGAGAGGATGGGCCTCCATATGAATTTGCACTCCTCATTCGCCGGAGGTTGCCCCTCCCATCAAGATGCCCTCCTTTTCATCCCTGGCCCTCCCCGGCTGGAGAGGACAGGGGCTGGCCAGGATGCCTACACCAGTAGCTAATATTTACTGTGGAAGTAGGTTCTAGCCTCTGTCTGAAGATAAGGTGGCATACATAGAATGGAATATTATCACCTTGCAAAGGAAAGAAATGATGACAAATGCCAATTCGTGGGAGAACCTCGAGACTGCATTAGTCTGTGCGTGTGTGTGGTTGTTGCTGCTTACAACAGAATACCTGAAATTGAGTAACTTATAAAGCAAAGGAATTTATTTCTTACCATTATGGATGCTGAGAAGTCCAAGCTTGAGAGACACAGCTGGTGAGGGCTTTCTTGCTGGAGGGCACTGTGCAGAGTCCCGAGGTGGCACAGGGCTTCACATGGCAAGGGGGCTGAGTGCACCCGCTCAGGTCTCTATTCCTCTTCTAAGAAAGCCACCGTCCCATTTCCATCTCCTCTTTAACCTAAGAGTCCATTAAGCCAGGAGTGGAGTACGTCCTTCTTGAGGGTGGACCTTCTAAAGACCCCACCTCTCAACACTGCCACATTGGGGAGTGAGTTTCCAACTGAATGGAATTCGGGGGACACATTCAAACAACAGCATGGACATTATGTTAAGTGAAATGAGCCAGTTACCACAGGACAAAGACTGCATGATTCCTCTTTAGATGAAGAATCTAGAGTAGTCAGATTCTTGGAGACAAAGTAGAATGGGGGTTGCCAGGGGCTGAGGGTGGGGAGATGGGAATTTATGGGCACAGAGTTTCAGTTTTTCAAGAGTTCTGGGGAGGTGGGTGGCTGCCCAACCATGTGAATGCACTTAATACCACTGAACTGTACACTTAAAAATGATCAATTTTTATGTTAAGTATATTTTACCACAATTAAAAAAAAAAGACAAAGCAAAACCCAGGGGACTTAGTTGCCCAGGATTATACAGCTACTAGGAAGTGGGGCCTGTAAACAGGGTGACTCCCAGAGTAGACAAGCTGTAACCAGACACTTTTCATACAGCCACACTGTGCCCAGGGCCAGCACAGCACAGCACAGCATAGCAGGCCAGAGATGGAGCTCTGTGGGCCTCACACTGCTCCTCCAACACGAAGTCTCTCTGCATCAATGGCCCCCCCAAGGGGTGGGGACTGTACAGACACTGCAATCAGGAGCTGGAGTGAAGAGAGAACATGCTTGTGAAGCTTCTGGCACAGCACTGGGCTCAGTGCAGAAAAAGTTAAATACATGCACCATTCCTGCAGATTCAGCCCCCTGCATGGGGCGCTATAACAATTAGTTATGCAACTATGAAGGAGGAAGCAACTTGACCACAACCTTTTTGGATGCACCTTGAAATAGGATGCACCTTGAATAAGGGTACCATTTTAATAGGAGATTGGGAGATGGGGGTGGCATTCCTGGTAGATGTTACAGCCTGAGTAACAATCTGGAAGTTGGGGTGGGGCTGTGGCTCCTAATCTGTTTTGAGAACTTACAACTAGTCTCATGTGGCTGGAGTACAGAACTGAAGACAATCAGTTCTTTGTGTTGAAAATTATAGAAACTCAGCTCAAAGGGAATTTTTTGCTCTTGTCATCAGAAGAGTCCAAGTCCAGGAGATAAGCTTCAGGTAGAGCTGGATCTGGGTGCTCCAACAAAGTCATTTAGAGTCATCATTCTTGTTCTGCTTTCAGTAGCACTAGCTTCACCATGATATAAGTCTATCCACATCTCAGGGCTTCCCAATAACCTGCTACAACAACCTCAGCTGGGAAAGAACATCTTTTTCCCCACTAACTTCAACCAAAGTCCTAGGACTCACTCTGATTGACTCAGCTTCCTTGCCAAGCCGTCCCTGAAGCAAGTCCTGTGCTCAGAGCCACAATCTAGGCTGGGGTTTCAGTCTACTCCTGGGTCTCGGGGGGGGGGGGGTCAGCCCTGCCTAGACTGCATGGGCTAAGCGTGGAGTCAGGGTAGATCCTCAAACGAGAATCAGGATGATGTTTCCAGAAGGGGGGAAATGAATGCAAGCCAGCAGAAACACCAGCTGTCCTCTCCAGGTAGCAAGAGATAAGGTTGCAAAGAGAAGCCTTCCTCTAATTCACACCACTGTGCCCCCCGCCCCCAGCTGCTTGCACCTTCCAGCCTCCCTGTCCTGCTCTACAAGATGTCCTTGTTCCCACCTCCTTGGTTTCTCTTTGCACACGTTCCCAACCTCCCTGGATGCTGGGTGTAATCTGGTCCCCATCAGAGGTGCCAGCAACACCTTCTGGCAACATAGCATCTGCCAGCTGCCTCCCCCCAATCCTGTCACGGCAACATTATTTGAGTTAATGGGAACTGGCAGCTGGAGATGCGGCGTCTCAGGCTGACTGCTTCCTCCCTGCCTCCACCTCCTGCCTGTGAGAGCCCTGGCCATCTGGGGGAGCACGCCACGTTCCTGCCCGAACTGACCTTAATCAAGTTTGCCTGCACTAGCCCAGAAGACACCCGCTGACTCTGTGGGTACGCCAGAGCCAAACGGAGAACAGACCCACCCCACCCCTTAATTCTGTAATTTGTTCAAAATCAGATGATAATGCTAGCCTGGGGAGGCATAATTTGTGATCAGCCTGTCCCCCTGGGTTGGGTCCAAGCTGACGGCAATGTAGAGAAGTAGGCCTGTGCCTCCAGCCCCCTTCCCCGTTTCTATCATCTTCCCTTTTTAGCTCCCGTTCCTGGTCTCAGTGGCCATCTGTTGCCACCTCTCTCCCTTCCCCTAGTCCCCAACAAACTTGGGCGATGTGCCATTTACTCACTCGTTCACCCTGAGCTTAACGACTGTGCTCACAGACACCCTGTGCAGACAGAAGACAGACACCGCAGATGGGCCCTGGCTGCCCAGGGCTGTCCAGAGATTGCAGCCTAGTGGGGGCAGTGGAGACTGTCCCTCTCAGAAGGTTTGGGGTCTCCATGAACAAGCCTACAGTGAGACAGAGCTGGGAGGAAAGACAGCATTATTTAAGGGGGTGATAGGGCATCTGAAGGCAGTTGAGGGCTGCCCAAGAAGACGGCTTGGGGTGCAAAGCTAAGATCCCATCCCCTTGACCCTGGCCACGACCTGGCTGCAGAAGGTCAAGCCAGTGATCTGGTAATGGTGGTTTTTCTCCTGGGAAGATATGAAGAGACCACATGGGTGCTTCAAAATTTTCTTTTTTTCTTTCTTTTGAGGTAGAGTCTCATTATGTCACCCTCAGTAGAGTGCTATGGCGTCATGGCTCACAGCAACCTCAAACTCTTGGGCTTAAGCGATTCTCATGCCTCAGCCTCCCGAGTAGCTGAAACTACAGGGGCCTGCCACAACGGCCAGCTATTTTTTTGGTAGCAATTGTCATTGTTGTTTACCAGGCCCAACCTGGGCTCGAACCCGCCACCTTCGGTTATGCAACTGGCATCCTGGTCACTGAGCTACAGGTGCTGAGCCTGCTTCAGAACTGTCTTATCTGCCTCCTTCCCACTTCCTGGTATAGTTCTTATTCATTCACACACAAAAATGTCTGGAGCACCTGCTTGCGCTGGGCCTGGGGCCAGACACGGCGTACAATGGCAGCCAAAGCAGTCATGCCGATGGAGCCAAAGGGTCTCAGGAGCAAAGCAGAACGGTGTCTGCCTACAAGGAAGGAAGGGCTGGGACTGTGAGAAATACGGCAGAGCTCACTAGCTCCTCCGGGAGGAGGCGCTGCCCTGAGCGCTATCCTGCAGCACAGAAGAAATGTGCTCCAGACAGGAACCTGCGCAGCCTGATGCTGGTGGAGGCCGGAGGGGAGTGGAGCTGGCCGCTGGCCCCTGAAGTTCACTGCCAACCTGGCTCAGGCCTGCATACAGATGCCTAGTGACACTGAGTTTTAGATAAAAAATGAATAATTTTTTTAGTATAAGTAAGTCCTGGCTTCCACACTTACACTAAAATGTTATTTTCTTTGATCTAATAAATCTAAATTTGGGCATTTTTTTCTCTTTTGTTCCTTGTTCTTGCTGAGTTTAGCAACCGTAGGTGGGAGAGGCTGGACATTCCTGCTCCTCACAGGGGCTGCCATTGTCACCTCTTGGTCTCCCAAGCTGATGACTGAGATCACAGCCTGTCTTCTCTGATCCTTGGCATTGCCCTTCACTCAAGTGGCCAAAATTTGGCTCTCCTGCTCCTGGGGACTCCCACGGAGAGAGCCAGGGCAGTAGAAGGCCAGACAGAGTGAAGGTCTCCTGTGGTCAGAGCCATGAGTGGGGTGAGAATGGGACCAGCCAGCTATGGGGCCCAATTAAGTTCCCTCAGTTCCTACTTCTGAGCCTCTGCTTAGGCTGTGTTCCCTCTGCCTGGCACTCCCTCCTTCCCACACCTCTGTGTCTAAGGCCAAGTTTGTCATGGGCTCAGACAAGTCTTTCTGGCCTGCTTGTTTCTCACGGCATCTGGAGACTTTGATGACAATAATAATATCAGCCACCATTTGCTAAGCACCGACTGTATGCCGGACACCTCACCTGCTAGTCCACTGAAATCTCACTCGCTGGGGTTGGGGGTAGACTCCTCTCTCCTCTGTGTACCCGTGAGAAACCTGAGGCTTAGAGAGGGTCGATGACAAAGATGCAAGCTCACACTGTGAAGCATCGGGACCTCACCCCTCATCCCTCCCAGAGGACCAGGGATGCTGAGCTTGGCAGTGCAGACTGCTTATGCCAACAGCATTTTCAGGCCACTGAGAACCTCGGTCCCTGTCCTTACCTTTCTCTTTCCAAATATGAACCCAGTCCTGCTAACGCTTTCTGCCAATCAGCAGAACACAAGGTTTCCTGTTTCCTTTTGAAATTCCCAACTAGATTTTTCTTTGGCCCCTGGTTCCTGAGGCTGGCCTAGCAGGAATCCATAACGTGTTCTTAGGTGAAAACATAATCACTTGGCCATTCCATGGGATTTTGTCCTTCTTTCATCTGCTGTCATCTCAAGCAATTTCCATGACTTATGTCCCCTGTCCCCCCATGGATCTCAGTCCTCCACTCCACAGCAGCATGGCCCCTCTGCTCACATCTCAGTCTCAGCCTGTGGCAGCCACCACCCAGAGTAACACATCCCAGATTCTCCAGGGTTAACCAGGCTGATTGGTTTTAATCGGTTCCCTGTGGCCAACAAGTCACCAGGGAGCAGAGTGGAGAAGGGTGGAGGAGGGAGTTCATTCAGTGGCAGGACTCGCTGTGTGTGGCTGGCTGAACACTTACCCTCTCTGGGCTTCATTCCTCATTCATATAAAAGGTAAAGAGAGAATATAATTCTGTGATAACAGGGTTATTCATTCCTGAGTGTTTTTTGAGCAGCTAACATGTGTGCCAAAAAATATGTTAGGCCCTGCATGTATCCAGGGATAAAAGAGACGAGTCACATCCCTCATAAAGCTAATATTCTTCTAGGGGTGACTGAGACCACAGCACTGCACTATCCATCATGGAAATCGCTATCTACTTAGGGTGATTTAAATTTAGAATAATTATAATAAAATTTAAAATTCTGGTCTTCTCTTAACAGTGGCTACACTTCAAGTTCTCAATAGTCGCACGTGGCCAGTGGTCACTATACTGAGTAGCACGGGTTATAGGACATGTGCATCCTCACAGGGAGCTCCACGGGATGGCAATGGTGGAGATAAACATGACCGCAGGCAGAGGCAAGTGCTGTGAGGACAGGAGAAGAAGGGAAGTGGGCGGAGAGTGTGCGAGATGATCCTTCTTGGCAATAAAAGTCATGGAAGGAAATATTTGAGCAAAGCCCTGAAAGCAGTGAAGCATTCTCCTTCTAGAAGTCTGGAGAAGCCTATTCCAGGCAGAGGGAATAGCCAGTGCAAAGGCCCTGGGGCAGGAGTGTGACTGGTGTACCAAAGGAGAAGAGGCCCAGTGTGGCTGGAGTGGAAAGATCCAGGGAAGAGTGACAAAAGTCAGGCCTGACAGGTGTTTAGGATTGTACCCTTTGGGGGCCTGCTCAGTGTGGTGAGGACACAGGTGAGATAGGAGATCACTAGTGGGTTGCAAGCTGCAGGGTCACATGATCTAATTTATATATTAATAGCTGGTTACTTTGCAGAGTGAGGGGTCATGGGAGGAATCAGGAGGCCAGTTAAGAGGCTGATCATCCCAGTGATGGTCGCCAGGCGGCAGCTGTGGTCAGCAGTAGTCAGATTCTCGAAATGTTTTGAAAGTAAAGCCATCAGTCTTGCTGATGGATTAGATTTAAGGTGTCAAAAAGAAGAGCTGATTCAAGAACAACCTCAAGATTTCTGGGCTGGACATCAGGTTCACGAGGTGGCCATTAAGATAGAAGAAAATTCTGGAACAGCGGGGTGGGGAGGAGGGCAGGATGTGAGGGAAACAGAGTTCTATTTTGGCCAAGTCAAGTGTGAGATGCACCTTGGACACCCGAGTGGAGATGTTGCATGTGTTGTCGCCCATTTGAGTCTGGACATCAGAGCAGGAGAAATGAATGTGGGGATTATCAGGCTAGAGATAGTATTTAATGACCAGGACAGTGTCACATAGGATTGTGGGCTTAGTGCCGATTGCTATTATTTCTTGAGTCCTGCTTAGGGTCCAACAGGAGGAGTCATTCATACTTACATCTCAGAGTTGTTTTAAGGACTGAATAAGATAAATAATAGCATGCCTGACATGAAGCAAGACTCAAGAAACTGTTAACAGAAATTGTTACCATCCAATTATAAAGAGTGAAAATGAGGCTCAGAGAGGTTAAATGATTTGCTGCCATCACACCGCAGGTCAGAGGAGGAATCAAACCTGAGCCACGTCTGTTCGAGTTTAGAGTCCTTGGGACCAACAGACTTACCTGAGTCAACCTGGGCTGCTCTAATAAAATACCATAGACTGGGTGGCATCCTCACCACTCTGGAGGCTGAAAGTCCAAGATGGAGGTGCTGGCAGATTCTGTCCTGGTGAGTGTTCTCTTCCTGGTTGCAGACAGTTGAGGGGTCCAGGGTAGGGCTTCAATATATGAGTTTTGGGAGGACACATGCACAAAATCCATAGCAGGAATGTTTCTTGGTGCCCAGGGGCTCAGCAGTAGCCTTAAATCTTCCTTCCACCTTCCAGGAGGGCCGGGTAAGCTGGAGGCCTCGGTCCATGGATTGGCTTTGATTACTTGACAGAAGGAAGCAATACAGTGAGAATAAAGGGCACTTCTGGGGGGTCCTTGGGGCTCAGGCCAGCACCCACTCCCCCAGAACTTGCTCTCCTTTGCCAGCAGGACACAAACCTGTCCTTAGCCACAGGGCCTGCAGTGCTGGGACTTAGGAAGGGATCCTATCTCACAGTGTTTCCAAAGCAGCAGCCCGAGGTAAACTCATGCCCTCTGAGGTGCATTGGGTTAACAGTTTAGTGTTTAAATAGGTCCAGAAAACATTTGATTCAATCAAAGGCTTTTCTAGTCTGAGGCTTCTCAGCTTCTTTAACATGCCCATCTGGGCTGGGACTCCCCAGAGGAGTTCAGGGCATGCAGTATTTCCCAAACAGACTTACTTAGGGAACCCTCTTTCCTGGGGACAATTTTTTGGATTTGCAGAACTTGCTTTGGGCACAGCTGCTGTAGTGTTTGGCATATGATCCCCTTTTCCAGATGGACAGATTGCTGCAGCCAGATGGGGGCTTCCCTGAGGCTGCTGCTCCCGCCTGGGAAGCCTCTGCCCCGCCTCCCTTGCTTGCTCTGGGGAGAAGGCATGAGTCACCCATCCTGGACTGTGGATGCCAGCTCGGGGGGGAGGGGAGGGATGGGGGCGGGCGTGCTCTACACTAGCAGCCTCCTTGCAGCAACCCTCTGGCCTGGAGAGTGAGCACTACCCCTGGGGCCCGATAGTGACACAACTTTTGCCAAGACATGTTGGTTATTATCGTGATGCTCATTACTAAAAACAAGACTTCTTCCACACTAGTTGGGTAAAAGCTGCTCCCTCCACCCCCAAGTGCTCTTAGTACTGCTGCTCCCAGCCACCCCAGCCCCTCTTTTGAGATCCTCTGGACCATCCCAGGATTCAGCGGCCAAGGGGCTAATGCTCAGCACAGCTGGGGCCCTTGAGGATGCTGCTTCAGGCCACAGCCCTGCCACACCAATTCATAAATGATTTGAATATCATCCTTGGTGTCCACTATTCATGCCCACTAGATGCTCTAATGTCAGAAGATGTGAGAAGATGAAGAACATGGGGTGAACGGTGAGCTAGAGAGAAAGGGTGTCGACTTGGGTTTCAGACCTTTCAGCCTCTTCCTTTGCCTCGTCCAGCTGTGTGGCTTGGACGGGGAGAAGGGTGTTCTCCCTCCCTGAACCTCAGCATCCTCACTTGCAGGCCAGAATGGTGGTCCTTCCCTCATAAGGGTGCGATGAGGGTAAAGGAGCCCTGTGGTCAGCACACGGCCTGGGCCACCACAGATGTGAGTTCTTTCTTCCCGTCCTGTGCTGCCGGGGGCAAGATGCTAGGGGTGGCAGGTGCCTGAAGTGATGCTTCTCCTGAGTGTCCCTCCCCCAAAGCAGCCTGCTCATTAAGGGAGCTGATCCACATCCACATCTAATTACCCTCTAACTGCCTGCACCCCACTGGGCCCTGCCTGCTTTCTGCCTCCTGCCTGGGCAGGAGATGAAGTCTAATTGGAAGACACTCTGCTAATCTGGCAGGACTCCACTCCTGCTGGGGGAGGCCGTCTGGGGGGAGGCTGGCCCAGCTGGCTCCTGTGGGCACCTTCCAGCTGGGGGGTGGAGACAGCAGAAGCAATGGATAGAGTTTCCGGAGTTTGACTTCAGCCAAGTTACTGACCCCACGAGGGCAGGACAGTGGCAGAGCTGGTGGCCCTGGAAGCTTGACATTGACTTATTTTCCCGTAAAAACAGTTTTAAGAAGTGGTTAGGGCCACTCACAGGGAGCCCAACCCAACTGGTTCGAATCCTTGCTCTCTGCTTACCAGCTGTGACTTACAATGCCTCTCTGAGCCTCAGTTTTCTCATCTGAGGAATGGGAATGCTACCATGGGAAGGAAATGGGAAAAGGGTACAAAGCACAGAGCCCTGCCCACGACAAGCCCTTGATCCATGGTGGCTATTGTTACAGCTCACATTCCTGATTCCATCCCACCTTTCAGGGTCAAAAGCCCCATCAAGGACCCTTTCACGTATCTCACTTAATGCTCACAACAATTTGATGTCATGTTTTTCTTTTTTCTTAAAAAGAAAAACAGCTTCAGAGAGGAAAAGTGACTTGTCCAGGATCATCCACCCAGTAGGACGAAGCCTCATCTCATTCTTTTTGCTACACCCACTTCTGACATTCTTTCGTACATCAGTATTCATCAGGTGCCTATTATGTCTACAAAACTGGACTCCAGACTTAAGCCGTAGACCAGTGTTTTTCAACCTTTTTTTAATCTCACAGCACACTTGAGCCTTATAGTTAAACTTTTGTGGCATACTTAAATTATGTTAATAAAAAGTGTAAAAAAAAGAATACACTTACTGTGCTTTGAACTTCCTTTGAAAATAACTTAATTGATGATCATCAAAAATTTGTGTTGCAGGAGAGATTAAAGATGGCGGCCGAGTAACAGCTTCCCCGCAATTGGGAACAGTGAGTCTGGGAAGATAAGACTCCAGGCATCTCTGGCCGGTGGGATCTGCCTATAATCATCCCTTTCAGGATACAGGGAGCCAGCAAGGGACTTCTGGAACCCAAGAGGAGGACAAAAACAGTGCAAAACTGGCAAGTGGTTGCGTGTGTTCGATCAACCTAATCACGCTGGCAACCGTAAGTACAAGCAGCAGTGAGACTGCAAACTGGAAAGGCCTTACCTGTGAACTGTTTCGGTGTTCTTGGACTTGGCACTCAGTTGAACTGCCGTGGGGAGAGCTTGAGCAGGAGTGTGGAGAACTTTGGGCTTTCTCTGGGGCCCCAGACTGAGCCACTGAGCTGGGCACAGGAAGCCATTGCGAAAGAACTGCCCTGGCAAGCTCCACTCTCAGGGTCTCAGGGCAAGGATTGGGCGGGTCAAAGTAACCTACTGACTGAGCAGCCTAAAGGCCGGGACTGAGCTGCCTTACAGCCTTAATCCTTAGGGGCACAGTGAGACAGTTTTGGCACACTGGAGCCTTGGGCTGTTGCCCTGGGTAGAGTGCCGTGACATCACATCTCATAACAACCTCAAACTCCTGGGCTTGGCGCAGCCCAGACCTCCATAAGAGCTGTGCAGCGACCCCCGACCCGTGACCCACACCCACCAGGCTTCCACATTCCCTGACCAGGAACTGCGGGAGCCACACAACCCTGCGTCCTCCCTCCTGTGTCCTCCCAGCTTCCACACTAGCCTGTTCATCTGGACAGGGACTCTGGTAGCTGCATGCCCTTTGGAGCCCTCCCTGCCTCTGCGCAGAGCTCTTCTCCTGGCCAGAGACTGCTGGAGCCTTGGGCTGTCTGTGCCAAAGTCACTGGGCGCCTGGCACTCCCAGAACCGTGCGTACCACCCCCAGCCCTGTTGCTGGATCCGGGTGTGTCACAAACCAGAGCTGCTTCCACAACCACAACTCCCTAGCTAGAGCAGCCCCAGAGGAACTACACAGGGTCACTCCCTACAAAGATCCAGCAATAATAGAGTGATCCCGCTGGGGTCTAATCTTGGAAAGACACCTCCCCAAGTCTGAGGACAGCCAGAGACAACAGTGAAAAACAATCATGAGGTGAAATCAACAGAAAAACTCTGGCAATATGAATAATCAGAGTAGATCAACTCCCCCAAGGATCAATGGGGCAGACACAGCACAAGACCCCATGCACAAACAAATAGCTGAGATGTCAGAAATTGAATTCAGGATCTGGATAGCAAATAAGATCGAATTAGAATTCCAAAAGTTATCCAAGAATTCAACGGATTCAAAGACCAAATGACCAAAGATTTCGACACATTGAGACAAGAAGTTGCATCCCTCAAAGATTTGAGAAACACAGTAGAATCCCTCAGTAACAGAATGGAGCAAGCAGAAGAAAGGATTTCTGACATTGAAGACAAAGCTTTCAAACGCTCCCAAACTCTCAAAGAAGAAGAGAAATGGAGAGCAAAAACAGACCACTCTCTCAGAGAGCTCTCGGATAATTTGAAGAAAACCAATATTCGTCTTATAGGGATCCCCGAAAGTGACGAAGTGGCTTCACAAGGCACAGAGTCTCTTCTCCATGAGATTATGAAGGAGAACTTTCCAGACATGCCAAGAGATTCCAAAATTCAGATAGCAGACAATTTCAGAACTCCAGCACGACTCAACCCAAATAAGACATCCCCCAGACACATCATAATCAATTTCACTAAAGTTAATATGAAGGAGAAAATTCTGAAAGCTGCCAGATGAAAGAAAACCATTACCTACAAGGGGAAGAATATAGAATAACTGCAGATCTCTCTGCTGAAACCTTTCAAGTTAGAAGAGGATGGTTATTGACTTTTAATCTCCTAAAACAAAATAACTTTCAACCCAGGATCCTGTACCCAGCTAAACTGAGCTTCATTTATGACAGAGAAATTAAATACTTCAACGACATTCACATGTTGAAGAAATTTGCCACAACTAAACCAGCTCTCCAGGACATTTTTAGACCTATCCCCCATAAAGACCAGCATAATTCTCCACCACAAAAGTAAACCCACCCAAAAAATTTTTGATCAAATTCCAACTTCACAGTCGCAAAAGGATTAAAAATGTCCACCGGTCTCTCGAAAGGCTTATCAATACTCTCAATTAATGTGAATGGTTTAAATTGTCCTCTAAAGAGGCATAGGTTGGCGGACTGGATACAAAAACTCAAGCCAGATATCTGCTGCACCCAAGAATCGCATCTTACATTAAAAGACAGATATAGACTCAAGGTGAAGGGATGGTCATCTATATTCCAGGCAAATGGAAAGCGGAAAAAAGCAGGCATTGCAATCCTGGTCGCAGACGCAATAGGCTTTAAACCAACCAAAATAATTAAGGATAAGGATGGACACTTCATATTTGTTAAAGGTAACACTCAATATGATGAGATCTCAATTATTAATATTTACGCACCCAACCACAACACACCTCAATTTATAAGAGAAACTCTAACAGACATGAGCCACTCGATTTCCTCCACTTCCATAGTAGTTGGAGATTTTAACACCCCTTTAGCAGTCCTGGATAGATCTTCCAAAAAGAAGCTAAGCAAAGAAATTTTAGATTTAAACTCAACCATTCAACATCTGGACTTAACAGACATCTACAGAACATTTCATCCCCAAAAAACTGAATACACATTCTTCCCATCAGCCCACAGAACATACTCCAAAATCGACCACAACCTAGGCCACAAATCTAACCTCAGCAAATTTAAAAAAATAGAAATTATTCCTTGCATCATCTCAGACTATCATGGAATAAAAGTTGAACTAAATAACAACAGGAACCTGCATACCCATACAAAAACATGGAAGCTAAACAACCTTATGCTGAAGGATACATGGGTTATAGATGAGATTAAGAAGGAAATCACCATATTTTTGGAACAAAACAATAATCAAGACATGAATTACCAGAACCTCTGGGATACTGCAAAGGCAGTCCTAAGAGGGAAATTTATAGCACTGCAAGCCTTCCTCAAGAAAACGGAAAGAGAGGAAGTTAATAACTTAATGGAACATCTCAAGCAACTGGAGAAAGAAGAACACTTCAACCCCAAATGCAGCAGAAGAAAAGAAATAACCAAAATCAGAGAAGAATTAAATGAAATTGAAAACAAAAGAATTATACAACAGATCAATAAATCCAAAAGCTGGTTTTTGAAAAGATCAATAAAATAGATAAACTTTTGGCCAACCTAACCAGGAAAAAAAGAGTAAAATCTCTAATTTCATCAATCAGAAATGGTAATGATGAAATAACAACAGACCCCTCAGAAATTCAAAAAATCTTTAACGAATACTACAAAAAGCTCTACTACTCTCAGAAATATGAAAATCTGAAAGAAATCGACCAATACCTGGAAGCACACCACCTACCTAGACTTAGCCAGAATGAAGTGGAAATGTTGAACAGGCCTATATCAAGTTCTGAAACAGCATCAACTATACAAAATCTCCCTAAAAAGAAAAGCCCAGGACCAGATGGCTTTACGTCAGAATTCTACCAAACATTTAAAGAAGAACTAGTACCTATACTACTAAGCCTCTTCCAAAATATAGAAAAAGAAGGAATATTACCCAGCACATTCTACGAAGCAAACATCACCTTGATCCCCAAACCAAGGAAAGACCCAACAAGAAAAGAAAATTATAGACCAATATCACTAATGAATATAGATGCTAAAATACTCAATAAGATCCTAACAAACAGAATCCAACAACACATCAAAAAAATTATACACCATGACCAAGTCGGATTTATCCCAGGGTCTCAAGGCTGGTTCAATATACGTAAATCTATAAATGTAATTCAACACATAAACAAACTTAAAAATAAAGACCATATGATTCTTTCAATTGATGCAGAAAAAGCTTTTGATAATATCCAGCATCCCTTCATGATCAGAGGACTTAAGAAAATTGGTATAGAAGGGACATTTCTTAAACTAATAGAGGCCATCTACGGCAAACCCACAGCCAATATTGTGTTGAATAGAGTTAAATTGAAATCATTTCCACTTAGATCAGGAACCAGGCAAGGTTGCCCATTGTCTCCATTGCTCTTTAACATGGTAATGGAAGTTTTAGCCATTGCGATTAGGAAAGAAAAGGCGATCAAGGATATCTACATAGGGTCAGAAGAGATCAAACTTTCACTCTTCGCAGATGATATGATTGTATATCTGGAAAACACTAGGGATTCTACTACAAAACTTTTAGAAGTGATCAAGGAATATAGCAATGTCTCAGGCTACAAAATCAACACCCATAAATCTGTAGCCTTTATATATACCAACAATAACCAAGCCGAACAAACAGTCAAGAACTCTATTCCTTTCACAGCAGTGCCAAAGAAGATGAAATATTTGGGAGTATACCTAACAAAGGACGTGAAAGATCTCTACAAAGAGAACTATGAAACTCTAAGAAAAGAAATAGCTGAAGATGTTAACAGATGGAAAAACATACCATGCTCATGGCTGGGAAGAATCAACATTTTTAAAATGTCCGTACTGCCCAAAGCAATATATAATTTTAATGCAATTCCTATTAAAGCTCCATTGTCATACTTTAAAGATCTTGAAAAAAATAATACTTGGTTTCATATGGAATCAGAAAAAACCTTGAATAGCCAAAACATTACTCAGCAATAAAAACAAAGCAGGAAGAATCACACTACCAGACCTGAGACTGTACTATAAATCCATAGTGATCAAAACAGCATGGTACTGGCACAAAAGCAGAGAAGTAGATGTCTGGAACAGAATAGAGAACCAAGAGATGAATCCAGCTACTTACCGTTATTTGATCTTTGACAAGCCAATTAAAAACATTCAGTGGGGAAATGATTCCCTATTTAACAAATGGTGCTGGGTAAACTGGCTGGCAACCTGTAGAAGATTGAAACTGGACCCACACCTTTCACCATTAACTAAGATAGACTCTCATTGGATCAAAGATTTAAACTTAAGACATGAAACTATAAAAATACTTGAAGAAAGTGCAGGGAAAACTCTTGAAGGAATCGGCCTGGGTGAATATTTTATGAGGAGGACTCCCCAGGCAATTGAAACAGTATCAAAAATACACTACTGGGACCTGATCAAACTAAAAAGCTTCTGCACAGCCAAGAACATAGTGAGTAAAGCAAGCAGACAGCCCTCAGAATGGGAGAAAATATTTGCAGGTTATACCTCCAATAAAGGTCTAATAACCAGAATCCACAGAGAACTCAAACATATCAACAAGAAAAGAACACGTGACCCCATCTCAGGGTGGGCAAGGGACTTGAAGAGAAACTTCTCTAAAGAAGACAGATGCATGATCTACAAACACATGGAAAAAAGCTCATCATCCTTAATCATCAGAGAAATGAAAATCAAAACTACTCTGAGATATCACCTAACCCCAGTAAGAGTAGCCCACATAACAAAATCCCAAAACCAGAAATGTTGGCGTGGATGTGGAGGAAAGGGCACACTTCTACCCTGCTGGTGGGAATGCCCACTAATATGTTCCTTCTGGAAGGACGTTTGGAGAATACTTAGAGACCTAAAAATAGACCTGCCATTCGATCCTATAATTCCTTTACTAGGTTTATACCCAGAAGACCAAAAGTCACAATATAACCAAGACATCTGTACCAGAATGTTTATTGAAGCCCAATTCATAATTGCTAAGTCATGGAAGAAGCCCAAGTGCCCATCGACCCACGAATGGACTAGCAAATTGTGGTACATGTATACCATGGAATACTATGCAGCCTTAAAGAAAGATGGAGACTTTACCTCTTTCATGTTTACATGGATGGAGCTGGAACATATTCTTCTTAGCAAAGTATCTCAGGAATGGAAGAAAAAGTATCCAATGTACTCAGCCCTACTATGAAGCTAAATTATAGCTTTCACATGAAGACTATAACCCAACTATAGCACAAGACTATGGGGAATGGACCAAGGAAGGGTAAGGGAGGGGGGAGTTCAGGGGGGAGGGAGGGTAATGGGTGGGGCCACATCTATGGTGCATCTTAGAATGGGTACAGGCGATTGCACTAATGTACACAGCTATGATTTAACAATAAAAAAAAGAAAAAAATTTTGTGTTGCACAGCTAAGATTTCTCATGACACACCAGGGTGTCATGGCACAACTTTTGAAAATCACTGCCATAGGCCAAGGGACCTAGACATCAGTGGCGCACCCTCTACCTACATTTCCCACCCTGTTTTCCTGCCTGCCTCTACTATAGAGATGAGAAGGCTACACATTCAATCACAGACTACTTTACAGCTCGGGATGGCCTGTGATACGCATCTGGGGGAATGGTGGGAGGAGGTTGGAGCCAGCAGCAGTGGGGGGTAGATTTGTCTTTCCAGCAGCTTGGAATTGCTAATAAAGAATTCAATCTTCACTACCGCACAGATCATCTTCCACTCTCTCCCTTCCTTAAACACCCAGCCCTGAGACCACCATGCCATACAGCCTGGGTTGAAAGGCCACATCGTGGAAAGAAAAGGGCCTGGTGTCACAGCAACCCAACCCATAGCTGCCTCTCCGGCTAACTACAGACACGAACTGCCCAGCCAACCACAGAATCAGGAAAAGAAGAAACTGTTGGCCTTTCAAGCTACCACAATTTGGTGTGCTTTGTTATATAGCAAAATCTAAGTAAAACAGCTGTTTACCTCAACATCCTAGCAGCACAGAGTGGATAGAAGCTGTAGGCTCAGTGTGTGACCCGAACGAGAGGGGAGCTCGGCAATGTGCGTCTCTAAGAGCACGCTGATCGCTCCTTGTGGTCAGATATAAAAAGGAGAGAGACAAACACAAATTCTGGGGTTTCCAGCTGGAACCAAAAAAAAGTTTTAAATAGGGCAATTTTATAGCTTTTTGCTTAGATCCAGCCCTCTAAGACTGCTGAGACCAAATCCAGAAAATAATCATGTACCTTGCCAAATTGCAGCAGCTGAATTTTCAGTCATTCTGGGTTTCTGATTGAAATTAATTCATTTAATGAAAAAGACTGGCAAAGAAGGAGGAAATCGGGCATTCTAGGCAGAGAAAAAGCTTTCAGCAGAAGCTCAGAGATGGGGTATCAGTGCAACTTGCATTCAGATGCACGTAAACAAGTGTCAGATTAAGGAGGCACTTGAGCCAGTGGTCCCTAAACTTCAGTGTGGGTTAGAATCACCTGGAGAAGGTGTTCAGAGTTTCCAACCCTGCACATCTTGGTGGGGCCCAAGAATTTGCTTTTCTAAGAAGTCACTAAGTGATGTCGATGATGCTATTTAAATGGGCACCAGACTTTGATACCCACTGGCCTAAAATCTAGGTCTTTAACAAATAAGGGGTTATTTTTCTCATCTTAAAGTGGGTGATTGCAGCGGTAGTTCGGGCCTCAACAATGGTATCTGAAACCCAAAATTGCACCCTCTCAGCTGACCTGTTTTTCATCTTTATGGTCACAGGATGGCTACTGCAACGTCAGACCTCATGTCTGTTTCCAAAGGGCAAAGGCAGTAGTTGAAAGGCCTCTTTGAGGTCTAGCCCTCAAAACTCATACCATCTCTCTTTCCCTAGACTCCAATGGTGAAAGTAAGTCTCAAGGCCAGCTTAAATACAGGAGGATGGAAAAACAGATTCCCCCCCAAATGGAAGACTCAGCAGAGTAACATTGCAAAGGGGTGGACATACTGAGATGGGATGAATTTGAAGCCATTAAAAATTCTACTACATCTTGCCTTCTGGCCACAGATTGTGCTCTTTCTTTCCACAAAGAATTGTGTATACCCTGCCACCACCCTCTGGGAAGTCTTACTCCAATCATAGCATCAGGCTTGAGTCTAGATCAGGTCTGGATGTCTGCAGGGTTCCTCTTCATCCAGATACTTGTTAACTAACAAAGCAAAGTTATCTTAACCCCTCAGACACCCAATGAACACTGGAGAGACATTATAGCCACAATATATAAAAAGGGAGGAATGTAGTGCGTGCAATATTCACTGATCCACAACAATTCTGAAATCCATCCAGGCACATCTTGTCCAGTCCCCCTAGTCTGGGAACAAGTGATGTTCCCTAATTAGGCTCTGTCTCTGCTTCCTGGGGGTGACCCTTAGTCCATTTCGCTCCCCAGCTCTTGCTTTACCCTCTGAGTTCCTGCCTCTTCTCTCTGAGATTTCTCCTGTTCCATAGGAAATATGTGCAGCTGAGTAGTTTCCTTGGCCTGTTTCCTGCTTGTAAATTTCATTTTGAACAGTCAGTCCCTTTTGGTCTTATTACTGCAGTTCACTCAAATGTTATGGGTTCTCTATGAATCATATCTGCAGGCATTCAGTGCCCCCAAAGCCTCATAATTTTCTCTGAGACAGATCTCTTTCCACTTCAGGCATGCCATGCTTAACACTTTTTAAGATTCTTAGAGGCCCTTTTGTATAGCTGTGAGGTACCATGGCACACTGCTGGAGATCCTTCTGAGGTCTTAACAAAGGGTGTCCCAGCCATACCTCATTCTATCTTAACCCCAAAGATATTTTTCACTCAGACTTTTTTGCCAGCAGAGACTAGAGATAAGAAAGAGTTTTATTTTTCAACTCAGCGTGTCTGGCTCCTTCGTGTTGCCTCTAATCTGCTTGCAAAGGGAATGGTTTTCTTTTTCCCCGTTTCTCTCTTCCTGTTCCTTGTCACACACAACTAAAAGGAGCCAAGTGGCTTTTTCCAGTTTCTGCTTGGAAATCTCCTTAGCAGATCCCTAAGTTCATCTGGCACATTCTCTACCTCCTGGGTTACTCTGGGTGACAGTTTTGATAATTGTCCTGCCATGCCATGGCAAAAGTCACCCTTTCTTCAGCCTTGAGTGGCAATTTGCTCATGGCCCACCTAATCCAGTCCTTCTCCATGGCTCTTAGCCCCCTCCTGCAGCCTGGGGCCCAGAGCCAAGGCGCTCGGCTCAGCTCTTGGTTATGAAAGCAGCCCACTTCCAGGTACTAATTTCTGTAACTGTCTTCAGTTGCAGTCTAAAACCTACCCTACAACTTAATTTAAAACAATAATCTAGGGTTTCCCATGTCTGTATGGCTCCTCTGCTGTTTCTGCTGGGCTGACTCACATGACTGCATCCAGCTAGAGGATGGGCGGTAATGCTGGCTCTGGGCTGGGGACCTAAGTTTTCCTCCGTGTGGCCTCCAGGAGGTTCACCTGGTCTTCCTCCTGTGAGTAGCTCAGGGTAACATTCCAAGAGGGCAAATGCAGAAACTGAAAGGTCTCATAAGGCCTGGGCTCCAAAATTCACACAGCCTCTCTTCTGCTGTATTCTATTATCACCGTCATTCTATTGACCAGATTGGATTTAAGAGAATGGAGAAAAGACTTTGCCCTGGGCTGGGGGACTCAGCACCAGCGTGTTACAAATGGGACGATAAACTGGGATGGGAGGTGTGTGTGGCCATTAGACAGTTGGCCACAATCGTCACCGCCTCTCACTTTGCTTTGATCTCATAGATGGCTTTTATTTCTTCTGAGAGCTTACTATTTGCAAAATCCATTCTATTATCCTGAGAGTCAGAGATGGTTTAGTTGCAAAGAACAGAAACCACTCAAAATAGCTCATGTCAGGCTGGGGAGGGTACAAATATCACTGAAGTAGAATGCTGCTGGACTTGGGAGGGACCAAGAAAGTATCTTTCTCTCATTTAATTTGTTTCTTCTCTCTCCTTTTTCGGTAGGGTCTTTCTTCTACTCATCTCTTTTGTCTGCTGATGCTTCTCTGATAATCAACTTACTCTGCACCTTTGGGCTTCTTTCCTCCCGTAATTTTGATTCAAGACGTGCACGCAGCAGTCTTCTGGGAGAAGGGGCATGGAAGAGACGCCACTATTGCCTTGCTGTGGGGTCCAAGTGCCCTGATTCTATAGACCCTTACAGACCCAGGACCACCACCCCTTAATCAGAGACTCTATGTCTCTTACTTTATGTGTTTATGAAAGAGAAATGTATCTCCGGCTGCCCCTAGATCAGCTGTCCACCTCGGTCCAATCAGCTGCAGATGTGATACAAAAATGGATTCTCAGATGTGCCCCTCCAGCTGGGCTGCAGTTGTCAAGTCCTCCAGGGGCTGCTGGGATTCAGTCCTGACACCCTGGAGTGCCAGAGCCCAGTGAGAAGCCTCCCATGTGTCTCTTGGAGGCCCAGGTAAGGGGACCTCAAGGAGATATACCTTTGCTGGTCAATCCATCAACCCTCCCCAGCATGGCAGTTTCCTCCAGGTTGCCTCAAAAACTGCTGCTTTGCTCCCACAAGGGCAAGCCACTCTCTGCTGTTGGTAGTGAGGAGCTCTCCACCCGGCACAGGGCAGGGGCTCGTGTCCTGGTTTACAATCTGCAAGACCACCCATTCATCCTTCCGAGCTTCCATTTCTTCATCTGCAGGGGAGGGCTGAAGGTAGCAAATGTCAGGTACCTAATCTGCCACTGCAAATACTCAGAATTATGGCTGGAATAACAATAAGGATAACATTAACAAAATTAGCAATCTATACTATAGGGACCATAACAATTGCTGCCCCTGGGCCTGTGGGTTTTGAGGGGATGAAGGGTGGGATCCCCTCAGGCCTGGGGACATGACAAGTGGTGTCAGGGTGTGGTGTGACTCAGTAATTGACACCTTGTGCCTCCTTGATGAAGGGGACAGACAGCAGGCCTCTGAGGACCTGCCAGCTCCTAGCATGCCAGCTCTTCCACAAGTTGTGGCCTGGCAGGGGGGAGAGGGAGTGTTTCTGAGGTAGGCATAGCTCTGTCTGATACAGGGCTCACTTCCAAGGTCAGCCAGGGTCCCACTAGGGGTCCAGGGCCCCAGGCAAGTCATAGGATACTCTGGCTGAATTTGAGGCTAGCTCCCCAGTGGATTCTGCACACCGCTCTTCTCTTTTCTCAGCCTGCTTGGAACACTCTCTTGGAACATGGGGCATGACTGATGAGCAGCTAAAAATCAAATTTGTAACTTCAGTTCCGAGGTTGTAACCATGACTAAAGATCCAGGAAGTTCCGTTTGTGTACAGAGGATTTATCAGGTGGGAGGCTGAGCCCCTGGTGTGCTGGCTTCCAAGCTTGGGTGACCCAGATGGCAGTTGTTGGCCATCCTGCCTCTAAGGCCTAAATGAGATTGTCTTTATGCCCTTTGTTCCAAGACTTAGTGAAGTTCAAAGTCCTCCCCTATATTTGTGCTAACTCCTCCTGGGGGTTGGCAAGGAGGTGAGGGGGAAATGTCCACCCCTGGGAGTCTCTCTTTTTTCTGAGCCCCAGCTTCCTGGAGGTGCTGCCTTTGAGCTGGGTCTTACTGGATCCTGATGTGAAATCCACTTGGTTTCCAGAAAAGCAGCAGTTACAGGCACTCACATGAAGCGCTCGTGAGTTTAATGTGTTTGACTGAAAATTAGAAAATTGGGGGGTGGGGGGTGTCATCTCATGCACAGCCACATTCCCTTCTCTGGCTGCTTCTTGTACCTGTGAGCGGTGGACTAGAGGGGTTAGGAACGTGAACATGGAGCTAGACTGCCTCGGGTCTAAGTCCCGGCTTTGCTCCTACATCCCTTTCCTCTTGGTGCTTCTGTAACCTGGATACCTAAATGGCTGTTCTGAGGCTAAGATAAATGAAAGGGGCTAATATTTATAAAGTGCTTTTAACTACGAAGCTCTACGTAAGTGATTGACAAGTGTGACTAGTTATACTTTACAATTTCTCTTCAGCACTTATGATGGAATCCATCTCACTGGAAAGTCACATGGAGGAAATGACGTGTGTCGTGGGCATTTGCTTTTGGTTTTGGGGCATAGTCCATGCTGCCAGACATCCTCCTCCCCTGGCATTTGGGGAGGGATTCTCATTCATCAGTGGTGTGGGTGGGCTCAGGGCCCCTCTTTGTCCATGGCCCAGACCCAGGCCCTGCCTCCACCTCAGAATGCTGCCCCTCTGAGCCTGAGGCAAAGACACTGAGCAGGGGGTGACGCCTGTGGCTCAGTGAGCAGGGCACCGGCCCCATATACCGAGCGTGGTGGGTTCAAACTTGGCCCCGGCCCCAACTGCAACAAAAAAATAGCCAGGCGTTGTGGCGGGCACCTGTCATCTCAGCTACTCGAGAGGCTGAGGCAAGAGAATCACCGAAGTCCAAGAGCTGGAGGTTGCTGTGAGCTGTGATGCCACAGCACTCTACCAAGAGTGACAAAGTGGAAAAAAAAAAAAAAAGACACGGGAGCAAACAGGAAGGGACATTCTTCCCAGTGGCAGCAGTGGTGACATGCCCTAGCTGCCTGTCCATTAGTGTGATGTGGCTGTGGGTCCCGCCCTTTGGCTACCCTTCCAGTTTTCTGAGCCTGATATCCTAGCTTCACAGTGATTTTCTAAGCTGCCTGATCTCATGTGTGGCCGAGACTTCTGGATTTCCCCCCAGTAACCATCTTCCTCATTATGTACTACAAGGATGTTTAGCTAGGCCAGCGGCCTTTCCCAGGCTCTTGCTCTGAGTGTAGCCACTGGCTAGGCTGTGGACAATAGATGTGAGCAGAAGAGAAGTGGGCACCTTCTGGGTGGTGCTAGAGAAACACGCCCTCCTCTTTCTTTGCCTGGTGCCCTGCTGGCTGGAATGCAGCTATGCAGTGAGCCTCCTAGGGCCACATGCTTAGGGCAACACTGAGGGTTGAGGAATCCACAATCCAGGGCTTGGAAACTTCCTGGAGCAAAACCACTGCTACAATTTGAATGATTGTATCTCTCCAAAATTTATGTTGGAACCTCACTGCAATAAATGTTAAGAGGTGCGGATTTTAGGAGGTGATTAGGCAGTAAGGATGGAGCCCTCATGAATGGGATTAGTGATCTTACCAAAGGGCCTTGGGGAGCCTGTTCACCCCCTTTTGACCCCACCCTCCCACCATGTGAGAATGTCTCAACAAGGCATCATCTATGAAGCCCTGACAGCTGAATCTGCCAGCAACTTGATCTTGATCTTGGACTTTACAGGCTCCAAAACTGAGAAGTCAGTTTCTATTGCTTATAAATTACCTGGTCTAAGGTATTTTGTTAGAACATATATTTTGTTATATATAAGATCACCATGACCTTTTGTCGACTTGCTGAGAAAGAAATAGCTGTCTAATTTAAGCCATCTGTTATGTCTGGGCTCTCTAGTCAGTAGCCTGGTGTCTCATACCTGGCTGATAGATTTTCTTCTCTGCTTCTGCTAGCCACAGGGTTTCCTTAGTCTTTCCTTTTTGATCTGTTTCTTTTCCTTCTCTCTTTCTCTTTTCGTTCTCTTCTTTTTTGTAACCAGGCACCTTGATTGCTGCAATAAATTAAGCACAGAGCACACACATTCCTGTGCAGACCGAGGTACTCATAAACATCGGCTATTATTCTTCTCCAAGCTGCTAAGTCTCTCCCCCCCCAACTCCCCAGGGGAGAAACTTCCTCCAAGACTTTGGCATCAGGCTCACAAGTTCCTCCCATCCTCCCCTGGACTTGTCATAATATATTTTTTTTCCAAAAACAATGTTACAGTTCCTCTGCTGAGGCCTCTAGTGCCAGCTGTTAAGTTAGTAAAAGTTCCTCCACTCTGATAGCTTGTTTTGTTTTGCCCGTGAGCCTGGTGTCCAGGATTTCTGTTCCTTTGATCTCTAAATGGATAACAAAACCCACAGCACCTGAGCCTATGGCCCGCAGACAGAGGCATGCTGGGTGGAACTCAGCAGCCCTTGAGCAGAGCTGCGGTGCTGGGCTTCAAGTCGGAGAATGTCAGACCTGGAAAGGCAGGTCGGGAAAGAGAGTCTGTTGCTGGACATCACAAGGCAGTGCAGAGTCCTGCTTCCTGGTCAGCAATTCTGTTTTTGGACCAGAGAGGCTCCTGGTTGTTCTTGTGCTTGTGTGAAGGACATAGAAGAATCAGATATGGGTCCTGCTCTCTAGGACTCACAGGCTCAGAAAGGAGCTGAGACAAGCTCCCCGAGTCAATAGCACATGGCAGAAAGTGATGGTGACAGAGGGCTTGGACACTCAGGAGGGTAGGGAGCATGGGGACCTCCTGGAGGAGTGGGCATTTTAGTTGGCTTTGGAAGGATAAGGAGTTAGGACAGGTGACCTGAGAGGAAGGCCTTCTAGGAAGAGATAACTGCGCCATGAATGTTTACCAAGCTTTTGTGAGTTGGCTCCGTGAATGCGACAGAGCTTACAGTCTGGCTAGAGAGACAGTGAGTGAGCAACTGCTAATACAAATCAATACCTAATTATGATTGTGATGGACAATGTAAAGAAGAGAGTCAGGAGGCCGTGAGAACATCTAACAGAAGAATCTTTTGGGATCAGGGAAGTTTCTGCGGGGAACTGTCATTTCATCTGAGAACTGGCGAATAAGCGGGCGTTATCTCTGCCAGGATGGGTGGCTCTCAGGTAGTCAGAGCCTGCACAGGCAGGAGGAAGATTGTCCAGAGCACAATGAGCCAACGAGTGAAGGCAAAAGGGAAGAGAAGGTGCTAGAAATGTAGGAAGACGCTATCGTACTTTTCTCAGCAAGGGTGAGAAGGCTGGAGTGCCAGTTCAAATGAACTATGGCGAAAGGGGGTGTGATAAAGTCTGCCAGATGCCCCAACCCTCAGTTCTCTCTTTCTTACCTTATCTCAGAACTCTTTTTCTGCTGAGCATGTAGGCACTCAGAATAAAGATTACACTTCCCAGCCTCTCTTGCAGCTAAGTGTAGCTGGGTATTTAAGCTGTGAACATAGGATAGTAAACAAAAATGGTGTGTGCAACTTTTAGTAAGTGTCCTCATATGGAACAGGAGTACCTTTCTTTTTTTCTAATGGCTGGAATGCAGACATGATGGTCGGAGCTCAAGCAGCCATATTGAGCTATAAGTTGGGAGTGTAGTATTAAGGCAGCAAGGTAGAAGGAGCCAGGGTCTTTTTGATGGTGTGAACCTTCAATGCCTGCCCTGGAATTGCTTCTGAATTTTAGTCTCTTGTGAAGTATCAAAAACAAATAAAAACTTCTCTCTTATTTAAGCTACTTAAAGCTTAATAGAATCTATATGATAATATGAATTTATTAGATAATGCTGGTGTGTCTCACATATTCACAGGTAGAACTCAAGTATTGCAGAGTCTTCAGGAGAACTCACTGTGGAATAATGGAACACGTGGTGATTCTAGGGCATTCTAAAGGAGGCAAGGACAGAGAAAGGACAATACAGGAGCCAGGAGACAAGGCCCATAATAACTGGACAAAAAGGAAATGCAGCCAGAGCTGAACCATGCACTACTTGGTTCAGTTGTGAGTGACATTTGGTCTTAATTATGAAACATCGACTATGGATTTCATAACAATTAGAGATTTAATTCTGTTGGGAGGGGATGGCAGCAGGGAAAACTGTTCCACACCCTTATTGAACCTCTGGACAACTAGAAAAGCAGGCCCTCAAGAAGTTTTGCTACTGTTGGAAGAAAAATGGTTGAAATAAACATCCAAATACGTGATGTTTCCAGGTGAGCGACGCCTCCTGAAGTGGCATGGTGGTCCTAGGGTGGGGGGTGCACGTGATCAAAAGTCCTCATCCAGCAAAAGTCAAGGGATTGAGTCTAATATGGATAAACAAGAGATAATCCAAGACACGACTATTTTAAAATAAGGAAGCAAATACTCAAAAGAATAGCTACAAGAGTTCAAAGTAGTCTCTTCTGAGAGCAGAGATGAGAAGACAGCAGGAGGAATAAGAGCCTTCTTTTTTTGAAGTACTATTTGATCTTTGAAAATGATACTTTGAAAATATAAAACTCAGGAAAAGCCCGATGTGGGATATGGTCTCTGTCTCTGAACGTCTGCATCGCATGGACAACTTTCTGCGTGGGTAACGCACAGGCACTGTCATCAGAGAGACAGTGGTTGGTTTGCAATTGGATCCACCACTTACTAGATGTTTCCTAGGGAAATGGGTAACTGTCTGAGCCTCAGTTTTCTCATCTATATAATGGATATAATGGTGTCTTCCTTAGGTGCTGCTGTGGAGAATTAGTGCAGGCAAAGTGCCTAGCATATATGTCTGGCACCCAGTCCCGTAGACGGCGTTTGCTGTAGTTGCTTTTTGTATTTTTGTTCTGGATTAGTCATGCACAAAGTCACCTTATCCCCCATCACAGTAGTTCTCAAGTTTAAGCATGCATTAGAGTCAGATGGAGAGCTTATCAAAGGAAAGCGTGACTGCCCTGTGGCCCTAGAATGCCTGATTCAGTCATCTTGGGATGGGCCTGAGAACCTGCATTTCTGACACAGCCACAGGTGATGCAGAAGCTGATGCTGGCTCAGTGTCTGCACTTTAAGAACCACTGTCCCACCACACAAACTTCTTTATGGATGGACCCAAGGTTGATCTTGGAATGCAGGCAGGAAAGAAGATAATTCAAAGAGCTCTGGCAAGGATTGTGTTCAGCTCAGACTTTCCATTTGGGAAAAGTTTCACAAAAGAAGTTATTACTGGAGCTGAATCTTTAAGGACCAGTAGCAATTTGCCAGGATGGCCAGACAAGGAGCACCCCTAGCAGGGGAAACAGCTAGTGCAAAGGCAGGTAGCCGGAGATATCAGGGCACAGTGGCGGCGCAGTGGTCTTCCCAACTCCTAAGGCATCGTGGAGAGCAACAATGGCCCGAATGGGTTACTCAGCAGATAGCTATGTGCACATTTGGAGATCTCTTTAAAGGGCTGGAGTGTGATGTGTGTGGCACTCAGCTCCTAGGAGGGGCCGATAGTCTTGAAATTAAAAAGCTGCCTTCACACCCTCCAGACAGGAGTCTTTGATGACTTGTTGCAAATGTCGCTGCTATTACACATATAGGGGCAACACGAAGCGGCTCATAAGCAAGTCTTTAATCTCAGTACTGCCGGTTCGGTGGGTGCATCGTGACATACTCCTGGGAAATGCAGCTGGAAGACTCAAACAATGGCCTTTCCAGGGCATGCGTGGTGGGGGCAGCAGGGAAGATCATACAAAATGAGTTCTGGGCCTGAAAAGTCACGTTGCAAATCCACTCCAGGACCCAGCCTTCCTCCTTGAAGGCATCATCTCCTCCCAGCCTCTGACTAGCCCTTGCTCTTTTCCTATCTCCATCACGCCTGTTGCCTGGCTGTTTCCTGCTCTGCTGTAAATCTGACCTCAGAGAACACAGGTACTTGCCTGCAATAGCTATTACACGTTAATGGAAGATCAGTGGTGACGCACGCAGCAGTTTCTAGGCATTTGAAGGTGCTGATGCTGAGTTTGGGCTCCCAAGGGGGTTGCTGGGGCCTTGCACCTCTCAGGAGGAACTGCAGCCCAGCAGCCTCCAAATGTTACCCCCTTTGTCCAAGTCACCTGTTAGACTGGCACCGACCGTGTATGAGGCTCCAGGCTGCCTGCTGAAGGGTCCAGCGACCTCACTCATCAAGTGCCTGCTCTGCACGATCCCTGCATTTGGGTTCTCCTTTTGTCTTCTAATTTTCTGCGTGAGGTGAGCACCCTTATACCCATTTCATAAAGGAGAAAATTGAGCTTCAAGTAGTTAAGTAAACAAGGCAGCCAGGAGGGATTATGATGTAGGGCAGCGGTTCTCAACCTGTGGATCGCCGGGACCCCTTTGTAACAATGAAAATACATTCTGCATGTCAGATATTTACATTACGATTGATAACAGTAGCAAAATTACAGTTATGAAGTAGCAAACAAATTAATTGTATGGTTGGGGGTCACCACAACATAAGGAACTGTATTAAAGGGTCGCAGCATTAGGAAGGTTGAGAACCACAGATGTAGAAGGTGAAAGCAGAGACCCTGGAACCAGCCTGCCTGAGTTCAAATCTCAGCCCAGCACTGCCTGGCTGTGCGGCTGTGGGTTCCTTGTCACTAAGAGGAGGAGGACATCTTCCTCATAGGGTTTCCTTGAAGGTCAAGCCAATACATGTAGAGCACCTGGGAGGGTAGCTGCCACATCTGTGCTTTTTACGAGTCCCTTATTGCTGCTGTTAAATTAATTCATGGGCAGCAGCGGGCTGACCAATGCTATAGTTCTCATCTTCCAACTGCTCCACCGCCCCGAAGGCTGGTTTCCAGGAGGACATGAGGGATCAAGGCACTATCCCCTCCCTGGGCCTGCATGTTGTACTTTACAGTCAGACTGGCCTGGGCTTGAATCCCAGCTGTGTGTGACCCTGGGCAAGTGTCCTGAGCCATGGTTCCACATTTCTAAAATATCATGAAGTAACTATGAGGATTACATACAAGAGCCAGGCCCTGGGCTCACACTGCTTGGGTTCAATTCCCAGTTCTACCATTTCCCAGCTGCACGACTTTGTGTAAGTGACCTTCTCTGTGCCTCAGTTTTCTGGTCTGTAGAATGGGGATGACAGTAGTTCCCATATCATAGAGCTGTTAGGGAAGTGAAATGAAGCTTCTCATGAAAAGCCCTCTGCACAGGAGGCACCACCCCACTGTGTGCTGAGATTCTTATGCCTGTTCCCAACATGGGTCATGCACGTAGTAGGTGCCCAATCCACGGTACCAATGCTGAGGAGGGCAAAATTCAGCCTTTCCTCCTACTGACCGAAAGGTCTCTGGGCCATGAATTCTCCTGCAGCATTTTATGTGGGCTTTATTTAAAATGCCAGCACTCACCGTCCACATACCAGAGATGCCTGATTAGCCTACACAGGGCTCTGGCCTCAGACTAGTTTTACAAGCTCCTCAGGTAGTTCTAACAAGGAAGCAGAACTGAAAACCACTGGGTTAGGAAAGAACAGAAGGCTTGCTTGGAGGAGATATTTTAACTAGGTGGGTCAGAGCAGGCCTTTCCGAGGAGGTACTGTTAGAGCTTAGATCTGTGTTGAAAAGGAGGGAGCAAACACAAGCCTGGGAGGGAGGTGTGGGTTTCAGGCAACAAGCAGAGCAGGTGCAAAGGTCCTGAGGCAGGCATGAGCCTGTGTGCTGAAAGGAGAACAGGAAATCCAGGGAGGCAGAGAGGTACATGTGTGTGAGAGAATGGACAAGGACACAAGCTCAGGATGCCAAGAAAAGAAAACTGAGTCCAGTTCTGGCCAGAGAGACTGATTTTAGCCTTTGGAATAGGCAGAAGGCAGCTGGGGGCAACCATCTCTCATGTCCAAAGCTGATTTAAATCCTTCGGGTGTCCTCAAGTTAGAGGACTGGGAAGTTTAGGGGGATCTCTGCTGATCCAGCCCTCAAGCTCTAGAAAGTTTCATCTCGGCTACTCTCATAAGCAGGCCATTGGCCCCCAGAGGATCAATAAAGTAAAGGAATAATAAAGTAAAGAGTCTTTTCAGGGTCTGGAGGGGGAGACAGGCTGGGCTGAGTGCCCCCTGGCGCCCATCACAAAGGCCTCTTGGGCTGGCGGCTGCTCTGGTAGTGAGGGCCACGGGGCTGCCAGGAAAATGCCAGACTCCCGTGAAGACTTAATTAACTCACTCCTGCGCTGCCTGCGGAGGGGCTGGTGGGGCGCAGATGTTTCTATTTTCTGGCACAATTATCTGAGAGGTGAGGGCGGGAACATCAATAGATGTGTCTGCAGCTTTTTGTGTGTGTGTCTTGGGTAGAGTGACATGCTCGCAGTCACACCCTCATAGGACTGTGCGTGTGCTGCTCGCCTGTGTTTCTGCCTTACTCACCTAACAGCAGGTTCGCCTGACTCTCAGTCATGTGGGGCAATGTGTGGTTGTGTTTGTAGGTCTCCGTGTGTACACCTGTACACACACGTGTGCCCAAATGGAGGTGCAATCTGGCTCTCAAAATGTCTGCCTTCCCACAGCAGGCGGGTCCTGCCTCTGTGGTCAGTCTCCTCAGGTGTCAAGTGGGGCTCCAGGCCTCAGTCCTGGGGCCACACAGCATCTGCCCACTGTGTTGACAGCCTGCTTAGTCTCATGAGGATTGTGAGTCAACTTCTTCTTTTTTTTTTTTTTTGCAGCTTTTGGTCGGGGCTGGGTTTGAACCCGCCACCTCCAGTATACAGGGCCAGTGCCGTACTCCTTTGAGCCACAGGCGCCGCCCGAGCCAACTTCTTTGTCCAGGGCAGTGGACTGGCCTTGACCCCTGAAATCAACATAGGCTCTTCCTACTGTATGGCCAGGTGAGGCTCAGCTGCGTCCCAGGCCTGGGCTGACGTGCACTGGGACAGAGGCCTGGCTGGGGGCCATCAAGGCCTGGTGTGCTGGGTGTAGGCAGTGCGCCATGGGAAGAGCATCCTGTCCTGTGCCTGCGTCCTTCTAAACAGCTGGGGCTCAGGGGAAGAGGCAGAGGAAGAGGAAATGAATCCCAGGTCAGGTCAGGACCAGAGGATAAGAGAACTCTGGGATTCTCTCTAGTTATCAAAGGGGAGTGGTGATGGGTTTCCATGGAAACACCACACTGGTTGTGCCTGAAGCCCTCCCTCATCAGCCACTCTAGCATGAACTTGCTCTGGACCAGGCCTTGAACCTGAGTATCAATAGCAGTAGCAATTACAATAAAGTGGCCTCCACTGGCTTAGACACCAGCACGGGCTCCTCCCTGCCATACCTCACTGGCCTCTGCCAAGTTTTTGTCCTTAGTCCCCCATCAGGGTCTTTGCATGTGCTGGTCCCTCTTCTCCTGTTCTTGTGACTGGCTTTTCCTCATCATCCAGTTCTTGGCTTAGACATCACCTTCGCAGAGAGGCCTTCCCCAGGTCCCACCCCACATCACGTCTCCATCGCTGTCTGTCACATCAGGCTTAAGAGCATGTGTAACCACCTCCTATTATCCGTTTTTTCACATATTTTTTCTGTCTTCCCCTTCTAGTATATAAGCCCTGCTAGGGCAAGGCCCTTGTCTGTCTTGTTAAGTCCCCGAATTCCAAGATCAATGTCAGCACTTAGTAGGTGTTCACTAAGTGTGTATTGACAATTTTACAAAATTACTGAACCCTAGCTATATGTCATATAATGAGTATTATCTCATTTCAAGCTTATACTACAATAAGCCAAAGGTATATGCATCTTACTGAGGAAGAAAAGTAAAGTTCAGAGAGGTTAAGAAACCTGTATAAGGTCACACAGCTAATAAGTGGAAGAATCAAGATTTTTATCCAGGTTTGCCTGATGCAGCTGCATACTCTTAACATCTGCTTGATGTGATCAGGAGACAGGAAGAGTAAAAAAGCCTGACCAGGGCAGCGCCTGTGGCTCAAAGGGGTAGGGCGCTGGCCCCATATGCCAGAGGTGGCAGGTTCAAACCCAGCCCCAGCTAAAAACTGCAAAAAAAAAAAAAAAAACCTGACCAAGGAGACAGACAGACTGCTGTGTCAATTATATATTGGAGCAAAACCAACCACCTGAGAACTTAAAGCAATGACTCTGGCATTTGGCGGTTTGAGCAAGGGTCAGATGGGACTAGCTCTTCTCTGCTCCACATGGTGTTGACTGGACTAGTTTTAGGCAAAAGGAAAGGTCAGCTGGCAAGTGTCTGGGAGCTGACTGGTCCCAGATGGCCTCCCTCACAGGTCTGGCAAAGGGCTGGGGTTGCCAGTCAGGTGCCTCAGTTTACCTCCAAGTGGCTAGCTCAGGCTTCCTTGTGGGGCATCTAGAGTCCAAGACAGTAACAGTGAAAGCTGCAAGTCCTTTGATAGAAGTCGATCAGCCTCACTTCTGCTACATTCTCTTGACCAAGGCAAGTTACAAGGCCAGTCCAAAGTCACAGATGGTGAGAGAGACTTCACCCCTTAATGTGAGTTGCTACACAGGATTTTATTTTTAATCCACAATAGTACTTCCCTTTGACCATAATTATCCCATATGCAAAATACACTTACTTTCATCCAAGATTTCCCTAAAGTCTCACTCCATTATGGCATCAGAGCCCACAACCATGTATGGTACATTCAGGGAAGTGAACCTCATCTCTCAATCCCTTTGCTCTGCAGAGGACTGCTGTAGGGGCTGGCAGCAGACATCCCATGCTATGACTTTCAGGCCTTACATGTGTCATCCTGTGCTGGGGACCAAGCCGGCCACTTCCTCCAGAGGCTCAGCCGGTGCAGATGCGCTGTGCTGCTCCTCCCTGCAGCCTCTTCGGGAAACCTGAGGAGGGGCTTTGTTTCCATATTCTACAGATGTGGGACCTTGAGAACCACAGAGGTTGAGTGACTTCCCGAATTCACTGAGAGATTCCCACAGAGAAGGAAACAGGGGCCAGGGCTGCTGAAGTCTTTGTCCAGGTTGCTACTTCTGAATTGGGGTGATGCCAAGAGATCCTGAGGGCTAAAGCCCTGGTCCAAAGGAAAATTGAAGTGTGGTGATAAATAGACATTCACTCACATTATCCTTCAATCACAAACTATTGAGCACCATTTGGCATCTACCAGGTACCAGGCATGGTACTAGCCACTGCAGATGAGATCGTGAACAAAGCAGAGGGTCCTCATGCCCTTAGAACTTACAGCCTGGTGGAGCAGGCACTTGTTAAATAACCACAAGAATATGTGATGTGGAGGAAAAGTACAAGATGTTATAGTTGCTGCAAACAGGGGCCCTGACTCAGCCTGGGGGGAGCTTTGTAGGAAGTATCGTGTAAGCTGAGGCTTTAGAAAATGAGTAGGAGTTTACTAGATGCAAATAGAATGCAGGGAATAGTGTTGCAGGCAAATGGAACAGCAAGTGCAAAGCCTCTGAAGTTGGAATGTGCTTGGCGTAGTCAAGAAACAGCACAGCAGCCAGTGTGACTCTTCCAGGCCACAGTGCAGAGCTGGACTTCCTCTGGCTGCAGTGGCAAGTGTTTGAATGGAGGAGTGGCACCTTGGGCCTGTGGTTTCCAAAAGTGTATTCTCCTTACACTGTGGGGACTAGACCGGAAGAGGGGCTCACTGATCCAACCGCTGCTTACTGATCACTTTCGCGCCAGTGACTCTCCACATCGTCTCTTTTAATTCTCCTAACCAGCCTGTGAACTAGACACCATCAGGAAAGCAGGGCTCAGAGAGATTACCTCAGGGATACCAGTGACACGTATCACTCGGCCACTTCCGTAAGGCCCAGTTTCGAAACAGTGACAAGAAGCCACTCCCCACCACCCTTCTTCCCTTGACCCTCACTGGTCTGAAGGAGATTTAGCACCTGCCCCAGGTGCTGGGTCCCAGCATGCAAGCTCCGGCTTGCCTTCCAGACTCCCGTGGTTGTGGCATCTGTAGACAACCCCGCCCCCCCACCCCCCCGGGCCTTCCTCCTCAGGCCTGGGTTGTACCCCTCATGCTGTAGCCTAGAGTCACCCAGCCTCATAAGCGCCACCAGGAGGAAAAGCGACCTAGATGCGCCTTTCGCTCTCTTTCTTCATAGGCATATCCGAAGGGCATTAGTGGCTCAGCGTCTATGTCCCTCGGCGGCTCCACGAGATTAGCAGCCACATCTGTGTTGTTCCTCAGTGGAAGTGAGCAGCAGATATGCAAGCGGCATTCCAAGATGCCGAATAGATGGCTGTTTCCCCAAAGGCTTGTGGGTTTGAAGATACCAAAAAGTTACAGCCAGAGCTGCTTCTTAGACATCGTTCAGACAGCCCCCGACTTGTCCGGGTGAGAACGCTGAGGCTCAGAGCAGGGGCAGGGACTCACCCTACATCACACAGTGCATGGACAGCAGAACAGGGGCTAGACCCCTAGTCCAGTGCCCTCCCTGGGTTCCCAGAGCCTCACAGGAATCAGGGACCCCTTGGGGCAGCAATCCATGGGTGTCTAAGGAGCTGTCCCTGAGGCCTCTGCAGCCTTGGAAGTCTGGCAAGATGGGGGAATCAGTTTCCTCATCCCTGGGACCACACTTGGCCAAAGTCTGTTTTTGAGCCAATCCCCAAGGCTGGCATTTCTTTTTCCACTCACATTCCGGGAGTCAGGACCCTGGACTCCACACGCCATTGGCCACCCTGCATCCCACAGAGGGATCTTGCTTGGGTCCCCCCACTGGACAGTGATGGCCCCTTCAGCTGGTAGTGCACAACCCCCAGCTGCTCCATCTGCCTCTTCCACTGACTTTTCTCACATGGGACAGTGAGCGAATATTATCCCCTGCTTATGTTGATTGTCACCTCCCCCACTGGCATGTTGCTTCTTGGGGGAACAGGCTTGCTTTGCTCACTGCTGCAACGGCTGCCCCCAGAGCACTGCCCAGGCACAGAGGTGCACAGTAAGTGCTCGGGAATGCCCGGCTGAGCACCACGGGGTAGGGCTGAGAAAGTTTTGCTGTTGGTAGAGTCATACTTTGAACCCACGCCAACAAGGTGCCATCCTGGCTTGGCCCCTGTGTGATCACAAACAAGCCAGTTGACGTTTAGAGGCCACTGCTCTTCACATGTAAAGCAATAGTATGCTGGGGTGCTGCCAGGCACGCATGCCCTGACCGACATTGACTTCCAACCTGCACACTGAACCTCCTTCTGCAGGTAAGGAAAATGAGACTCAGGAGTTAGGAGTTATGAGGCTCTTGCCCATGGCCACACAATTGGGCTCAGGTTGCTCTACTGTTCAAATTCAGATCAGCCTGACTCCAGACCAGCCAGATCCTCTGTCCTCTCCCTCCTGATTTGTGCAGCTGTCCCACAAAGCGGTGGGCGAGAGTTGGTGGGCCAGGTTTCTCAGTCCTGGGTGCCACCCTCCTGGTGACAGGGCCACTGTTCACAGCTGCCAAGTCCAGCAGGCTTCCCGGGAGATGCCAGCCAGACCACTTCACCCTCTGCTTTGAAGGCCACTCTATCCAGATGCCACCAGACCACATGATAAAGCCTCTTTTTCCCAGGCAGTGACTGGCAGGCATTTATTCCCTTTTAAAAAGACGAGTCAGCAGCATGTTTATGGTTTAATTTTTGCTTTCTCCTCCACAGCTCTGCATGAAACTGCTAGCAGCAGTTCTTCCTCTGCTTGCTGCCCCTCTCAGAGCTGGCGACTCTGGCCTTCTACTGAGGTCTGAGGGCAGGCAGCTTCCTCAGTCAGCCTTGCCTCACCCACCCCCTGATTCCACCTAAAGATGGGCTGCAGGCTGCATTTGATCCAGACAGAGGGGGCCAGGAGAGTCCTTCCCTTTGTAAGATGTGCTTTGGGAACAGCGTGTTATCCTACTGTAGTTGTTGTATGTAACTTTTAAAATTTAAATAGTTTAAAACTCACAAAAAGTTATAAAAATAACTTGGAGAATTTCTATATCCCCTTCACCCACCTTCCCCCAAGGATGATATCATCAGTAACCAAAGTACTTTGCCACAGTCAGGAAATTGACATTTGTGCAATATTAATAACTCAGATACAGACCTTTTTCAGATTTCACCAGTTTTTACACGTACTCTGACTGTATTGTTTTTAATTTTCAATTTTGATCAGTTACCCAAGGGCCTAGTTTAGCAAATCAGCTGGTTAGGAGGATGGTTAATTCAAGCCATGGTCTTCAGTCTCCCCTTCCCTTCCCCTTTTCTGGAGACAACCACTTTCATCCCTCTTGCCCTCTCTTATGCCACCATTTGGGTGAGATTGGCATTCACCATTACATTAATAACCGTCAGGATTTCTTCATCTGCTTATTTTTCTTGTAGTGAACACGATTTTCCTAACCTCAAACGCTTTGCCAATCATCCAAATCTCTCTCAGTATTTTCATTCACGTCGGGGTTTCATTGATTTCCTATCTTGGAAGAAGTCTTTCCTGGAAAAGGCTGGCATTTCCAAAGTGGGCTTGCTGCCCTCTGCGGCTGGCATCCTGGGATCTGCCTTCCTGTCACTTGACCTTCACCAGCTCTGAGTGGGACTTCCTGTTTCCTGGATCCACATCTTCCTGTGTCTTTGTTCATGCCTTCATTTTGGTGGAGCGCATCCTCTAGGAGTTTCCTGTGAAGGGGCAGATGGGAGGCAAATTTCTCCAGACCTTGCAAGTCTGAGGATATTTTTATATTTGGTTTCACATAGAACTCTAGGTTGGGAATACTTCTTCTGAACTTTAAGGACGTTGCTCTATTGTCTCCCTGCTTCCAGGGTTACTACTGAAAAGTTTAATGCTGCTCTCCGGAAGTTTTTAGACCTCCTGTCTGCTATGAATGCCCTGAAATTTCCCACTGACCTTTCCTAACAGAAATCTGGCCTCCTCCACTTGCGGGGTCCTCTCAATCTTGAAATTTATGTCCTTCCCATTACTGATATTTCCTCCCCCCGTTTTCCTTTTCTTTCTAGCACCCATAAGAGTTGAATATTAGCATTCCTGCCCCAGTCCCCTTTCTGATCATGTATCTCCTGTTTTCAATGATTTATTTCGCCATACATTCTTGAAAGTTTTCCTCAACTTTGTCTCCTAGACCTTCTATTGAATGTAGTGCTACTATCATAATTTTTTCCCCAAGAGTTCTTCTTGTTCTATGTGTTCCTTTTTGATGACACTGTGTTCCTTTTTCATGGATGCATTATGTTCTGTTGCCTCCCTTTGGATTTAGAGGATTTTGTTTTTATTATAATTACATTGTGGTGACTTCTCTCCATGGGCAGGAACCCTTCTATTCAATTCCTGAGTGTTCTGTGGGTTTGTTTAGGTCTCTATGCTCACATCAGAGGTGCTCAGGGATGCCCAGGGGCCCCTCATTGTCTGCTCTTGATAAAGAGCTAGGCCCAGCAGTGGCTGGGAAGGTTGAGCATTTGGGGGAAGGTTGGATGTCAGCGTCCTCCTGATCTGTCCATTTTCCAAGGAGACTTTTCCACTCTCCTGGCTGGAGGTCAGAGGACTGGCTACCAGTGTTCTGGGGGCACAGTGGACTGCAGTCTCAGCCATCCACGTGACAGATTCACCTAACTCCTTCTGGGTTCAGCCCTGTCCTCCCCTCTGCCTACAGCTCCCTGGTGCAGGGAGATCTGCTTTATAAGCCTGGAGTCCTCTGTCAGGTGGGGTGGGGTTTTCAGCATGCAACATGGAGCTGAGAAGGGGATTGAAGGGTATTCATTTCTTCAATAGCTTTCCCTGAGTGCCCTTTTCTCTCCCAGGATAGCCCCCTGTGCCCTGTGCCCTGTCCCCTATCACCAGTCCCAACCACCCAGGAGCTCAGAGTAATGTGTCCATTTCCTCCTTTACTATGTTCCAAGGACTGGTCCAGTCCCCAGGGATAAGAAATGGTTTCTCAGAGATAATCAAGCCAGAGAGGGAGAGGTCTCTGAGCCTCATCCTCACCTCCCCAGGCCTTGAGGCACTGCAAGATTATCAAGCATGGGGTTTCAGTCACTCTCCAGAGTCTCTATTTCCCCCTTTTGGCCAATAGGAGCTACAATGCTTGTACCCTCAACTTAACAGGAAGCTTAAAAGACAGACTGAAATCAAAGCCCCATTGGTGGAATCTGTAAAAACAGAACTCATGAGCTTTCACTATGCCAGACATTTGCTTATCAATCAGAACACCCTTTTCCTGAGCCTAGAGCAGAATTTCTTACTTTGGCATTGTTGACACTTGCACAGGATAATTCTCGGTTGCACAGGGCTGTCTGGCGTGTTGTAGGGAGCTCAGCAGCGCCCTCACCATCACTTGCCAGATGCCTTTATCCTCTCCATCCCATTTTTGGCAATGGCCAAAAATGTCCCCAGAAATTGTCAAATATCCCTTGCGGGACAAAATGCCCATGGCTAAGAACCACTGACCTGGACCCAGCTTCAGCAGCCTCTTCCACACAGCTCTCCAGCAGCCACTGCTGGCCAGGGGTGGACCATGAAATAAAACTTGTTTGGCCTACAGAGCTGGGCCACCTCACACAGGTTCAAAGCTTAGCAGGTCAACAGCCCAACTTGGTGACTCTGACTCAACTTTGGAGCCTTCTAGTTCAGGTGGCAGCAGTCCAAACATACCATGTTCTGAGAAAAGAAAAGAAAAGAAAAGAAAAGAGAGTAGGCTATTTTTGAGGGTTTCAGCCCTGCCAGGTTAAGTCTTATGCTGACAGCAGAGGACTTGGTCTCTACCCAGCTCCCAGTATCACCTTACTAAAGTCTCGGGGAGTGGGGCAATGTTGTGTTTTGTCTTGTCTGCAGAGAGGGTGATGCGCTGAAGACAAGGTGTGATCAGGGCCTCCCTCCAAACCTCTACCTTTGCACTGGGCCTGGCTCTGACCAGGGAGGTAGGAGAGCCTGGAGTGATCATCAAAGCATGGTTTACCTTGGGTGCATCTGGATTACCTTGGGTGCTTGTCAACATGCAGGCTCCTGGGCCTCACCCCAGACCTCCTGAATCTTTGGTGGTAGGGTCTAGAATCTGCCTTGTTAGCCAGCTCTCTGGGTGAAAAAACTAGCACAATGGGAAAAATCACACAGACATTGAGTTTGATTCAAGTCCCTGTCTTACTGCTTGGTAATATGCAAACTGAACAGCTAATATTAATAAAATATAAGAACGGATAATTTTCTTAAGAGACAGGGCCTCACTCTGTCACCTGGCTGGAGTGCAATGGCACAATCTTAGCTCACCCCAACTTCAAACTCCTGAACTCACATGAGCCATCTACCTAAGCCTCCCAAGTAGTTGGGATGACAAGTGTGAGCCACCACACTCAGCCACAAGAATGGCTAATGTGTGTTGAGTGTTTATTATGTACTAAGTACTGTGTTAAACCTGACTATGTATTCACCCAATCAATCAACTGCTCCATCTGGAAGGTTATATATTATACTCATGTTTTATTGAGAGGGGAAACTAACTTGAGATTAGTGCATTACTTAAGACCTCACAGTTTGAAAGGAAGTAAAGCTGGGATTTGAACTGCTCAGCCTGATGCAGCACTCTTCACAACTGTCCTAGCATCTAAGAGGTAAGCATAGGCCCTAGCAGTGCTGAGTGATCACCACCCAGTAATGTTTTTTGCCCTCAACCAGGTGGCAAACAGAGGGATGAGTTGGCAAAATCTGCAACTCCCTAGGGTTTGGGTTTAGTAGCAGATTAGTCACTGGAGACCCAGTCCTAGGGTGAGCAAATGGTGGTCACTATCCTGAGTCTCCAGTAATCACTGGGTCACCTTGGAGCCAGGAACCTAGGAAGCTCCAGGAATGATGTCTGGGAATGTGGGACTGTTCTAAAACTTTGAGGTCTCTCCTTTCTGTTCCATTGCCTAATGTCCCAGAACCACTGGCTGTCAGATAAGGAGGAGGAGGTAGCTCGGAGAAGGCCATGAAAGCAGGCTCCATGTACGTGACAGAAGATTCTCAAGTCCTTTTAGACATTAGGCTCTTCTGCTAATCACATGTATGTGTGTATTATGGGACGAAGATTTTAATCCTTCATTTAATAAATGTTTCTGGAGAGCTGTTTAGGTGCCATGTCCCCCATCTGTGACTCAGTTATAGATAGGATGCTTTGCATACTTCCACTTATTAAATGTTTACTATATACCTGGCACTTTAAGTAAATTTAATATAAATCTTTATTTTTATAGCAGAGGGGATAAACACCTGAATTCTAGAATTGTATGATTTGGGTTTAAATCCAGATGCTGCTCTCTGTTAGGGCTATGACCTTGGACAAGGTACTTATTTTTTCTTAAATTGAGTTTCTTCATCTCCAAAATGGTCATTTTGAAAAAAAAAAAAAAAAAAATCTCAGAGAACCATGTACTTCTGAATAATAGCATTAATCTTCATTGCAGTTATCTTCTTCTTTGTGTGGGGCTTATCTTACTAATGCCTGTATCTAAAAATAATAATAGAAGCTAACAATTATGGAGATTTCTACTTCCAATCAGGATATAGAGAGTTGTAAAAGACCTTTGTCCCTGTGGTAACAGCAAGAAAAATTCAGAAAAAAGAAAATAAAACCCAGACTTTCTATGGTGCTAGGGAATAGCAGTGGAATCAAAGAAGCTTTAATGAACTGACTTTTGGGAAGATACAAGAGCTGTGGCTGCTTCATACCTGGGGAGGTGCTGTTCTATGTAGGTGGACAAAGGAGCATCATCCATAAGTGGAGAGAATTTACAGGGACAAGGGAAATCATTCCAGCCTTGGATCAGACAATGAATGGCAGATCCAATTAGAGTCTGGAAGAATCCTGAATTCCAGGAGAAATAACTCAGACTAGCAAGATGGACAAGCCTTAGATGCAAGATGAGATCATTCTGTTGAGCAGGTCAGCTTCCCCACCTGTCCTGCCCAAGTTTTTGTAGAAGACAGCAGTGGAGGAAAGGCACATAAGTAGAAAAAAAAACTTGTGCCTAGGCTTGTGCATTCTCACAGTGATTGGATTATAGGACTCTGAAGTAGCTGAATTTAACCGTGAACCAAAACTATCTGAAACTGCAGCCAGCCCCCTCCTACATGAAATACTAACAATATAAAAATAGGCAGAGGATGTTGGTAGTTGGGCTAATTAAAGCTGTTTCTCATCCCCAGCTCAATCATACTCTAAGAAAAATCTAAATGATCAGACTCTGAATCTAACTACCAGACTACAGAAAGGGTTAAGACTCTCTAGGGAACAAAACAAAAAAATCATTTTATTTTTAATTAATTTTAAATAATTAAATTAAAAATTATACTTCAATCTCAATTATTATTTTATGCACACTTTCAAGACTATAATTAAACACTAGATAAGAATGCATGGGAAAATGTGACCCATAATCAAGAGAAAGCACGAATAATAAAAGTAAACATGTTCCAATTATTGGAATTGCACAAAGACTTTCCATATATGAATATATGAAAAAATTAAAGGGAAAAAATAAAATGGGTGAAAAGTGAGATATTTTAAGATGTCAATGAAAATTCTTAAAAACAATGAAAATCCTATAAATAAAAATTAAAACATCAGAGCTGAAAATGCAATTACTAGAATAAGAAGTAGATTTGACCCAGCAGAGAAGAGATCAGTAAAAAAAGATAGATCAAAATAAATCAAAACTGAAACATAGAAGGGGAAAAACGATTTAAAAAGGTGATCAGACCATCAGAAAACTATAAAATCAAGAAGTTTACAGGTATATAATTGGAATCCTAGAAGGGAAAAAGAGTGCAGTATAAACACACACAAAATAACCCTCCACAATTAGGCATGTTACAGTAACATTGACAAAAATTAATGACAAATAGAAATATTTTAAAAATATGCCCCTCCAATGAATTATATATGGGAATACAACAATAAGAATGATGACTGACTTTTTACTGGAAATAATGCAAGTCAACAAACAATGGAAAGTATCTTTAAAATGCTAAACATACCCAAATCTACCAAAACATAGACTTCTGTCTGAAGTCTATATCCAGGGATACTGTTCTTCAAAAGTAAAAGTATAATAAAGATGTTTTCAAATAGGGCGGCGCCTGTGGCTCAGTGAGTAGGGTGCCAGCCCCATATACCAAGGGTGGTGGGTTTGAACCCGTCCCCAGCCAAACTGCAAGAAAAAAATAGCCAGGTGTTGTGGCAGGCACCTATAGCCCCAGGGTGACAAAGTGAAACTCTGTCTCAAAAAAACAGGAAAAAGAAAAGAAAGAAAAAAAAAGTCTCAAGAAATTTCAAAGGAGTATTGTCATTTCTTATAAAGTTAAACACATACTTACCTGATGGCCCAACAATTGTTCTTCTGGGTACACACACACACCCCCTAAAAAAACCATGTCCACAATGAGATATACACAAGAATGTTCACAGCAGCTTTATTCCCAATTACCTGAAAGTGTGAACAACCCAAATGTCCATCAACAAGAAAATGGATAAACAAACTATGTTTACATGATGGAATAGCACTCAGCAGTGTTGGGGCAAAGTACAACAAAAGGGATAAATCTAAAAAATATTAGGCTGGGCACAAGAATATATACAGTATGAGTCCATTTAAACTTATTTCCTGAATAGGCAACACCTATCTAGAGTGACAGATATTAGAAAGAATACAACAGATGCCTCTTCTGGAGGGGAGACAGCAGGAATTGACTGAGAAGAGGCACAAAGGAACTGTCTGAAGTGATGAGAATGGTCTAGAGCTTGACTGGAGTGTGGATTATCTGCGTGAAGATTATACCTATATGTACGTATATGTGTATACTTTTATAATATATACATATCCTATATTTAAATATATATACATTCATAATTTGTCAAGACTCTTCTCACTAGTACATTTAAGATGTGTATACTATTATTTATATGTATAATTAAATGTGTATTTACTGTACATAAAATACACCTCAATTTGTAAAGAGTAGGTATAAAAATAAAATGATTGTGCATGATTAGTGCCAGGCACAGATCTAAATAATTTGCATGCAATAACTCATGAAAGCATCATAAATCTTACAAATGGGGAAACTGAGACACCACCAGGTTGCAGAACCTGCTCAGGGTCCCACAACTCACTCATGGCACCAAAAGGCAAGGTCTGTCTGGTGTCCTTACCATTGGATTTCACTTGAATAGCAGTAAAGGTAACTTTTGTGAGGCAAGGCTCATTAGCCTCTTGGAACTGAGGCTCAGGGAACCGAGTGACTTCTCCTAGAAAGAGGTAGAGACAGGATTTGAACCCAGGTCTGGGCTCTCAAGCTTTCTATCTGTCCATTGCCTACTCTTGGGGGCAGTGGGATCTGTGCCTTGCATGCACAGGACGTGGACCTTTACACCTGCCCCTTTGGGGGGATGTTTCAACGTGCTGTCCAAGATGTTGCACTGTACGCCCCATCTCAACCCAGGCAGCCATAGACACGCAGTGGGGCAGGTGGGTAATTTCAAAGAACATGGTGACTTTTAGAGCAGGGGAATTAGTTTCTCACCAATACACTCCTTCAACAAATCTTTTTAAACACCATGAGAGAGATGGGGCTGGGGATGTGGCAATGAAGAAAATAACAGAGCTTACCCCCTAGTGGGTGAAGACAGATAAACAAAGGAACAATAAACATGCTGTAAAATCTCCAGTGGCGTAATAAAAAATAAATCAAGGGAGGGAGGCCAGCAGAGAGGACATCAGGATGGCTTCCCTCAGAAGGTGGCAATTGATCATGTGACCTTTGAGGAGTCAGGGAGTGAGCTGCACCCTGGGGAGATTTGGGGGAAAGTATGAAACAGGGTGGGGACGGGGTGCACAAGGTGCCTGCTGGCTGAATATGTGTTATTCCTGTGGAAACCGGCCCGGCCAAGTTCACTCCAGGTCTTCAAGACAATGAGAGGAAAAGGAAGACACCAGCTCTGGCCAGACCAAAATTAGGCCACAGCATAGGAAGGATGGGGCCAGGCTTTCTGCAAGGGAGAGACATCCTTCCCAGCCCTGCGCACCACTGGATAAGAGCAATTCCAGAGCCTCCCTGCTTGTCCTGCACACAGAACGCTGAGAGCTCATGCAGACGTGGGGCAAGTGTGGAGGCC